>NC_061506.1:2254178-2854178 GCF_022539355.2 Hippoglossus stenolepis | reverse complement strand
GATGGAATGGGACTTTGTTTTCTTGCAATATTATGATTTTCGCCTCATTAAATTCCAAAGTTATTCTTGTAATCTCAGATTTTCTTCCTTCAAAGCGTCTCTGATAATCATATTATATCAGGAGGGACAAGAAAAAATGCCACCCTGTCATTTACTGCTGGACCGCTGGCCCAGTGAAATTGCTAACAAGATTTAGAGCGTGACATAAGCCTTGCATCAAGGTTTCACGTCCATCATTCACGAGGCTGAGTGGTCGCTCTCTTTTGTGACCGTTAGAAAACAGAAGATTAGCCTCGGCTCTCCAGAGGCTTTAGATTTCTTAGCAATAGTGTGAAAACACTTGAAAACCACAGATAACGCTTGAAGTGTCAACATCCTGTTTAAATGCTGCACAAACACCATAGGCTTATTCATGTGAATCACATGAGCGTAGAAATGTCACGTTATATGTGACCATGCTGATGGCGCTGAGGTGGGTGTGGATGTTCCACATACGGGGGTCGATCAGGCTTTCACAACCCCCCCAACCACCACCCAGCAGCGCTCGCCAGACGAGCTGTCAGGCCACACGTCACAACACGGGTCCCGGGGCAGTCTTCAGGACACGAGCAGATGTGTTTTATGAAACGCCCCTATGGGAGAAGCTGCAATTAATTCACATGTTATGGCCTGTGAATAACCTCGAGACGCATTTAGTGGCTGCTGTGGCTTTGGAGTGAGTCTTTACATGTGTAATGATGGATGCTGCGTTTGGCTGTTTATCAGACGTATCTGATTTCCAAGCATGCTCTCTCAGTGTTGCCATTTTTAGGACTAAAGCTTCACCACAGTGTTTAAATGTTCAGATGTCACAGTGGAATTTTTACATCCAACACTGCATGAAAAACCAGATTTTCAGCCTTGTGAACGTCACAAATAACCTTTACACACTGTGTTACTGATACTTAAACTGCAAGGTCTCGAGTTCTGTCAAGATATAACACACGTTTTGAGCCGTTAAGCTTTTTACTGGTAGTTGGTAACTTAAATTAAGTTAGAAGTAGTAGCATGCCAATCTGTGCACGGTTTAATACTCTAGTTGAAACGCTTTGTAGATCACACAGAGATTCCCTTGAGTTGCTTGCTACTCGTACACAGGTTTTAATTTCAATACAACTTTATTACAACTGTCCTCTTGCTTTACCCTATAGCTTTCAAACTGAAAATAAAAATAGGTTGTTGTTATGGAGGCGGCCTCTGCTTCTCCCAAAAAGAAAAAAGAAAAACCTGCTGACTAAAGGAGACACCATGCACTTTTGAGATTATTCTGCCAGAGGGAGGTTCCTGTTTTCTGGGCCAGGGTCCCAGGAGGAGCAGGGCTCACCTGTGGGAGCTGCAGGGACAGGGAGGCGCCGAGGACGTGCTGATAATGACTCACCAGGGTTTTGGGGGAAGATCTTGTTTTTGTGCCTTCCTGCTATTCCCTGTGAGAACGGAGATGGGCTTCTGGGTGGATAGAGAAGATGTCGGGGGTGAATCTGATATTGCTGCTGTGTAATGCTTCGACTAAAATCTATGAAAACAGTTAATTTATCCACTAATTAATCGTGCCATTACAGGAAAGTACTGCCTGGAACTCTCTAAAAACCACTTTCTCCATGGAGCGATAAAGAGATTAAGACCGAGGAGTAAATGGGGGTAAATTGGTGAGATAATGTTCTCTTCAGAGTGTTTTTCTCTCGTGTTGTCCACGTCAGTTGTTGCTGGGTATTTCTGTGTCCCTGTGAATCAGCTGAAGGCGTGTCCTCAATGTCAGACCCCATATTTACTGTTTCCAAAGCGTCCGTCCTACCTGTGACCTCACTGCTTTCATTCCGCCCAGAGGTCAGCGTGAGACACATTTTCATTTCTTATTTTCTTGTTTCTGATCCATCCCAAAGTAAAAGGAAGGCACATCATTATGTCAGCTTTGTGATTTGTCCACATGATGAATTCTAGTTATGAAACAGATTTCAGAGAGGCCAGCTGGAAACGTCACACCATTGTGTTATACACTTAGGCTCTCAAATTGGTATTAGTCACTCCGTCAACCATTTGCATGTGAAATGTGTCGTCTTTTATGTGCTTCTCTCCTCCCCGGCCTCTCCAACGCAGCTCTGGTCCTCCTCAATGTCCGTCTGTGTGTGTGATAAGACTCCTGTACCTGCAGATTCCACTGATTATCTGGTCCAAATGTAAAGGCAGCTGCTTTCAGACATGCACTTTGTGTTGTAATCACTGTAATTTATGTGGGCAGTTTCATGCTCACAGCTTGATCCAGGAAGATGAGTTGACCCCCAAAGGTGAACGTGCCGACTATTTCCAGAAGCCCTCTGACCCCTTCCCTTCTCGCTGCAGCTCCCTGCCCCAGCTGAGCCCCTCGCTGCCCTCTGAAGAAGCAGGATGACAAGATGGCACAGCTGCTTGTACCGCCCGGACCTGACAGCTTCCTCCCCTTCGTCCCCGAGTCGCTGGCCGCCATCGAGAGGCGCATCGCCGAGGAGGAGGCCCGGAGACCACGGGCGGAGCGCCGCAGCGACAGCGATGATGAAAATGGGCCGAAGCCCAATAGTGACCTGGAGGCGGGGAAATCTCTCCCCTTCATCTATGGGGACACCCCCTCCCACCTGGTGTCCACCCCTCTGGAGGACCTGGATACCTTCTACAGCAATCAGAAGGTCAGAGCTGTTATAGGAACCATTTGTCCTCCTTTACAGGGTGAAACAATACCTGGAAGATCTGTCCTTGACTCAGCTGGCCCCAAAGCATCATAACATGTGCTTTTTTGGCCTTAAATGCTTGAAGTTAATTGCCCAATTATCTCAGAACCACATGAGCAGATGTAGGAACGTCCTCCCACGCTGAGGAAAAATAACATCCTGTCTCTCCTGTGAGCGCAGATCAGTTTTTAATAGAGGCTACAGGAAGCTGTCGCTCATTTTGGCACATTCAAGAGAATTGTAATGTTGGTCACTATTATTCATATGTTTAATGGGTTTAATGGTTCCATTTAGGGTTTTGCACTCACAGAACTTTATAATTTGAGAATGACATCAGGTTCTTTCAGCCTTGTTTTCTTAAAGTTTTCTTCTTGGTTATTGTATTGAAGCAAGTTGCCTCTTTGTTTAGACGCTGTACAGACTTTAATTCATTCTCTCTTGTCTCTCTTCCAGACCTTCATAGTATTGAATCGGGGGAAGGCAATCTTCCGTTTCAACGCCACTCCTGCCTTGTACATCTTAAGCCCCTTCAACCCCCTAAGGAGGATAGCTATTAGAGTTTTAGTACACTCATATCCTTTCTGCTATGGTTTCAGCTTGATTCGGATTAAAGGGTTTATCAAACAAAGGAGGGATTTAAATGAGTTGATGTTAACGACTAAATGTCACTTATAGACTTTGTGTATAGACTTTGTACATAGACATACATCAGGCTTTTATCTTTCTTGTGATAGTTTTCTTTGTCAAAAATGTTCCATTGTGTTCCTTAACTGTTTATCACTTTGTTCAGCATCTTGATCATGTTCACTATCCTGACCAACTGTGCTTTCATGACCCTCAGTAATCCCCCAGAATGGGCCAAGAATGTAGAGTGAGTCCAGCTTTTAATTGTCTCTTATTAGTAATGAATATATCTATTGATTTATATGAATATGATAATGAAATCCCCCACACATAACAAAGATGATGCAAATGTCTCAGGATGACAAACAAGGTGCCATACATGTCAAGTTAAACAGAAAACGATGACAAAAACTTTGATTTCCACAGTCTGACCTGTACAACACCAAAATACTTCAATATCTCACAGGGACAATTTGCCTTTTCAAGCTGTACATGAGTCTCCTGTGTCCTGTTCACTGCAGCATTTTCAGGAGATAATATAATCACCAGAAAGCTTGTGAAGAACATGGTTGACTAATACGATTTGAGGAGGAAGGGATACATGCAATTTAAAAATGCAGCAGTGTCACCATCAACCAACGTGGTTACTCTCTGCCTGTGTTTTCATCTCCAGATACACATTCACAGGGATTTACACCTTCGAGTCCCTTATAAAAATCCTGGCCAGGGGCTTCTGTCTGGGGAAGTTCACTTTCCTGCGGGACCCGTGGAACTGGCTGGATTTCAGTGTTATCCTCATGGCGTAAGTATTATGACAAGCACGGTTAGGATCAGCTTAACATGATCTGGCGTAGATTAGCAGGCCAAATGCTTTTAATGCTAATCAGCCCAGCAGCCGATGAATTCCTGCTGAGTGTGAGAAGAAGAGTGGAGAAATGATAATCTGTAGCTTATTGGTTTTGGAGTCGGGAACGGCAGCTCTGCTCCATAATGGATGTGAGCCCCCAAAGCATGTTGGCCCAGATTTGTGTCATGCCTCAGTGACTTCAGCTACTTGTCCTGAAACCAAATAAAACTTCAGCGTGAGATTACAAAGGGAAAGTGATCATAGTATGTTTAGATATAATATATATATATTTCATTCTGATTGAATTTTAATGTAATTGGTAATGATTTTATAGTTTTTCCAATCTCTATTCAAGTGTGTGGTCAGTTTGAGAGGCTGATTTCACATTCCACTCAAACAGACCCTGCTCTTGAGTAAAGATTAGAAGAAAACCCCATAAGAGGTGGTTTTGCTCCTCAGATGTTTGTGTTTGTGCACGTGTTACTGGCTTCCTGCCTGTGCAATGCTGTGAAGTAACTGTGCATTTGATCCTGCAGGTATATAACAGAGTTTGTAAACCTAGGCAATGTTTCCGCTCTGCGCACATTCAGAGTATTGCGAGCTTTGAAAACTATCTCAGTAATACCAGGTAAGGCTGCCTGCGCCTGCCGCCGGCACTCCTGCCTTTGTCCTCTGTGCGTGACCGTTTGCCGTCCCTTCCTCTCCCTCCTCTCCCTCCTCTCCCTCCTCCCCCTTCCCGTGACCCTCCCCTTGTCTCGTCACACCATGTGTGTGGGTGCCTGGTTTGTGTGTGTGTGTGTGTGTGTGTGTGTGTGTGCGTGTCTCCCACACCCCTTTTTTCCAAAATGCCCCATCTCCCCAACTCCTGCTCCTCCTCCTCCTCCCTTCCCTTACAGATATGTCACAGAGTTTGTGGACCTGGGCAATGTCTCAGCACTGCGAACCTTCAGGGTTCTGCGAGCCCTGAAAACTATATCAGTCATCCCAGGTGAGCGAGCCATCGCGGCGCCCCACAGGGTTTAATATAATGCTAACGGCTAACTGGCGTTCTGCAAACATCCGAGCACACCCCCCCGTCCCCTGCCCCCGTCTCAGCTCATCTCACTGTAGCTTAGCCTGATGACGCCCGTCGCCGTCCCTCCATGCTGCCTTCTTCCCAAGGCCAGTAAAAGCTGGAATCTGGCTCCAATCTGCACAGATTGACAGGATTCAAAGCTTTTCCACACATCCTTCAAGGCAAAATTCGTTTTGGTTGAAATCTATTCTTGCCTTGGGAGCCGTGCGAGTAGATTTTGTGCACCATTTGTTTTTCCTTTTTGCATGAGACATTGCAAAAGCCGATTTTCTGGTGGCAAGTACTTGTGTGTGTAGGGTTCCTCCTCTCTGTGTTTTCCTGTGCATGTCTTGTTCGATGTTGTGCGTTCCTTTTTGGAGAAGTTGTGATTTGGTCAGTGGTGGCTGGGATGTGGTATTCTGAACACTCACACTACTCACATCACAAACTAACACAGAGGTCACATGCAAACCATCCATCCTCTAATTCCACCTCATGTTTGAGATTTCATTTACATTAAGTTTAAACATGTTGGGCTCGATTTGTGTCGCAGTGCAAAGCCCGGTGCAAGCAGTGCTCGTCTTTGCTACTTTGGTAATTACTGTGTTTTTGGAGAAGATTTAAAAGCAGCATTCTGCTAAAGACCAGCTCATTATTGTTGAGAAGAGAGATGCAAATAGATAAAATCATTGTGCAGGAATAAAAATAGTTTGACATTTAAAGTAACTCTCTCGTAACTGAAAGAAACTGGAGCCAGCAGTCAAGTCGAGTTTATTTATAAAGCACAACAACCACAGTTCACCACAGTGCTGCACAACAAGAGGAGACACAATGTGATTTGCAAGAAAGGGTAAAATAAAAAATGCTCAGCTTAGCACAACAGAAATGCTGTGTCCCAATTCAGGGGCTGAACCAAAATGAGATGATCTGGTCGTTAGTTACTTTAAGCTGCTGCACCCTGCTGTTTTTATATTTTGTCTGCAAGAAAGCAAATATGTGTATTTCCCAAAATGTTAAACTATTCCTCTATAATACAAACTAAATACTTAAATGAGCAGCTGCTTCATGCAAATGTACTCACAGAAAACATAAAAGACATAAAAACACATCAGAGTGGTTCTCCTCTTTCCTCCCACTCTGAAATATTATCATCAGACTATTTCCCCCCCATGCATCACCACAGCTGCTGGAGAAAGATAAAGAGAATTACTGCAACTTCTAATCAGTAAAGTCCCCCCCCCCCTTCAGTTTGTATTGCACTTCACTCACTGCTTGACCTTGTGAAGCGACTGCTGTGCGCTGCTCTTTGCGACTGCACTTAGAGCTCAGGTGAACACTTTCACTCCTGTTATAACCACAAGACGGATTTACAGAATATTATACTTGTGGAAAAAACAAACAAACAGAAACACATTTTTTATTTACCATCATTTCCACTGAGACCAATACTGGCAGTGCCCACAGCACCATAACTCGTGGTTTATCCATTATTAGCATTGATCTGCCTGGTTCCTGTATGACCACAAACATACATGAGCCTCCGCTGCAGATCCTAATGGCTGCTTGCTGCTCTCACCTCTGCTGATTCTCTCTACCAGCTCGTAACAAACAGGCAGTAATCATTCTGCGATGTCCCCTTCCCGTCCCCTCACCCTGTCCCACCTCCAGGCCTGAAGACCATTGTGGGCGCACTGATCCAGTCGGTAAAGAAGCTGTCGGACGTGATGATCCTCACGGTGTTCTGTCTCAGCGTCTTCGCCCTCATCGGCCTGCAGCTCTTCATGGGCAACCTGAGGCAGAAGTGTGTGCGTTATCCGTTTACCAGCAACGCCACCAACAGCAGCAACGTAACCAGCGACGACGACGACATGTTTTTCAACAACTCCCTGATGGACATCAACACTACGTTTGTGCAGAACGCCACAGAGAACCCCTTCAACTGGACGGAGTACATCAGCGATCCGGGTAAGTGACGCGGCGTGAAAGTGTTACATGTCTGCCAGGCGCACACAGAGGTTAACTAGGGTCAAGTTAGCTTCCTCCCCAGACAGCCTGAGTCAGATGCTGGCTACTGGATATGCAGAGATGGGTCAGTCGTGTTGGTGGTGGTTGTGTAGCGGAGGTCGGCCGTGATAGGGAGTGACAGCGATGGCTGGGAGCAGGGACTGGTGGGAGAATGCGGCAAATAATCGCCTCAACAATAAAAGCCTCTAGTTTCACCCCCTCACTATCCTTCATCACTCTCCGATAGCCCATCTGTGTGGCAGCAGCAGCCTAAAGTGCTAGAGGAGGGTGAGTCACTGACGGTCAGCGGGACATAGAGGAGACAGGCACCAGCTACATGACAAGCTGATGCCAGAGTGAGAGAGGAAGAGCGGGGAGGGAGTGAGAGGCTGATTAGAATCACACAGATGTTTTTAAAGTCTGGCGTCGCACCCGTTTCAGGGATGTAAAGTCATGTGCTTATGTCTCACACAAAAAAGCATTAGTGCCACTTAAAGGGGTGAAAATATGAGATTTTGAGAATAGAGTAATAATATTCCATTTCTTCATATCCACTGCTTGGCTCCTGTGTCTCTGACGTCCCACTGTCTCCTCTCTTCTCCAGATAATTACTATTACCTCCCTGGACGCAGGGATGCTCTGCTCTGTGGGAACGGCAGCGGTGCTGGGTAAGGCTCGACATGTTTTATTTATATGACCAATTAGACGCACCACAAAGCTGAGCATACACAATTAGTGTCTACGCTTTCCACCGCACTAAAACCAACTGGTTAACTGTGGCTGCGTTTCATGGGTTTTGGCGATGTTGAAACTTTTCCTTTATTCCTGTGCTGCTAATGGAAGATTTGCATCATTGCTGCATGAGACTAATAAAATACCAGCTGATATTACCACAAGCCTCAGGGTTTGGAATTTTTAAATTTCTGTGTAAAAGTTGCACACGTGGCGCCTCCTAATGCAAAGTGTTGTCCTGACAGGCTCTGCCCAGAGGGTTTCACGTGTATGAAAGCGGGTCGTAATCCAGATTACGGCTACACCAGCTTCGACACCTTCAGCTGGGCCTTCCTCTCTCTGTTCCGACTCATGACCCAGGACTTCTGGGAAAACCTCTACCAGCAGGTTGGGTCGGATTCGTGTGATTGATGTCTGTATCTTAATAGAATATTTCCCAATCACTCTTCTCTTTGTTCCTCTCTGGACCGTCAGACTTTGCGTGCTGCGGGGAAACCCTACATGATCTTCTTCGTGCTGGTGATCTTCCTGGGCTCCTTCTACCTGGTCAACCTGATCCTTGCCGTGGTGGCCATGGCGTACGACGAGCAGAACCAGGCGACCATCGAGGAGGCGCAGCAGAAGGAGGAGGAGTTCCAGGCCATGCTGGAGCAACTGAAGAGACAGCAGGAGGAGGCACAGGCAGGAAATTTCATCTTCTCTCTCCTCATAATTCATTTAGAATCGTGTCCGTGTCATCAGAGTGATTATCTCACTTGAGAAAAGGTTTAAGGTTCAAGAAGAGACAGAGATTTCATAACAGAGACGAGTGGATGGGAGAATCTGCCTCCATGTACCTGGGGACACTGTTGATTCTTTGGCTTAGAGTCTTGATCCAGCTGCTGTAAACAGTGTTGCCCCAGACAACTGAAGGACCCCCCCCCCCGTCTTTGATGACTGCGGCTCCCTTGGGGGTCAGGCGTCCTTGGTCGACCTTCAGAAAGTCAATCACAGCCAATCAGTGATGTTGAGGCCAGGACAACGAAGCCAGATCTATTCCTGCTGCACGTATATCACATGGCTGAATGCAACAGGTTCCGTGTCAGAGACTGAATCTGGAAAATATAGGAAATGGGAAATTTAGATTTGTAAATGTGAAACGAGTACAAGAGGTAGATACAGCAGAGGTTCCCGACTAGATCCACTTGATGAAAGTGGTGAATAAATGGTTTCATACAGTTGTTAGTAGGATAAACAGATAAAGAAATTAACCAAAGCAATGAAAGGTCGGCTTGTTTTTATCTTATCTGTTGAAAGCTTGTCTTCTCTATCGCTGCTCCGTTCTTCAGGGGCTGTTCTTCCAGGCTCAACACATTCATGTTGTTGTTGTTGTTGTTGTTGTTGTTGTTGTTGTTGTTGGCAGCAGAGGCAGACGTGGGCAGAGATAAAACCTTTGTTTGAGGGAATTTAGAGTTTCAAACCTTGTAACCATAAAACAAATCTTTATTCTTTAAAACACCAGATTTTACCGACTCATATCCCCCGGTCCAGCTTTCAAAAAGCACCTAATGAAGATGACACTTCATCATGCATCATCTTCTTCTGCGATACTTGATTGGATTGGCTCATAAATTCATTTATTGTGTTGTTTCACTTCTCATCACATGAATATAAATGATATAAATGCAAGAATCCAGAAATCAGGCGTCCATTTTTAGAAGGCGTCTGAGGCTCATTCGGCCGCTGCTCTCAGCTGCCAGCCTCTCTCCTCCGCTCCATTCCGAGAGAGCCTTTGAGACAGGCGCCGGGGTCGCCATGACAACTGTGCTTTTGCTCCCATTGGCTGGCAGGTTGCCGCAGCAGCAGCCACAGAGAGCGGCGAGTACAGCGGGAGAGGGGGCCCCACCGCCGAGTCCTCCTCGGGGACGTCTAAGCTGAGCTCCAAGAGTGCCAAGGAGCGACGCAACAGGCGGAAGAAGAGGAAGCAGAGGGAGGAGGAGGAGGAGAGGGGAGTGCGCAAGTTCCACAAGTCAGAGTCCGAGGACAGCATCAAGCGCTCCAGCTTCCGCTTCTCTGTGGATGCCAACCGCCTCTCTTATGAGAAGAGATGCTCCTCGCCCAACCAGGTAGAAGCTTCCCCTGATCACAAATCAACCAATTAGGCTGATTGTAGTTTGTTTACACGGGTACGCCACATCATAATGTAATAAAAGAACTTTAACTTTATTTTCTGTTACAGTATCTAAGAGTCTAAGATTCCATTTTACTCTTTGGTTTTTGTTCAGATTATACACACAAACAAGATCTAATGTTTTAATTAGTGAAGATTTAACTCATACAGATGTATCCTTTTATTTCTTTCACTACTTATAATCTCTTAACCTCTTTGATTCTGCTCCGTTTAATTTAGTCTCAGCTGTTTTTAATATCCCTGTACAGCTGCTTGAATCTACCTCTGTGTGAAATGTTTATGACCTAAAATCTCTATTCCTCTAACTTTTAAAAAAGTTTAGGAAACTGCAAGTTTGGTTGGTTTTTATCCCTCATTCCTCTTTTTTTACTTTCCAGGACGTCCCAACACTAAAAGTCTTCCTCCAGTATTTCAGGGTTTCACCTCCCCCCATCCTCTAACTCCATTTTCTCTTTATTGTCTCTCTTTCTCTCTCAGTCTCTCCTCAGTATCCGAGGGTCCCTGCTGTCTCCTCGGAGGAACAGCCGCGCCAGCCTCTTCAGCTTTCGCGGCCGGGCGCGCGACATGGGCTCCGAGAACGACTTCGCCGACGACGAGCACAGCACCTTCGAGGAGAGCGACAGTCGCCGCGGCTCCCTGTTCCTGCCGCGCCGCCTCGAGCGCCGCTGCAGCGCCGTCAGCCAGACGAGCCTCGGGGCGCCTCGGGTCATGCTGCCCGCCAACGGGAAGATGCACTGCGCCGTCGACTGCAACGGCGTGGTGTCGCTGGTCGGTGGAACGTCTGTAACAACCTCCCCTGTAGGTCTCCTGCTGCCTGAGGTGACTTCATTGTTTCATGCTTTATTTTCCCATTGACCTCCTTCAAGTTTATCTCCTAAAGTTCCTTTCTTGCTTTGCTGCCTCTCTCGCCAATCTATGGTTTTCAATTTTTCAATTTACTTTACTTTTTTGACATTTTCATCCTCACTCTCTAAATCCATTGAGCTCTACGGCACAGATGAATGTAAATCTTTCTCTTTGTGTTTAATTTTTTATTTCCAGGGAACAACGACAGACACCGAGTTGAAGAAACGCCGATCAGGATTTCACCAGCCGTCCATGGATTATCTGGATGAACCAGTGGGTCGGCAGAGAGCCATGAGTGTGGCCAGTATCCTCACCAACACCATGGAAGGTTTGGATCAGACTGCATATTTTTTAACCTTATGCCATAGAGTTTGAAATCTGAAGAGAATAGGGAGGTGGACACAAATAAATTCATTCATCTCTCTTTTGCAGAGCTTGAAGAGTCGAGACAGAAGTGCCCCCCCTGCTGGTATCGATTTGCCAACACCTGTCTGATCTGGGATTGTTATCCGGAGTGGCTGAAAATCAAGGAGGTGGTCAACATGGTGGTCATGGACCCCTTCGTGGATCTGGCCATCACCATCTGCATCGTGCTCAACACCCTGTTCATGGCCATGGAGCATTACCCCATGACGAAGGAATTCAACACCGTGCTCTTGGTTGGAAACCTGGCAAGTGTTGTCCGACTGGATTAAATCAGAAATACACTTGAAATACATCTCATGACACAGATTCAAACTTCAACTCTTCCCCCATCAGGTGTTCACCGGTATCTTCACAGCGGAGATGTGTTTCAAGATCATCGCCCTGGATCCCTACTACTACTTCCAGGAGGGCTGGAACATCTTTGACGGCATCATCGTTAGTCTGAGTCTGATGGAGCTCGGCCTGGCCAACGTGGAAGGCCTGTCTGTGCTCCGCTCCTTCAGACTGGTGAGAGCACGTAATGTCATTTATCTTATGAAGAGATCACATGAACCTGTGCTTCTAAGGTCAGGCTGATTACTGTCGTGTTCTTAATGAGGGGATGAGAGCTTCTGTGCAATATGACTCCACCGAGAGTTGCTGAGGCCTCTGGGGCTCGGTTTGTTTTTCTCCGCTCACCTGATGTGTGCTGCAGTACAGCGGGGCCACGGTTAAGGATCTTTTATAATAGAAATATGTACTTACAAGGTGATTTAAGTTAAATTTATACGAATAAAAATGTCCATCAGCTTTCAGACAGTGGTTTCAATCATCTAACTTTTGTCAAAAAAGAAAATAATCATATTTCTAAAAATGTCAAACTAATAATTTTTTACAATTAATATAAATATATGTCCATTCCATATTTAAAAAGCCCTGTGTTTAGGAGTTATACATATAATTACTTTTAATCGTTTGTCTGTTCATTAAAACTAGTTAATATTGACAGTTATCGTGGTTATTCCTCTATGAAATGCTGACCTTTCCTTTGTTCAAACAGCTGAGGGTCTTCAAACTGGCCAAGTCGTGGCCCACCTTGAACATGCTGATTAAGATCATCGGTAACTCGGTGGGCGCTCTGGGGAACCTGACGCTGGTGCTCGCCATCATCGTCTTCATCTTCGCCGTGGTGGGCATGCAGCTGTTTGGCAAGAGCTACAAGGAGTTTGTGTGCAACATCTCCGACGACTGTCAGCTGCCGCGCTGGCACATGCACGACTTCTTCCACTCCTTCCTCATCGTGTTCCGGGTGCTGTGTGGAGAGTGGATCGAGACCATGTGGGACTGCATGGAGGTGGCAGGGCAGTCCATGTGCCTGATAGTCTTCATGATGGTCATGGTCATTGGAAACCTTGTGGTACGTTGTGCTGTGTATTAAGGCCATATTCTCTCCAGAAGGCACAGCTAGAGGAAGGTGAGGAGATGTTGATGATATGAATTTCTTCCCAGGTCCTAAACCTGTTCCTGGCTCTCCTCCTGAGCTCATTCAGCGCTGACAACCTGGCAGCCACTGACGACGACAGCGAGATGAACAACCTGCAGATCGCCGTGGGCCGCATCCAGCGGGGCATCGCGTTCATCAAATCTGCGGTGCGGCAGTTCCTCCAGAGCCACTGCTTCGGCGGGGGCAGCAAGGGATCCGGTCTGACCGAGGAGAGCAAACCCCTGGACGAACTGCACAGCAACGGCAAAGGCAACTGTATCTCTAATCACACCACACTGGAGATCACCAAAGAGCCCAGTAGGGTGTACATGACAGAGGGCAACGGGCGGCCAGGAGGGGGGCTGGTGGTCGGGGTCAGGGACACGGTGGTGAAGTACCCCATCGAGGAATGTGACTACATGTCATTTATTCACAACCCCAGCCTCACGGTCACTGTGCCCATCGCTGTGGGCGAGTCAGACTTTGAGAACCTGAACACGGAAGATTTCAGCAGCGACTCGTCGGACGTGGAGGGCAGCAAGGAGGTAAGATGAATGAATGATCGACTGTCAGGTTGAGGGACATCTCTAGAGTCGTGCAGCTTTCGTGTGTGTGATTAGTTCCTTTATATGTGTATAAGTATATAAATAATATAAGTTAATATATTAAATTTCAACTTCCAATTCGCCTCAGCATTAATATAGCTTGTTCTTATCATCGACTGTCATTTTGTGCTTCTCTTATCGGTTCTAGCACCGTTTAGGTCTTAAGATCAATTATCAATTTAACAGCAGTATCGTAAAAGAACCCAACGCTACTTCCAACTACAGTCAGCTGATGGATATATTGAGGGAATCTGCTGGAATTGAGGAATAACGACTTACTTGCTTTTGACCTGTGTATCAGCTTCACTTTCTAGATGTGCTCATTAGAGTGTGTGTGTCAGTGTGTTTCTGTGTTTGTGTACAGTGTTAACACAGTTGACTCACCAACACAAACACCTGCTATAGAGACTAATTTAATGAAGCAGCAAACCTAGAATTTAAAGATCTATGTCTGCTGCACAACAGAAATCAGAAATCAAACCTTCTACCGTTTGAACACAATCAATACTTTTGGTGATGTATTGCCTCAGAGCAGATGCCAGGTGTTGTGTTCCGTGTTGCCAGGCTGACGGAGCATCGGGACGCTGCTCCCCGGTGATGTCAACCTGCCACTGTGGGTGTGGTGCCAATTCTCCGCGGTTCAAAACAACTCCGGAGACTAATCTTAGCCGTGGCACCACATGTTCCATATATGGATCGGCAGTGACTCCCTGACTTGACGCCCTGTAGCAAGGGGCTGGTGAATTCTAGATATATATAGATGGATGGATTTATGCTGTTTTTGTGCCTGTTGTGAGAGATGAGTGTCACATGTCACGATAAAGTGTGCGTCTTCTCAGGAAAATGCATTCAGGGAAATGATGTCTGTGGCCACTGTGCCTTGTGGGCTGACTGGTGCGTGTGACTTACTGTGTCTAACCCCCCGTTTGTTATTGCAGCCGTGTCACAGACGCTCTCAAGGTTTTCAGTGAGAGGAGACTTGTAAGACCACTTTATTGTACCATAGCACTAACCATGAGGACTGCCTCTGCCATCTACAGACAAACTACATATGTTTTCTCATACCTTCAATGGATTGCCCATTTTTTCCGTTCTTTGCCTGGTCTGCCCTCCGTCCCCCAACCCCACCCTCTTTGCTTTATTACCCCACCCCACCCCTCTCCCGTATAGCAGCTCCTCAATGCTGTAAGTCTCCTTCCCCCCCTCTTCATGATTTATCTCCAAACATCAGGCTGTATTGCAGTTACAAACCATTAGGAATGAGCAACACCACCTTTTTTTTCCCATTGATATTCAAACTCATCTGAACTCATGATGTTTGCTTTTGATTTCATTGCTTGGTTTTCACTTGGTTTTTGGGACTTGATTGGCATCCGACACTCCGAGCGTGAGAATGAAGGAAGAGAGGCGGTGGAGGGAGAGGAGGAGACGAGGAGAAAAAAAACAAATTGAGAGAGATGGAATGGAGGAATGAATTTTGCTGTATAGTCGGACAAAATTCATTTGTCCGGTTCATTGCCCATAAACACACACATGAAATACTTGTTTTCTGGGATATTCACATTTTCGTGGAAGATTCTTTACTGAATTCGTTCCAAGGAGATTGAAACACAAATGAATCGGTGCAGATTTTTGCAGAGTTGCAAAACATATAACACATGGCAGTTGTCTCAAATATAGAATTGGAAATTATAAAAATGCAAAAAAAACAACACAGAATTATATTTGGCTTATTTCCTGTGCTTTGTGTTATTCCTTTTTTGTTTCACTGCAACTATCTTGACACTTGTAGAACTATAGCCATTAAAATCTGACATTTCCTATAGTGATGAAAACACGGTAGGTAAAGAGTATAAATAATCAGCCATGTGCAGAAGAGGTAAGATGGGTCTGCAGGAGAAAACGAGCGGGAAGGGAAACGCCTTTCCAGAAAACGATGCACTCGTGAGCAGCATGCTTCCATCATTCCCATGCTGTATTAGCTGGGTCCCACAGCAATCAGGGCTGCTGCACTGTCTAGGATGACATGTTCCTATCCTCCACACACCAGGCAGATCAGACACGAGGCCACGCGGCACCATGTTTACCCAAATAGAAACACAAGACACCAAAAAGCCTCACACACTATGCAGATGATGTTGTAATGTACATTACTGCGAGATAACTTCAGGGGTTCAGAGGAGAGAGAGAGAGACGATAAACTTTACAACAGCAGCAACACCTGCACATCACTTAGTCCTGAATGTTTTCTGGGTCTGTCATGGGAACAAAAGACAAATGCCAGACCACATGCTGTCTTATAAACAGTGCACAGTACTGGTTTTTGCTGGTAAGCTAATGTGGTTATCCGTCTACTTCAACATAAACAGAAGAAGCTTGTACACTGCTTTCAAGGAATGGAAATAACGTGTTTTCATGTCACTGAGGAAAAGGTGTAGCACTCATTCTGTGGGCGGGACTCTAGCTTTGAGGGGCGGGGACACTGTTTTTCCACCATTTTGGAAATGGGACAAACTCCAGACAAATTGATAGGGGATAATTTTTTTCAGTGCACATGAAAATACTTGAGCACATGTTCTGCTTGGTTCTATTTCAGGCTTGGATTGATAATGCACCAGAATACTGCATGCACTCTTCCTCAGAATGAGGTCACATCAAATGTACCTACAGTGCATTTCCACGAGTTAACCCCCAGGTCATGTGTTCCCACATAATCTGATTTGAGCCAACAGATAAAACTGATAACAAAGCCTGTAGGTACATTTGATCGATGCTGCATGATGATGATGATGATGATGATGCAGTGACTTTAAAGAGCCCAACGCTGTGAGCTATCACAGTGTCAGGTTTCCAGTTGTGGCACTGGAGTGAATCACAACCAACTCAGAAGGTTGGCTCCTATAACCTCTGATCCTCTGTGATTCCAGACTCGGCAGTTTAACCTCTCATCTTCTTCCCGGCCCGTGCAGAAGCTCGACACAGAGCCCAAGCGTCTGAGCTCATCGGAGGGGAGCACGGTTGATATCCGGCCCCCGGGAGACGGGGTTGACTCGGTGGAGCTGGAGCCAGAGGAGTCTATGGAACCGGAGGCCTGCTTCACAGAGGGTGAGGGGGACGCGAGGGGGACGGGCAGAGAGGATGATGGGTAGACGGGGAAAAGTGGGCCAGCGCGAGAGAGGTGGGAGAGGAAACGCTTCAGCAGCACATTTCAAGACGTGGAGTAAATCGCATTAACTGCTTGTGCTCAGCCCCCGTGTGCTGAATGACAGTGAATACTAATGCTCAGCAGGACAGAAAGAGAAGTAGACTGTGGGATTCTCTTGGTTTGAAATGTAACCTGACATTTTATCCGACACAGCTCCAGCACAATTCTGGATGTGCAAACACTTCTTCAGTCATTCATGAAACGTTAAATAAACGCATCTTTTTGTGGCTTGGTGATAAGATACTGGAGGTGGAGCATTCACCTTCTGTTGGGAATGTCACAAATAGGATTAGTATTTAGTTGTTGTGCTTATATTGCATTCACTTTGTTTCATATTATTACGAGAAGATAGAATAAAAACCTGATTTTAAAAAACAAATGCTAAAAAGAAAAAAGAAAACACATCTTTTAAAGATATAAACTCTGTTTTAATGACACCTGACTGCAGAAGGAACCTGGACACTCCTTTTATCACCCATCTCCTTTGCCCGCAGGCTGTGTGAGCAAGTTCCAGTGCTGCCAGATCAACGAGGATAACGACCATTATAAGAACTGGTGGAATCTGAGGAAGACCTGCTTCATCATAGTGGAGCACAACTGGTTTGAGTCCTTCATCATATTTATGATCCTGCTCAGCAGTGGGGCGCTGGTGAGCAAACGTTGATGTGTATTTACAGTTGACTGCTTGTGCTTATGTTGATGTCGATTCATGTTGATGTCCCAGAATTCCCTTCTTCACACCTTGTTGCTTCTTCCCCTCTGCACAGGCTTTCGAGGACGTTTACATCGAGCAGCGGAGGACCATCAAGACGATGCTGGAGTACTCGGACAAGGTCTTTACTTATGTCTTCATCCTGGAAATGCTGCTGAAGTGGGTGGCATACGGCTTCGTCAAGTACTTCACCAACGCCTGGTGCTGGCTCGACTTCCTCATCGTAGACGTATGTATATTGTCGGATGGATTCATGCTGTGGAAATCTTCTTCACAGTCGTTGTACATGTGCTGTGATTCATTTTTTAATGCTCCATGATGTCTGTAATGCTGCTCAGACGAATCATTCATGGAAAATACAGCCTCTTATAAGGCCAGCACTTTGCAGAGGAACCTTTTTTTCACATCTCACCTTTCACCCTGCTCGTCTCTGTCATTATCTCCTCTCAGGTGTCCCTGGTGAGCCTCGTAGCCAACGCTATGGGCTACTCGGAGCTTACCGCTATCAAATCTCTGAGGACGCTACGAGCCCTCCGGCCCCTGAGGGCCCTGTCTCGGTTTGAGGGCATGAGGGTAAGAGCACAAGGATTAACAGCGACTTTTAATTAGTGTTATTCTACAAACAAGCTAATTAGCAGTAGATTAGTAGTTAGTTAGTAGTCTTATTAAGAAGGCTAGTATTTGTCTTAATCATGGAAGTTCATGTGTGGAAAGCTCTGCAGTATAATTTATATTTGCACGTGTAGAATGCAGGTGAACGTGTGACACGTCGGACAGAAATGTTGTTTATAAAGCTCTTAAGACTGCACGCCTGTCTGACTCCTGTAAAGTTATCTCTTCCTTACGATTCCGCTCTTTACTTCTCTCTATCTGCATGACTGTCTTCACATCGTGTCACTGGATTACTGTACACTGCTGTTTTCTGACGTTCTTTTCTGATGTTGCTCGTGTGGTGCCTTTGACCTGTAATGTTTTTCTTTGTTGTGTGTCTTTTTTCATTTGCAGTCAAACAAAATGTTGTGACTTCATCCCGCCTCTCTAAGGTTTTTTTCCGTTTTTTTGCTTTCTTACCTATCAAATGTAAACTCTCACCTCTCCACTCTCTTCTTTCCAACTGTCATGTTGTCAAATTCTCTCTGTAG
Organism: Hippoglossus stenolepis; assembly: GCF_022539355.2. Lineage (NCBI taxonomy): Eukaryota > Metazoa > Chordata > Actinopteri > Pleuronectiformes > Pleuronectidae > Hippoglossus > Hippoglossus stenolepis. The sequence goes on along the minus strand of NC_061506.1, from coordinate 2,835,611 downwards.
ACGTGCATGGTGGTAAGAGCTTCACGTGTGCACACGTAACATATTAAACACAGCTCTGAATAATATATGAACACTTTGAATTTGTAAGTCAGTGTTGGCTCTATAGCTCTGAAGGCATCAATCAAATCCAGCAGTTAAGTGATTAGATGATTGTCATGGCCACTTATCCAAAATCAGACATGGACAGGAGAGCGCTGAGTTTGTGTGCTTCGACCTCTCCAGGTCGTGGTGAACGCGCTGCTGGGCGCCATCCCCTCCATCATGAACGTGCTGCTGGTCTGCCTCATCTTCTGGCTCATCTTCAGCATCATGGGCGTCAACCTGTTCGCGGGGAAGTACTACTACTGCGTCAACACCACCTCGGACGAGGTCTTCCCCATCCACATCGTCAACAACAAGACGGACTGCCTGAACCTGATCAACGACAGCGGCCGCTGGAAGAACGTCAAAATCAACTTTGACAACGTGGGGGCCGGGTACCTGGCTCTGCTGCAAGTGGTGAGCTTCAGCAAAAGTTGGCAGCACTAACCCATAATTTACACCCTGAGCTTAGGATTAAGATATTTTATTACATTCTAGCCTCAAACCTCAAGAACGCCCTGAGAGAATTTCTTCAAAATTTATGCAATCCCCTTTTTGCCCAAACAACTTCTCTATATGTTAATCAAGCAGCTTTAACTTTTCCTCATCTCCTCCTAGGCAACGTTTAAGGGTTGGATGGACATCATGTACGCAGCCGTGGACTCTCGAGACGTAAGAGACTTTTATGTCCGACTGAACGAGCAGATGCACAATCAGCTGAGTTATACATATTTAATGTATCTGTCTTTTTACAGTTGGAAGATCAGCCCAAATATGAAGTGAACCTGTACATGTACCTCTACTTTGTCATATTCATCATCTTCGGCTCCTTCTTCACCCTCAACCTGTTCATTGGTGTCATCATCGACAACTTCAACCAGCAGAAGAAAAAGATGAGTTGCATTGAGTAACTTTCTCTTAAAATCTCAGTCCCACAACATCAGATACTTACAGTAATTGGTATGCTACTACTTTTATATCCAGATATTTTAAACTTCCTGCAGAAATTATTTTTTAATATACTAGAACGTGTTGCCTGGCCCTAACTGTAGCCCTGGCTTTAATAGATGCTGTGATATTTCAAATTGAACATGAAATCTCAGGCAAAGTCTGGAAGAAGAAGCACAGATTTATCCAAGGCAGAGCCCCAGCTCTGTTCAAGAAAGAACTGAGCTGCAGAATAATCATTATCTGGAGCACTTTGAGGACCCTCACCCCTGCCGAGGATTACTGAGGCTGCGTGACTCGCTGAGAAACACCCTGCCTGCGCGCGCAGCGCACACACACACACACACACACACATCTAGTGTCACAGAGAACGCAGTTTGGAAATCTGCCCTCCATTCAACCGAGTGCTAACGAGCAGGATTGGCAACGCCCAAGAGTAGGGAGCAGAGGGGGAGGAGGTGGAGAGGGTGAGAGGTGGTGGGGAGGGGGTTCTGTGCCGCCGCCGGGGACGACTTGACTGACTGACTGAGGGACTGAGACACCACATCAGTTGGTGTGCTTCAGCAGCCCCACAGCCACGGCGTCACACAGATGGTTGTTCAGTGGTGACACCAGTCTTCCCTCCAGACATGCATCTTGCACTCAGAGTGTGATACTGAGCAGGGGAAGTCATGTCTTTGATTAATGAGAGCACAGCGACTGTGCCGGCTCAAAGAAAAACATTATTACTGACGTTATTCTGCTCAAACGTGATGCAGAAAGTCTCATCTGGATATATAAGGGGGATTAAATACATTTCACCTGCAGCAAGATTTATTGCCATGTAGGATTTTGAGCAAGAACAAAATGTACCAGGACACAGATCCTGCAAACTTACTTAATTTCATTTAACACATAATCAAGACGCTGCATCACATGTAACTTTGCTTTGTCGTTCACGGTTTTAACCAAGTTCTTCTGTTCCCCCTTTACTTTGGAGGTCAGGACATTTTCATGACTGAAGAACAGAAGAAATACTACAACGCCATGAAGAAGCTGGGCTCCAAGAAACCACAGAAACCGATACCTCGACCGACAGTAAGACCCGACACACTCAGATTTCATGCTCCGCTCTGCTGTCACTTCTTGGACCACATGTGAAATCTCCTCCTCTTCCCTCAGAACGCTTTCCAAGGCTGCGTGTTCGACTGCATCACAAAGCAGGCGTTCGACATCGTCATCATGATCCTCATCTGCCTCAACATGGTGACCATGATGGTGGAGACCGACGACCAGACGAAGGAGATGGACGACATCCTCTACCTGATCAACATGGTCTTCATCGTGCTCTTCACTGGGGAGAGCGTGCTCAAGATGATCTCCCTGCGTCACTATTACTTCACGATTGGCTGGAACATATTTGACTTTGTGGTGGTGATCCTGTCCATCGTGGGTGAGGACATATTGTAAGGCGTCTTTGCTTTCCAGTGGAATTGCAGTGACATTTTGTGCTGAATGTGTTTGTTTTCTTTTTGCTTCTACAGGAATGTTTTTATCCGAAGTTATCGAGAAATACTTTGTGTCCCCAACGCTGTTCCGAGTGATCCGTCTGGCCAGGATAGGCCGCATCCTCCGTCTCATCAAAGGCGCCAAGGGCATCCGGACGCTCCTCTTCGCCCTCATGATGTCGCTCCCTGCCCTCTTCAACATCGGCCTCCTCCTCTTCCTCGTCATGTTCATCTACGCCATCTTCGGGATGTCCAACTTCGCCTATGTCAAGCGTGAATCAGGAATCGATGACATGTTCAATTTCGAGACCTTCGGGAACAGTATGATCTGTTTGTTTCAGATCACCACCTCAGCCGGGTGGGACAGCCTCCTGGCGCCCATACTGAACAAACGGGAGCCCGACTGCGACAGCCGGATGGAGCACCCGGGCAACAATTACAAAGGCAACTGCGGCAACCCGTCGGTGGGCATCTTCTTCTTCGTCAGCTACATAATTATCTGCTTTCTCATTGTGGTCAACATGTACATCGCCGTCATCCTGGAGAACTTCAGCGTGGCCACGGAGGAGAGTGCCGAGCCGCTGAGCGAGGACGACTTTGAGATGTTCTACGAGGTGTGGGAGCGCTTCGATCCAGGCGCCACTCAGTTCATGGAGTACAGCAAGCTTTCTGACTTTGCAGACGCTCTAGACCCGCCGCTGCGCATGCCCAAGCCCAACATGATCCATCTCATCTCCATGGATCTGCCGATGGTGAGTGGCGAGCGAATCCACTGTCTTGACATCCTGTTCGCCTTCACCAAGCGCGTGCTGGGCGAAGGCGGCGAGATGGACGTGTTGCGCGGGCAGATGGAGGAGCGCTTCATGGCCTCCAACCCCTCTAAGGTGTCTTACGAGCCCATCACCACCACCCTGCGCCGCAAACAAGAGGACATGTCGGCTGTCATTATCCAGAGAGCCTTCCGCCGCTACATGATCTGTCTGGCCATGAAGAAGGCATCCACCCTCTACAAGGAGAAGCTGAAGGAGGGCATCCGCGACCCCGACAAGGACGTGATGGTCATCAGCAAGTTCACCGAGAACTCCACCTCGGACAAAACGGACATGACGCCGTCCACGGCCTCCCCGCCCTCCTACAACAGCGTGACGAAATCGGACAAGGACAAATACGAGAAGGAGAACAGGGAGAAGGAAAACAAAGGAAAAGACTCGAAAGAACGAAAGAAATAGACTTTTTTTTTTTTTTTAAAGGAACAAAACATTCAAATCAGAGACATGAGAGAAATTTGTTTACAGCTTCTGAGGGCGGGTAGATAGACCTACGCTTGTGTGTGGATTGTGGAGGAATGCTCCGCCAGGGAGGCCTAAGAATCTGAGTGTGGTTTGATGGGTCTGCTCAGAGCGGAGATGTGGAAACGAATGATCCAGCAGACACTGCCAGAGTCGAGTGGAACATGATAGAGCCTCTCTGCAAATCGCTTGTGATTTTCCTATTGGTTGTTGTTACTATCTGACACACTTGAGTGTACTGTTAAGTTGTCTGTAGCTAGTGCTGCTGCTACTAATATAAATCCAGTGTCTTGAATTTAACAATAGCTGTATCACTTAACGAGTACTCTGCATTTTCTTGTTTGTTTTCTTTTGGTTTTAAGATTTTCCTTTTTTATGAGAAAGAATGTTTTCTACTTTTTTGTGTCTTTATCGTGAGAATGTGTCCACTGCTTTCACTGTTGTAAAATCACCAAGGGCAGAACAAGTCGATGCTGGAAACTACGACAGCCATGTGAAGCTGGTACGATGCAGGGTCAGGACCACGTCAACGCTAGATCAAGTGCAATGGACAGATACACACACACACACACCAGTGATTGTTCAAATCTGTATTGTGCTTCTGTCTGAACGGCCATCTCCCCCATTTCAATAGGATACACAAGTCTCTAGATTCAGAGAAGCTGAATGTATGCAAGCAGAAGGAATGAGATACATGTTTGACATTCAGGGAAACGTGCCTGGTTTCGTTATTGTGAGAGTGAGATGAGAAGATTTCATCAATTTAGCCGCTGGCGTCCGGAAAGGCTCATTTATACTCAACGCAAGATTCTGACTCTTTTCATAGATAAAGGCTGCAAAACTGAGCTTTAACACTGGACTCACGTGTGTGAGATGCGTTAACACCCGACGGTGGTCGTCCCCGACACTTGGCACTGACGCCATCGTCATAGCAGCAACAATCACAGTTGGCTTTTGTGTTTTTACGTAAATATATTGTCAAGTAGAATTGGTAATATGAAAGTAAAGGAGAAAGAGGATCTTCGGCTGATACCTCAACCCCCAGTAAACCTTGACATTTGAGTTTTTTACTGAACTAAGCAGAAGCGACATGATCATTTCTGGGCATTAAAAGCATTTTTCAGCTTTGCAGTGAACCAGTTATTTTCTTCTTCAGCTTTAGCTAAGATACAAACACGAGAACAGCATCAATCTCCTCATCCAACTCTTGACGACAAATCCGTACATTTCCCTAAAATGTCGGAGTGATTTCCTGGAGGTGACGCGCACATGTGATCGTTTCATCCGCTGTCGTATTGCAGTGTCTCTTCTAACAGACTCCTTGTCTCCCACCACCCCCCTCTCCTCCGTCCCACCTCCTCCAGAGCTCTTGTAAAGAAATGATCTCAAGTAATAAAATATACTAAAAAAGGAACAACGTCAATCTCTCTAACTGCTCGAATGAAGGTTATAATGTCACAACTTGTTTGTTTGACGTTCATGTTGTTTTTGTACTGTAAATAATATCCGGGCCAACAGTATATGTAAGAGCCCTTTTTATCCCCCACTGCTATGTAACACCACATGTAAGTGTGTGTGGGAGAGAAAGTTTGCACGTGTCTGTGTTTGTATGTGAGTGTTGTTTATGTTCTGCTGCAGTTGCGAAACTTCAAACTTCAGTCATTACGTGATGAAGGCAGCCTTGGACAGGAAGTCACGTCATCAGACGGTTGCTCAACCGGGTACAGCCCTGCCCGCCAGCCTCAGCCCGCCAGCCTCAGCCCCCAGCCTCTGTCCCTGCACCAGGTCTTTGTAGCGTTCAGATTCTCTCTCAAATGCCTCCTCGCACCCCTCGGCACAGTCAGCTCCACTTGGATGATCTTCTTTCCTTCAGTATAGAACAGGACTGCATTTAGACAACATCTGGAAACTGGAGCCATCTTTTGCTCTTGAGTTGATGTTTCCCGGTTCTCTCCTGCTCCAGAATGTCAGCGAGCACAGTCTGTACTTTGTCGTGGCTCCACAAGTATCTGCCCTGGGTCGGAGCAATCATGGTGCCCATTTGCCCACAGAGCTTGCACATCGGGCCGCTTCTTCTGCCCCAAATGTGCAGGTTCACAGGGGTGTGAAGGGGGTCGTAGACGGCCCTTAGCTAGAAGGAGATCCAGAAAGGCTCTAGGCCCATAGGTCAGCTCTTGTTGACTTCCTCTTGGGGAGGTCACCCCTTGTCCAGGCTCCCTGGGATCCTCGCTCCACTGCTCTTGACTTAGGCCACAGTTCTCCTCTCCTTTGGGTTGGCTTTCCCCCATCGTTCCCAGTCCTTGCCTTTCGATGATGTCCTTGAGTTTGAGGTTTCCTTCTGTTTGGGCCAATATCATATTATAGAGATTGTTTTTACTGTAGATATGAGTCCATTTGATTTACGTTTTTCCTCCAGGTGTTTTTCTTTTTTTTTCTGCACTGTAACACACATGTTTGGTCCCATATCTGTAGATACAAACCATGAAGCAATCAGTAGCCAGCTCTCATTGCGCTTGTAGTGTTTTTAGTGAACTGCATGCAAGTGACTACTGTCTGCTCATGTGGTCATATCATTTTAAAGCCAAAAGAATAAAGGACATATTTTTTGTAAATGCTTGTTTATTGGAACTTTGGTCAATTGAACAGGATCATGTGGTTCAAGTAAATGTTACTTAACTATGTAATTTGCTAAATGTGATGAGTGATATATATATTTTTTCTTTTGTTTTAACCAAAGATGTGGCAAGAAAAGACAAATCTAGATTTCCAAAATAAAAGTAATTTTGGGAAGTGTACTTTGCATGCAGGATGCTTTCATTCTGAAGGAGAGAGCTCGTGATGCTTAGAGGTAAGAGGCTCAGCAGACTGAATGTTTTGAATCGTAGACTGTAAATAAAGATGCACTTCCTCCCACTATCCAGAAAAGAAGCCACGATAGCCATGTTGTGTCAGTGACGTCATTTGGAGCCAGAGTCTGTTCAGGAGGGGTGGAGCCACGGGAGCGAGGTCCCGCCGATGTAAGTCGTAAGTCAGTCTCAGCTGATGCACCTTTACAAATTATTCGACAATGTTCAGAAGAAAAGATCCTGAAATCTGTGCATGAAGAGATAAAGTGGCTGGAGCAATGAAAAAATAACATAGTTTGCTTTAATAACTTGGGAGTGTTATCTCCAGTTTTGATGTTAAGTTCTGATAAAGATATTGTTTTCTAAATCAATTTGGCCAAAGATTAATCAACAAACTATTAGTGACCAGGAGGAAATGACAAAAACCTTTTTCAGCACCGGACAGCTCCCGTGCAGCCACAACACAAACACATGAAAAAGCAAAATGAAAAGAAGTGAATTTATTATATATGCAACAAGTCGCTGTGTGGTTATTCACTTTTAAGAAGTATTTATTATTTATATATTTATTATTAAATAAAAAATATAGCCTTCTATAATCCCTGAGGGGGCTTGACTGGGGCTGTGACATGGCTGCAGCCCACCTGTGACCTGCTGTAGCGCCACGTTTGCATTTCATCCCGTTTTAATTGCATCAAATTACTAATTAAAACCAAACTTACTGGGAAATTGAGCAGTTTGATCCATGTCCCATAAGACCTATACTTTAGCTGTCATCTTGAAATACAGTTTTTTTTAGATCCAGGATAGAATGAGCTTATCGTCCTCAGGAGGATGTAATTATGTTAGACTGTGTAAAATGGACAGTGTGTCCTTTAAACAGACTCTATACATTAACATTTGAGCATATTCAGTGTTTGCTTATACAAGTACTCGTCAGTGTTTCCTGTCTTTAGCGTCTCGTCTACATCGAGCACACAGGAGGAGGTGGTGCTGGGATAGACGGGAGGGAGTCGGAGGTGAAAAAGCCGAGACTACCCCCACCCATCAGCCCCACACCCCCCTCCTCCTCCTCCCTCCGAACACTTTGCTGCTCCTGTGCCTGCTTCTCCCGGCCTGTTGCCTGGCAACCTCACATCACAGCTCTCTGTGTCTGTGATTGATCAGCGGCGTCTCTGGGCTCACTTTACCCACCATACCTTGCTGGGGCGGGCATTCCCCTCCTGCTGCACCCCCCCACCCCCCCACCCCCACCGACACGGACCTTAATGGTTGGATTGTATAAGAAAAGGCGGAGGTCAACCGCTGACCTTGTGTTCCTGATGATATTCAACGTGCAGAGTGTAACTGCACGTTTCAGCTGCACACTCTCGCCTGTAGGTACATTCAGTCTCTGCTGTGACCGGCACCTGCTGTGTTTGTTGTGTGGTTATGAAATGAGCCATGAAAATACGTCTCTATACGTGAGGGGAACAGGTCTGGTCACAGTGTTATTAACTCTGCAGCGCTCTCTAGAGGATATGAGGCGAGTGGGGGCTCGGGGTGGAATCAGATTGAGATAACAGGGACAGAACAGTACAGGTGTGTGTGGACGTCAGAGGATCATCACACCATCCTTTGTTTCAGTGACAGAAAAAGACGCGTTCGTTTGACAACTGATGTTCGGAACAAAACCGTGAGGCAGAAATCATGTAATCAACAAATTTACTGACGTCAGACAAAAAGAAAAAAAATGGATTGAACCCCCTCGTGCTCAGGGACGTCAGAGGGAAGATGAAGTCAGATGTTGAGCAGCAGACGCCATCTGATGGTGGAAAAATAAAATACAGCACATTGGAGGATTTATCACTTTTCCCTGAAGTGGATTATTAAGTGGATTTTATATCTTTATTTGTTAGTCAGATTTATATAACAGAATTAAATAGTGCAGTTTTATCACATTGTTCACAGGACTGTAAAATGATCAATAACATGCACAGACAAATATTCCTCTTCTTATTTTAATAAAAGGAACACACACGTAAGCTCGATTGACACCAACAACGGGATGATTGTGGTGTTATTTAGAGGAGGAAAAGAATGATTGACGTTCATATTGGCAAAGTGTCAGTGGTGGAGTTATTAAAAACTGAGATTCATGGAGGAGGTGCTGTGGTTTTAAAGAGAAATGACACCTTACCTAAGTCGTGATTTGTCGCTGTTTATTGTCTTAATTTGGAATGTAAAGCAATTCTGAGGCAGGTGGAAATGTTGTAGATATTTAATTGGAAATATTGGACACGGTGAAATCATAGCGTGATGATTTCTCTAGATGGAAAAGTCAAGTTTGCAATTAGTCATACCTCCAGAGGCTGCAGGCAAGAGAAGCTGCGTAAACAAAACACTGATGGAAACAGTCGGCAGAAGATATAGAAACACGGTGGACATGTGTAAGAATCAACACTCCATGTCATGCATTGTTAATATAAAAATATTTATTGATACGTTAATGAAATACCTCCTGCGGGGAACATACATTTCTAAACCAAATCTAAAGCAATCCATGCGATAGTCCGCTACACTGCGAGCGTGGATAAAAACTGAGCACAGAACAGGAACAAAAACACAACTCGTGTCCACTGTGTTGTCTATAATTCATACGAATGCTGTTGTTTTGCCAGTGACATCGTTTATCATTTTACAGTTTGTGTGAGAGTCCAAACAGAACACATGCGATACAGACAGGCATCCAAGAACGACTAGCAGCGGGGGTGACACACCAGCACGATGGGGAATAGTGAAACGATACGGGCACCTCACAATCTCATGGATCAGTCACTGACGCCCCACATCCAGAAAACATGCTGTAATAATCAAAGACTTCAGAACAAGGCAGAAGTGATACTTCATGTAGTTACAGGTAAGATACAGAAACACTGTTTTATTGGCCAGTTGATCTTGAAAAGGTTTCCAGACAAACTGAGCTAGAATGAGATCACCCTCTCTCTTTGGAAGTGCACTTATCAAGAATAAACCTCCGACGCTGGAAGGTCACAATTCTTGAATAAAGATTTCCAAATAACAAGCGCTCCCTTTCTGAAGGGTCTGAATCATCAGGCGCTCTGTGAGCACGACGCGTCTGTCTTTCCATCGGGCTCGGCTCCCTGCTCTTTCAGCCGCTTCTGTAATGGCTCTCCTATTTCCTCCCCTGTCTGCTCCACAGCCTCAGTGTGTGAGTCATGGTCGTCTGGACCGTTCTGGAGGTCTGTGGAGCGCGGCCGCTCATTGGCTGCGGTGCTCGTCTCACGGGTGTCTACATGTGAACGGGTCTGGAGTGTCAGGGACTCTGTGGGGCCTGGGAACGTTCGGCAGTGGGGCTCAGTGTTTATTTCGGCCTCGAGTGCGGTCTCCACTGTGGGGAGGGTGGGGAGGGTGGGGGCGGCGGTGGCGTTTTCACTGAGGAAAGCGGGAGTGTCCTTCACTGAGCCGTCCATCTGATAGTGCTGCATGGGGGGGGTGCTGTGGAAGGGGTTACTGAGGCTCATGAGTGTGTTGTTGGAGTAACTCAGCACAGAAGGAAGTGGGACAGAGTAGGGCGGAGGTAGTGAACACTCCCAGTCTTCCTCCTCCTCTTCCTCATCTTCCTCGTCCTCGTCCTCCTCATCTTCCTCATCCTCCTCGTCCTCTTCTCCATCCTCGGGGTCGATTGTTTCCAAGCTGTGCGTGCTGCAGTCTGACAGCCCGCTGCACATACTGCTGCCATCCTCGTCTTCCTCATACGCTTCATCATCTTCATCCTCTTCCTCGTCTTCCTCCTCCTCCTCCTCTTCCTCCTCCTCCTCCTCATCTAGATGTAAATCTGCGTCGCCTGTGTTCTGGAGGTGCATGATGGGAATGTGCGGCGTGGCGCTCATCAGTGGAAACTGCAGGTTCGGCTGCTGCTGCTGCTGCTGCCGGACCAAGGAGGAGTCTCCATGGTAACCGTTGCCATTGGTTACAAGCTGCTGCTCTGGCTGCTGCTGCTGATGCTGCTCGTCGCGGCTCTTCTCCAGCTCCAGCTTCATGATGGTGTGCAGGAAGTGGGTGCGCACCCGGACCGGGTTGAACTCCAGGCGTCCTGTGCCGTTGCTGCAGCCGTCTTTGGTGCAGCCGCAGGGAAATGACATGCGGTCCACCTGCGGACAGAAATCCTGATTCAGTGCACAGGTGTGGGACAGAAGTAACAGCACAGGTCAACATGACCAGGGCTGCTCATGTTTGACCAGAAAACCGCACAATCTATATTTGGTTTCTTTAATATTTTCATACATCTTGATGCAGAAGAACTTCATGTGGTCAATACCCCCGAAAATCAGACAGCAGTCAACTGTTTATTAAAAAAATGATTCACCCATTTGTTTGTGAAAAATCCTCTAAAACCTTGAAGATAAATTCAATAATACATAACTGTCTGGTAGAAGAGGTAAAACAAAAATATTAATTTTTGTGGTGTGACACCATCCACTACAGAAACCACAGTACCTAGACCTTTCAGTTTGCACCATGTCCCATCTGCTTACATGGAGGAGGCAGGGTGTATGACCTATAATGCAGCTGTATGCATATATTGATGTGGAGTTAGTATTGTTGTGTTCAAATAGAACTCAGGAGCTTGTGGTTAGGATGTGGACACACGTCACAGCTCGTGAAAGAAAATGTAAAGGTCAGAGGTCGTGACTACAAGAGTAGCACCAGTATAGATTTAAGTCAGAACCCAAAAATAACCCAAACTCAAAATTCTTACTTTTCCTAACTGGACTTTTGACCGAATAAGAACAAATGAATATTGATTTAAGTTTAAAGTTCTTCAGACAGACGTGAACAACACTTGAGTATTATAGATGGGCCTCACCACAGTTCCATTTACCTGGCACTTAATGCCGGCCAGGCTGCAAGCACACGTCTCAGGGTCACATATCCCGCGGCACCGGCACCCACACTCCTCCCGGGACACGCGGAGGGAACGCAGCTCGTGCTTCTCCTCCACGTCGATGCGTCGGACCCCCGAGGACCGGAGGAGGGCGCGGCGTCTCCTGGTGGTCAGAGGCTGGAGGAAGAAATAATCGTCCACCTCTGTGTTGTCCACGTCCAGGTCGTCCTCAGAGATGTCATCGAGCGTGAGGGTGTCGGCCTCCACGGATGACACGGTGCCGTTCTTTGTCATCTGGAGGAAGTGGAGACTTACGTTAAATGGACAAACATTAGATCTTTCAGGATAATCATATGTAGAGAAAACTAAAAAGTTTATTTTATTCCTATATCCTATAACTGTCCTATATTAGCAGTTACCCTTTAAGCAAATAGGCTTTGATGAAGGAAAAATCATGGTTAATAAATTAGGTAATGGAACTTTTTATGAGTCAGTTGTCCCACGGACTTTGAGTTTGATGGCGTTGAGCTTCTCCTCCTTGAGATGATCCCTCAGCATGTTGCGGTGGCTCCTCTTCTGCTCCATGGCGAACTCCCTGAGGGTGAAGCGCTTCACCCCGCTGTGACGTGGCGACATGCCCAGGGTGCTGCCGCCCTGCGTGGGCACGCTGGTGAAGCCCTGCCGCCGGTTGAAGTAGTAGACTGTCACGCTCTCAAAGTGCACGTTGCGGCCCCGGAGTCGCTTTGAGTGCTGCTGCAGAGAAGCTGGGATAGAAACACAGAGTCGGGTCTGGACTTTAATTGTCGATTAGCTTTTATTAAAGGTCTGGGTCAAGCTAAACCTGTTTCATAATTATACATCATGAACCTAATAAACTAAGATGCTATTGTTCTGTCTTGCCAGAATAAAATAACCCAGTCACCCCATTTAATCATGCGCATAATGGGAACAGTCAAGAGACGACAACAATTGTGTTACATCTGCAGTGTGGTCAGGTTTGAGGGAGATATTCTGATGCATTGTATATAGAAAATTAGAGTGGCCCCACAATAGATCCTTGGGGGACTCCACACGTGTGTCTATATAATAAAAGATGAATCGTATCCTATAGGTATTGAGGGGTGAAACTAACTACACTCTTTATACTCAGAACCACTAAATATGTAATGGAAAGATTTCTATCATTTAAATCTTCACCATTTTAATCTTGAATGCAAAACGTTTGCTGCCATATTATTTTATTACGTACGAATTATACACAATGACTGCAATGGACACTAAAGAGTGAGTTGTCTTGTTTCACCGATACGTTTACGGTGACGTGTGGTGATGTAGTGATGTGGTGATGTGGTGACGTGGTGACGTGAGGTGACGTGGTGACGTGGAGGTGTGGTGATGTGGTCTTACAGTCCAGCAGCCCAGAGGGAACGGGATGGTTGAGGCTGTCGCTGCTGTTGCCGCTGTCGCTGCAGGAAACCTCGTCATCCTCAGAGCCCTGCAGCGAGAGGTAGGGGGCCGGACCCTCCTCGAGCTTCCTCTTCAGAATCCCACTCATCCTGTGGCTCCTCCCGCACGTCACACCTGCACAGACCACAGATTCATGGATCACGACAGAATCATGCAACCCAGGTGATGCAAGATACTTCTGACTTCTTTCCCAGGCTTTTGAGACTAAGTTGGCAAACTTTAAAAACTGTGGGAAGAAAATCCACTTTATGACCCACACATATTGCAAAGTGGAGTAAAGAGTTTGCAATTTTTTAATTCATCAAAACCCCATTTTACTGCAGAAGGAACCAAGGTCATCAAACTATTTTAAATGAGTTAGAAAAGCACAATCTTATATTGAACTCTGTTGAAATTCAAATTCACAAATCAAAACATTAGGAATCAAATCTGGTTAAAACGAGCTTGAAAATCATAATTTACTCTATATTTTTATTTGTAACAGATTCTCAAACCAGGTTAAACCAGCACAGTCACTCTCAGGCCTGACGAGACAGGAAGCGGGAATCTTCCCCCTCAGGGGTCGAGATTAACGTTGAGCCAATTCCATCCATCGCTTGGCTTTACCACACGACCACTCGATTATGCAGGACTTAATATAAACCTCTGTAGTGGACTCACAGTAAGTGGCTGGAGGAACGTTAAACGATGGGATCTTGTGGTTTTAAGGCTCAAACTGAAACGAGTGGAGCTCAGAAGGAAAGAATCTAAACTTCAGGATGTTTTGAGCAGAACTTCGCACTCGAGAATTAAGTGTCATTCAAATGTAGAGAATCAATCAAGACGTGTTATGGTCGTTTATTCTCCTTTCCCATTGGTTGCTGTAAATCCTCTCACAAACTGGGAAGTGTGGTGTTACCGAGCCCTCCGCAGTTTGTGGATACTTCAATTTCAGATTTGTTGAAAGTGTTGAGCTGTCTGCTTGGACTGGTGGAGGATTACATCATATGCAGCAGAGCTGGATGCTGGGCCAAGCTTCTCCTCTCTGACTGGCTTTGTCTCCCTGCTCCCTCTCTTACTACCCACACTGCCACACACACTTCCCTCCTTTGCAGCTCCTCATTACCAAACACTTTCATTTGAATGTCTCACCCTCTTATTTCTGTATTTCTTTATTATTTCCTCCCTCTTCTCCATCCAGACCCTCTGAGGTTTTTCAGTCCTGCTCATTGCTTTGCAGGGAGAATCAGTAGAAACAGGAAGACACTACACACATGCACAAAACCACTCACGTGTCTGAATGCACACGCAGCCTCCCACTCCCCATGCATGTCCACATCCCAAACACTAACAAGGGGGGATTTCTCATTGACTCATGTAAATCCCCTTCACCCCCCTGTGCTGGGATGAACCCCCCCTCCTCTCCCTCTCTCCCTCTCTCTACCTTTGACCGTCACTGACCTGTTTCCTCGGCTCGCCTCTGGTTTCCAGGAAGTCCTCGAGTCGCTCCTCTGCATCACACGGTGTTCACCAGCAGCGGCAGCCAAACATCCCCATGTGTCGTGATGATGCAGTGAGCGCTGCCATGATGCCTGACTCTCCCTCCCTCTCTCTCTCCAGCAGCCTCTGGCACTATTGTGCAGCACTGAGCACTTCTGCCTCTGTCTATCTTATGCTTTCTCCCTGTGCACCCTCATCCTATGCTCAGGCTGTCAGCTCTCTCACCGTCTGCACCCCCTCCTCCCTTCCTCTTCCTGTTTTCTCTCTCTCCCTCCCTCTCTCTCTCTCTCTCTCCTCACAAAGACTTGTTAGCCCGATGCTGCTGCCGGCTGGAGCGCTGGAGCTTGACTGAGGTGAAGCGAGCCCTTGGAGATCACAGAGAGAGAGAGAGAGAGAGGGGAGGGTGTAGATGTGCTGGTGGATGTGAAGGGGTGGGGGTGGAAAGTGTAGATTCTGCCTTCTCTCCGGAGGATCATTAACTCTAATATCAAGTATTAAGCCACGAGTTTCTCCCAATAACGTGTAATTTCTCACTCTGATATATTTGCAGGGTGTTTATAACACAAAATGACATGTGGCGTCCTCTTAAATTTTTTTCGAAAAGCTAATTTGAAATTTAAATCCATAGCAAAGCGAATAGGATCAGAGGAAACTGACACAATGATGGAAATCAATCATCTTCACTGTTGGTTTGTCTATGAAAGTTAACAAAATACACACATGAGGCCGATATGAGAGACTAAAATACATAAAGTACAGAAACAGGTAACTTTTTCAGAGCTGTTTGAGGAAAAAGGTTTTAAAGCATATGTCCATGTGATGCCTTGATTTAATAGTTTTCAGCCCGGTCTGTTTTCACCAGAGTTTATGGGAATATTGATTTGGAAGCGTCAGAGGTCAAAGTTGACAAAAATATAGTCTGAAAAACACATTTTCCAAGATGTCTCCACATATAATAGAGCTAGAGACACAATTTAAAGCAGATAATGATCAGAAAATCCCATCATGTTATAATTGACGTCATGAAGACAGAAAATGACAGAATATAAACCCAATTTCTGTCTCCTATTGGACAGTAGACACCACCTGAAGCTTACATAGATGGAATAACACACTGAATACACAATGACTCATCACACAATAAATACACCATCACAAGGAATGTAAAACTGATCAGGAACAACATTAGAATCAATTAGCTGTTTTAATGGAGTTTGGATCACATGATGCTTCTGTTTTCATATCTATTTTCTGTGAATTTCATTATGGGATGAAGGTCTCACACCATGACCTCACTGTCTGTGTCTCACTTCAGGGGCTGCATCCGTTCAGAGGCTGTGTTTGAAGACCGACTGCGTCACGGAGGGGAAACTGCTCTGTCCCATTTCCAAGGATCCACTGGGTGGATCGTGGTGTCTCGGGTGAAAGGTGAGAACAGTCCATCTCATCTCAGTTCGGCCTTCATCGGCCCACGAAGGCCAGCTCCTCCGTGGACCGATTGTGGCCCCTGAACCAGGACCCAGCTATTGTCCTCAGTGTGGCTGTGGCCCTGAGTTGATTCTTTCCAAAATGAAAACTAGAAGGACACACAAGGCCGGACAGTCCCCTCATGAAACCACATTTACATTAACTGATTCCATTTTTTATTTGTATCCGCAACTAATTCCACACACACACAGGTGAAGTTTTCATCAAGTCACGTGAGTTATTTTCTGAGAAATCAACAAAAATGTCTCACGATGTTAAAGATCGTCTTTTAAAAGTCCTGCAGCCGCACCAACATTTAATGGGTTCTCTCCTGAACTCGTTCCACAGCCTCCCACCAAGTTAATTAAGACAAGTTAATAATCCTGTTCACTAACAGATAAACAAACAATTTCTAAAGATTTGAGCAGCTTTGTGCAGATTTCCATTTTTAAAAGACGTCTCAAGAACCTAAATTAAGCCTGAATGTGCGATTCCACTCAGATGTTGTAGTTTGTCACAATGACCACCAGGTGGCAGCATAGACCATAAAGGTGACACAGATCGCTCCCTGGTGGCGGTTAACAGAAGGACCAATCCTTAAAGTCTGTACATTTTTTGTTATTTGATGCCATATAAAGGAAAAGACATCATGATGGACTCTGTCTCCAAATGCGCAAGTTGGCAGCTTTTGTTTACGTGATATTTTAGCTTCTTTTGTGGACGGAGGGAGACGTGTCGTCCATCTTTAATTATCAATGGGTGCAAACGGGGGAAAAGACGATGTAATTACGAAGCTAACATGATGGAAATATGACATTTATATACTTTTCATGTATGAATGGAAACAGTCTCTTTAAAGTCTGTTTGTGCTGTTTTTTTTATTCGCAAATTGAAAATATCAGCCATATTGTAAA
This sequence comes from Hippoglossus stenolepis, assembly GCF_022539355.2. NCBI lineage: Eukaryota > Metazoa > Chordata > Actinopteri > Pleuronectiformes > Pleuronectidae > Hippoglossus > Hippoglossus stenolepis. Next base: position 2,818,745 of record NC_061506.1, on the reverse strand, counting down.
CAGGCCGTATTTGTAGCAGACAAACAGCACCAAACATCAATGTACACAACAAAGCTTTCAACCACTCGACCTGAAACATTGTTGCTATAGCGATGCTCGACCCTGAACGTTCACTTCTCCCATTACAGTCGTGTTTGGTTTGAAAAATAACGAAAATAAATAAATTTAAAGCCTCAGCCTTGAGTTTACATGGACAAAGATAAAGTATTGAAGTCGTAGGGCTTCACATTTCTTCTTCTTGTGTTTGAACGAAGCACGAAAATGAAGAAATTGAGATGGACGTCTTGTCTTAGTTCATTTTTTATTTTTTGGTTTAGTGCCGAGCTCCGACTCGCTTTTGTTTTCTCCTCGGCGAGGATGGAGTGGCAACGAGCGGGGAGAGACAGAGTGAGCCTTCCAATCAGCTTCCATGGCAACAGGCCACGAGAGGGAGGGGGGGTGGGTGGGTGAGGGGGGTGGTTGATCAGAGGAGGAAGAGGAGGAGGAGGCAGCTGGAGGGGGTTGTGGGGGAGGAGAAGGATGGTGGAGGTCTGGCTTTTTCACTGTGTGTCTGAACAATGGGTACGAATAAGGAAAAGTGTGCATTTAGATAATTATCAGCTCAGAAGTGATTATGGTTTGTTTTCTAGAATACAATGTCCTCATCGTTATGAAAAATTGAAAAAATGTGATTTAATGGGTTTTCTGTCCCGTCCAGGTTCTTCTCTCAGTCTGAGCTGATGCATGTGGCTCAGGATGAACTGACTCTACACGTCCACTCAGGATCCAGCAATAAATAATATTATTAACTTTGAAATACGTGGCTGAAACGTAGGTTGAGGCCCAACAGTCCCTTAACTGGACTCAAGCTTTCACACACAGATATATATTTTTATTTTTAATCTAGATTCATTCAAACACTGACTGTGAAGAGAGACTTTCATGTTTTAATGTCACCTGAAGCAAAAGTAGGTTCCTCTGTTCAGCTGGTTGCAATCTGCAATTTCACCACTAGATGGTAGTAAAGTCTCCGTATACTGAACTTTAGATAGATAGATAGATAGATAGATAGATAGATAGATAGATTAATTATATTGAATTAACTCTCAGATCTAATCAGTTTATCTTTATTAACATGTGATGTTAAAGCTGCAGTAATTAAACCTCTACTTGATCCAGATGTTTTAGAGAAATATAGATCTATATTTAACTTCTCCTTTATTTCTAATTGCATTATGAACTATGTGATGATTCTCATGTAGGAACTTTATATTTAATGATAATCAGACAGGACACAGAAACAGCAGTACCATGTACCTACCAGCAGGGGACGCCATCCTCTCTGTGTATGAGCTTCTCCTCCAGTTTGAGTCATGAGCCAGTGGCAGCCGGTCATGAGCCCATCATTAATTCCCAGCCCCCTGTCCGACTCCACTGCCTCTGCTCCGGTGTAATTGTTTCCCCAGGGACTGGGAGGACTGGCTCAGCTGTCTCATTGTACAGTGACCCACAGACCCGTGTGTGTGTGTGTGTGTGTGTGTGTGTGTGTGTGTGTGTGTGTGTGTGTGTGTGTGTGTGTGTGTGTGTGTGTGTGTGTGTGTGTGTGTGTGTGTGTGTGTGAGAGTGTGTGAGAGTGTGTGTGAGAGTGTGAGAGCGACAGACATAAAGAGGATGGGTTCAGGGAGTTTCTTTAACTCAGGGGGGAAATAAATGGCATCAATTATATTATTTTATTAAAAGCTGTATTTGGTGAAAGGCAGAATGTGTCTGAGCCTCATGCTTCTGTTCTATCAGGGGAACAAACCACTGTTTCCCTATTTTATTATAACATATTGTTCATTTTAGCAAATATCACCCTGTTTATTTGTCTCATTTTGAAGACTTTTATTTCATGCATTGTAAATTTAGATAAATTTGATTGTTTACAATACACACAAACGTGCTTTTAATTGTTAAAGGACGATAAAGTGGATTTTCTCCACATTTGCAACTTTAACACAAACGTGAATACAAGCTTTCTTTCCTAGATGAAGCTGAGATAGTTGAGATTTTTTTCTGATGTAATATTAATAGTATTTTTCCCTGTAATGTTTTTATTTGATTGAACCTTTATTTTAATATTCCTCTGCTGCACTTCCAGGTAGTGAACAGCAGATGGCGGCATTGGCTTGGAAAACAGAAAACAGGCATGTGACGGTAAGAGATGAGAAATAAGACTTAATAATAATAATAATATCTGTATTTATACAGCACTTCTGCTATTTGACAGATCTGGGTCACAACTAAGCCATAGAAATACTGACCTGGTGCCATATGGACCACTTCAGGGTCACATCCATTGAAGTGCCGCACCACTGCCCACATACTGGACCACATATCTATCCTATCATGTATTTGCAGTAATTAAGAGATTTTATATGTTTAAAATATTTAAATTATTATTATTCTCTGAATTAGGATGAGTAGCTCATCATTTGACTTTTCCTACAGGTTGAAATTCAATCTTCTCTAATTCTTTAATTAAAAACTTCAGTATTCTTATAGTATTTAGTTCTGATGCAGCAGGTATGACGAGTTGTCTTCAAAGTCTCCACCCGCCCAGACAAGGAAAACACCATCGTTCATTGAAGGACAGACAATCTATTTACCAAATACACCCTCCGCTCCAGCAGAGCATCCAGATAAGGTGTTTGTACGACACACAGAAAGTCAATAAGTTCCCCAGAGGAGTTTGTATAATAATACACAGAGAATGAAGCTGCACAGACACAGAGATCAGAGGAAACACAAATAAATAGAACAGCAAACAATATCCACCTCAAGTGGGAAAATACATATATAACAACATTATTTCTCAATTATATGAATGTTACCTGATTTAGAAATGTAACATGTGACAAATATGCCCCTATATCAATAATATTAATATCTAATATCTAAATTAAATAGATAAGTTAATTAAAACAATATACATAGAAAAACTATATTTATATATATATCGCAAAAACATCAGTCCTTTATTATCAATCTCAAGACAATACAACAGACACATGTAACTTTCGTCACATATGTTAATATTTGCTATGCATTTGCTATGCATGTGTGTGTAGTTTGTAAATTGCACTTCTATACACATGAATATGTTATATGTTTAAATTATTACACATATTGTATATATGTCAAAGTATATATTATACATACATAAACATGCATATTTATGGGCTTGACATACTTTATATGTGAATACATGGAATGCACCAATTTGACAAATGTTTTTACATAAAAAATACTGTTTTTATTTAATTTTCATGTTTGGAAGTTCATTATATTACATTTGAATATGGGACATTTCAGATAAAGAGATTTATTCGACTTTGTGACGTAGCTTCATCCAACACCAGGAGCTTTATTGTCTCTGTGCATCATCTTCACCTGAAAACGTCCTGCAGCCTTCGTGCCTTGTTCTGTTTTCACAGACTGTTCCTGCTCTACATCCCCCGGGTCCGATCAGGTGACCTGTTGTAACGAGGGAGAAGCGAAGCCCCAGTAAGTGGAGAGGCTGTAATCTGATCCTTGCTGACTGCTGCCTCCACAGTGAGCAGGAAGTATCACAGAGCGAATGGTGGGAAGTACAGTGACGGGTTCGTTCCAGGAAATCGTCCTGGAGCTGATTCACTGCTGTCGTGTAGTTAGAGAGAATCAGTTTGTTAACCACGCCCCCTTGCGCCCCCTCGCCATATAACGAGGGGCCACAAGGGTCTATTCTTGGGCTGTTAGTGTTTTCTGGTGACGTCACATAACACTTATATATTAGTTTTATTTTTCAACCTTTATTTAACCAGGGCATCTCTGAAGATATCAACATTAAAACCTTTTATTTTGACTGCTGCTCTTATCTGATGCATTTCACCATCAGACCCTGACGGAGGGCAACAGTTTCCATAGTAACGACTCCTTCAAGTGGATAATGATGGACATAAATGAGCCAGGTTTCGAAAGTCATCGTCATCTCATGTCATGTGAGCCGTTCATATGATTTCCGCACTTCCAGAACCAGACTGTACATATTTGTAAGTAGATGCCGTGTTAAACTTCATCACTATGAGGATTTAGTGTCTTCTTTCCTGGAGTATAAGATGTGTGCGTGCGTTTTCTTCCTCTGTGGACAAAATGGAAATGAGACCTGTTATTCCCGTCCTCTTATCTTATGGGACGGCTGGTATTTCAGTGTGTCCTCTAAATAAAAGCGATCCGAGCGGCCCTGGACAGGAATTCAACATGGGAACAAACACGGAAGCTGCCACATCTTTTATTTAATAGAAGCAGACAGTGTTTGTACCCGGTGGTTCCTCCATGAGACGTCTCTCTGAAGCCCCACTAGGCCTGAAATATTGTCTTGTTGTATTAAAGCGAAGCCGCTCTGGAGCTTTGTGTTTGCTGCTACGCTGAATTATAGCCCAGCACTTAAAACAGTGTGTGTGTGTGTGTGTGTGTGTGTGTGTGTGTGTGTGTGTGTGTGTGTGTGTGTGTGTGTGTGTGTGTGTGTGTGTGTGTGTGTGTGTGTGTGTGTGTGTGTGTGTGTGTGTGTGTGTGTGGGTTTGTGTTTTCACGAGGCAACAAATCAAAATGCATAACAGAGAAAATCTTTAATACTCCATTATTCCATTTTCTACCAAAATTGACTCTTTTCAGTGGCTGAAAGGACATACCACAGGGGGGGGGAGTTAATAGAAACTCAAAGTGGCACAATCAGAAACAAAACTGCTTTTTTATTTCATTTCATTTTATTTAACAGCGTTTTCTGTTTGTCTGTCCCTACGTCCCTTTGTCGGGAACGTGATATCTCCAGAACGTCTCCAGAGAGTCCGTTCACATTTGGCACAAACATTCGCTTGAGCTCCAGGATTAACGTGTTCGATTTTGGTAGCCACAGGTCAAAGGTCGAGGTCACGGTGGCTTCACAAAGTATGATTTTCTTGAACTTGATTTAAGCTCAGCTCTATTGAATCTCTTCAGATTTTGATGACCTGACAATTTAGTGGTCAAAGGTCACGGCGATGGAAACTGGTTAGAACGGAGTATTTCTTGTTTCTCATGTTCAGGTGACTGAGTGTAAGCCGAGCGGCCTCGGACGACACAGGATCCAGCAGAAAGTGACACACATACCTCGGCCTCCATCTGAATAATGCATCTGCCACTGGTATAAATGGAGTGATACTCTGTCCTCCAAAGTACTATCACATGCATTTATCATGACCGTTCATTCATTAAGATTGGATTATCTGGATTGCCTCTCCGCTGCTCTCCCTCTCTCTGTGTTGATGTTTCTATTGTGGCTGTGAACGAGCATATCTCCGCCGTCTTTGTCTCCACCCGATCCTGTAATTAAGCCGTCAGTCTTCTTCGTCTTCCTCCGTCAGCCGCTCTGACTCTCCTCCCCATCATTTGACCCCTGCTCTCCCTCTGCAGCTCATGGGAGTAATAACGGGGTGAGCGTTTTGAAACGAGCCGACAAAACCCACGTCCCGGAGGCTGGAAGTGAGGCGCGATGTAGTGACGGGATCAGAGAGGAAGCAGCTGAAGTGGGAGTCAGGCAGAGGAAGCTGAGATAATGTGTTCTCCCTTCAGGAAAACACTCCCGAGGAAGTGCTGGTGTGGCTGGAGGAAAATTAACAATACATTAGTCGTCATGGCTGCAGGGCAGGTCACCAGGGATCAGCTCCTACGAGGCTTCCTTGGTCTAATCAGGGATAATGAGCTTTTCCTTCCCACCCAGACCTGATGTTTCCCAGCGTTTCCACACCAACCTTCTTTTGAACTTTCCAGTTTCATCCGAACCAAAGTAACAGGCGTGAAAGGAGCCTCGGTCTCGGTCTGGATCAGACTGAACCATAGTTTGGTCCGTTTGCAGAGTGAAAGTGGAAAGTTCAGACTTTCAGACAAATTGCAGGAAGCATTAAACAATAGAAGAAGAAACGATTGCTTGCAGCCTTTGACCCCGATAAGATATGACACTGACATTCATTTAGTATTAAAACCATAATGATATTACAGTGGCAGTGAAATTAACTAAATTCACTTGTTGACTCTTTTTCTCTATTTTAAAAAGTACAAATCCAATCGTCTTATGTGTTTTGTTTTCACGTATGAAATCGAAATGGTCACGTAACAGCACAAGTACTTTGATCTCGTGTAATAAGCAGGACGACAGGTTGGCAGCAGAAGGACCCAGTGCACACAGGGTCTGAAGGAAACCGGGTTATGAACCTCACTGAATCTCTGTTTCCTCTTCTTCGTCGTCTCTCCTGTTCTGCAGCTGCGACTCGTATCTCTCTCTGCCTACATGGGAGTTTACTCAGGCTTCTGTGTGTATGAGTAATTACAGGGCAGAGCGAGAGCGAGAGGGGAAAAACTTTTTTCTTCTCTCCTCCTCTTTCCTCCAGTTTTCCCTGCGTGTGTCGGAGAGCCCGACAGACAAAGACGGACCCCCGGCCTGATCTCCATCTCTTCTCCTCACCCTCGTCGTACCTCCCTCACTTCCTCACCCCTCGAACAATACACTTCCCCTTCTCAAGCCTGAAGGGGAAACGGTGGAGGGGGGGGAGGGATACAGTTTCTGGACAACAATGGAAACTCAATCAGGAAATGGAGAGGAGTTGACCTCGGGCTTGGTTGCCAGTCGTGCCTGTGGGCCGCAGGTAGAGGCAGCGGGCGAGCCGGTGCTCAGAGAGGACCTGCAGGCTGCTAAGAGGATCGAGAGGTTTGACATCCCCCTTCACAGTCTGAAGAAGATGTTTGAGAAGCCGGCCGTGACCGATACGGTAAGAACTGCCACTGTGGAGTTAGATTTTTAACTGTACTTCTCTGTCCTGTCACTTCCCACTGCCCCACAGAGGCATGAGTTTGATGCATCTTGCATTTCAACAAACTTTTCTAACTTTTCTAACAGATCTAGTTTCCAATTTCACTGTATTACTGAAGGTTTTGGTTCTCCACACTGAGACAAAACTGAACGCTCCCCATCTCCCTGCATTCGCCTCAGCATGATTCACTCTCCAGCAATTTGTGGTTTTTCCATCATTTCCTGGACTCGCTCACTGTGCACGGCTGCTTGCTGGAGAGGACCGTGGCCTTCTCCCTCCCCTGCTCTGTTTTTCCATCCCAGCTGGCTTCTCTGAGAGGAAAACTCTGCGTCTGCTGGAAGTGAAGTGGGTCGTTATGAGAAAAATCAATGTGGATGAGAAAAAATGGTGAAGTCTGAGGTAGTTTTTGCCCCTGAATGTCATCTTGACCCGTCACAAAGAAATGAATGGTGCACAGAAACCTCTCCAAATAACTATAAAACAAAAAAATTGCACACACTCATAGATACCAGTTCCCGAAATATACCTTTAATATCCACACCAAAATTCGATGAGTTCCTCACTCACCCAAATCGCATCTTTCCTCCAAGTTTTGTAGAAATCTGCTAAATAGTTTTTGTGTAATCTTGTTCACAACGCAACACACAGAGGTGAGAACATACCCTCCTCGGTGAAAGTAAATATACATATCCACATGCATCATGGGTAATGTAGTTGTCAGTGTGCACCAGTGCAAACCGGTGCCACAGACAGGCACCAGCTGCCTCTGTGCCGTGCCACTGGGTTTGCTGATATCCGACACCCGGTTATTTAAGACCTATTTCGGGGAGCGTTATGGTGAAGCAGGATTTTAAAAATAACCTTGTAATTGGCGTGTCAGCTGCTGCAGGAAGCGAAGTTCTCCGTCAGGCCGCGGCAGAGAGGGAGAGAGAGAGACGTGGATCTATCAGAATCAAATCACATCTGGCTCCTGAGATGAAAGCTTGTCACAGATTACTGTGGTTAATGAGCCACATCACTGAAGCACACGATAACATCTCCTGAGGTTTTCTCCTGCTTCCCAGTCCAGCTCCTATCATCCTCATTCTGGTCATCACACGTGTTTGGGCTGGACAGAGTCAGACGATAAGAGCTGTGCTCTGGGTTCATTATGTCTCACTGACCATTATCTACCTGCAGCTTCCATTAGGAGGCTTTTCTCAGGGTCACTGAAGGTCGTTCGGCTCCTTTTGTTTCTTGTGTTAAACCTGGTAAAGCAGCCAAAGCACATATTTTTATAACAACATATTTTTATTATAACTATGGATCAAATGACAGATAACGTTAACGGGTAAGAGGACTCAAGTGTTTTTCTTCTAAAATATATTTGATGCTATGGTTTGGGTTGAGATGATACTTTGTTATGTTTGACTCCCGGTTCCATTAAGGTTCAGGATTTATGGAATGATCTCATCCATCGTAAACCAACTCATGTTGAAACTGATCCGTCCACGAGCTCTCGAGAATAATCGCACTATTTGCTCCTTTGCTGCTGAAGGACGAGAGTCCTTCGCCACTTCAACGTAAACATATAGTGTACGAGGTGTTTGCTAAAAGGATGCTGCTGTTTTTATTTTTCTCGTTCGTGCTGCACTGGCCTTGTTGTTTCTAACTTCTTATTTTAAAGTTTCATCGCTTATCTTCATCTTCAGTTGACTTCACGTTGAAGTGGTAGCACCACATTAGGGAGTTAGATCCGTTTCCCATCTGTTCTTGTATCTCCATATTGAACCTTTGTTTATATTTCTGTGTAAATAACAAGCGGTCCAGCCAGTCGTCATGTCTGTCACACGCCTGCATTGCAACACATGCTCCATCCTGGAATTGTGTCATGCCGGTCTGTTCCTTTCCCTGTAGCCGGTGTTAATGGAGCATATGGGCAACGCTCCCAGATTCCCAGAGAGAGCAGAGGACTGCAGCTCTGCAGCCGGCTGCTTATAAAACACAACCTTCAACTCATCTGTGAGCCTGCAGCTTAATATTTGATGATGCGCCGTATTTTTCTTTCTGTGGCCCATTTCATTTATTTAAACGGTGCAGTGTCATTGGACGGCCAGCCATAACAATGACTGATGGCTTCCCAAGTGGTCGCTCAGCCGTGGCCAAAATCCACAGCATTAGGAGGGCGAGGGGGGGCGGGCGGTCTGTATTTCCAACAACTGCAGATGTGTAGTGATGCAACGATTTATCTTGAGTGCAAAGAGCGAGTTTTTCCGCTTGTGTAGCCGGGACGATCCTCCAGGGACGCCGGCTTGTGTTTACAGCATCTGTCTGACCTTCTGGTCATGACTGCACACACACACACACACACACACACACACACACACACACACACACACACACTGATGCATGAGACAGATGAGGCCTCTGCTAATGTCACATCTGATCATGCAGGGCAGGGGGGCACACAGCACACAGTCATTTACACACATGCACAGAACTAGGCCACTGATCAAGAATGTCCGACATTTGCTCTTTGTAAACTTTCCATTATTTTGTTCCAGCTCATTAAAATGTTTGTGCATAAATTAGTGCTTACATAATTTAAATGTTTCTAATACTCATGACCCAACTTGGCATTCACTCATGCTGTGATGGCCCCTGTTGCCCAGTAGGTGGCAGTGTAGCGTCTGGGAGGTTGAGAGAGGGGGGGGGATATATTCTCTGCACTTAAATCAGGAGGTTACCACAGCAACCTGGTGTTAATTGGAGCAATTTAAGATATTTTTAAACATATTTTATATTTTACTGCCCGTCTAGAAAGAGGTGAGGACCCAGACGTCACTTGAGGAAAACTTTAATTGGACGATTAAATCTCCAGGTAGAGATTTGACAGAAGGAACAGGGAGACAAACACGAGGAAAATGCTGGAACGTTGAACCAGACGAGACTAAAGCCTTGTCCCCACTGTGGTGGATGCTTCATTTAGAACAGATATTTGTACAGGGGCCAAGAGAGCTCAACACATGCAAATAGGAAATTAAAATCATGCAAATTAAGAAAATTAATCAACAAAGCATTGCACTCCAGCCAGGTTCATCACTTTTTTAGGTCCCCTGGAAACGTTTTGACAATTTTCAGCGTGTTGAGCTCTCCCGGCCTCCGTGTATTGTCTCCTCCAACCACACGACCTTCGTTTTACAAAATATCTCCATCTATGCAAGAATACAAAAATAAATACAAGCCTGCCGGGCCAGTAGGTGGCAATACACTATGTGGTCCCACTATTATCAGGTGAGGCAGGCACCTGTGAATGTCGGTGATGTGGTGCAGCAGAATCTGGTATGTAGCCGCCATTGTTGTTGTTGTTGTTGTTGTTGTTTGAGCTGTGACGTTTCATCTTTACATGTTCACATGGAAACTGCAGTGTTTGCAAATGTGCACTTTGTAAAGCTTCTGTAAAAATCTCAGTTTTTGTGACTCGTTTTGCAAAATATCTGACAAATGAACAATGACACGGTGAAACTCATTAAGGCAATCAGAGACGCACAAGGAAAGAAGTAGAAATAATAACGTTGTTACGTGTTTGATAAGTTTAGTGAAAGGATTTTAAAGTAATGATGTTGTAATGATATTTCTCTGTAAAGCTTTAATGCAACACCTTCAAAAAATGACCTGTTTGCCAAAAACCAGTATTCAGAAGTTAAACAGTGCATCCTCATCTTTCAACGTGACGCCCGACACTTTAAAGTGAGGGACACACTCTCTGTGTAGAACCAAAGAAAGGTGACCTACTGAAAGCCACAGAAATGGGCTCCAGTCGCAGCGTGCGGCTAATTGTTGGCTGTTTTCCAGAAAGAAAAAAGAAAACTGATCAATATGCAGCAGTGTTCCTAAACGCACTTAATTAAATGTTAAATAAACTAAAAGCCACAATGTGTCAGCGAGAAATTGATCCAGAGTTGATGAGGACACGGGCGTCCTCATCAGGTCCATTCAGCTCGTAAAAATTCCATTAACTTTTACCCGGCATCTCTTTCGTCTCCGTTTCACAGATTCAAATCTTTTAATGGAGCTGGCGGCGTGAGTGACGCATTGCTGCTCCTCGGTGCGATGATGACTTGTTGCTCGCTGTCCTCGGCTCGGGGAGTAGTTGCCCTCGTCACGTGGGAAACTCCCCGCTTCACTCGACTCGTTCAGATCATTTACTCGTCTATATCTGCAGTTTATTTACGCACTTTAAAGACGCCTCTGCTCGGCTGTCATCGCTCGTTAAGACCGACCTTTTTTCCCTCAGTGGTAGCATGTGCGTATTCACTGTAATGTATGATAATCAATTTCCATAGCTGGGTAATGAATGCATCTCTCTGGGGCTTTTCCCATACAGACATGCTGCGTGACTCAGATTGTCTTTTCTCTAACGCAGCTTGACACCCACAGCCCCACAAGAGCATATGTGTTCAACAATTAGCCAAAGACCTGCAGGCTCACGCTTTCAATCATTTATTGTCGTTGCCTTGTGCGAGGGCAGCAGCTCGACGTTTTTCATCGCTGCCATTCATCGATGCCGTTGCGCAAACGGGGGAAGAAAAGGTTTCCAACGCAAATCTTTATGGCAGAAATGAACACGTCATCAAAGCTTTAAGAGTAAGAGTAGAGTTTACAGATTCCTGCACGGGTACAAACCAGAATCCACAAAGCTCTGGACCCGAGTTCATAAAACTATTTAGCATGTTACCCGTAAGGTACCCGACCCAGTGCAGGACGCGGTGTTTCCACGCTCGCCGCTCTGTCACATTCGGTTTCATATAAACGTCCGTACTCTACGAGTCCGTCCACCACGAGCTTGTGTTACACACTCACATAATTATAGACTCAAAAATCCCCAGAATATCAAGGAGGCATGCAGTATGTCAGCCGATGTCAGGACCATGATGCAGGGTATATTTGGAGAGGCTGAAAACAGAGCCGGATCCCGAGTCGTCATGTATAAATAGTGGTGAACATTGGGGGGGGGGCACGGAGCCTGATGAAAGACACTGAAACATGATTTACATTCAGCGCGCACAAGGCCGCATTGTGAAAGAGAGGCAGAGGGTGAGGAAGGTGAGGGTAGAGATTCAGAGTGAATCAGCAGGGGGGGGGCTGTGAGAGAGAATCCAAATGAAGAGCAGGTTCATATTTGAGCAGGTGAAGCAGGTCAGCATCATCAGTGATGATCCGATTCATCAGGCTCTTTTCTCGATCTGCTCTTTTCTGGATAACTCTGGCTCCATGGAGACGAGTGGATGTCTGTCACCTTCAGTTAGAATCGTTGATCCTCAGGAGAAGAATGAATCAACATAAATGGGATATATGTACATATTATGAAGTATAAAGGAATATTAGGACCAGAATGAGGAAAACAAATACTGAGCTTTGAGAATAATCGTAATAATACGAGAAAAATTTCATAATTTAGTCATAAAGCTTTTTTTTTTCGAGTAATTTTACGACTTTATTCTGGAAATCTCTGATCTTTTTCCCTTAAGTGGTCCAGTATATCATTATTATTATATGAGTGAACATATTTAGTGTACTTCATTATTCATGTACATGTATCGCTGTTCTTGCAATAATTCATCATAATGAACATAATGTTATACTATATTAATGTAATTGCCTTGTGAAGCAGTAATTCAGCAGATATAAGCAGCTTATATAGAACATCACACCCTGTCATGAACCTTTTCACCTTTTCACTTTGACTCTTACTTTACTTTGTGTAGACAATATTTTGTGTTTTAATTTAGTTCCTTTTGCTATCTGTAGTTTTTTTATTTAGTTTGCTAATCTACTTAATTAAATTCCACACATCATAGCCCCTTAAAATGTCTGATATTATTATCTGTTACATAAATACAGATATATATTCTGGTTGAGCACCCGTCCAGTCTGCGTTAATCATCTACTAATGTCCCCGTTAGTTTCCCAGCAGTAAACACACACTGCGGCCCATCAGCTTTGAAACTCAATCACTGGACGTCAGTCAAAGTTACATTTTCCTGCTGCTCACTGGATCTGGGTCAGATTTGTCTTTTGCAAATGGCCCCGTACGTCACCCTCCTCTCCCTCAACCGCCTCCACTTTGTGAGCAAGGCACTTAACCCTGTGGAGATGCAGGATGAAGCACTCAGACACCGGCTGAAAGCTGGTGTTACTGGCTACTGACTCCGATACACTGTTTTCTTGACGCCTAGTCGCACCAGAGAGCGACACAGTGACATGAATCCTCATCTTTACATAATATTTGGCTCCAGAGGTTTTGGGGACCCTGAGGACGAGTTGCAATACGAACATCGTGAACTCTTCAGCTCCCTTTGCTTTCCAGTCCAGGGTTACCATGAAGGAGCAGCCTTTTCTTTCCTCGTCTAACCATCTTCTATGATGCTTTGCTCCTTTATATCCTTTAAATCGCCCTGCGAAATCAGTTTAATTGAAAAATAGAAATAGAGATCTACGTTGCCAATACACCGGACTGCCCCCTGGCTTTCCTGTAGCGAAGCTGCCTCATGAGGGGCGTGCAAGTGAAGCTAAAAATAGCAGCAGGGTTAGTCATCTCCTCCAAGCGCTCCGGTGAAGCTGCTCGTGTTGGCCAGCAGCGGAAGGCTGTGGTCGTACTGGGCAGATCCCAGGTGCAAATGTGTGAGGATCAAGCAGTCGGGCATGTGAAGGAGAACGCGGAACCGAGAGAAAGTATGTGGAAGTCAAACTTCTGTGATTAAAGGCCTGTTCACACATATTTTTCTGGAATCGCTGACATCTTGGCCGATCTGACCTTTAAGTGGTTGAACAGACGGAGAGTCCAAAATTGAATAATTAGTCGACCTATTAGTTATGTTGCATTATTTTTCTACCTTTATTTTCCCTCTGCTGTCGGAAAAACTGCTCATTAAAATAAAAAAAGCTTCTTCACTTCCTCCCACTATCCAGAAATGAAGCCAAAATATCCTGGATATAAACACAGCCATCTTGCGAATTTGGGGCGAGAGTCTGCACAGTAGCATTCTGGGAATGGAGCCACAATCACGAGGTCCTGTCGATACGAGGTTGGCTTTTGTCAAACAAGTCTTGTTCATAAACTGAGTGAAATTTGCAAAATGACAATTAGCGAGCTCGTAAAAAACTTTATTTTCCATCTGTAACTTTAGCGGTTAGCATCATTTCCGTCCCAGGTTTTTCCTCGCTTCATGGAACAGGTTTAAAAGAGCAGGGAAACAAAGCAGAAACGACGGCGCTGTTCGTCAAGCGGATCTTAGGGACTTTGTGAATCTTTGACAGGACGGCACCACGAATGCTGCCTGAGGGAAAACTCTGACTAAATGTTGCATCATGTATTCAAAAAATAAATAAATAAAAACACTACACCACAGAGCCGCTCTCACCAGCACGGTGAAAACACATCACCGAGATTTTGTGTGTCAAAAAACTGCCATGGAGGAAAATGAAGCGCAAGCTGTGACTGGAGCAGCAGAGCTCGGTGCCCTGGGCTTATTTATCGAGACAGGCTTTTGTAATGGAGAGCTCCAGTATCAAAATAGCTGTGCTTTGTTTGTCTGTCGCCACAAATGTGCATCATGCACCCTTTTAGCTTCGGATCGCGACATGTCTGTTTGTTCATTTTCTTCTGCCCGACTTATTATTTTCCCCCGACTCCGTCTGGGTTTTTGGCTTTTAGTTAATTCTTTCTGTCCCTTCTCGACATCTGTATCCCTCCTCCTGTAGTTCATCAAGTTTGTGTTCTGCATCTGACTTTTTCTACCTCGTGTAATACCATTCTCTGTCTGTCCGATTGCTTCTTCTCTAATTCTGGCCTCTGGCCCAGCTCTCCCTGTTCGCCTTCTGTTTCTGGACCGTGTCTCTTTTGTGGCCATGTTTGCCCATGAGTGCTTGAAATATTGATGTGGGCAGCCCTCGCCATGTCTCTGTTTAGTTGTAATAAAGACGGCCGATGGAGGATTGAAAACCGAAAAAGAAATGTATTTGTAATTGGACTGGAATAAAAAAGGCTTATGGCACCAAACAAAACAATGTCCAAAGAGTCGACGCAGAGAAAGAGAGAGGGAGTGGAAGTGAGGATGGCGTCAAAGCTGAGCTGACCTTCGAATGAACAATGCTTCTGGTTGCATAACAGCGATGAGGAGGAGGAGATGATAGACGAAGATGATTATCCTTGAGATCCAAATTCAAGCCTGTGATGTTTTTACTTTTGTTCATCCCTGTGCTGCTTTATCAGAGAGCACAAGTCTGCAAAACTTTGACCTCAAATGAAAACGTCCATTTAAACTACTTAATGGTTCCGGCTGCTGATCTTCCACGAATGAATCCTGTGTTCAGTGTTGCAGGTGGTTCTCTTTCAACCATGTGCCTGTGAGATAAGGAAAAAGACAGATTTAATCATTTCATAGTTGCCTGATGAACACACCAGCTGCCTCTGCTTCCTCTTCCGTACCAACGTGACTGGATTGGCTGGTACCTGCGCTCAAAACCCGATTGGATTCGCTGGTGCCTCCGCCGCTGCATGAAACCTTCTGCAACATGATAATATGATGTTTGATTTTGCGTCACTCGTTTGCTTTTGTTCTCAAAGTTGACTTTAACGATACATGATGGGGTCTGACTTCGGCCTGGATGATCATCCACTGGTCAGGCTGTGGTGGCCTGAGGTGCTGCAATTCCAACGTAATCTTTACAAAATCCTGCATGTCCAATTTTGCCATTATGCTCTCTGAGCCTGAGGTGTTGTCTTTTCAGCGAAGTACATCCAAAACCTTTCAGCTCACTCGTGCTCTCGCTGCTGCTCCCTTTGTGATACAGACCCGGGCGTCAAAATAACCCAGAACATGCAAAGCTTCACATGTGTGTGTTTTAGAGGAACGTGTCCAAAACAGCTGGATCCTCAGTGGGACCCAGTGGATTGCTTGCTGCTGTGGAGCCTCATGAGTCGAGTTCCAGAGCAGGCACTCGTATGTTGTGCCAGCCAACACTTTCACAGCTTTCACAGCCAGTTGCATTCATTCCAAGAGCCATCACAGGGAGTGTGCATGCGGCCGCACTAACTATACAGTGTCTATGTCCACACA
Source organism: Hippoglossus stenolepis (assembly GCF_022539355.2). Taxonomy (NCBI): domain Eukaryota; kingdom Metazoa; phylum Chordata; class Actinopteri; order Pleuronectiformes; family Pleuronectidae; genus Hippoglossus; species Hippoglossus stenolepis. The sequence continues at coordinate 2,802,802 of NC_061506.1, read as the reverse complement.
ACTCACCGCGGACAAAGAAATCCTTAAAATGAAGTACCCAGACTTGACTTCTTTTCTTGGCAGGGTCCCTCAGTCCGTGGCCGTACAGCAGCCAGAGCTACAGTGCTACTCCAGATACACATGTGCCAAAAGGCTGGCACTGGTACAGCTCCACAAACCAATAGCCCCAGCAGCGAGATGCTTCCTGAAACCTCTAAATGCAAGATGTGATGACTTTACAGACACATGCACTGAACTCCGAAGGGGCTGAATGTGAGAACGCAAACGTCTGAGTCAGTCGCTGCAGAAAATTCACTGCAAGCTAGTGGGCGTGTTGATGACATTTTGAACATGCAACTCAAAATTGAAGAAACCAAAAGAATAAGAGAAGCTAAACACGTAAAGATGCAAACGAAAGAAAGGCTCCACCCCTCACCTGAATGTTTTGGACATTTCCTGAAAGACAACTTGGATAACGAGGACGCTCCAGACGCACTCCAGCGAGCAGGAGAGCTGCCTCAGCACAAAGAGGGAATAGAAAGGAAAACAGAAAGAGTTAGAATAAGGAAGAGAGACAGAGAAATTAGGGAAAGAAAGAAAGAAAGAAAGAAAGAGAAGGAGCGGTCCCTAAATAAGATCGTAAGTGTTTAAGAAGTACATTTCGTGGTGGTGGACGACCCCTCTGTGCCAAAATGTCACATCTAATATCGAAACCATGGACCTTATCGATTCGAACTGCTCCAGTAGCTTCACCAACTCCCGCAAAAGCACTCGGAGCAATTTCCGAGCTATGGAGAGCGAGATGGGTCGACGTGGGACAAATGTAATCACTGCTTTAACCTTGAGTATATAACCAGATTCAGGCTAAATATTACTACACAACGCACCATCCAAATAATACCTGATATACTCTTTTCTCATCCAACTGGCTCATTCTCTGCAGCGAGTCCAGAGAAATAAAAACCTCAGTGCTCAGTTCTGGAGTAACTGACTTATGAGAGTGACATTTTCTCGACGGAGGATGACACGGGAGGGGAGAGGGGGAGGACATTTGTGGAGAGGGAGGCGGACAGCTCTCCCCCGAGACCCTCCGCTCACCACGACCACGACGTTAAAGTCTGACCAGTAAGAGCGCGGCTCGTCTGAGGACTGGTACAAGACAATTAGAGTAAAACGGTTAAGTCTGTCAGGCCACAGGGGGTCACATGGGCTGTTCCTTCACACCGTGGTTTCACCGTCACCGATCCGACTGGCCTCTTTGAGGGCGCCTGTCACACATGAAATGCTCCCAGATGGCCCGAGCTGATTTCATTAGCTGAGCTCCTTTTAAGAGGATAATTTTTTTATTTTTTTTTATTCTTTCATCGGGATTATCTCTCGTGACAGGCCGGTACATTTAGACAGATTTCACCAAGCTCTGTCCCTTATTAACTCTGTCAGTCTGTCGGAGATATGCACACACACACACGCACATGCATACACCACCACCCTTCTTCCTCCTTCCTCGGTGGCAGCCTGTGCCAAAGAGAACATATGGCAGGGACTCAAAGCTCGGTAGCACTTGGTGACGCTTGTATGACACATTACGCCGCCGCTGCTGCTGTTCATCTGGTTATTATATCTCATAAAACCGATCTCGTCTGAATGGGGGAATCATAAAGCACGAGATATCTGTGGTAAACTCCAAATATTGGTCTTTTTAAGGACAGACAACTGAAAGCTCCCAAATGAACGATCTGACAAAAGCCAACACTTTTCTGAAAGTCTCTTATGTTGTCGTCCTGAGGCTGAACACTAATGCCTTCTTCAATAATGTCTAAATCGATACACAATCCAGTTTAATGTGCCGCCGCTGACGCTGTCCTCTTGTTCTCCGAGGCTCCACGTCCTTGACCAGCTTTGTAAAGGGAGTCATTATTTTTTGTCAACAGAATTGCTGCACATTGTCAATCTCTCCGCGCACGCTGTTTTTCTTCGGCTCTTTGTGTGGCATCTTCTAGACAACAAAATCAAACAAAGAAAGCTTTTCTTTTGCCGGTAACACAAATAACTTGGGGCCAATTTCCATCTTGAGAAACCTGCTTATTCTCAGCTCTCAGATTCCACACTCTGTTGTGCTTTTGTGCCAAATGTAGCCCTGGGATGGCTCTGCTCACAGGTGGAGAGGATATTTGAACATGGTTTGGTGCTAGAAAACAAAACTAGATCATAAGATTTGTTGTCCAAGGCAGAGCGAAAAGGAAACAAATTATTATTAATATTAATATTTATTTATATATATGAAAAGTCAAGATTTCTTGTGTGAAAAAGAAAGATAATAATGAAAAATAATGATGGTCAAACGTTGCTTTGCAGCCCGAGCACAGTGAGTGGGGTTTATACACCCGACCTATTGACACACTTATTTAGCATATTTCTTTCCGCTCAGTTAATTGACGAACAAAGTGGTGAACTGACGAAGCCTTGATGCTCCAATTTTAGACACCGTGGAGATTTGGGCTCATTTACTGTATCTCCCTTCCCTCATACACGCAGCACACAGCCAATCCTGCAGTGGGATTGTTCCATCTGCTGTGGTGCATCTTAAAAATATCAATTTAATGTATCGAGAAAAAAAAAAAGGTTCACACCCACACACCACATGCATCATAATTCACAGCACAAGTGTAAACAAGCTCGACGGAAAACACCAAACGGAGAGAGATGGCGTTCACATCTGGAACCAGCTGGGATTGAAGGCCAACCACCACAAACTCACGTGCACACAAATTCTTCACATCTGGCCGATAAAACATCCTCACAGCTTGTGCACTTAATCCTCTCCTGAGCAGCGTAACAGGACGATGTAGAAGAAGCGGTTTAATATCAGAATTCAGACAGGGAGCACTGGGGAGCTGTGGTCAGCCGCCAGTCTGAACATTTGCTCAGTGATTTGACTTTCATTTGATGTGAGCGCGACTTCAGCAAGAGAGCGAGAATAACAGAGGCAGAAAGGGAGAGATTGTGTTTACAACCCTGTTTTATCACTGTGTGTGTGTGTGTGTGTGTGTGGGAAAATATGGGGATTTGTTAAACAGGATTTCTGAGAACAATGTTTTGTCCTTTGGTGCATTTCTGAAATAAAGCTTGACACCTTCAGCAGAGGGGAGACTGAGCTGTGTGCGTGTGCGTGGTTTGCCGTGTGTGGAGTTGTTGCCACTCTGCGTTGACGCCCAGCAAGAAGCTGTCAGAAAAAGATTGCTCTGGGGAACACATTTGATTTGCAAATGAAAGAACACACCCGCACATTTGCAGACACCCACACAGTTCCAGAGAGCACACAGACACAGGTGTGTTTGTTCCCCACGGGGATGATTTGCAACTGAATAGGCGTGTTCCACAGGCGTGTGGCTCAGGCGTGTTGCACAGGCTGACTCCAAAATGCTTCCATGGGAAAAGCATGAGACCATTTTTTGATGGGATTAAACCTGCAGCAAAGCAAGTACATGATTATACAAGTACTTATACACCAGGGCGGTAACACACCTGTATACACCAAGGACATGTCATTCACCAGTCATGTACTTTTATCAAGTCTCAGATAAAGTGGCTCTATTAACATTCAACCAAATGCTGTTTGCACTAACTCTACTGTTCCAAGGTCAACACTCCTTACACTCAAACACGTGACTGTGTGTGTGTGTGTGTGTGTGGTTTTGACCTCTCCAGGTGTTTCCTCTGATAGCTCCCTCTCTCTCTCTCTCTCTCTCTCCTACCAGGAAGTGACAGCCATCCCCACCTCCCCGTCCAAACGCTTGACGTCCAGTATTCTCCCGTCAACAGATCCGACCATGGCCTCACCGCAGGACACCTCTCTTTGTGAGTAGTTTCTTGTTCGGGGAAATGTTTCGTTTAAAAAGGGAGTTTAAAAGTTTAGAGAAAGTGTTGATGCAAAACCAGATGTGTTTAAACATTAGTCCGGAGGCCGAGTGTTTGCACTGTGGTTACACTTCACTGTCAAGCCGAGGCTGCCGAATGGTTAATGCAGTGTTTTGTCCCATTTGTTCTGTGAGATAACCATTTGGCAGAAAGCAGCTTTTGAAAACTAGAGAGTTCTTTGCCAGATAAGACTGTGCCTCCCTGGCAGCTTTTTAATGGGAAGCCAGGGGCTCGCCGGGCGCTGTGCTTCCATTACCGCGATAGCAACAGTGTTGAGGCTGCAGCCAGTTTGTTTGCCACCGACGCTGATAGCACAGATGGAGCTTACAGTGGGAGTTACAGTAACTCTGCAGGGATCGCAAACCCAAGCACTAGAGGGAGCGAGTTCTAGATATCGGCCTCTCAGGTGTTATAGATCGTGTGTGTGTGTGTGTGTGTGTGTGTGTGTGTGTGTGTGTGTGTGTGTGTGTGTGTGTGTGTGTGTGTGTGTGTGTGTGTGTGTGTGTGTGTGTGTGCGTGTGTGCGCGCAAGTGAAAGAGGATGAAAGATTCAAAAATTGAAACCCTGGAATCAAAGAATTTTGAATTATAGTTATTAAATCTTAAACTCTTGCCCCATGAGAGTGATCCACAGAAGTAAAATCATGAGGAGTGAAACCAAAACAACGAGCTAAAAGATGCTAAAAAGATTTTTTACTGCTGATAATATATAACCAATTCATATTACAATCTTTAAACTCTTGTTTTTATATATGCTGTGTTTTCTGTTGTGTGCTTTGGCAAAACATACGACTTTACATGTCAGGCCCGTGCGATGTGAGAGTGATTGTAGCGAGGAGTAAAGTGATGTAAGTGTTGACAGGCGTCACAGTGGCATCAAGGTGTTTACCATACGCTCATAAACTCGACCATGCCTGCTCTCACTCGACACCTTGGCACACACACACGTCTCTACCTGAGATCACTCAGGCTTTCCTGTCGGCCCGCGCGTCTCTAAATCTCCTCGCTGTGTCTAAAATTGGAGCTTGTTGACGATCCTCTGCATTCCTGTTGTCTCGCCCAGGCTTTTGTCTTCGCTGACGAGACGTCGGCGACAACGCTGCACAATCCGTCAGGCCGAGTGAGTGACAGCGGTGGCAGGAGGGCTTCAGGAGCTGCTCCCCACAAAGCCGCAGTGTTTAAATAAAGCAGCGTGTAACTGCACTTTAAACAGATGCAAAGCTCACTCTGAATCTGCACACTGCCGCTGACCTTGTTTACTTGTGTTCTCTCACATGACACCAGAATAACCACCAGAGCTTTGTGGCTCACACAACAGTGCAGATTAGGCATGAGTGCTATTCAAATCTATCTATCTATCTATCTATGTTGTGTATATTTTACATGTATATGTGTATAGTGCATATTCAAAATGTGACTTTTTCCCTGTATTGTATAATTTGAAATCAGTAATACAATACAGTGAAAAGCTCATTTTCAATATATGTATACATACACAGTGTGTTTGTGTGTGTGGATACAGTCTGATTAAAGTTGTTAGACAGGCTAAGCCCAAGATCATTTTTCAAAGTGGTCAAACGCTGCCAATTGGTGGATTTGCCAAAACACAGTTTTTGTTTTAATTAATCTCCTCCCAGGTTTTCCTGCCAAACGATGATGTCTTTATCCTCATCCTGAAGAAAACACAGCCGCTCTCCTTGTCAGGTTTAGATTTTATTCCCTCAGCCGCCATTGTGGCAGGCGAATTAGATCCTCAGAAAAGACGGATGTTGGGAAATTGAAAACTGAGGTTGAGAGGAGAACATTGCACGGGTCTGGTTTTGCAAAGCTGTGAAGGCTGAAGTCTTGGGTGCAGGATATTCACACAATGCCAAGAGGAAACACATAGAAATATATAAAAATGCACAAATGAAACACCCACATAAACGTTATTCCAGGGGATTATGTTCACTTGTGTTTCTGCTCAGAAGCGGCTCCACTGAATAGGTGCTCACTCACACCTCCTCAAATTCCTGCCTCGTTAACGCACAGCTTGAATACCTTAATTTATTATATGAATCTTTTAACGAGACACCTAATTGACCTTGTGTGTTTTCATAAATGCTAATAAATCTCCAAACCTTATTTTATGTTCAATTTTTGCACTGTACTAAAACCAGCTGCACAGATGTTCCAGAGGCTGCTGCGCCTCGATACGTGTGTCGCCTGGTGATTACATATTTAGGTTGTTGAACATGGGTCCCTATCTTCCCAGTTTTCCACCCAGAGTCCCTGTTGTTTATGGAGCACATGCATCCATCTGAGCACCCATGTTGGTCTTAGAATGACGTGCATCTGTAAGTCGAGGCAGGGGAAGGCGATTGCACGATTGACCACAGATTCAGTCCTTCTTCCACCTTGTGCCGTGCTGCTCCTGGTTGTACCAGCGCCCAGGGTCACCCACATTTGTCTCTGCGTCCTTGCTGCTCTACTCTCTTTAACAAAAACTGTACTAATCGCATTCAGCGCTCAATTTTCCGAGAGTTATTTTATTCACTTGTGTGTGGCCTCCCTCCGTTTGCGGCTCTTCTCCGGTCCCTTCATTAGTTAGTCTGCAGCCGTGTGTTTATTTTCCACTTTAGGAACAGGAAATCCATGTGCAATTTCAGTGGGATTATCAGCAGAGTGCAGCTTCCTCCACAAGCCTGATAACCACGCTTTTCTCTCGTCGATGTGCTGCCGGCGGCACCTCGCGGGGGGGCTCCAGCAGAACCCCTTGTGTTTCATATATGAGTTGGGTAAACAGCCATGATCGCAGCTAATAATGTGGAGAGAGCAGTCAAACATGCCCTGATTCCTGCAGGGTTATGTAAGCCAGCTTCTCTCCGGTATTGTCAAGAAGGATGTAGGTTGAGGAAGAGTGAATGAGAGGCCCCAGGCTGATCAGACACAAACAGAAGGTCACTTGTTTTAAAGAGGACCTTTGACTTTGCTTCAGGGAAACATATGTCCAGGAAAGACGTATGAAAAAGGAGGAAGGAAAGAAAGAAACACAAAGAAAGAATATCAATATGAGTTACTATCCTTCCACCCATCGATTAACTGCTTGAGTGTTTCTTTATCATCAATGGATTTCTGCTCAATATTCTCAGGCTTCTGCACAGCAAGACCCTGACATTTTGCATTTGTTGCAGAGACTTAACGTCCAGAAAGGTTCAAACTCCTCGTGATCGCCGACCTACAGCGAACAAACCGGGTTTTACAGGGAGAAAACATTAGTTAAATAAAAATCCTAATGGCAGAGAAAGCAAATAAGCATGTTTTCCAAAATGTTTATTACAATCTGTGCAATAATATCACTCTCACATCGACTGCATGTAGAGTTAATCATTAAATGTCACACCGTGATATTTAACAAGCAGAGATTCCAAATGCCACACGTCTCCCCGCAGTCTGCTGCATGAATTCCTATTCTCCAGCTCACTGTGTGGGACGTCTGTGTCCATAAGTCCACTGTGACATAAGGTTAAGGGCATGTTGGGTACCTTGATACTTGACACTAAAAAAAGCCAACCCACATCCATCTACCCTCTCCCCGACGTCCATCCTATTTTTTACGAAGGGGGACTTCTAAAATAAAATCAGCTGTCACTGGATCCCTGGGCCACTCTGAGCTGTGGAGCTGGAGCTGGTCTCCAAGCCTCGCTGTCTGTCTCTGCCCAGGATTTGCTCTCTGTGTCGGGTTGAAGCTCATTTCTTTTCCTGGAGTTCCAAGACAACCCTTTTCTGTTCTGTTGGATTGTATTGCTGCTTGACGTGAAGAGCGACCTGCACGGTTTCAGAAGGTAAGAGATGTATGTGGACTGTGAGCGTTTCAAAGCTGGCTCTTGTAAAAGCTCTTTCGAAAGAGATTTTCCATCTAAGCAGAAGTGGAAGGAGACAAATTGGATGCGGTAGATGACATTTTACCTCGTATTGAATTGGTTCGATGTGCTCGGGCTACATCTGTGGTGTAAAATCAGAAACAAGATGAGAGTGGAGGGCTTGTTTTGTGTCGGAATATCAAATCGAAATGAGATGTGATATTGCAATATGTTTCTGTGATTCCACGAGGGTTTGGGTTTTGTCATAAAACGTGCACATGGCAATTCCTATTTCCTTCCACAGGATATAATCAGCAGGATCTGGAATATTCTGAGAGCACAGCGAATCAAAGTACCTAGCCTTAGCATAAGGAAGCACTCCAGGGGAACCCGGTCTCCGTGTTCAGAAGTTCTTTTGACGGATTTGACAGCTCAATTATTGTGCCTGTTTTGCTCTCATCGGTAAGGAAGAAATCACCCTGCATGGCTGACATTTCAATTAGCTCGGCTCGTTTCGTCTCCCCTGTCGCGCCAGTCAAACGCTTCGGTCAGTAAGTACTGAACAGAAAATTGGGTTTCTCGGTTCCTCTGCGATTAGGAGACGACCTCCTCTTCACACAGACCTGTGGGCCTTGATTTAACTTTGCTCTACAATGCTATCAACTCTGATGTCCCTCTTCCTCCTCTCTCTTTCCTGGTGCACCTCAGTCGTCTCTCCCCCTAACCCCCCCCCCGCACGCCACCCTACACCCCATCACTCCTCGCTGGCCGGCGGTGCAGCGCCTCAGCACTGACAGGGAGGTCAATGGTCCGTGGACGGGCTCAATATAGGCACTGAGTCATGCATACCGGCAGCAGCATGACCTCCCCTGTTGACTTTTTCCCGGGCCTCACCCGCTTCCATTAACCCCCCCCCACCCGGTGCCAGACTTAAAGAGATAAGATACTTCATGTAAAACTGTGAGAGGAGGAAAACAGGAGCCAGAGTTTGGGTTACCCATATCGTCAACCTGATTCCAACCCTTCATAACGACCCTCAATCAATCAAACTTTATTGAAATAGAACCTTTCAAAACAAAACAAATGCAATTAAAAAACCTAGGATGTTAGAAAACAGAACTTAGAAATGAATTTAAAACACAGATTTAGAGACTAATTCATACCAAAGAGATTAATAGTAGAGAAAACGGCAATAAAGGAAAATTTAAATGATAAAATATATTGAATCTACACTAGAATTTGACTAAAAGAAAGTAGAATATAATTAATAGGAATGATTAAAAGATAAATATACATAATAAAACCGTAAAAGGATTCAACTCTACATAAAAGACTAAATATATGGGATTTAATTTACGTGCACACACTTCCTCTCTGCGTAAATCTCCTTGTTCCTTGTTTCAGGGGAACATGACGCTGCAGACGGAGCCTGTTTATAAAAAGCCTGAGTTTATCTTCCTCCCGCTGGAGCCTGGTTACCTCACCGCCATGCTATGGCACATTTGCATCCCATTCTCAGAAGCCAGAGATATCCAAAGCGCTGTTGTCGTTGCTGTGACAGCTCCAGACCATGACGTGAACATTTATCTCCGCTGATAAACGAGGGCATTATCCTTGTGTTGCTGTCATCAGGCACCGCAGCCTCAGGTGTAGGGTTTCTGACCCATATTTATAGGATGTGCTGGTTATTTTCAGATGCTGCTGTCTCCGGCAGCTTTATCTCTCCCCCCCAATGGGTTGCGGGTCACACTAACATACCAGATGCAGCAGAGAGCGAGGTTCAGTCAAACGAGAAAACTCCTCTACGCATCTTCAGGGAAACACGATTTTGATGAATATTGATCAAACAGGCCTCCAGTGATAATCACCATATCAGCCAGTAGGGAACATATTGTCTTTGTCAGTAAAATGCAGCCTGATGACAAGGCATCCAGGAAGTTGACCTGCAGTTAATAATTAATTCAAAACAATTAGTTTGTTCACGATTTCTATCAGGATATAAAAGTGGATTGTGCAACACAGCCAAATGTTTCCTCCATTTTTCGCACTTTCCAGCTTTTCCGTGTGCTCAGAGGTCAACGTGTAAACAAGAGCCTTGACTAAGCACAGCTGTGGTCACACACTGTGGCCTCTATCAAGATGAACGACAGGTCTACACTTCCTCCAGAAATGAAGCTAAAATATTCTGGATAAGAACGGCGCCATCTTGCTCATTTGGAGCCAGTCATTGTCATTTATTTCTGTTTGGTCCATGTCCCGTCCACTGACATGGAGGAGGCCTGGTTTCCAGTCAAGTCAGGGGAGATCAAGATATTTTGGCTTCACGTTTGGGGAGCAGTCGTGTCGTCCATTTCAAATATTAAGATATTATTTAACTTCCTACATAGTTGAGATAAAAAATCAATCTCTACAACTACAGAGATCGATATCAGTGGGTGTTTGATTCCTTCAGTTTGATGACATGGAGCTATATGGAGCCAGGGTCAGGTTGTACTATAGGTGGGAGAGAGAAGCATCAAGCTATCTTTTCCTACACAGCCGAGCATGAACCTGTGGTATGTACTAATCCAGTGAATGTGATACTAATCTCCATTCTACGACTCCAGCGAGGGGACCTTCACCACGTCCACATGCGCTGCAGAAGCAGCTGCTGCAACACGTCTTAAATAAGCATGAATCAGAGCGATACTGACCCGCACTTTGAGCCAAAATTACACCGACACACGATAATGTAAGCACCTATATCGTGAAAACAACACAACAAGGAGGCGACTCTCCAAAGTGTCAAAAGGTCAGAGTGTGAGCACATAATGAGAGCGAATCATTTCTGTTTGTGCGCTTTCATCCCACGGTGCCGTTGCCTGGAGAGAGAGAAGAAGCTAGAAGCTGAAAGGTCCAGTGTGGGTGTGTGTCGAGCTTTAATGGAGCCCTCGCTCTCTGTTGCCTAACGATGCTTTGTAGCGCAGAAAAGTCAAATGTAGAATCAATGGTCTCCTCTAATTGGCTATCCGCAGGGATGTGCCGTGCAACGTGCAGGATGGTAAAGTGGTCCTTTGTGATTGATGAGCGGTGGGTTTGGTTTTGTGTCACCGTGTTGTCGGGGTCGCTCGCCTCTGGCCGCGTCTTTGTCTGACTCAGGAAGCGATCAGGAAAATCTAAAAATACTAATAAAGCTTTAATACTTTGGATTCCACGTGTCTGATTTTCTTTTATTTCCTTTCCTTGTATTTAAGAAGCAGCAGTGTAATAATGTCATATTTTAAAGGGGTCATTCTCACTGAGGATAAAAATCGATTCCATTGATTTTCGTGGAAACAGTCTCCCTGCTCCAGTATACGTATACACAAAAGCCTGATTAAAAAAGGGCAAGATCTGCTGAGTGTAATAAGAAGGTGGAGAATATCAACATCATCTCTCTGAATTTAGTTTGTCGATGAAGGTGATGCTCACCTTCAATTTAACGAGTTGTGGTTTTCTGTGTGTGCAGCTGCAGGTGGCCCAGGACGTCCCGAGGAGAGGGCTCCGAGCGCTGAGGACCAGGAGGCCGAGCCGGTGTCGGTGAAAGAGCGGCTGGCGATGTATCAGGCGGCCGTGTCCAAAAAAGAAACCAGCGCTTCCTCCTCCGCTGCGGTAAGACGATAACACACACAGGATGTTACCAGAGACGGCAGAGAGGAAGTCGCCCGGAGCACAAGTCATATACAACGCGTGGACTCGGCCGTGTTTCCATTAAAGTGACAGTGTGTGATATACATTGCTGATGTTTATGGCCACATTTGTGTCGTTAGAAACGCCCAGGGTAAATCTACGGTCCTGTTCAATGGAGGAAGGGGGAAGGAGTCAGTAGATTATAGGAAAATGCAGCCTCCACACAGGATGGCAGTTTGAGTCCTTTCCCAACAAGCATTGACAAAATCATAATGGTTTCACTTCAGCTGGAGCCACTTGAGTCACTGTGACCTTCATTGTCTCCAGCGCTGAACTCACAGGGAAATATTTCACTTTTACTCCACAACATTTATCATGGACTTTATATAAAGAGGAAGAAAAAGAAGCATTAGTTGCTTTCAAATGAAACTCTTGTGCCCTTGATTCCTCTCTGCTCGGAAAACCTTAGTTTGAGACCTTTCATCTGTCAATCATGACGTTTCACCTCTTTTTTATATTCCCATGTGTTAACATGGAGGAGACAGGATTTATGACACTTTGTCACGTTTCAGATGATTATAAGTGAGCACCATTACCCCCTGTACACTTAGTTGTTGTTTTTTTAATCTGGTAGAAATATAAATATAATGTAAATGTATGAAACAAAAAGAGCAAACATAATTTAACATATTTACTTTCAAATGAACTTGCTGCAAATCGACAAAGAGCGTTTCCCACGGTCGGTGAACAGCCGATTTAATCTTTCCACATTATCCACACAAACAAATTATTACACAGTTTGCACAAAACAATTGGACGACACTGTGTTCATGTTTGAATCACCGAGTGGTAAAATACCAGATGTCAACAAACAGATCTCTGCCATATTCGTCAGTACATGTGTTGATATTGTGGTTTGGATTGAGTTTCATCCGGCTGCTCTCCTCTCTGAGCAAACACAGATTCTGAGGAGACGAAGGTTGAACCTCTCACTGTTTAAAAATCCCTCGTTAAACCGTAGTTACAGAAGCTTGTGCATCTAAATAACTGAGAGAGGTGAGATAGTCATTATTTAATTTAACAGAAAAGATGAGTCCCCTCTCTCATTACTCATCACATGACCCCTCATCTTGTGAAGGTCATTTCCCCCCCGATAGGGAAACACTCTAAACTACTGAGCCCACTATTTAATCATTAGTCTCATTAGCAGCAATATAATAATGTTTTATATAATAATATAACATTCACTGGGGCCATTTTTCTGCATTTGTTATCCTTTTTTTTAACAGGGCACCCACTAGCTCACCTAGCAGGCCAGGCTGTGACTCAGGGGGTAGAGCGGGTCATCCACTTACCAGAAGGTCAATAGTTCGATCCCTGGTGCCTCCAGTCTGCATTCTGCAAGTGTCTTTAGGCAAATTGCTCCTACAGGGTCTGAGTGTTTGTGTGAACAGGTGAATGTGACAGACCATCACATTTACATCTACCCAGTGGTGGATTGAGGGTTTTTCTAAGTCAGGGGCCATAAAGGGGCCACAATTTACACAGAGGGGACAATTATATGTCCAACATCCAGGTACTGATTCAGTAAGGTGCACATTCAAGTCATGTCTTGTTAAATAAGCCACACGTTATTCAATATGGTTGGAAAATTGTAAATTGAAAATAGAAAATAACAAGCCAGAACAGTTTCTTTTTGAGTTTTAATGAATTATTTTTAAATTATTAGAGTGATATTTCTCCCGAGGTCAGAAATCTGTCACCTTTTCTATTTGATTTGATTATGGAACATAAACAAGGATTGTTTTGACAATGTCAGGGTGTAACAGTGCAGACTTTGCATAACAGGCATATGTGCACACAACACACATGCAGGGAGAGTCTCATGCACATAAACACACATGGACACACACACACCTTGTTGCAGAAAGGTTGTGCAAAAGGAAACACACACAACCATCAGTCACTGTGTCAGTAATGTGAGGAAGCTTCCACATGAAGCCACACACATTTCATTTCTGAACATCCCTGAATCAATCGTCATTACTGAGGACAGAGATCCTCCGCGGCTGTGAAGAGCCTGCACGCACTTTGTAAACCCCAAAATCCAACTGTGTGAGCCGTTAGTCAGCCAAGGTCGTCAGCTCTGTTTCTAAAATAAAGCCCGGCCAACTGGAACACGTCTGTTTGTCTCTGTGTAAACTGTGGCCTCCATCACAATACGGTTATATCACAAGCAGGCGGATGTTATACGTGTGGAGGAAGATAAATTATGTAAAAATACACTTACACTAAATATAAGACAGTAATTTGATAAAGGACGAGTATTTTATTTATAATATATTTGGGTTAAAGTCAAATCTTTTTCAATGTCCGTCAGGTTCAGGTCACACTGGTGCTGCCTCCCTCTGGTGCCTTTGTGCATGACAGGACAGCACAGTCGTACACTTGTTTGTACACTTACATTAAAACCATGAAGCTCTGGACTCGAACCAAAGTCCATCACTGATCCTCTGACACGTTTGTGCTTTGCTTTATAATTCAAAATATGAAATTTTCAAAATATGAATATAGAAAAACAAAGTGATTACAATGTACAGTACAAAATAAAATCATTTATTCATTAATAGATGAAATAATCAGAGCTCCATCGTGCAGCGTTATGTAGCCACAGGGCTGCGTAGCAACAAGCCTCTTGAGGCCGAGCTTTACAGCCGCTTCAGAGCAGATGAGATGTTAACATTACACAGAGTGAGCCGAGCTGCACTAACACCACAGAGAAGCCTCAAGAGGCTTGTTGCTTTTTATTAATGGCTGTAACACTGTAATTATTCTTAAAAGAACAAGCACTGGACCAATTCAACAAACCCTCGATGGTTTAATAACACCAATAGAGAAACTCTATGAGGCCGGTGATTGCCGGGGTGGCAGCGCCGCAGCGTTCCCTTTTCCATCAGTTGATCCTCGGTGTCAGGCCTCATGTGGTGGCTGCTGACAGCTGAGAGTGGATGATGTGTGTCTGTGTGTGTGTGTGTCTGTGTGTGTGTGTTGGGGGGTTGTTTGCCCGACAGAATCTGCATGTGAGTCTTGTTTTCCCTCCCCACATTGTGCAGCTGTTGTCTGCATGTCCACACGAGTGACAGGGTGTCTCTGGTTCTGTCCGGTCTGACATCCAGAAATGACAAATTACCCAGGGTATCATGTAGAAGCTGCTAATTTACAACAACAAACAGTCTCGGTTCATGATGACTCATTGCACAGAATTTATATTTTGTAAGTGTTTTATAGTTGTTTTCTTAAATTTGCCATATCACAACTAAAAGTAGTATATTATAAAAACCTAATCAAATCCAAACTCTTCTACCGCCATTAAAAGGAAAGTTAAACTTATTTCGCTGTCTTACTGTGCAGATTTCTTCAAACGTGGTACAAAGGATAATTTCGGGCTCACAGATGTACTGATAAGATTTGGGTGCTCAAAGGCCAAAGGTCAATGTTTTGAATGCACCTGCAGGACTCAGGATTTAAACCTCATTCTCATCGCATCTCTAAATGTGACCAAACAAACCAAATCAGCCGTGTGTGATTTTCCAGGACTGAATTCGGTGCTTATGTCTAATTTGGTTGTAATTACTCTCATTATAGGCGATTTTACAGACTCCATATTCAAACATGGCCTCATGCATCCTGGAGGGGACGTTGTGTGACTGCTAGTTTAAATGACGGATGTGGATTTGATGCCACATCGATGCAGCTGCTGGACCCTGACGTAGTGAAATATTGATAACATGGGGCCCTGCCACAAAATGCCACCGACCTAAACTCCTCTGCTATAACTTGCAAATTGCTTTGTACTCCTCATTCACATTATAAAGAAAGAAAAACACTCACTCTCACACACACACATGCACAAACTTTATATATTGCAATTCTCCACAAGCTATATTGTGTGTGTGCAGAAGCCTTCATATATAAATAAGTTATTAGCAAAGTAATTGAGAATCCCAGACGGAGATTATTTTATCAAATAATCTGTGTGGATTCTTGCCCAGTTCTTGTCGGGTGAAGTCGGCCTCCTCCATACAGATGAGACAGTCTTCCTCTGTCCTCCTCGTCCTGCAGGCAGGGAAATCAATTGTGTTTCACAGTTTAAAGAAACAAGTCTGAGAGTCATCTGAAAGAGTTGGAAATAGACAGAAAACTTCTCTTTACATCACTTTTGTAGGTTTTATTCATCTTGCAGTTGAATTTGCATTGTTCCTCATTATGTATTTGACCTGTTTGCATTTGTCTCAGTATTTTTACAGGTGTTACCAACAGTACATCACCTTCTCTACTGCTTTTTACACCCTACAGCTAAAAGATTCATCTTATCTCCATTGTTGGTGCATTAACGCCACGTTTAAAAGAAACCCACCCGTGCTCAGGCCTTTAAAATGATTCCCAGTGTGTTTAATGTATGAAACGTGCGCAGATGTGCAGGTGTAACGTGTGTTTTCTCTGCTCTGCCGACAGATGATGGAGGAGTCGGAGGCGTGCTCGCTGCCCGGCGGCCTGGCCAGCGTGAAGAGACAGTTTGAGAACCAGGAGTTCACGTCTTCATCGTCTCAGTCCAGCGTCACCCAGGTTCACTTCCAGCAGAAATCCGTCCAGGTCAGAACGTAACCACGCTCACTCACATTCCTGTGTCACGTGCGTGGAAATGTCACATAGACTATGATTTGTCAAATATACTGAAGACGACAGGTGAAAGGGACATTTTTCTTCTTCCTCTTTAAAGTGGGGAACACACTGAATACTTTACAGTGCAAACACTGCAGCTTTTTACTGGAAAAACTTGGCTCTGATTGCGTCTTCAAATCAAAGAGGGCACCTTGAACTGGGCCCGTCTATCCGCCACTGTCATGCAGTGCGTGGGGGAACCTGCCAGAACGCATTAGCTGCCTGGGATGTGTCCGGATCTCAGTGAAGTAAGGTCAATACTGCCCCTCCATGCATTCTCCCCCCATCTGCTCATTCAGGCAGGAAGTGGAGTGCACGAGGATCTTGCTGAATGCTAAATTTTACATCACTTCTTTTTCTTTTTTTTTGGGAGTGTCTGATTCTGTTACTGTGATGGAGTTATGCGTCCGTGCTGCAGCAGAAAACCACTTTCCACTCGGGTTTTCCTCACAGGTGTAATATCCTGAGTTCTGTTCAGTGAAGACATTATACTGACATAAGTGGATTCAGAAGTACAGAGCCCCCTCACACCCACCCAGCCTCCATGTATCTTTCATGTTAACAGCAGCGGATACAAGCTCCAATATCTTTCATCCTCGTCACATTGCGTGAATCTCACTGGAGGAAATGGCTAAATGCAGTTTTATATAGTTGTTGTAATCTGTTGCCGTTTCCCTCCAACACTGACGTCCTCTTTTAGTGGAAAACAGAAACTTTGTAGTTCCCTAGGAAACAGCTCGGTAATGGAAAAGCATTTGTTAGCAGCCACACAGGGATTTTATGAAGCCTTTTCACGGTGTAAGAAATTACCTACTCTGCAGCTGATTCTTACAGCTCACAATAACAAGGTCATAAAAACACAACGGCTCTTTGTGCCTTCATGAATGAGGGTGTTTGTATGAGGTCATGCTGTCATTGGGAGGATTTTCCATATTCTATGTTTTTTCCTATTTATTCAAGATAGGTGCTGACAAAAGTTGTTTTTCATTATTTGAAATCCTTGATTTTGCTGCTCCGTGTTGACCCGGGAAGAGAAAAGACGTTTTCAAGCGTGCACGAAGGCAGCGTGAGTCAGGAGACGAGCTGAAGCGCAGGAAATCTGTCCAAGCAACAGTTTAAACATGATGAGAGCAAATCGAAGCACAAGCAG
This sequence comes from Hippoglossus stenolepis, assembly GCF_022539355.2. Classification (NCBI taxonomy): domain Eukaryota; kingdom Metazoa; phylum Chordata; class Actinopteri; order Pleuronectiformes; family Pleuronectidae; genus Hippoglossus; species Hippoglossus stenolepis. Next base: position 2,785,544 of record NC_061506.1, on the reverse strand, counting down.
GGGCTATTTGAGAGGGAACTCAGGGTTTTGAGTGAAAACGTTACAGAATCTGCAAGTGAAATCAATAATTCAGTTAAATCTTGAATGAAGATAGATAAAAACCATGATATTCCTTTTTTTGTGTCTGACAGGAAGTGTCCAGCTCCTCCGAGGTGATCGTGAAAAGCAGTTCCAGAGAAGTCGTCCCCTCCTCTGGAATCCTCCACAGTCAACAAGAGGTGCTGCTTGTTTTACTCAAGTAAAAGTAGAAGTACCACAGACACAAAGTGCAGTATTGAAGTAAAAGTACTGTGTTGCATCCCCCCGCTGGTTATTTCAGGACTTTATGTTGCATTTTATCTAGAAATGTTGCCTTATGCTTGTAATTGTAAGCAGAGGCAGCAGCACCGCTCGTATACTAATGATTTTCCTCTTTCTTTTCACAGGTGGTCCACGATCAAAGAATCCACCATAACAATGTGGCCGGCAGTTATGGGAACCATTACAATGAAACAGGTTATTCTGCTCCTGCCTTTTATATTGTAATTTTCCCGTTTTTTTTTTATCACAGCGCTGCTTGTGTCCTGTATATTAATGGTTGTTCCCACCATGGCTGAATAAGGGATGAGCTATGAAAATGAGTCGGGAGTGCAGATGATTTCCTATTCATTGCATAGCTGCAAATCTAATCAGGGCAGAGTCAGGAAGGTAAAATATTGGAAAGTGGAAATTGGGCAATCACCGCTGCATGGTTTCAGAAAATGAAAACTACTCAGGTTTTTAATGAAATGATTTATTTCTCTTTCCAATCCCCCTGAGCTCCCTCACTGCGAATGACTTAATGAGGCAGCCTTCTTCTGGTGTCTAATTCAGTTATGCTTGTCGGAGGAGAGGACCCACCAAAGGTTTCCACTCAGGCTTTGAAGCAGCAGTATGAAAAAACCATTGAGGAAGCGGCACCAGCCAAGGAAATTAAGGTAATGATGCCGTCTGTTTATCTAAATATACGATAGTTTGGGAGTTTTTTTGTAACGTATCAGTATGAATATGGGGCCCCATCATGAAATCATCAAAAGGAAATTGCGCGTGCCAGCAGTTGATGGAAAATAAATTGGAGCGGATAAAAGACCTCATGTCATTACACAGCCAAAGTCTGAAACTTTAAAAAGGCAAAAAAAACCCCAGACTGAAACAAGAACTCACATGACTGTCTGCGGTGAAAATGATCTTCAATGAATATTCATTCATTTCACTATATCAAGTCAGTAATTACTGCGGGAACCTTCACAAGTGAAAATGTACAGATCTGACAGGAGAGTCGTCTGTTTTTGTGCTTTTACCTTCAAATTAACTTTGTTATTTGGTGCTTTGGGGAAAAAATATAATACTTCCTGAATCATTTTCAGTCCTTCTCATGACCCACGTATGGAAAAATGTCAGATTTTCTAACTGTACCTCACTGTCCTTCTTTCCTCAACCAAAAATGCACCGAAGGTTGACGTGGAGTTTCAATGGGCGCCGATGAATCCGTCCTCCGGAGCTTCAGCAGTGACGAGCTACGACACGTCCTCCACTGTAAGGACCGCGTCCTCTGCGGCGTCTTCTGCGTCAGCGGCTTATGAGGTGACCGAGCATTTCCCTCCCCCACCCTCAAACTTTCTGCAGGAAGTCCCAGAGTACGCCGGCTCCTCCCAGCCTCAGGATGCAGCCTCCCAACACAAGCACACAGTCAGTAAAGAGCAATATTTCAAACAGAAGAGCATGGCCGAGCTGAAGCGTCTCTACAAACACATCCACCCGGAGGTCCGCAAGAACCTGGAAGCAGATTTCCTGAGTCAGCTCACTGAAGCACAGAGGAAGGACCTGGAAAGCCAAGAAATGGTGGGTGATGTCCAGCAGGTGTGCTATCATTTTGAGAATGATGGCAACGGCTCGAGTAAACTCTCAAGCCCCGACAGGGAGTCCGTGGATTGGGAGGAGATCCTCAAAGGGGAAGTACAGTCCATGCGCTGGATGTTCGAAAACAAGCCACTGGATACGATTAAAGACGACACCCCAGATGAGAATGAGGTGAGGAACATCGCTCAGCAGGAAATCATCGCTGGCAAAGACGTCAGATACACGGCCTGGATGTTTGAGACTAAGCCCATGGATGCTCTCAGCACAGAGGCCGAGAATTCAACCGAGCAGGCGCAGAAATCATCTGATCTGGCGAGAGGTGACGTCCGCACGGCTACGTGGCTTTTTGAGACGCAGCCGCTGGATTGCCTGAATAAGATCTACCTCGAGGATGAGCAAGAGGCGGATGATGGCGTCGCCAAGGACATCACAGGAGGAGATGTGAAAACCGCCAGGTATCTCTTCGAGACGCAGCATCTGGATTCTCTCGGCAAAACGGAAACCATCGAGGAAAGCCACTTCCTGAGCCTGAAGTCGGAGTTGGAAGAGATTAAAGGGGAAGTGAAGACGACCACTCGCATGTTTGAGACCCAGCCCATGTGCGTGATCAGGGGGGATTCAGGTGAGATGCTGGAGATCACCACCATCCGCAAGGAGGAGACCGAGAAAGGAGATGTGAAGACATCCCGCTGGATGTTTGAGACTCAGCCTCTGGATATGATCAACAAAGACCCTGCGAAGGTGAAGCTGATCTGTGGCATTTCCATGGAGGACAACGCTGAAGGCAGCGTGAATAAAGGCAGATGGCTTTTTGAGACAAAGACTCTCGACACCATTAAGGATGAAGAGTGGGAGGTCTCCAGGAAGCAAAAGGAGGAAATCCTCGGAGCAGACGTGAGGAAACACTGTCTGGTCTTCGAGACCCAGCCGATGGACATGCTGAAAGACAACGCCAACGCTCAACCTCTGCCCTCTGAGGAGATCGTAGGGGGCGACGTTCAATCCGCAAAACATCTCTTTGAAACGGTGCCCATGGAGAATCTGAAAGAACTGCTCGAAGTGGGAAAACTTAAGAAAATGGTTGCGTCCGACGAAGAAAAGGGTGACGTGAGGCATCAAAAGTGGGTGTTTGAGAGCCAGCCGCTGGAGAACATAAGAGAGGAGAGGAAGGAGATTTCCAGGACAGTGAACATCGAAGCTCTTGATAAGGGAGACGTCACAAACTATAAAGAGCGGTTTGAAAGTATGGATTTAAGTAAGTGTGAAGGGACGCAGAAAATTCAGGTTGAAGGCGTCACGAGTGGTTCTGTCAGATCCAACCGAGTTCTCTTTGAATCCACACCTATGTACGCCATGCAGGACAGCTCGGGTCATTACCACGAGGTGAGGACGGTGAGGCGGGAGGAGATCGTGAAAGGCGACGTACGCAGCTGCAGGTGGATGTTTGAGACGCGGCCCATCGACGAGTTTGACGACAGCATCAATAAGTTTCAGATCATTAAAGGTATTTCCAAACAGGAGATGGAGTCGGGGGATGTTAAAACCGCCAAGTGGTTGTTTGAAACCCAACCGCTTGACGCCATTAAGTGTAATACAGATGACGAAGAAGGTAAAACTAAGGAGGGTATTGAAATAGAAAAAGGCGATGTGAAGACGTGCAGGTGGCTGTTTGAGACTCAGCCGATGGATGTTCTGTACGAGAAGACGGAGAAGAGCGAGGCGGGCGCCGAGGTGGTGCAGAGAGGTGACGTCAAAACATGCACGTGGCTCTTTGAGACGCAGACGCTTGACAACATACGTGATCACACCGAGTCGGAGACCATTCTGAAAACGTGCACGGTAAATCAAGAGGACGTCCAGGGAAAAGACGTTCGACTGGCGCGCTTCCTTTTCGAGACGGAGAATCTGGAAAACCTCACGGGCGAGGACAGCAGCTCTTTCAGGAGGGTGACGGAAATCGACATCCAGTCAGGAGACGTCTCCCGGATGAAGTACATCTTCGAGAATCGCTCCTCGGACATCATGAGCTCCACCTCGGGGGAGACGATGCACAGGCTGAAGACGCAGCAGGCCGAGGACATCCAGAAGGGCAACGTGGTCAACTGCACCTGGATGTTTGAGAACCAGCCGATGGACGCCATCCGCGAGGACGTCACAGAGGCGAAGGAGACTCGCACTGTGGTCGACGTCCAGGGGGGAGACGTGGACAAAAGTCGCTTCATTTTTGAGACGTACTCTCTGGATCAAATCAAAGAGGAGTCCTCTGAGATGGATATTTCAAAACTCACAAGTATCTTTAGGGATGAAATGGAAAGAGGGGATGTAAAAAACTACACCATGATGTTTGAATCTCAACCGCTGTATGCCATCCGAGACAAGGAGGGTCATTATCATGAAGTAACTACGGTTACCAAGGAGGAAATCATGAGAGGGGATGTGGTGGGGGCGCGCTGGCTGTTTGAAACAAAGCCGCTGGATTCCATCAGAGATTCAGAGGAGGTGTATGTTATCAAAGCTGTGACTGAGGAAGGCATCAACAAAGGAGACGTCAGCTCCGCCAGATGGAGGTTTGAAACGCAACCTCTGGATGAAATCACAGAGGAAATAAAAGTGAGGTCAAAAACAATCGATGATATCCAAGGCGGCGACGTGAAGACAAACACGCAGCGGTTCGAGGCCGACGAGACGTCTCAGAAGTACATCAGAACCGTCAGCGTGAGCGAAATCCAGAAAGGCGACGTCAGATCTGCCACGTGGATGTTTGAAACCCGCACGATGGATGAGATCCACGGCGAAGGCGTCGAGTACGATGGCATGGAGCGAGTGACAAAGGAGGAAGTAATGAAAGGGGATGTCAAACAGTCTGTGTGGCTCTTTGAGAAGCAGCCTCTCGACAGCATCAAAGAGTCCGACGGCACCGAGCTCGCTGTGACAAAGGAGGAAATCCCACAAGGCGACGTGAAGACAACAACGTGGCTATTTGAGACCACGCCATTCCACGACTTCAACGAGAGCAGCATGGAGAAGACAGAAATATTAGGCAAAAGCGTCAAAGAGACGCTAGAGGAGCTTTACTGTCAGAAAATGGTCGACTCACAAGGTATCCTCATTGAGGCCGACGAGATCGGTGATGTTCGCATGGCGAAGTTCAAACTCATGAATCAGGACGTGCCACAAATTCAAAAAGAGGAGATTATCAGAGGGGATCTAAGCCACATAATGATGAACCTCCTGAACCGCAGGGAGGGCGCGGAGAGGGGGATAACGGTGGACGTGGAGGAGCGAGGGAGCATCGACACGACGGTGAAGCAGCTGTTCAGCCAGGAACGGGGGATCAATGTTGAAAGAGAGGAAATTATCCGCGGTGACATTCAAGAGGCCATAAACAATCTGCTCAAGAACGAGGGCTCCTCCAAGCGTGGCATTCTGATTCAGGAGGACGAGAAAGGCGACGTGAGGATGACCATCTATTCCCTCTTGAATAAAGATGAGAGGGCCAGCATGGAGAAAGAGGATATCGTACAGGGGAACGTCAGCCGAACGCTTCACCGCCTCCTCTCCAACTCCGGTGGGGAAGACTCTAAGAAGATAAAGGTCGGAGACACGGAGAGGGGCAACGTCAGCTTTTACTCCACGTGCATCGAGTCCGGAGCGCTGGATTACCTGAAACAGCTCCAGAGCGAATCCAATGAGGTCCAGGAGGAAGCGGAAAAGGAGCGCATCATAGGAGGTGACATCGTAGAGACCAAAATCCTGCTGCGGAAGAATCAGCAGCAGATTGGCCGGACAGTGGCCGAGGATGAAATAGTTCCCGGTGACGTGCACAGCATTGTTAAAGTCTTCATGACGGAGCCGTCAGTGACCTTCAGGAACCTGGAGACGATGGATATCGTTAAAGGTGACCTGAACGCAGCCCTGGATTCACTAACGCAAGCTGTCAATCAGAGAGTGGTGATAGAGAAAGAGGAGGTGGTGAAGGGAGACATACCAATGACCCTGAGGTCCCTGGAGGAGGCGCAGCATCAGGCCAAAGAGATGGAAAAGCCAGAAATCGTCAGGGGAGACATTAGAGGTGCTCTCGTGTCTCTGGAGAAATCTGCAAGCACTAAAACGGAAGTGACCTTGGAGGATTTAGTGCCAGGTGATATCAAAGGGACCCTGAAGTCGCTGGAGGAGGCGACGCAAGCTATAAAAGAGGTGGAAAAGGAGGAGATCTTGAAAGGAGACGTTCACACCGCCGTGCAGAGCTTATACGAGGCGTCGAGTGACAAGAAGATTTACCAGCATCAAGTGAGCGAGCAGGGCGACGTTAAAGCCACGATCCAGCTTTTGCTCGAGCCGTCAGCGTCTTCAAGAATGCAGCGGAGGGGAAGCACCGAGGGAGACGTGAAAACATCCATAAAGTCTCTCTATGAAGGACAGGAGGGGATGCAGGTGGAAAAAGAGGAGGTGTTAAAAGGCGACGTTCAAGGAGCGATTAAGTGTCTCATGCAGAGAAAACAGTATTCAAAACCAAAACGTATACATTCTCCCAAGAAAGCAAAAGTGCCCGTGAAGAATCCATTAACTGGAAAGCAAGGGGAGCCTGAATGTGTGCACGAATCCGGGAGTGAGAGTGCAGCAGTCAATCCTGCCCCCGCTGTGAAAAACCTCTCTCAGAGCAGTGAGTCACAGAAGCACACACAGCGGCACGACGAAAGCAAATCAGTGAAAACACAGGTAATAACCCAAGAGGGCCTCTCTGTTACTGTAGCCAAAACAGACAGCACCACTGGGGCCTCTCAGCACAGGAGCATAAAGGAACAGAAGCAGAAAGCTCTGCCTGCTCAGAAAATACAGCCGCCAAAGCCTTTTGTGATTAAGAGTAAACAAACTAATGATCAAACGGAGACGAGGGCAGCTGATGTGACGAAAGACGTGAAAATCACGTCCCAGACAAACGTTTCAAACAAGCAAACATGCGAAACGAAGACGATCAGACAAGTGCAGACGACAGTGACGGAGAAAACTGTGAAGCAGAATGTGAAAGTGTCCGAGCAAGTGTCGACGTCGCAGAGCAAAGCTGTCATGGGAAAAATGAAAAGTATGAAGAGCGATCGCTGCAACCTCGATGTGAAAGTGATCAAAAAGGTGAAGCCAGAGATTCACTTCCCCCCTCCCCCCTCGTCACCGCCCCCACCCTCAGAGTCCGAGCTGTCCCTCCCTCCGCCGCCATCACCCGTGCTGGAGAGCCCGGCGTCCATCCCCATGCAGGACAGCGACCTCCCACCGCCGCCACCTCCGCCTCCCGTGGAAAGCACAAAGTCTGAAGCTGACTTTTATCTGCCTCCTCCTCCGCCGCCACCTCCACCATCTGCAAGCGGCCAAGATTTCCTCCCACCGCCTCCCTCGCAGCAAGAGCTCAACGCCATGCCTCAGCCGCCCCCTCCCAGCAAGCTGGGCAAACCCATCATCAGCAGGCCTTTATTCAAAGTGCCCAAGCAGCCGGAAACCCCGAAGCAGCCCGTGCAAGTCAAACCCAAATGGCAGAAGAAGCAGCCGACGCCGCCGACTCCGCCTCCACCTCAGCTGCCGCCCCATCAAGAAGCAGCCAAGGAGGAAGTCACAGTTCAGCAGGTGAAAAAGGAAACGACGCAAAAGATCGAAACAAGCGAACACAGTCAGTCTGAATCCACGTCTGTGTCAGCGACAAAAATACCAAACGTCCCGCTTGTGAAACCAGCGCAAAAAGAAAGAAAAGCATTTGTGCCTCCCATCAAACTGCCCCCACCTCCTGACCCTGCTCCGGCCCCGAAGGCTCGACCCTACGCCCGCAAATTCAAAACCCCCCTCATGCTGGCAGAGGAGAGATTCCGCCAGCAGATGATGGAGAAAGAGGATGTGGACAAGAGTAGAGTCACAACCCCCACTTCTCCTCCAATTAATATGCTCTCCTCTGAGCCGTCTGTGGCCATGGAGGAGAGCAAAGAGAAGACAGAAGAAGTCAAGACAGTTTCCAAAAAGGAGCTCACACCTGTGAAGAAAACCCCCTCACACATCCCTCTGAGCAAACCCTCCATCTCAGTGGCCAATAAGAAATCAGCTGCTGGATTCTCAAACGTGTCCTCGGAAAAAAAGCACATCACCAGTGAGCAATCCTCAGAAAAGATACTCGCCTCGGCTGAGGCTGTTAATCATACAGCAACCAGACATCTTTCTCAGTCTCATCATGAGGCCTCCAGTATCCAGTCGTACTCAAATGTGACTTCTTCGGTTCAGGAATTCAGCGCCCAGTCAATCTCTGCCGTCCAGGAAAATCTTCAAAGCCAGGCTGCAGTGACATTGAAAGCTAAAGATGTGAAGAATATTAATGTGCCTCTGACACAGGACGGGAAAATGAGTCCTTCTCTACCCACTAAAATCCCAAAGGTAACTCCGAGTTTCAAGGTGAAGACCTTTAAGCTGCCGACGGAAAAGAAAGAGGAGAAAGGAGACGGACAAAAGGAGGTGGTGAAAAGTGAGATGCATTTACAGCAGGAGAAACACGTTGTGTCTCAGAGAAGTGAGACCAAAGTGAAGCAGGAAAGCAAACAGCTGACGTCAGAAACGGAGGTGAAGATAAAGCAGGTGACCCCGCCTGCCAAGGAGGTGGAAGTGGAGGTGAAGAAGGGAAAGCAAACTCACAAAAATGAGACGGAGGTGAAGCTGTCCCCGTCTGTTACTGTTTCAGTGCCTAAGATGACAAAGATAACATCTGGAGCAGCTCATCAAGGACAAGGCCACGTGTCTGTCTCCCACAGTCAGCAGAGCATGAAGGAGGAGCGCGTGCACATACACGAGGAGGTGGTGGTGACCGAGAGCCTCGTTCAGACGCAGCAACGAAACACGGAGACAAGTAAGATAAAGGCAGGGATTTCAAAAGGTGAGCCTAAATACGTGTGTGTGAAAGGGACGGGAAAAATGAGTCATAAAGACGAGGCTCATTGTGAAGAAATCACAGATTTAGAGAAATGTAATGTCATGCGGAAGCTGCTCGTTCAAATAAAGGAGCTGGAGGGCACGCCGAGCAAAATAGACTCCAAGGCTGTCAGGACGGTTATAAACGAGCTCGCTGAGTGGCTGATCGGCTCGGAGGAGAAGAAGAACTTAGGTGAAATAGCAATTAAACAGCAAAGTAAGAAGAAGTTGAAAGAGATGATGTTTTATGTGAAAAACATCATTCAAACAAAGCTCACGTTTTTTGAGCAGAAGATGACAGTCGTGGAAAAAGAGGAACCGCCTGTGCCACCGCCTGTGCCACCGCCGGCAACGCCAGCATCACCAGCACCACCAGCATCACCAGCACCACCAGCATCACCAGCACCACCAGCATCGCCAGCGCCGCCGCTGGTGCTTCCAAAACCAGACAAGAAAGTTTACTATGCTGCGACTGCAAAGATGTCAAAGATCAGTTCGTCCAAAACTGAAAAGAAGGTGGTGGAGGAGAGAAAGTCGGTTCAAGAGAGCAAAGTTCACCAGGAGCTGATTGATCACCGCGTGTCGTCTCCGTTAGCAAGCATCCGCACTCCCTCCCCCACCTTCATTAGCATTGAGTCGAGGAGGGTGGACTCTCCGCTCAGAGTGACGCCCTCTCCTCCGCCCTACAAATCCATCAGGACGCCTCCGCCTCCCCTTCGCAGGTCGTTCACGCCCACATCCGCCTTGAGCCGGGCCACGCCCTCTCCCACCATGAACCGCTCCGAGAAGCTGATGAAGCTGCGGGACACTACCTCCAAGCTCTCCTGCGACGCCACCCCTCCGCCTCCTGCGGTGACACCTGAGTGTTTCGCCGCCGATAGAGAGCAGTCGTCTCCCTTTGGCGACAGGGGGACTCCCGTGGAGAGGAGCGAGCAGGGGTCGGTGGATGTCGTAGAATTGGGGGATTCAATGACGACAGTCAGGGACAAGAAGTCGTTCTTTGAGGATGCGCAGAAGGCGGAGGTGACCAGGATGTACATGCGGAGGGATCCCATCGATATCCCAGAACGTCTGGGGCCTGATGCGGAGGAGGGCGCCGAGGCCGTGATCATAGATATCCTGAAAGAGGATCTCCCCAGAGTTGACTTGTCTAAGCTGGTGAACAGGTTTGAATCTCCAAAACCAAAAGTCTACGCCAGAAAGGAACCCATCGTGATCACAGAGAGGCTGGGCAGTGACACGGAGGACCCGGAGGCTGAGCCGCACACGCCGAGAACTGAGGAAATCCCAACATTCAACGTTAAAGCCATAAAGAATGTGTTCGAGACCGGAGAGCACAGTTCTCAGGCGGCTCGAGAGCTGAGGGAGCAAATCGAGAGAAGAGAATCCGAGTCGGGCGTTCCTGAGTCGCTCGGTCACTCTGAAACCACATCGGTCACTGAGCAATTCTGCAGCATCGATGATGGCGGGAGCATGTCGACGGAGATAAGCAGCGAGATGCACTCTGGGAGCTCCTTGACCCGTGGCAACCCCCCGTCCTACGCCGACGTGGTGAGGGGCAAAGTTCCAACGGTGGCCGTGCCCCCCGAGGCCTCCACCGAGGAACTGCTGAGGAGCTTCCAGGAGTCGTGGGCCGAGAGCCAGGGAGTTTTCCAGAACCTGGGTTTCAGTGTCACGGAGCAGAGGACATCTCAGGTCGTAACGCGCCACCAGGAGACCGTGATGACGGGTAAACCGCGCTGTGCAGCATGAGGCGTGACGGTGTGTGATAACACGCTCGGTGTGTGAAGCACTTCTGCTGCATTGTGTGGAAAGAAAAGAAGCATTCATGTTTTTTATGTCCCTTGATTTGCTTTGAATGTGTTTTGTTTGAAACGGCTCCGGGTGTTTTAACATCTTTTAACATTCACAGGTTAAACTTTGTCCTGTTTATCCTCTGATGTGTGAAGCTGATGCTAACACTAATATGTCTGCTGCCCGGGTGTGTGATGCTGTGTTCACTGCAGCAGCAGCAGCACAGAGCTGGTGGAAATGTCTCCATCAGGAAGGAAACAACACTTTGAATGAATTTTAGGTGATTTCCAAAGTGAAGGAAGGTTTTAAAATATAGTGATAAGTGAATTTGCAAAGCTTTTACTGTAATAATGACAAACACACCATTATATGCATTTCTAATTCTTTAGTTATAACACTGCTTGGGCTTTGTAATGGTTTGCTGATACTATTTGTGTTACTCTCACATTTAGACGTGTCTCTGATTTGACTGACTTTTCTATATTTATTTTGTTGTGTTTTTCTTTATTTCTCTCAAGACCCACATCATTATTTTCTATTTAAATATTATGTGAGGGAAAAGTCCCTGTTGTGTCCACACTGATTTTGAGGGAGCCTGTATTGCTGCATGTTCAACGGTTAGACGACCACTGCTCTGGGAATCATTAGTAATTAAATGCACCAATTAATTGTTTGTTTTCTCTGTATCATTTGCACCTAATGACCTTATTCCTGGGAGATAAAAAGGAAATCGGAGCTGCTAAATAAACCGTTAACCTCTTTTTCCTTTTGCAGAAAACTCGAATTCCAGAGTCCGAAGTGTGCAGGGCGTGTCGGAAGAGGGTCTACCCCATGGAGTCGCTGATCGCAGACAAACACAACTTCCATAAAAACTGCTTTCGTTGTGAACACTGCAGAGGCAAACTAAGGTGAAGCTGCACCGACAACAAGCGCACAAAGCATCCTCATCGTTTCATGTTCTATTTTAAACTGTTGTTTTTCTCTTCCTTATTCAATAGTCTTGGCAACTACGCCTCTCTCCATGGACGAATGTACTGCAAACCACACTACAAGCAACTGTTCAAGTCCAAAGGAAATTACGACGAGGGATTTGGACAGAAACCACACAAAGAACTATGGAATAACAAGAACCAGCAGCAGAATCCGGCTGAAAAAGTCAAATCACCATCACCTGAGAAGAAAGTCATGGATTCCGGATGTTCCCCCGCTCACGGCACATTAGCAACTCATGATTATGATACAAGCAAATCTGTGGATGAAAACAAAAAGCTCAGTAGTAAGATTTCTGTCGTGTGGCCTCCGCAAACCGATTCACCGAAGAAAGCTTTCACCGTGGAGGAGGAGTTGAAGTTGGTGAAGCCGCCGTGGCCCCCGAAGGAGGACTCAGCCCAGGAGAGCCACGACCTGAATTCGCCTGAGAAACCTTCATTTAAAGAGGCCGATATTCCTGCAGCTCCAGCACAAAATGGACCCCAGGAAGATGACAAAGCGCAGGAGGGTGGCTGTTTATTAGAGAGCGTGAAAAAGTCTGAAGAGACCCCGGCTTCCCCCACAGCGGTCGCCGAGGAACCGCTGAGTGTTGCTCACACTCAAGAAACGAAAGAATCAAACGGTGGCCCTGAGGCCGGGGCACAAGTGGGCTCTGAAATGGACTCTGAAATGCACCCTGGAGTGGCGGAGAGAGAACAAAGCAAAGGGAATGGAGCTGTGGATGAGAAGGAGGAGGGACGTGTAGAAAAGGTGGAGGAAGTGAAAGTGAATGGACACGAGGGGCAGATGGAGAGTGGGAAGGAGGTAGAGAAAGGAAGAAATGATGGAATGAGCAATTTAGAGGCTGCGAAGGTGACGTTAGTAGATGAGGAGGCGACGGCGGAACAGGTGCTGAACGCAAACGCCAACAATAATAACAATAATGTCCAGGTGCAGGAAGTCCTGTTTAAAGAGCTGAGTGAGGACGAGGAAAACCAGCCGCTCTTTTTCACAGATCCAGCTCCAGTGACAGATTTCTTCCGAGCCGATCACTGTGAGGAGTCAAACTGGATGCCAAGCGAAGTGCTGCAACTGGCACAGAGGGATGATGCTTTCGTGCCAGCGGGTGCCAAATGCGCTGACGCCACAGACTATTCAGACACTAACTTCTTCACAGAGACAGCCGGGGGAGCGTCCGCTTTCCGAGACGAGGCCGCCGAGCCGAAGATCAGCACGTCCAGCTTCCTGGAGGACATCTTCGCCGTCCTGAGCACCAGCAGCTCCGGCCTGCTATCGGATTTCAAATCTGAGGCCTTCGGTCAGTCCACCGGGGAGATGCCTGCGGTGTCGGCGCTGGATGACCTTTTGGATTTCGGGATAGAAGCGAAAGGAAGCGTGGATGAAGCCGAAGGAGCGAAGGGGAAGGATGAGAGCGGCACAGGCTGGGACGATGAAGATGAAGGCCTCACCGTGGAGGAGCAGATCAAGAGGAACAGATACTACGACGACGACAGCGACGACCCTTGAATTCAGCGCTTTAATAACCAGGAGGAGTTGACCATATAATTTCACATCAGTGTCCATGGAGAGATGAACTGCTCGGTTTTAATTTAGTGTTTTTGTACTGTTTTAAAAATCTTCTTTTCTTCTATATCTAGCTTTGTTTGATGAATGCACCTGGAGTGCAGAGAAATGGAATATTTGTCCTTGTATGTCTCTTATATGCATATCTATATATTTTGGCTGACCGACCCAAACAGAGCTTTGTTTTCAAAAACTTGCATTAACTCTGTTTTTCTTTGGACGAATGGCTGTCGGCTTTGGTTTGTTTTTTTGTTTTTTTCATTTCTGGTATGTCCTGAAATAAAGCTTCATGAACTCGACGGCGTACGACTTTTTAATCAGTGGGCGCACGCAGGAGCAGGCAGCAGTGATGGTACTTAGCCGTGTCCCCTTTGTGGGGCTGGCGGCTTGATGTATGACCCACCTAGATAACACAGTCCAGCTCGGATCTCTTTGGCGAAAAGGCCTATTGATTTCCACTGATTGAGCAGGCCTGTTGTAGGAGTTACAGATTTTTCCATTAGGTGGCTTTTGTCACCTCTGACAGATTCTTCTCCCTCCTCTCAGTTGCAGCTTGAACACACAGCGTAATTGGCTGCAAAGAGAAAACACTGCGATGTTAATAACAGCAGCGGAAAAACTGTACTTTAGTGTCAGCCGCACAGATTCAGTGTCGTTCATGCCAACACGTCCCTTCAGTCGGTGGAAAGTGTTGCCGGATCAATAATTTAGTTTCCTTTACTAAAATGCTGTTTGGCATCTTTTTAATTGGGCTGTTTTTTTGTTTCTCTAACGTCACTGACTTTCCAAAGCACATGCAATTTTGTGCATTTTTAATTGTTTACTCTGCCGCCATGCAGGGCAGTTATGAACCCAGACAAACTGTCCATCCAAACACATAGGGAACAGATGATAAATACACCCACTGTCAAATAGCTCAAAGGATTCTTCAGATTCTTGGTTTTCATGCTCTAATGGTCAGAAAACATCACTTTCCTCAGACTGTCCTTTGCTGCAGCTCCTCCTTTCAGCCTCTGTCTGAAACACTTGGGTTCAGCTCCTGTCTTGCAGCAGTTTCCAGGCTGAACGACATGTTTGCACCAAACGACGTGCGGCGGCTTTGAGGTATGTTCTCTCTCTTTTGGTGGGTGTGTCCGAAGTGTCAACCAATAAGCAGCGATGTGTATATTAACCCCGCTGTATTAAAAAGTACACAAAATATATTGTCACGTAATTGTAGCATCAAAAAAACTAATTAAAACCAAACTTACTAGTAAAATTACCACTTAAACAAACATCGGTGTGATAAGAACTACCCAAGTGTCCTATCAAGTAACACTGATAGGAGGGATTTATGATCTTTACTGCAGCCAGCCACCAGGAGGCAGTCAACCCACTTTGGATTCACTTTTGGGGAGCTGACTTCCAAGCACGTGAGAGAATCTACGGTGGCCTCCAGGTAACATAAAAACACGAAGGGCCCTCTGCAGAGCCACTGTTTGGTTTGTCCACACTGGGCTCCTGTAGAAAACTGGTTCCCAGTCGCACGTCCTCAACTTTCAATAACCTGCTCGTTCTTTCAAGTCTTTTGCAGAGTCAAACAAAGTTGCATCATATGTTTCCCTGCTCATTACATCTGATAAATCCAAGTCATTTATTATTCAGCTCAAATCGTATTTGAGCACAGTGTGATGCAATCTGGTGATAGATATGTATAACATTTACTATTTCTAAATTTATAATGAATTTATAAGAAATAAAGTACATACCTGCAAAAGGTAGGTCAAAAAAAGGCAAGGCTTTATTATTCATGTTTTCAAGGTTCATTCCATATGTTCCATATATTATTAACTAAACTATATAATAAAAATGATAATAAACTTTATTTATGCAGCTCAAAGTGATTTACATTAAAATCAAGTAGATAAAATAAGAGATCAATAATTTTTACATTTTCAAGGTTCATTCCATATATTCCAGTTCATTTCCATATATTATGTCTTCCAGCTGTCACTCAACATACTCAAACTTTATTACATATAAATTGATGTATATTCAGGTTTCCTGTTTGTGTTATCTCCGTCCTACATCGCAGCAGAAAGAGGAAACACTTTCGGGGGAACCGTTAAGACAGATTTTATGTTTTAAAAAGACTTTTGGAAGATGTGCTGCATGTGAGAAATGATCACAGCACGTATCGGCCTACAGAGAGGAGCAGTGATTTCAAAGTTTGGGACGGTTGACTGGGAATTACTTTAATGCAGCATATTGTGTGTGGTTGCTCCCTCGCTGCAAAGCAAAATCAAACGGCTAATGAAGAGAGGAGCATTGTGTTTTCCTTGAAGTACACTGAATGAAAGAGAATAGAATATAAAGCTTTATTGTATGCTTATAGACCACTGATTGTAATTATTTCAATTTACACAGACCATCCATCCATTCAATTAAATACATTCAATCTGCTGTAGATAGTGGATGGATGTATGGGTGGATGGATGGGCGGATGAATGGATGTTAATTAACTTAGAAACCAGGACTGTAATTAATTCAGTGAACTCATATTCACATGTTGCATTATCATCTAGTTTAATAAGCGCTGTCCTCTCATCCCTCCTCCGCAGTTTCACCGGGACGTGTCTTTATTTTGGCCCAGATTCCATCACCTTGCTCGGCCATGACCTGACAGACAGTCGCTCCAAAGTCAACCCCCCCACACACACACACACACCACACACACACACACACACACACACACACACACACACAGACAGACACACAAGTTAAAGCAAGAAGCAGCATCATGCTCGGCCGGGGACGTGATTGGCTGCTCTCCTCCATCTCCCGTCAGGTGGCCGCTGATTGGCCGGCTCCTCTCCTCCGCCTCCTCCTCCCACCTCCGGGAGCGCACGGCGCAGAGCAGCGGAGGCACAGCCGCGCGGTGTGGAGCGGAGAGGACGGAGCGCGGTGTCCGGGGAGCGAGGTGCGTCGACGCGGACACGGAGACAGACGCCGGTAGGTGCTCCTAGATAATACATGTGTGTGCGTGCGTGCATGTGTGTGTTGCGTGTCCGTGCGCCTCCCCGGAGCCACTAATTGCGCGTTCTCCTGCAGCCGCGCGGACGCTGGTGCTGGAAGTGAAACTGAATGAACGGTTCTGCAGGAGGCATCAGCTGCTCAGGGTTTGACCTCTGCTGGGAGAGTTAGTGGCAGAGTCCAGTGAGGAGGCTGCACAGACCAGTGGTACCAGTGCAGGTGTTCACTTGATGGGGAAGGTTGGACTTTGGATGCTTTGGTTTCCTGAGCTGCGACCTGTCAGTGTGTGGATGAGCCCAAGAACCTCCACCAGACTTAATCTGCTGTTCTGTGCATGTTCTCCTTCAAATAGTAAGCAGGGTCCGGTGTGTGTCTGTGTGTGTCTGTGTGTGTGTGTGTGTGTGTTTGTAGTGCTTCATCCAGGGGTTTTTAATGCAATGATGACTGTGGCCAACAAACATCATAGTATTATTATGTCCCTAAAATACTGTTTAGTCTGATATGACTTAGATTCATCAGACCTTGAAACATATGATGCAACTTTTATTGACTGCATATTATCAACTTAAAGCATTTAACTTGTTTCTTTGTGTGGACCTTTAAAACAGATGTTGCAGAGTGAGGTCATTTTGGCCGCTCCTCACTTTCTGACGCCCTCTCAATGGGTCTAAGTTGATTCGACAGTTAGGTTTGGACTTAGGTTCAGTGTAACGATAAGGTTTGACCATACTGTCCAGATCCATGTCTGCAGAGAGTTGAATACTTGTTCCAGTCACAGGTACAAGCCCACGGCTCCATTCATACTAACATCAGTCTGGTGCTCTGTGCATGGGCACCTGATCCCACATCGCATTCCAGGAGGTGGACATATTAAACCTGGTTCAGTCATTGAAGTCACAGCTTTGAGCTGCACGTGGACATGGGTGGATGAGGACATGTACGTCACCAGGGACGACCATAGAGACCCCAGTGGACTGGCAGACGTGGAAACTATGAATCTGTCTTCATGGAGTGAGGACATTTTGGGAAATCCAGGACATTTTGGCCCGTCCTCACTTTCTGACCCACTTTCAAAGAGCTGTTTGAGACTTGGGATAGAATTAGATTCAGGATCAACACTTCCTGCTGAGAGCTGCGTACTTGTTCTCATCACGACCAAGCTCGGGTACCGGCAGGTCTCCTCCCACAGCCTCTCTTCATCTTCCTCTTCTCCTCCTTGCAACCAAACAAGAGTGCGCCACCAACTGGACTGGGAAGTGCTTGCCTTTAGTGTCCTCACTAAGATAGAACAGTGTGTGTGATGTGTGTGAGTAGATCCAGATTAGCAGATGAGAGCATTGTGCATTGTGCACTTTGCAGACTAATATCAAGTCCAGTGATTTATCTGGCTGCTAATCCACGTCACTTACCATGAAGCAGTTAAATCCATCGCAGGAAGAGGGGATGAGTGTTTTACCAGCATCAGATATACTGCTGCATTATTCCAAGGAAGTGAAGGGGGCAGTGAAAAGGAGAGTGGGGGGGATACAAGCTGCTCAATGGGATTGTACCTCGTAGTCATCGGGTCACAACAACAATTCTCTTGTTGCTGTGAACAGTCAGGCTGAGCGTCTGGAAATCCATTTGTCGAAATGGATTTTGACAGTTGCTTTGAGACGCGAGTGCTTCGGATCTCAAATCCAACTCCCTCCTGTGGGACTGATCCTCTTTATTTTTGGGAATTACTCCACCTCCTGGAAGAGGTTACATCAATACTGCTCCTTCACACTGTTTCCTGCTTCGCGGACTAATCCAAGGCGAAATCCAGGCCCATCTCCTTTTGTGAGCACCGTGGCTTTTCAACCTCACAACGCCGCCCGGGTCGTTAATACAGGCAGGCCTGCCAAATTCTCTCATTTAAGCCTGCGCACTGGCGCGTGACCAGATACTGATATTGTACAAGTTTGTGGAGCGAGGAGAGAGGAGGGAGGGAGGGAGGGAGGGGGGACGAGGGGAGGGGGGCGGGCGTCCATTTAATTTCAGAAATGTCCTCCTCACCTCCTGTGACAAAAAATACAGCGGTTTAATCTCAATTAGACAACGGCCTCCAAATGGGTCCTCTGCACACATGGGTGGTTTCAGCTGTGAGGAACATGGGTCCGGTTGATTGAAGAACTCAGTGTGGGTTTAGATCTCATCTTGTTTCTGCTCCTGACTGTAAAACCTCAGTTTGATTAATTCGCTGTCACTTAAGCTCCGGACACATAGATCACGTGCAGTTGGTTCATGATTCCTGCTCATGACACGGATGTTAGTCCTTTCAGACATAGAAAGGCTAAAGATCAATACGTTGAATGAGGTCTTTTATAGTTTTCTCCACATGGCCCCTTTATTCTCTGAAATCAATGACTTTCACCCTCTCTTCTAAATGCACTAAATCACTATTGAACACCTCTAATTCTTTTCGCAGCCCTTATATCTATAAATAGGCTGTTTACATCTGCTGTGTTGTAAACTACATCTTATTGACGTCCTGCGGGAGGAGGCCAGCCCCTGAGTGTGCATCTAATGGGCCCAGTTTTAACTCATTTAGCCCACGTGTGGATTAAATGGGTTTTATATGTGAAGGCATCCAGCCTGTCAGAGTTATTGGCCCAGTGTGTCACAAGGGAATCGATCTTTTGAAATGTTCCTCGCTAAATAATTCTGTGCCATGCTCACTTGTAGCACAGACAAGGAAACTGAAGCCTTTCTCTCTGTGGCTGGAATGAATCTGCAAGATGCCCCCACCCCCACCCCCCACCCCCCACCACAAGTGCGACCACATCCTCTTAATTGCATCATATTTCGGTGCGGGGAAGTGATTGGAATCGGATTTATGGTGCAGCACGGCACTCCCACATGAGATAAACAGCACCCGACAGTGATGAATGGCGTTTGTAAAGAGCGCGCATGAGAATAGCGGCTTATTAACTCGTTCACAATATCAATGCACTCACATGTTTGTCGCCGCCCTTTCTCGTCAACACAGTTTGGAGGGAGAATCTGTCACTTTGCGGGTTGTTGTTTGTTACGCGTGCTCGTGCCCTCGGGGGGGGATTATTTCAAGTGTACAGCTCGGCTCATCAAACGCCGCCGACGTTTCATCAGCTCTGCCTTTTGAAGACCTTTAGTTAATGTAGAATTTAGCTTTTTCTCTTCCTCCCTCGTCGCCACCATTGCTTTAATTTTGGTGAGAAAAGGGTCATGACCGTAATCACACCCCCCCATATGTTCAAGGACCAGTTAGCTACAGAGCTGTGCTTGAATTCTCACGTCACCTGTGACTATGGCTTTCAAATATTCATGCAACTGCACAATTGGCAGTACTGTGCATGCTCATACCTTGTTTTTCCAGACCCTCGCCTTGTGTCGGGCAACCAGGGGGCTGCTGTGCTGCAGAAGTGACAGACTGACAGTGACACGATGATGCATAGACGTAGTGGGAGTTGTATTATCTGTCTTGAGCACCTGTAACATGTGAACCAGCGTGTACAAACAACATGTTAGTCATATATTCACCAAGACTAACGCCTCATCACTGATGTTTTTTATGTTTCTTCTCATAAAAAAAGGCAATATGCAATTTGAAAAGTGGTTTTCTAGCCTTATCGTCGAGTGATGGGAATTCCTGGCTCTTTAAAGTGGCTCAGCAGTAAGAGCTGGCCCCCAAACAGCTTTAAGTACAACTTCTGGCTTTTGTTGTACACCCACATTCACCATTATTATGACTTGTGATCAGTGTGCACAGTGGGCTCTGCGGTTTTTGCTTATGTTGTTGGTGGAGCCTAAAAGTGATGGTCTTCCATTCAGACGCATGTTTCCTGTTTATTGTTTGTCCAAATATGACAAGATTCATTGCATTAACATGTTGGTTTTGTCTTTTTAATGAACATATAGTTTTTACTCAAATTATGTCTTTGTTGCTTTCAGCCGTTTAGCATCCACACTCTCAAATTAGTGCAAAAATCTTTTAATCAATCACCACGGTAACTCTGGAGAGAGTGTTTAAAATTACAGCCTCCCTATAATTTAACTTTGCTTGTTCTTCTACAATGTTTTGAGGAAATATACAATCTTAACTTTTATGTCAGTGCCTTTAAGGAAAAGTGAATTGTGTCAAATTAACAAATAAACATGTAAAACTGTCCATCGTTCTCGTAGCAGAGCAACACGACTATTATCGTCACTTTCACACATGCATTCAAACGGTGCTACTCTACACTTAGCTTCTTCACACACCACCAAACCTCCTGATCCACAGTTGCCCCCCCAACGCAAGTAAAGTTCATAAAGTTGAAGAGCGAACGTTGATTCTGCTGAAAAACAACAACAACAAAAGCAGAAACTTTTGGCTGTTTCCCAGTTAATATCCGTCTGTGCATCAAAGTCTGTAAAATATCAGTGAATATTCTCAGTTTCCCAGGTCACGGTTTCTTCAGTACGTGTGTGCAACCTCCCACTCGTCAGTTAGAGCTGAAGAGGGATGAGAGGTGAAACGTCTTCAAGGGAAAAGACAAACTCCTGAAAACAAAGTCCAAATACTGAAGAAAAAAATCAAATATTGGTTCCTGGTTGTCATAGCAACACTCATGAAGCGATGATACTCTCCTTACTCTTTTTTTTGGACATGCACAGATTCCTATTTACGTCATCGGTGGCTGATTAGATCGACTGTAGCTAATTAAAGTTTAATTCCGTAGCAGCTAAAAAATTAAGCGCTTGGGGGTTCTCTGGTTGAAGTGCTCTCTCTCTCTCTCTGCAGAGAAATGAGCGAGAGAGGAGACCACCACTGGAACACCACTGCACGACAGGGACAGTCTTTGCAGTATCACAGCTCATTTCTTCTCAGGTTGTGGCTCCGGCTGCAACTAATGATTATTGTCATTATTGATCAATCTGCCAATTATTTTTGTACTGACCCTCTGGGGTCCGAGGATGTGTCAGCTTGTTTAAATCAATATTTCTAGATCTTTCTATTAAAATCTCAGAGAAACTAGGACTTGCAGGCCTGGTTCAGATATTAACCCCGACCACCCTTGAGCTCTTACGTCATTCAGGATGAGAGTTGAGCAGAGGATTGCTTTGTCGATTGCTTTGTCTGCTTGTGTGACAACCAACCAATCAAAACTCAGGGAACCTCAAAGGATTTACCCATCACCTTGGAAACACCTTTGTTTCCGCTGGGTTGTCACCGGCCGGAACGTGAGAATATTACTTAGAGAAAGTTTTGCAGCTGCTGATGTTGCTGCAGCTGTCCTCGCCACAGGGACGAAGCTGAAATGTAAAATTCTCATGTACAAACATCCCTTGATTGAAACTTTTAATGAATTATGAAATCAGTATTCAGTTAATCAATAAATGATTAAACCGACAAAATGTCCAATGTGTCGTCTTCAAACTGCTGCTCACATGTGTTTAGATTCTCTGCAGATTTTATACACGTACACGTCCTCCTGAGGAACTGTGGAGGTTCTCTGGAGTTCAGTGCATGTGTGAAAGCAGCTAGATACACAGGCTGTTTAATGACATTTTAAATAACATGAAATAATTATGGGATACGACTTATTGGCAGGTACAAAATATTACAAACCTAATTAGGAAATGACTCATGAGAAATAATACATTTGTTTTTGCAATGAAAATGGAAATATAGTGTGTGTGTGTGTGTGTAGTTTTGCACAGAATTTATTCATCATTTATTTGTTTTCTTGCACACAAATCTCTAAGCATCATTTTCCTTTGAGTCGGCCCCTGCAGGGGTCGTTGGAGTTGTTGACCGCGTCCTCCTCTTGGCAGAGTCAACAGCACCTCTTCCCTCAGGGGCTCGGTAGAGTCTCACATTATTCTTATTCACTTGACCTTCTTTGTGAATAACTAATGAGCATATTGTTCAGTTTAATTGCAACACGAGGAAGTAAACCAGCGGAGGGGAGCGTTGCCCTGTTGCCCGTTTTCATGTAGAATTAATGGTTTCTGTGCAACAACTCGCTCATCATTTACAATGCATTAGATTTTATTGCTGTCTGGCTTCACTGTAATTACTGACAGAAGGAGGCTGTAACTTACAACCCTGTCATTTTTTATAAGGTCTCGAGTTTTGTGCTGCTGCGGCTGTAGCACTCCTCGCTGATTCTTCTCCTTCTCCGAGGGCGTTTGCCGGTTTTCATATTGATGTGCTCTGACCTACGCTGTTCCTCCACGCCGGCTCCCTCTCTCCGTCAGCTCTCTGTGCGTCTCTGCGGAGAAGGCTTTGGAAAGCTGCGGGGCCCCAGCTACGTTTCATCTGGTGAGCTCGCCGCGTTGTGATCATGTCTGCGACTGCCGCCCAGACTTTATTGGATCATTTGATAATCTTGTTGGCTGCGGCTTAGCTTCGCGTGTCCCCAGCTCTGCATATTACTCAGTAGGCACAGATGATAGATTCAAATCCAACAACACCATACTGCGATCATACTGATTTCTTTTACCCACCACTCTTCTCAGCAACATGGCCCATAACTAAAAACACCAACAGCGTGGTTGTTTATCATGTCCGTGCATATTCATTGGATTTGACACAAAAACACGGAGGCCACAGAGATATTAGAGAAACAGAACCACATTGTTGTCATCCATTTTTCTGTTGTTTACAAAAATGACAAATGGTACGCAACGACAAAGTAAGCTGCTATTATTCAAAGTGCTCAGCTGACAGATGTCTTTTTTTCTGAAATGTGAAAAGACGGAACATGACAGCATGGGTTCCCCCAGTGGATTGCACTGCGAGCCCAGCAGCCCGCCAGGCCTAAGTTGACCTCCCGCTGGGACTAAGCATCTGCAATTTAAAAAAAAAAAGATGTTTTTCAAACTACAGTTAAAGTGGGGGGGCTTGGCAGTTTTTTTTAACAATTCTAAGCAGGGAGGGATTGAGGAGAAAATTATGCCTCGTCACATAAACACAACATGCACATGACATGTTTGTCAATGTCATGTTTTTAAGTTTTATTCATGTTATGCGGCAAACAGCAATAAAAGTTAAGATCCATTATGAGTGTGACAAGAAATGATGGTGTGGGGCGAAGATAATCGTCATTTTCACAGTTACTTTAAAAAGGAAGTTCTCGTTTTCCCTATAAAAACACTAATGGCCCAGAAAACATTTGACATCGATATTGTTTTTAATTGAATTTGACCAAAGAAGATTCAACAAACTATCAGTGACCACGAGGAAATGATCAAAAACAACTTTCAGCACCGGACAGCTCCCGTGCAGCCACAAACACAAACACATGTAAAAGCTCAATGAAAAGAAGTGAATTTATTCCATATGCACAACAAGAGCAAGTATTCTTTATTATTTATATGTTAAGAATAAAATTATAACCTTCTAACATGCCTGAGGGGGCTTGACTGTGGCTGCATAGCTTTGTGACATGGCTGCAGCCCAGAATAGCCCCAGCCTGGCCCCAGTGACCAATAGAAACAGTGGAAAGCAGATATGACGTAGTTAAAAAAGGGAGAAACATGAAATGATCCAGTACCTTGAATGAAATTGGGGGTTTAAATATTGGAAACATTTTGGATAATACATGGGTTTAGTTGTTTTTAGGAATTTTAATGAAGAATTGTCACACATGATGTCTTTAAGTGTCAAACTGCGTCGTTTACGGCTCATTTGTTTTATGACTGCAGTCGTCGATGGTTGGAGGGAGAGCAGAGGCTTTGCCTGCTCCCTCTCATCCTGTTATCTCATACTTCACCAGCTGTGGTTGCAAGTTGGCCGCCGTTGCCTTCCCTCATCCTCCACACACACACACACACACACACACACACACACACACACACACACACACACACACACACACACACACACACACACACACACACACGAGTCAGCCTGCACCACCACCACCACCGCCACACTTGGCATGGGATGAGTTGCAGAGCTGAGTCTCCTTGCCCTGGGTTTTTTAATTGGGTTCTGATGATGGGACTTTGCTGGTTTGCCAATCCGGCCCCTGTGACTATTGATGTTCCCTTCCTCGGTCAAGTAGATGATTGGATTTTCATCGGAGTGGTCAAATAGCGGGGGGATGGGGGGCTGATGATGTAACACAAGGACGGCCTCCTTCTGCCTTATCACTGCTGGCGTATGGTTACCTTGTCCTGAGTTTAAAGTTTATGTTGGTTCTAAGCATCAAGCTCCAATTAGAGGCTTGTTTTTCATTTTTCGATAAACAGACAGGGGGATTGTGCTTCTCATTTTCAAGGCAGATAATAGCGTCTGAGTAGAAGAATTATAATTTTTTGTTTGTGTCTGATTTGCTCCTCACTCTAATCCTCTTTATGGAAGCCCAACATGGTTTCACACTGATATTTATACGCAGCAGAGGGTTCGGGATGAGGATGAGGAGTCAAGCTGTTCATACTTCTTCGGCTCAATGAATTAAATAGAGAAAATGCCACAGACGAGGATATTTCATTTTTTTGGGAGGCTCTATATGTAACATTTTGTTCAGCTTTTGGCAGAACTCTGATGATACTAATATCTCGCCATATGCACGCTTGATTTCAGTCAGCATCTGCTCTGAGTGAGTACACATTCCTCAGTGGACCCAACTAACCCATTTGAATCGTCGTGTGTGTGACTCCTAGGCCTAATTATAGCGTATGCACTATTATCTGAACACAAACACCATACAGAACATCATTAATCTTAACTAACTAGATGCGGCACTAATTATTTCAGGTACTTTTCATACACTTGATGCATTTTTAAGCGTCTTCATCCTCGGAGGCCTGTATGTAAATGTGACATTTTGACAGATAAAATGCAGAGTGATGTTCCCCCCATCTCATCCCAGTTGGTCTTGTTAACGGTCTCCACTCTGTGAAGAGAAATGTATTTATAAGACTTTGACGGAGCAGATGTTCTCTTTCAAGCAGGTGAGGGGGCGATCTCCATCTCTTCCCCCTTGCTCTCCTGGATGAAACGAAGCTGCAGCCGGTTACGACGTGCACCACAGCTGCTTTTATCCCATTTCAGGCCGTAAAGCTCGAATTCCCAAGTTTATATCCCATGTCAGACTCGTAGAGGTGAAGCAGGGCTTTGCCTCGGTGAAACATTTCCTCCATGTTTAAGTGCAGTCAATATCCATTTCTGGCTGCGTCAGGGATTCACGGCCTCGACCCACATTAAGGATTTTATCTCCAGCTCTCAACATTGATGTTTGCAGAAAGGATGAAGTATTCCCTGAAAAGTTGGAAGGGATTGTAAAGTAGATATGGGTCCAACTTTCTTTCTAACCACAGCCAAGAGAGTTCCATGTTCACTAGGTCTGTAATTGCATCAATTAATCTGCCAGTTCTTGTTTGGTCGGGAAGGTCTGTTTGAAAATAGTTTGTTTGATAGTCAGAACTGAAGATATTCAGCGTCCTGTCAAAGAAATGCAACAAATCTTTACATGTGAGCGACGGGAAGATAAAGAAATTAATTAGTGGGTGATGAATGGATTATTATTAACCTTCTGAAAACTGACTGGCTGTGGAAGATGGCGTTGGCGTCTTAAATCAGATCTAAAATAAAAACTATAATATCTAGAACATTCGTTCTTTTTCTACCAGAAAGCTAAGACCTTTAAAAACACGTCAGAAATTTGTATTTTTTTAATTTATGTCACAATTTCAGTCCTTTCATCATTTATTATGGTTTGTTGACTGCAGAACCTTTTAGCTTAGGTTGAACAGAGTTCAGTGCTTCAGAAGCTTCACACCTCAGAAACAACGACTTAAAGAAATGCATTGAACTGTCATGTTGCAGTATAGAGTGTACATAGTGTATTTTTCCATGCACGTTGGTGTAATGACCATCCTTGGTGAAGGTCGGTGCTTTTAGTAGAAGCTTCTGCGTCACACATGTTCACAGTGGTCTTTGCAGTGAGCTGCCAGGTTAAAGCATAAGGGCCATTCTTTCTTATCGAGTGGATCTGAAAGCTTTGCACTGTGTGTTCTCACACTTTTCTCTCACTTTCTTGCCTGAGAACAGCTGTGAGGAAACTGCCAAAGGTCAAATGCCACCAAGTGAAGCTGCTGGAATGAAAACAGGACCAGACTTTTATGCAGAACATATTCTTGCTCTTTGTCTGGGCTCTGTATTATTCAGATTTTATTTTAGGGCTTTAAGAAATGTAGAGTTGCTTGTTCGCTTATATAACCTTTTGTTTGTGTACGTAGGTGTTACATTTCACAACTTCCAGCTTTTTAAAAGTGAATATTTTATTTTTCTTCTGATTGTAAATGTACTATCTTATCAGGGTTTGAATTGGTTTGGATATTTTTCAGTGTTTTTCTAAAATAATAAATAAAATACAGCGTCAATGTCATAAAAATACAGTAAAGTATTTAATTTAAAATAATTGTAAGTTGTAGTCCTTAAATTAATATAATTTGCAATGATAGTTTTTTTAATTGCTTCATGGTCCAAGTTAAATTAAATCCTATTGCTTAATGTAATGTGTTTTTATCTGAATTTTAAATGAATCCCTGTAGAATCACTTTTCTGAGAAATCTGTAATTTGTGTTTAGGAACTTTTGCTGCTCAATATTTTTCTAGTTGTTTCACAGTGTAGCCACAAAGGCCCATGTGGCAGCAGTATTGACAAATGAAAAGCAATATTAGGAGAATATCTGAGTTCCCACTCTCTCTTAGTTTTTCTCTCTTATTTACTGCAGCAGACGTAGTTTATTTAATGTTTGTCTGAGCTCTCATAGCAACTCAGAGGTAAATAAATAGAAAAAACTCCCCTCGAGCTCCCAGGAATTCATGGGGATAGAAGCAAAACACATTTGAGGTGTTTGGTGTAATCACTTCTCGGAGCCCGTGTTTATTCTCAGCCGTGTTTTTATTTCTTTGTTCTCCAGGCGAGCTGCACGCACCCTGTCTTCAGCAAGAGTCTGTAAATATGTTGTGTATTGATTTGAATATCACATTAGCTTTGTACCACGACGAGTCCTTCATCTGTCTGGACCACCTCAGGAACGCCATTCTCATGTCGTTGCCTCAACAGAGAAGCTAACGCAGCCGGACCAGTCTAACATGTGCTCTGGTGCGATGAACACTCTGTCCTCTCTAATATGTGAACTCCATGCATTTTTCACAATGTGGTTGATTACACTCGCTGGGTAATTTTTCATATTTAATCAGCTCCAGGCGTTTCTGGGTTTTACTCACACAAGAGTGGCCATTAATATTCAGTGTATCCACGTTACAGACATTTACTCACGAGTGTGTGTGTGTGTGTGTGTGTGTGTGTGTGTGTGTGTGTGTGTGTGTGTGTGTGTGTGTGTGTGTGTGTGTGTGTGTGTGTGTGTGTGTGTGTGGAGCACTTGTGGTTTGATATGTTTCTCAGTTTTCAGGTCACGGTTCAGTATGTTTTCTGTGCAGCGAAAAGAAAACATACAAAAAACAACATAAAACACTAGTTTACTTAACTTCCTCTTAAATTCGCTAAAACTGCTGCAACTTGCTGCCACCTACGTTTTCTCCCAGGCGCCGCTGCGTTCGGACAGAAACTTGCAGCTGGATTTTATCACCTTGGCCTGATCTGAATTGTTTGGATTTGCACTTGCAGGAAAGACCGAGTTTCAAATTGAGTTCTGCATACAACAAAAGTTCTGCATGTGCAGCTGCTGCATTCGTTCGGTTCCGTCAGACTTTTAAAATCATAGATCTGTTACTTAGCATTTTGTGATATTATCCCCTTCCTCTATTTTTATCATCAACTGTCGGATCTTGGTTTTCTCTGAGTTTAAGTGACGAATGAGTTTGTGATTCATCTTGAAATAACACAGTTTTATATTAAAACTTGTGAAAGCTGAGATGATGATTAGTCCATCAGACAGAAGGAGACCGCGTTCTGTTAATTCTCCTGATTAATGCGGAAACACAAAATACAGTCATTCTTCTTCATGTGGATTTGCAGTGATTGGATATCTGCCTGCTCTCTGGCTCAATAGGTAATCTTGATAATCAGATCATTTTCCATTGATTCATCACTGCCATCATCCATCCTGCTGGAGGGAAACGCAGCGTCGGCTCAATCACGGATACCTGCTGACCTTTCCGCCATGAATCCGCTTTGGGGGGAATTTGCCGCGGAGTCGTTTAATTGAGCCGACTCATGGGCCCTGTGCCGCGTCCCCCTTCCTCTGTCATGTCATCCAGAGCCAAACTCATAACAAAGGATGGCCTCACCTGTTTTCTGCTGCCACAACACTCCCCGTAGCCACACTGACACATAAACAGATCATGTGTAATGAACCGGAGGCTGATGGGCTCGTGCTTTGCAGGATGCAGCTTCGAGTCCCCACAGCCTCTGAGAAGTGTTTGATGTGCTGCGATGCCTGAAGACGCCACAGTCGTCCTGCAGGTTCAAGGCCGAGCACGCAGCCGTCCACGTGCAGGACAAACAGGACTCAGTTTAACGGCTGCACCCTGGACCGGTCGTTTTGTTCAGCAGCACCGTCCAAAAGCTCGGCTGTGAATCTATCATGTTAAATAAAGTTGTGCCGACTACAGCTGCCCTCTAAATGTCAATGATTAAAATCATCAGTCAAGGGGCCGCTGAGCCACACTTCATGCTGCCAGTTGAATCATTTGGCTTTTTCCTGCAGCAGAGCAGGTTGTAAACTGGAGTGTAACTGGACAGAATAGTAATTCTAGGTGAGGTGGATGGTTGAAACTTCATTTTTTTTATCCTCTGTGCGTCTTAATCAATATTTCTATCTTTCTATTATTACCTCAGCAAATATTACAACCCACACACACAGTTGAGACATTGTCAGAATCTCAGAATGGGAGTGACGAGCGGGTGGAACATCCATCATCTGTTGACACCTTCGCACAATTAGAGGATCGGCTTTTCCACATGTTTTCACAAGAATTTCAAGAAATGCATTTACATTTTTCCGCTTTAGGGCCAAATTATGTTTTTACTCAAATGCTGCAGGTCAGATTTGAGCCTCAGTGAAGACACGTCTGACATTAGACTGGAAAGATGATGTGAAGGCGGCGGTTATGCTGATTCCCGATGATGGGCAGGTGTGAAGAGGGAGGGAGAGAGAGCGAGTGAGGGGGAGGGGGGGGATGAGCAGACCCACCAGACACACCTCACCCATACTGAGAAGACTAGCTGTTTTATTTATATCATTGTTATTCCACTCGCTGTCGTGGCCCGTGTTTACCATCCAACCCAGAAAACTGCATCAGCCTCTCAATCGCCACCTGCATGAAATCCCCTCTCTTCCATGTTAGTGGATGGGACATTGACCAAAGGTTAAAAGATGGTCGTTCTTATCACACAGCTGTCAACATCTGGCAGTAACAGAACCTTTGAGGATTGGATTTTGACTTTGAAAACAATATGAATACAAACTAAGCGACAGCCGTGTTTCTGTTTGCACCCCCCCTGTCTCATCAGGTAAATCTGTGAGTTATTCCTTCCTTTAGTGTTTCCATGACAGTGCGCTCAGTGTTTTCTGTCATGGCTGCACGCCGCGGAGGGGGCGTCATGATGTGGAGTTATTGCTCCCTACATCACGGCGTCTGTGGCAACTGGCTCGCCACTTCCTGTGAATTCATCACCATTAAGGGAGCAATCAGCGGGGCTGGAGCTTAGGAGGCACACGGGGGTAGATGGCGGGTTCACATTTACCCCCACCCCCTTCAATCACCCCTCCTCCATCCCTTTATCGAACGCTATGATCTATTGAGGGAGAAAGCTGAGGCGCTCTTCAAATAAAAGCAATACCCCGTGGCTCTGGAAAAGGAAATCAGGACGCAGGCGTGTCCCAGCCAGACAGGCAGACATGTGGACATGGGTTTCTCATCTCACCCAGCACACCTCCACCCTGCTCCTGTTGCAGCCTCCTCGCCCGAGTTTATCATCAGCTGCTCCCCGTAGATGGCTTATTGCCTTTTGCAGCCTTATCTGTCCGCCTGGATGAAAAGGCCTCCCAGGAAGAGATTAGCAATCCAATAACTTGTGGAGCATCCACCCCAGCAGCAGGTGCTCCCTAGAGTGCATGCTGATGAGAGCAGCCAGGACACTGTAATAACAGGCCGAGCGGTATTTGCAAACAGCGAGCAGCCTCCCAGAAGCCTCAGCCTCCCAGAAGCCTCGGACTGCTGCTGTTACGAACTTGCTGTAAAGTCTGTGCCCTTCTTTTTATTTTTCGGAGAGAGTTCCAGACAGAGACAATTTAAAATAGCGTTAAGATTCTGAGCAATATATACTAAAGTATTACATGTATAAGTATCTGTGTGTAGTTAAAGTATAATGCAATAATATTTAACTATATTTACTACATGTTGAAATGGAGGGATTATGAATAAACACAAATACATAAGAGAAGCTTTTTTTCAATGTGCATTTTAAAATATGTGCTTAATCTTAGAGAATTGAATTGTAAATTAAGTTTCCCTTTCTCTTGTTAATTCATTTTCACTCAATCAATTGATAACAATTAGCTTTTCTTGCTTTTCTCTGACTGGAAACATCATGTTCTGCTTAACTTAACCTGAAATAAGATCGTACTCAGAATAACAAATAATCGTAAAGACCAGAAAAGCTGAGCCGGTGAAAATAAAAACGCTCGGAGGGATTAATCTGTTAAAGTCTATTTTTAGTTTATATTTGTCCATGGTCCAATCTTTCAAAAGCACATCATGCTATGAATGTGATTGGGTGATAATTACCAAGCAACTACCACTGCTATAATAATGAACTAGTGCCAGGCTACACTTTAATGAAACTCCCTGAAAAGATTTAGACTGATTTCTAAATTAGAAGTTTTAGAAAAGTGCTGTGACTTCACTAATAATCTTTAAATGAAACCACTGACTGAGCTTTAGATTGAATCGTTTTCTCAGTTGTACTTGCTGGTGTCCCTCAGGGTTTATCTCTGGGCTCAGTCTGTTAGTCACGACCTTATTATTTGCTGTTATGCAAATGTACCCAGCGGTAGATAGATCTCAAACCCAATGAAACCAGTGGCCTCATCCTCACACTGCACCTCTGATTACTATCTGCACTTCCTATCTGTCAGATCACTACTGAGGGACCTTTGTGTTCAAGGACCCTCAGCTATGAAACTCTCTGCCTGAACCCGGATGGGTTTAAATCCTCTTCTTTAATCTTTATATGCAAAATTTAGTTTTATGACCTTTCTCCTTACTTGACTTTTAAAAAAGAAAATTATTAACTCCTGCTTTATTGCTTGTTTTACATAATTTTATGCTGCGTATTTTATAGATTCAGTCCATTGTGTGACTTGTTTATCCTCACTCTGTGGCTCAGTAGTTAACTGTCACCTGTGGTTTTATGGAGCTTTACGACACTTTTAACTGTGTTGTTTCGTGGCTCGTTATTATGGCCCCTGGGTATATGATGGAGGAAAAAAGAAGAAAACTTGGGGACGTGTACTTACTTGTCTTTTAAATATGGATGAGAAGCTTATAGGTGATGTGGACTCAATCATGCATTAGACAGAGAAATATATGGATCGTGTAGAGGTTTTATCTTTTTAAAGCAAGAGTATTTTATTGCAGGTGGTCGACAGTCAGAGATTCAATCCCCTAAACACAAAGAAGCAAAAGTCAAATGGCAGTGATGCTCTTGAACACAACACAAGTTATCTAAGATAAACTATGGGCTTTACTACTCGATGCATAAAGTAAAACAGGATGCAACCACATAATAAACAAGACTTCTCTGCAAAATATTGGCTGTTACTTAATGTGTGGATAATTAATTTAATTTCAGATCAATAGTTTTTTATTTTACTTCTGCTAACTGATATTTATCTAACAAAAAATCCAGATGTAGTGAGTTTAAATGTGGTTTCATAAGGCGACTGTTGGGCCTTGACGGAGGTCTGGACTCTACTAAGTGCCAACAAGTATGTTCCCCCACTTTCCAATGAATTTTTAATAAAAAGTGACGTCACTAACACAAGTGTGGAACATATAAAAAAAGCCAATCAGTGAGTTTTGGTTATCTACCATGTGCTGATGCATTTCAATGAGCAGGCGTCCACATATCCACAGTGCTGTGTCTATCTGCAGCTCCACAGGCTCACCCAGCGTTTGTCCCTCTTTTAATGCGTCTGATATCAAGCTCTCCAACAAAAGAGTGCACAAACACAAACTCAGCACAAAACAAAGCGGGAGGTGTGGGCAGGCGTATTTTCTTTTTTCATGGGGGAACACAAAAGGACTCGAAAACCCTATAGCATCACTGCAAGTCATCTCCCTTGTCCATAAATCCCCTCTGGCTTCCTCGCCGCCGGCTGTGCAGTGAATTTATGCGCTCTGCCCGTGTTATCTGTAGTCTGTGTTTTCTTCAATTTCACGGAGACTTGTGTTTCATGATAAAGAGTCAGTCGGAGTCAGTTCCTCAAGGCCAACTAAACGTGATAAGCCACTGTAGTGTTGTTATAATGCACTCTATGAATCACAGCTGCTTTGTCAGCTCTCGGCAGCCGGTGATGTATCATGTGAAATGCAAAGAGGCTGCTGTTCATGCAGTGATTGGCGAGGGTCAACAGGGATTATTTTTAGGATGGGAATAATTTTTTTTAGAAACGAGATTGGCAAAGAGCCCGAAGAAGACTTTCTTATCTCCGTCACGGCTTCTGGCGGTCGCCTGTCCTGGCGAGCTGAGATCTGGAGCTGCAGGAATCATTCAAAGCATCTATTTTTGTTAGCTATCGCGTTTTGCAGTCTAAATATCTGCGAGGCGGTGATAAAAGGATTGTCTGTGCAATGCTGCTGGATGTTTGCCATCCTCAGCGAGGGCAGGGGCAGGCTGGTGAATGGGAGGCGCAGGTGCAGTGAAGGATTTGCACTAATTGAGTGAAGCACAGGAGCCCAGGAGGGACAGATCAGGTGCAGAGATACTAGCCAGGGTTTGCCCAGGTCTGCAACAAACAAAGAGGATCCTCCCCTTCACTGTTCTCCTGTAATTGCAGTTACCCTAATCTGTCCCCCCGGCTTCCTGTCTGTGAAAAAACAAAACCAGTCGAGTGCTGAGCCTCTGCCGAGATCACTCCGTCGCCTTGGCATTCACCGGGCTGCGAGACGAGGAACAAATGAAAACCGAATCGCTCGGCCGGGAGATTAATGTAGAAAAATGAAAAAGGATGGATTGGGCCGTGCCGAGACGCCGGCGTTACAGGTGTCTGGAGAGCGAAGACGGATTGCCAGCTCTTTTAGACTTGGCTCACTGCTGTTCCAGCAAATGATGGGCCTATGTCATAATAAAACGGGTGGTGGGAAAGTAGCGTGATATTAATTGCGGCGGGCTTCCCCTCCTCCTCCGTTTGCAGCCAGTGACGACACGTCTACCTCACAAGGACAAGGAGACTTTTCAATATACCTTCTAAAGGCTGAAGAGAGAAATAATACATTTCTGTTTCAACCTCCTCAGGACGAGGGTCTCCAGCTCAATATTAATCAGCGATGACTTCCCGGCGTTTTGATTTTCCTCTGCGGGAAGCAACACTTTTATTTTTCATGGGATTAGAATTGAATTTTCATGTCCCAGGGACGACGTGTGGCTCAGTTTTATTGACCACACGCAGGTGGCTCATCTCGTCCAAATCAATAGAGATTGTGAAAGCTGAAATTCAATTCCATTCAATTCCATAACATGTTTTTAAACGTCACTAATACCGACTCTATTCAGGGATAATACATCACTGAGCTGTGTTTAACATATAACTATTTAAAACACTCAAATAAACCAACTTGTTATCGAGCGTCCCAGCTTGTCGTCTTTTGTTTTCCAGATTCCTGACAGCGGATGGATGCTCGCTTCCAGAATCCTCTCTGCAGCGTGGCGCGGCGTCTGTGTGCTTTTGGATTATAGATCGGGCCTTTAATAATCAATGACTGTGTGGTTGTCGGAACAGATTAGTGGCATAATCTCCAGTGTATGTCCTCATAATACGCTTTACACTGTAACTCTCAGCAGCAATACAAAGCCCCAGCTTAGTGCAGCCGCAGCTAATGTTTGTCACCATATTGGTTTCTATCGAACGCCGGTCCTGAGTTCATTTCTCAAGCCCCCCCGTGTCACCATCACTCGCTCTGAGGATTTTGCGTTTGAAGAGACATTTTTTTGAAGGAACTTGACATTTTGATCAAATTGATAAACAGATAATTTGACAGGCGAACATCAGGCTCCAGCCAAGTAGATGCAAACATCCTTTTTCCGCTCGCTCCCTCCATCCCTCCACAAGTTCTCTGAGGCACGAGGTCACCATCTGTTGCAATCACGCCAGAGCGATGCCCTGCCCATTTACATTTCCCCGTGTTTATTGAGGTGTGAGATGCTGGCATGCGAACGCCATTATTCTCCCTCTCGCTGGCTGATTTCCCAGCAGCGTCGGCTGATAGAGGTGAGGCGGCGACGGCCCCCGTCGGAAGACGAGCCGCACTCTGCGGGCAACAAGTGTAACACAGTAATTATGAGAAACGGACAGCAATCGGGCCCGCACATAAATCTCCAGCGTGCGACATCACAGTTTATATTTAGTGAAGTGCTGTGTGTGTGATCGTAGCTGGAGTGGCAGCCAGGATTTAAAGGCTGAGGTTCACGCAAAGAATCTTTTCTGGCAGAGAGATGGAGCCAGTTTGGAAACACTCAGCATTTTAGGGTTCAAGATAAGGCCGAACACTTTTTCCTCTGCCAGTTGTTTGGTCCTTATCGAACACCGGTATTCTGTTATTGCTATTGACACTATGGGTGCTGTTCTTAAATTGGATGTTCAGTGATCTTTATATATGTAGTGTTGCAGAGTGATCGGGGTTTCCTGTTGGATAATTGTTGCTCTCTGGCTGTGTGAGAGCGTGACCTGTTCTCCAGCTCGGCTCCACAGGGAAAACGACCAGCTGGAAGCTCATATGTTGAGATGCACTGACTCAGTATGTACAGCAGTTAATTCATTAGAGGCCTCAGAAACAGACAGTGCATCAGATGTAAGGACGCAAGTGAGAATGTGCAGAAAAACATTGAAGATCCAGATATAAAAACTGATCTGGTGCTTGTGGCCCCGTGTTACATGTTGTTATGTTGTATCATACAACGTGTGCACATCAGAGTTTGGCCTTTTATATATATACTGTGTATATATATATATATATATATACACACACAGTATATATATATATATACACAGTATATACATGTATTTTTTTAACAATAAATGAATGTGTAATACAGCCAGATTTCCTACTACTACTACTACTACTACTACTTCTACTACTTCTACTTCTTATAATAATAATAATAATATTTTTTGTGAATATATGTTTATATATAGCTCTTTTCTTAGCAGTTACAAAATGTAAAAGAGCATAAAAAAACAGTTAAGATGAATGGACTTTATCAAACACAGCAACAATCCAATCAGTGTGAGGCTGAATGGTAAACGTGTGTGTGTGTGTGTGTGTGTGTGTGTGTGTGTGTGTGTGTGTGTGTGTGTGTGTGTGTGTGTGTGTGTGTGTGTGTGTGTGTGTGTGTGTGTGTGTGTGTGTGTGTGTGTGTGTGTGTGAGAGCGCTGCATCAGTGTGCACATGAAGTTTCATTTTAAGCCTGTCTGAACATTGTGTTTTCAGGTTACCTGACCACGCAGGCAGGGACACACACTTTCTCTCTGTTGTGTAAGAGCAGCGGAGCCGAACTCTGAAATCCTGTTGTGTCACCGCCGGCTCTTTGCATAACTCACAGTCGCCCTCTTTACCGCAGTGAAAACAAGCTCGGAAATTATTGATTTGAACTAATCTGCGTCTCCTGAAGATTCACACACACAATCAGAGTTCATTCGTCATCTTTTATTTGGCAATTTAATGGAATTCAAGTGTCTGGTCGTCACGACTCTCTTCCCAATTATAAATGAAAAACCCTGAACACAGGGGGAGGAAATTATTAAAAGATCAGTTGGGCATAAGTGGAAATTACAGCGACCACCCTCCTCGCTCCTCTTTGGAAAGTGAATGTCAGTGGAACTTTGTTAGCAAAGGTTAACACGGTCATTAGAATTCTACCCGCAGACCCTTTAATTTATTCCAAAAGTGGTGTCGCTCATTTATGGATCTCCAAGTTTAGGGTGACGGCGGCGGGGAGATCGCCATCGCAGAATGTCACTCTGAACAACGGCGAACACGAGACGGCGGGCTCGCTGTCTTTAAGTCTTTGGCTCACAGGTCGGGGTTTAACAGTAGCCGGGCGTCACCTGCTGTCACTCCGAGGCTGAGAGTAAATCTTTGTGAGGCCTCTGCTGCACCGCTTCTTCATTTTCTCTCTCTCCCCCTCGGAAAAACAACAGCACTTGACAGCCCGCTGCTCGTCTCAGCTCGGGAAAAAATGCAATGGAATTCTGTGGCGCCCACGTCTCTCCCACTGATTAATGGCTAGAGGTAGAGGACCCGTGTTGTGGCTTTGATGAGGCAATTTGTACAGTTCTGCAGGAAAACAATGGCAGTTCATTTTATTGCGATGCGTCTCCAGGGATACATCAGCACGGCTGCGACTGCGTACAGTGAGGAGCTTAGCACAATAATAAATCAAAAGATGCTGCTCTGCCAGGGAGGGGCGGCATTACAGCTCACTCTTTAATGGCCCATGTGCTGTTTGTGGCTCCATTTGGATGCCGAGTTTGAAGCCAGCGTCTTATTGTATTCAGTTATGAATACAAAGCCGGGGACTGTTAACGCTGTTGCTTTTGATTCATCCCTATGGGTGTGCAGGGAGCCAACAGTTGATCATTTACCTATTGTGTTCTAAACATCGCATTTTCCAGATGAGCAGAGCCGCAGCAGATCTGCCGGCCCCAGAGCCCCGGAGCTCCGGAGCTGCAGCAGGGGACGGCTCGATGCTCGTCACAAAAAGAAACTCATCAAGAGACGGAAATGTTGATTCCAGCGACCGTTGCACCACATGAGACTTTTGTTCCGTTGGCGTCTTTGTCTCATAAATATGAAAAGTATTCATTGCAAAGTGGGTTTTTCAAGATAAAAGGAATTTGCTTTGGTGTTTGGTGCATGACAAACACATGAAGTAGTTTTGGTCGCCTATTAAAATGCATCATATCCTTTATTCCCCGCCTCTGCTGTGACTTACAGAGCGAATGTGTTTGTATTGGTCACTTGTAACGAATCCGGATTTCCATTGCCAATGGTGGGGAAGACAACAACTCCCATGATCCCACGCTGCTTCACGACATCATCATTAAACTAGTCTTTACTTATTGTTTTGATTGAGAGACCCCTGGTGGCCAAAGTTAGATGTTGTATGTTTAAGACGCAGGTACTGTAGCGCAAATCTATAAATATACACAATGAAATTAAGGTAAGAATATGCACAATATATAAGTATTTGCAACACGTTATGATTGTGTCAATTCTCTAAACAACAAACATTGCAAAACCTCAATGTTCCAGCAAATCAAATGTGAACGTATTCTAGTTTTCAACATTTTTGAGTTCAGGTCAAACAAAACATGAACATTTCTAACCCTTTTCTGATTGATGGTTGGACTGCACAGCTCAGCCCCCCCTCGAACCTTTATATAACCAGGAACACGCAGAGAGCTGCGGACACAAGGAGTCGATGTGTCCTTGAGCAAGACGCTTTGTCAGCACTGTGTCAATGTGTGTGTGAATCGGTGAATGAGCCGTACGTGGTAAAGTGCTTTGAGTGGTGGACGGACGAGAAAAAGCATTTACCGAACAAAAGGACAAACACAAAGAGCGGACAGATCCAGATAATCACTGACATTATTAAATCTTCAAAAGTTAGAAAGTGGAATGAGACTTTGCTGTAAATCATTTAATTTATAGGCTGGAAATGAGTTCTTCAAAGTTCACTGTTTACCTGAGGGCTGAATCGAGTTAAACACCTGATCTGCTCTGTTGAGCAGTGGTTTTACATTTAAGACGTGAAGCAGCTTTTGAGGGAGACCATGAAAGTTATAGAATGTGTTTCTCTGTGAATGTGGTGACGAGCAGTGTTGTGAACACGATATCTCTTAGAACACCTTGAGGGAATTTCTTAAAAATTTCGTGCATACGTTCAGTTGGACTCACAGATGAACTAATTACATTTTTGTGGTCGGAGGTCAAAGGTCAAGGTTGCTGTGCCTTGTGAACGTGTTCTCTTAAGAACTCCCTGAGAGTATCTGTTTAAATTTGGCACAAATGTTCACTTAGACTCATGGATTAGATTATTTTGGCCAAAGGTCACAGGTCAAGGTCATGGTGGCCTCACAAAGCCTCTTGAACATGATATCTCTAATCGGCCTTGAGGGGATTTCCTGAAATGTTGACCAGATGTTACTGGGACTCAAAGAACTGATTAGATTTCAGTTCTTCTGTTGAAGCTGGACGGACTGAAACTCACAACGGCAGAGCGGTACTTCTAATTTTATATCGTACAGTGATGAGTATGATGATGAGCATGATATTTATCCCTTTAATAAAACCTAAGCTGTTTTAAGGCACAGTGAGCGTCACATGAATAAAGGATGTGTCCATAGTGAAAGTCAGACATGATGATGGACAGAAACTTGCTTTATTCCCACAGTGAAATCACATTTCTACCTGCAGGTCGATCCACATGCCGACTCAAAGTGAGGCTCCTAATTACCAGGCAGTTATAAGATTGGACAATTACAACTAAAGTACCATTAAGTGCTCGGGCGGCAGGAGCAGGCTCCCGTCATCATTCAGAGACACAAAGACGCACTGTAATCTTGAAATGGCTTCAGTTGAAGAGGAGCCAAACGCTCGGGACAGTGTCATCCACATAAAAATATGTGACGTATGAAATGTAATGTTGACCATCAATCAATATTAGTAGCTTTCTGCTGTTCTTGTAACAGGATCATGTTTTTCTGTGACTCGGAGCAAAAAGCCTCCAGTGCAGCTTCCATGCTCCTTGATGTAAATCCTTTAAGTCTGTAGAACCGTGCTGCGGGGAGCTGGTGCACGGAGGAAACGCCATTACTCCTTCATGTGGCGTTTTGATGATGGTGGTACAGAGCTCTGTCTAACACAGAGAGGGAGGCTGCAACATGACAAGAGTTTCACATTATAATATCTGAAAATAACACGGTTTCACAGTAAAGAGTTTCTTTGGTTGAATGTGTTAGGAGCGATAATGGAGGAAGCATTCTGCACATAAAAGTGAAAGTCCAATATATATATATATATATATATAGTTTGGTCCATGTCCCATCCACGAACATGGAGGAGGCAGGATTTATGGCTCAACCTGCAGCCAGTGATCAGGAAGCTTCACTTTTTGTGGAGCTGTCATGACGTCCGTCTTTATATAGAGTTTACGCTGTGTGCACATTCAGTTCAGTTTCACAGTAACTGTCATTACTGTCATCAGCACTTATTTAGTCAATGAGAACAATGGGAGACTTGGCTTATGTCTCTGAACCAGAGACACTTAACCAAGCTGCTGCTGCTGCTGCTGCCTGAGGCCGGAGAGTGAATTAACTACAGCTGCCACGGAGCAGCCAGGAGTTTACTGTGGATTTGGACGTTTGTCAGTCAGTGTGGAGTCGAACCAACACAAGCTTCCTTTTATTTAAGACCCTTATTGTCAGGATCACTTGGCAGAATCAGCCCCAGATAACTCACACAGACACTCACACTCAATGCAGCTTGAATCGGCTCCATCACCGTAGTTAAAAGTCTGAATTTAACTTGTTGAAACCCTGAGCAGTGATATTTCAACGTGCATTCTCACCTCTGGACACTTGATTCATGTTTGATTTTTAAATGACATGTTGATGGGGCTGTTAATATCTTTGCAATGTATTTGAGTGTGTGGATATTTGGGAGATTGTAAAGCTGCTGTAGCCGCTGCTGCAGTTGTGCTGAGTTTGCATAGCGCTGTGTGTTAATTTCTCAAATGCATATTGGGCAACGGATTCAGCAAATGTTTCCATGTTGAGAAATGTGGCAGTGAGCAAGCATTAGGGTGTTTGCCAAGGCCATGATTACTGTTAGTGCAGGATATATGAGCGGCAGAGCAGCAGCTCTACAGCGGAGCAGGTCCATTGGATCGACTTCACGGGTTTTACACTTGTGAGCTGTGCAAGAGCGACAGCAGCTGAACCTGCACGTCTCCTGTTTCCTATTTGGTTTGAGGTGTCAAAGCTGCAGAAAATGTTCCTAATGATAAACAACAGGTCTAAAGTAAAATTAGAAATCACAAATATATTTTCTGACTTTTTTAACAATGTGTCTCCACTTCCTCCCACTATCCAGACATGAAGCCAAGATATCCGGGATACAAACGCTGCCATCTTGCCCATTTGGAGCCGGAGTCTGTGCAGTAGCGATCGGGGGATGGAGCCACGGTAGTGAGGTCCTGCTCGACCAATCGTGAGTCATTCCCAGCTGTCAGTCACCTTGTTTCTATCAA
Source organism: Hippoglossus stenolepis (assembly GCF_022539355.2). Taxonomy (NCBI): domain Eukaryota; kingdom Metazoa; phylum Chordata; class Actinopteri; order Pleuronectiformes; family Pleuronectidae; genus Hippoglossus; species Hippoglossus stenolepis. The sequence continues at coordinate 2,744,871 of NC_061506.1, read as the reverse complement.
ATCAGCATCAAACCACTTCAACAAACAGCAGTGTGATAAGAAATATCTGATATTTATTTAACGTGACTTTTTAGTCTGGTTCATGTCCCAGAATACCAAACCAGGCTGGCACGGTCATATAAAAAATCATATAACACGACTTTACGTGACACATTAACACATCTCGAGTCAAGTAGGCAAGTATTTTCCTTTTCCAAACAGGCCACAGCAAGGAACAGTATCCTACTTTGAGTCATTTGATTATTATTTCCAGTCCTTAAATCCAGAATCGTACATGAAGCAATGACAAGACCAGAATGTTGTAGTGCGATTCCTTACGATATCGAAGTGGAACAGCAAAGGGAATTGAGATGTAGGGGAGGGGCGAGAGAGCGATGGCGGCCGCGGGGGTGAATGCTGAAAGAGAAACAGAGACCCCATGAAGAAAAATATTCTGTTTTGCACACCACTCATCCTCCACGCTCGCTCCATGCATAAATGAATACAGATCGCTGTGTGGAAATCAGCAGAGCTAAGAAGCTGCCTGGCACAAGATGTTGCCGCTAATCATTCCCCTCAGCCACTGTCCGACCCTGCATACAAAACACACACACACACACACACACACACACACACACACACACACACACACACACACACACACACACACACACACACCACAGTGTCACGCCTAAACAATCGTTTCCCTTCACAATTGCTTTTCTCCATCACCCACACATTTCTGGAGGAAATATGTGCAGCAGCTTATTACAGGACACAGATATTGGATGCCGTTTGCATATTGAGAACTTTGGCGGGGTCGTATTCCGCTCGAGCGTATGTCGCCGTTAAAACACACGTTTCCCCGAAATTAACGCGCTTAATTTCCAAAGAGATTATGGCGGGTTTTACAACCTGCCGGAATCCAAACAGCGTCGCTTGTCTGTCATTTAATGTCGTTTCATCAAAATGAAAATCCTGCCGTGACTCCTGAGGGAATACATTAGGGAGGGATAATAAAGTGTCGGGGAGCACCCAGGGTGATTTTCTGCTCCATAAATTAAAACGCTGCGTGAGTGACGCAGGTTCAGGAACGTGTGTGTGTCCATTAAAAGCCCATCGAAATAAATAACACCTTAAATGCAGGGATAAAAGTTTTTATGTGAGGGTTCGGAGAAACTTCCTATTGAAACTTATATCAGGCTCAAACAACAATATTCAAACCCCACAGGCTCTTCCTGTCTGTTATTGATATTTGTATTTATCACAGACTGGAGACTGTTGAGAAAGTTGTGTGGTGTGAAAGGAAAAGTGATTAAAGTATTTAAGAAATTGTTCCTTAAATACTACACCACTGGATTGGAGTCAGATTTTCTAAATATTAATCTATACATGTTTGATATATATTATTTGAAATGGCAGCGATCTCGTAGTGTTGTATTAAAGGAACAGTTATTTGGTGTGTGATCGTGAATATAAAAACATTTTCTGTAGTTTTGCGAGTTTGTTTAAACGGCTGTTCTCACAATTAAAACATACAAAATCAGTTTCATCTGCTGTTATGTCTGTGGTGAAAGTTCTCCAGTGTGCAGCAGGAATAAGTCGTCTCCATCTTGTCAGCTGTCTTGTCGCGTTTCCTCTTTAATTGGAAATCCAAAGTGCTGACGCATGGCAGATCTGAAACCTGGTCCAGGGGGAAACACCTCATTCTCACTTCTACCCGAATCCGTCTTGTCACTTCCTGCGTCCCGTCAGCGGTCGGCTTGAGCTCGGCAAGCCGTCAAGTGCGATGACCCGTGAAAAAAACCTGCTGCAGAGAGAAGTCGTCTCCAGGTGTCATGAGACATGTCTCCGTCTCTTCCTGGAGAAATAATGTACAGAGAAAACTGCAGAGCTTCGCTGCTGGAAGTAAAAGTCATTTAGATACACAATAAATACAAAAATTTCTTCGGTGTCAAAGGCTAAAATAAATCCTAAATCATCAATCCGTGGAAACCGATCTACTCTTAAAGTTTACAACAATAAACAGAATACTAAATTCAATGCTAATCTGAAGCCAATAGAATATGTGATCACAGGCACAGGGAAGTATGTTAATTTGAAAAGCTTCAAGCTATAAAAAGCCTCACAAAGATAAGATCCTGCTTTTATTTTGGCTCGTTGAGCTCATTAGAGAATTAAACGTCACGGTTGATTGTCGTGTGGCAGAAGCATCACATCCTGCCTCTACCTTCCATGTACTCCATGTTGTATTTGCATTGGATGAACCTCAGCAGTGAGATATTCATACGTTTAGCTTTCTGCATTTTTGGAATGCTGTCTGCAATTTTTATATCTTTTCAAAACACCAGACTGCAGATGTTTATTACCTTGGATTTAAAGGTCGACCAATTAATTGGCGCCGACAGGACATTTCATAAACTCTGAATCTGAGGAATTTAGGCTGATGGCTGCGCTGGTCCCACTGGTCCCAGGGGACCTTTTTTAATGAAGGCTCCATTCACACAGTCAAGGTAATTTCATCCTGTGCCTGAGATAATTCATATTTAAATGTAATTTACGTTATATAAGACAGCTTCGGTGTTTATTGTGGTCGTGATGAGGTTGTTGGTTTTAGCATCAGTGTTTCCTGTTAATTATCGAGGCCTGCCACAGCTTCTGAATGGTCTTTGGTTGGCACCCGGTATGTGGGCCGGATTATAGTGTGGGAGCAGTGTGGGCCAAATCTGGGACAAAACTATTTTTGCCATGTGGGAGGACAATGGCAGCAATGGATGGAGCTAACTCTGTGGGAGTTGAGTATGATATTATATTGGGGGGATAGTTTAAAACTTGAATCAAACATTGAACACCTGGAATATTGTAAAAGTTCCTCGTTATAGAATAAGATCAATGTGACTAAAAACCAAAAAGAAAAGAAAGGATCATTTTGTCCATGTGTTTTGGATCCAACATTCTCGTGCTGTCTTCCTCTCTAGTAACGTTTATATCCGATCCCACCCACCTCCTCTTGCCTCGTGGTGACGAATCAATCTGACAGGTGACCACGATGTGACCGCGCCGCCTGATCCACGTCACGTGAAGCACTGCGAGTCCACACAAACAAACCTGCTGCGTCGGATTAAAATGCATTAGACGTGATTTGTGTTGATGGAAGCGTTCAGAGTGACGGTGTGACGGCGGGGGGGACGCAGGTTGATTCATTCACACCTTTTATGAGCTGCAGTTTACAGACAGTGAGATGTGAGGAGGAAGAACAGGACTCACTCACACTCAGGTGCTGAAATAGTTGATGTTTGATGTGTGTTTGTGTGTTACTAACACCCCCCCCTCCCTGCACAGCAGCCACGCATGGACCACCTGGGGGGGGAAGTGCCTGGGTGGCTTTCTGACATGCTGTTTGCAGCTGACAGCTTCAGGATAATCACTTCACAACTCCCATGAAATTTCCTAATGAGGCTTTTCGCTGCATGTCAGTCTGCCTTTACCTGCGCGTGGTGCAGCTGCATGACTTTGTCGTCTTTTCTTCTTTTCTCTCGTTCCTCGCTCACTTCGCTGGCTGATTTGACAGCTGTTGTTCTTAATTTCATCCCCGGCTATTTGCAGAGGATCCATCTGGTGCCGCGGTGAACGGAGAGATGACGGGGAGCAGCGCTCAGCCGCTCACACACACACACACACACACACATAAATCAAATACATCTGGGCAGGAGTAGTCTTCTGTTTCTGCGTGAGAGCTCTGAAGGCTTACACATACTGTACATGAGGATATATTTATACAAGTAGTTCACATCCAAGGCAGAAGTACACATTTACTTAAGGAAGCATCAAATATTGAAGGGAAATATTCAAGTTTTGGCTGTAGAACGCCGTGCATGCCCACGTACGACATAACAAGTAGCCTGTTAAAGTTAAGTTATCCTGGTTGTCGAGCTTTGTGGACAACTCCAGCAGTAGCACACACACTTAGGGGACAGAAATAGTGTCCACCTGATTAGAGGGTGTTGACTCTACGTAAGCATTGACCCTGCAAGGTCCAAGACAGTTTGAAACACTTTTTAATAATAAATGTGATGTTAAAACCAGCTCAAACAACATTTAATTGTGCTGTATTTCTTAAATAGATGCTATAATAACTGCACATTGACAAAGTACCTCTTTGCTCTACTGTTTCTAATCCACTGAGTTTGTGTGTAAGCAGAGAACAAGATCGCCGCACACTGCACAGTTCTGTGTGTGATGCATCTGCAAGCTGTTTAAACTGCTGCACCTTCAGCGGACGTGATGGGCTGAAAGCAGCACAGAGTGGATTTGATGGGAGGTATCGACTTGAGTGTGCACCCACGAAAAGTAGCCAATTATTGTGCAGGTGGAGAAGACGTCTTCCAGCACGTCTCCCTCTCCAGTGGCAGAGAGAGGAGAAAGGCAGGGCCAATTACACCGAGAGATCTTTCTATTTGGGCTCCTGCGAAGAATAAGAGCTTTCTTTGCGTTTTTTGTTAATTTTGTGCCAGGGGCAGTTTAGTTTTAGTCCAAGTACAGATTATTCCTGCTTGAAATAACTGTTTGTTTTCGGTTTGCAAAGAAGTTGTCCTCCTCTCACCCTGCAACACATTCTTCCATTCGCACATCCCCTTGTTTTCTCCGTAGGTTGCGATGCTTTCATCTCCGAGGGGTTAACGACAGCTATAATCCTATTGATCCAGAAAACTGATCCCTCCTAATCCTGTAACATGAAAGTTGTGCATTGTGCTACAGCAGCGCCCGGCAGCAACAGCTTTATAAATTCTTATCCAGCGCCGCGAGCCCCGGCGTCAGTGTTCATCTCAAAGCTGCTTCGGAGACAGAGACCGTCCGGGACTGTACCTCCACTGAAAACACTCTTTATGAATCTATTATTTTGTTTCTCCTGTGGAGGACGGCGTGGCTCTGTTTCTTTGAACGTGCTGTTATTGTGGACTCGGCAGACGGAGAACAGAGGACGAAAGAGAATTTTCAGATGAGCCTCTGGGAAAGAGTCGGGCTGACTTTGCTGGCTCGCCTCTCTTCCTGCTTCTCGCTGTCTCACCTTCTTGTTCTGTCTCTCTGGAGTTTTGATCCTGGTATGCCCTCACACTTATCCTCCTTTAAAGTCATCCCTCCATCCCCTCCCTTTGTCTCTCCGTCTTTGTTTCTCACCTTCCTGCTTTCGGCTTCTGTTTCTCCACTGAGGCCCGTGCCAGGTACATTTTTTGCCCGTGTGATGGCGACTGCATGTGACAGTACCCCGCCGCGACCAAACACTCACCCGCGCCAGTTAATGACACTTAGAGGGATCCCATGATGCACATTACCACGGTTGCCAGGATGAATGTTGGCTGAGTCAGCGGTAAAACGTCGCACTCTGGCAGCACTCCTGGTGCAGGGTACAGCGGAGGTGACATCAGCGACTCTGGATGACACCACTGGCAGCCCGAGCCTCCCCCGCTCTGTCACTGTCATCGACTTTCACAGCGTTGGGGGAGAGAGAGGGCGGGGGGGAAATTTGGAGATAAGCCGGTTGTTCTTGCTCTTTAGTCAGAAGAATGGGAGGCTGAGAAGAAATATTCTGTCTCCAAGTGTCAATTCATGCTGTTTCAGTCGTCACCCGACCAATCTGTTTGTTTACGGAACGATTTGTTCTAGAACTCTTTTCACTCTGGAAGTGATTCACTCCAGCTCCCACAGTCTGTCACGTCTCTAGAAGGTCGAGCACATTCATTTTTTATCACCGTATGAATTGACCTTTTGTAGAAGTCAAATTAGTAGTTAGTTTTGTTTTCATAATTTGAGTGCACTAAAGACTTGTTGTATGACCCACGTACGTCCTGTGTGAGCTGCATCTATCGATTGCGTTGCAGGATGTATTTTATCGCCACTACCAGCATCAGCAAGTTCATGTTCAGTACTTGACAGTTGTTTGAATGAGTCAAATGAACGTCTCCGCAGCTCAAACACATCCTCGGAGGTGACGACTGCAGCGATCCTGCGATAGGCTTCTTCTTCACCGGGAACAAAAGACATTTTCAAATGTCTGGATGACGGCACTTTGCACGAGTGTTAATTCAGCATCAGCTGAGGACGTTTGCCATCTCATCCTTCTCACTACTTCACTAATGCTGCAACATTTATAGCAGACTCTCAGTTATTACGAGGTCAGAGCTCGATCCGCAGCTCGTCTGGAGAAAAGCAATTTACGCTCGACGGAGTTTGTTCTCACGACTCTAGTTTTTACACATATCCGAGGCCATCTTTTCCTCGAAGCTCGTAATGGCTTCCGCTGGAATAGAAGTGATGACTTTTGAATTGGAGTGAACAAATCTCCGTCGTGCTCTCGCCTCTGAAGGTTCCTAAGGCCCCTGACGGCTTCCTCCAGTTTTTAGAGACCAACAGCCGTGGAAAACACAATAAGGTAAAGAGGGGAGGGCGCTGCCTAACCATGCATAGTGTGCCTGTTACACTGCAGCTCAAAAACGTCTCATTCCGAACACTTCGTCCTTGCTCGCAACATTAACCTCCACCAGTTTGCCCTGCGGCGGCGAGGGAGCCAATCAATTTACACGCTTTGTCAACCTCCAGTGCCTCCTCCCCTCTGAGACGATGGCACAAAGACACCAACACCGAGCATATTCATCTCTACTGTGCAGGAATTTCCTTTCATTTCCTTCTCTCTCTTTCATCAGCTCCGTGTTCTCTGAGTCAGAATGTCTGCTCACAGCACATGAACAATAATTCACCTTCTCTGTTGAGAGGAGATGTGAGGAGGCCGATTGGGTCGATAACAAACTGTCTCCGTGTCTCGTGGGTCGTTTTCAGACGTGAGCTTTCACATATGAAGAACGCAGCAGGAGATTGTGTCAGTTCGTTCACAACAACAGGAGAATGTCTGGAACATTCGAGCGAGGGGTGGAGCCTTGGTAGAGCAGCAGGATGCAGGACGTGACGAACAGATTCTGCTGCGGACATCATGTGGTGTAACCCTAACCTGGAAAATGTCCAGACATCGGTGCTCGTCTGAAAGCAGCTTCTTCTTCGGCCTCTCTTAGCTGTGCAGAGGTAACTGGGATCCATCTTGTGGGTCTATTGTCGTACGTGGGATTTAACACGCCCCAAGTCTTTAATGGGGTCTTAATATCCCTTCAGAATTGGTTTCCATTACACAGAGTTAATGTATATCACTCATCTCTCCTCCTCCTGCAACGAGCATCAATACGCTGCGTCTATTCAGATTTCTGTGTCTCCTGCACCTTCCTCCTGCAGCTCACATGATTTTCCATCAGAACTATCACTGAGGAGACTGTGAATTTAATTGAATATGTAATAGCACAAGGGATTGAAGTGGGGGCTCGGCTCATTGCATTGTTGAAGCCTGGTCCAGTCGCTGCGTCTCTGCAGAAATGACACTTGCAAATCCCCAAGTCCAACTGTTCCAGTGAAATATTGCATTGAGATCCGCGGGGTGATGATAAACAAGCAGCTCTGAGTACATAGTGTAAATAACAAGATTAAATCAAGGGTTGCATTGTGATTGAAGCTGCTCCCTCCGGGCTTGGATTGATTGGCCATTTCAGCGCTGTCAGTCTAATAAATATACAGAGAAGGAGACAAATGATGTGCTGAACTATTTGTTATGCACGTTTAACGTGAGAACCGGATCAATTCTGCGGGAGCAAGCGCTGCACTGTGGAGTAACTGCAGCAACTGGCTGCTCACAGAGAGAAACGGGCCTTCGATGCTAACGGCGAATCATCGGGCGTGAGGACCAGCGAGCCCAGAGACGAGGTCTGGTGGGATGAGGAGGAGAGGCTGAGAGAAGCCTCAGAACTCTGACAGCTCCCCAGCAGAGCGGAGAGAGGGGGGGATGATGGGAGAAAGAAAAGAGGAGGAGCAGAGGCGCCGGAGAGAGATCAAAAGGTGCGCTCATCAAGGGCTCGTCTCTGCTCCACTCTGACGGGGCCAAAGAGATGGCGAGGGCGGAGGCTTCAATGGAAAGTCAGGGATGACGAGGACGGAGCTGCAACAAGGAACCAAAGAGGACGGTGGGATTCTACCTGTAGCGCCGTCTGTGTCGCCATCATATTTATTCTCAGTGCACTCTCCTTGAAAGCAGTTTGCATTTGCAACATGCATATGTACAGTTCACTCTCACACTCGGCTGAAAGCATCGCATGAATTATCTTTTCATGAGGTCGTTGTGGACGATGATGTAACGAGGATGTTTGTCGGACACACGGAGAAACTGCCAGATGTAAAAGAGATCCTACAACTCAGATCTGCACTTGCATTATTAATATAACCTATTAACAATGAATACATGGAGTTAAGAATCTGGATTTTTAAGTGCAATCGGACTTTATATGTAAAAGCCACAGCATGTGATGTGGAGAAGTAAATAAATAATGTTTTTCACATGTGTGATTGTTCCACATCGTTCTAATTACTGGTGTCTGACTCTATCAATCGTTGTGATTCTTCGATATTTGTCATTTTCCCCGTTTTCCCAAGAGAATAATTCATGGATGTTGATGTGTATTCAGGGTGAAAGTGAAATTTGGTGCAGCCTGATTGATGTTAAGGGCCTGTTGGGCCTTGGCGGAGGTTTGTGATTGGCCATTCAAGTTGGCCAACGAGTTTGCAGTTGATGACAAACCTGTTTTGTGCTCAGGCCTGTTTGGGACAGTCACATTTGGTTTTTGGTCCAAAGGGGCTTTTAGTCGCCCCGGGCAACGCCAAACTACCGACACACTTAATTCTTCCACCCCTGGAAAAAACACTAATTGGATCGAACTCTGTTTTCTGTGTCTCCCCACATTATGACAGGGCTGTGTTTCCTGATCAGCCCAGGACTGAAGGGGCTTCACCATTTGTTTGCTCATTCATGTGTCACATGCAATATATCAAACTCCAATTACCTCATTTTGAAGCCATCAAAATTACAATAAGTTGCCTCAGGTAGAACTCGTGTGTTATCTTTCACCGTGTTCTGTTGCATGGTGGGTACGAGGGAGAAGAGAGGAAAGTATTTAGCAGAATGACGATGACACACTCCGATGCTGAAGAAAGCCTGGAGAGCGTATCACTCACCATCATTATGAACCGAAAGGTTACAAAGGCAAACCGGGGAGATATGACCTCATTCTCTGCTCCTCCTGAGTGCAGCTGCTCTCTTGGCACCGACGGCAGGAGAGAAAGGAGCAGCGCTCGCTGTAGCATGACACACAGGAAGCCTCGATTTCTACATTTACTATGCATCAACAGCTCGATAATAGGCAACGACTAAAGAGGGCTTTCTTTACCAGCCAGTGGATGAATGTAAATGCAAAGTGGATATTATGTGAAGACTGTACTTCGAGTACGTTTTCATCTGGGCTGCCTCTTGTGTAAATGTCTGTTCCATAATTGTATTCAGACAGGAATAAAAAGAAGAAGAGGATGTTTCTCCGACCTTTTTACTTCCCTGCCAAGGTCTCCAGTGCAGGACTGAGTGCAGCATCGGAACACGAGTCACTAATTGACACCTCTTGGCGAGACTTTGGGAAAGAATGTACAGTGTCAGTCAAAAGTTTTTAAAACCCTGTAACTTAACATTTGACTTAAACTTCAAGTAATGTAACGTTTGGGTTTTTAAGGCTTTTTTCAGGTTGTCACGAGTTTTGAGTGTTCTCCACATAAATCTTTGTGTTTAAGAACTTAATTGGCAGGATATCAGATCCTAATTTGACTCTTAATGAATCTGTTGCATTGAAAAGGTCGACCATTTAACTCCATAGTGAGTGGAGATGAGTATCCTGGGGGTTGTCTGCTCCAGGTGTTTTATTATAGGAGACAACATTTAATCTGCTGCGTTCCTCAATTCCAGACATTTTCCAGAGTTCATGTCTGGAAACGGTTTTGGTCGTTTAAATGTCGAATGACCTTTGTCTTACTTTGTCACTGTCAGGAAGAAAGCAGGTACTTGTGGTTTGACAGAGACCCGTGGGATTTGGATTTGTTGTCGAATTTTAATTCCGACTGGATCCAGTGAGCAGAGAAGTGAAACCATGACTTTCACATCCCACGGCACGAGGAAAACACTGAACCGCAGTGTGGGTTGATGTTTGAGCTCAGAGCGCCTGTGGAGCGTGAAGCACCTGCAGAGTCATTGAAATAAACCCCCAAAATACCCAGAATCCCTGTACATGCTGCTGGCAGTCAGGATTGTTGGGATGTCGACACGACGTGGAAACACTAGAAACGTGACATTCAGCCACTGGATCGTGGAATCTGATCAATGCACCCCTCGATGAATGAAAGTATTTTTTTCTCTTCTAAGCCGTGTTCACTCTGTTTTATAATTTAATTTCCTGTTGAAGGGCGGCAGTTAGCAGCTCTGAATCATGTCAGCTGTAATCACCACGTCTCCATTAAGACGGAGAGCGATGTGATTGGCAGCTCGTTGTGAAAGGTCAGAGGAACCCTGCAGTACCACGGATTTGTGGATTCAGCTGAAGCCTTTATCTCTCAAGGAAAGTCGACTATAATGAGTTCGACCTCACCGACCTGCAATTATGATACCTGCTAATGTTATTCATGACATAAAATGTGTAAAACATATCATACACATATTTTTCAGCCCTTTTGAAATGAGAGAAATCAACTGAAGCTGAGTCACAGGATTGATTGTCCTTCACTATTTATCTCTGGATCAAAAGCAGTGAGAGTAATTAAATCTGCTCGTTAACAAACTCCAGTCAGTCACTGTTAATTGTTTCTAAGTTTCTCTCTTGTTCAGTTTTAATCCAGAAGCTGAATTCTTTGGTTTATGATCAATACCTTTGAAGTGAATCAAGTGCACATCAGCTCCACTTTGTGTTAATTGTTAATTGTTGGGTTGTGTTCTGACCCAACTCTGTCTGAAGTAGTATCTTCTGTCTTATCTCTCTGAATTGAACGTGTTGAGCAGTCAAGTCAAGGTAAAGAGAGAAGTTCTCACCTCCACACAGCTCGCTGCTCGTGGTGCGAAGTGGGTGTGAATGTTGAATTGTCAGTTTTTCAGAAAAGTTACACAAGTGGTCGCACACGGACACACACACCCATCCATCCCATTTGATCTGGAAAGCTGTGAGGTCAGTTCTGCAGCTGTTTGACCCTCCTCTCTGCAGTTCAGACAGAATATGAAATCACCTCAGAGCCACTAGGACGGTGATCGTCCTCTGTAAGATGCTATTTGATGTTTTCTGTACATTTGAACGCTTTATTGTCAATTCTCCCATTGAAATACCATTTCTGTCTGATCCCTGGTGTAAACATACAGTGTAAGTACTCAACATACAAGTAAAACACTCAATATGTAAGTACAGAACATAGTACACAGTCAAAAGGCATAGGGTTGATAGGATATGAGTATTGCAACCCGGTCTTGACGTAGAAGAACATGTAGATATAGACGTAGAAATATTAAAACAGCGCGGTGGAACAGCGAGGGGCCACTGCGTCCATATGCACCGCCATCTTGGTATTCTGGTATTCTACCTCTGTTGGTCAGACTCAAACTTATGAGCTTTGTAATAAATTCATTATGATTAAATCTCCAAATTAAAGAAAAGGTTTTCAATGATCCGCCCTGAATTATTTTCAAACCTGTGTACAAACCACACATTGAAAAGGACCTTCAGCAAAACTCCCCCCAATACTCACTTTAACGGCAAATAGAAACAATAACAATTACACACCAGGAATTTTACTTTGAAGGACTATTTGCAGAGCACAGTTTTATGGGCTCGCAGACAAACAACAGCAGGAGTACATTCGCAGGGAGAACACAAGCTCATCGCTCATCGCGGCTTTAGAAATGATTTCCACCGGCAAGAGAAACGGAGCCTAATTCCGTTCCCGGAGGAGAGAGAGATACCGGGTCTAATCATTGTTGGCAGCACAAACCAAAGGTGCATTTGCTTTTCCTTTTATAATTCCTCGTTGGTGAATAATTAAGACCTATTGATATTTCTCGGCCACCCACTGTAACGACAGCAATAATTCATAATATGCTGATTAGCGCGGTGATGGGGGGCGTAATGGATTCCAAATGGCAAAATTCTCTCAGCATCAGAGATATTATGTAAATGGTAAACAGGGGCATGGTTGCTCTGTGAGGAAAAGGCAGCTGCTACAGAGTTGTACCACCAGACTGGGTTTGCATCGCACTAATAAGTATTTATCTGCGTCTGTCCACTAAGGTCATTACTCGAGTGTTTGTGTGTGGGCTCACAAACGTGTGCGTTGTCACATGTGTGTTTTCACGTTTGTCTCTATATTCGTCCTCCTCCTCCTCTTCCTCCTCCTCTTCCTCCTGTGAGAGCTAGAGCAGGCTTGTTAATGGAGGCCTGTGATTACTCCGGAGCTGAGCTGACAGCTCGGTGCATCTCGCCGCCGATCAGTGACTGACTTCATGCCGCGGCCGAGACATGCCACTCAAAGTCCGGGGGCAGGACGGCCTTCCCAATTACCCAGCTCGCACTGCTCTCTGCCTGTTAGCGGCAGCGGTGACAGGGCGATACCCTGAATCTGACGTGCCGCTGCCTTTCTCTTCAACTCGATGGCAGAGTGATAGACGCGCCATTGTGGGCTGTTCTTTTATTTTGCCGTTTTCTCTCCATCTGTGTTTTCAAGCCTTCGAGCTGTGGATGGAAAAGTTCAGTTCTGTGGCCAAAATGTAACAACAACTCTCGTGGACCTGAAGAGCTGAATACCCTCATTATTGAACAGACTTCCATTCATGGTCCCCAGAGGTTGAATCCTCATGACTGGCAAACGTACAACAACAACAACAGAATGACAACCATGGTCTTTGTAAACGTTGGTCGATTTTTGGAGTATTACGACTTAATTCTTGTAATATTACGACTTAATTCCTGTGATGATACAACTTACTTCACGTGATCTAAGAACTGTTTACCTCCTTCAATGTGGCCCCAATCCTCCGTCCTGTGATTGCTCCGGGTCCATTTAATTGAAATATTTCCTTATGGGGTGTTTTAATTAAAGCTGTATTATCTGAGCTGTGTTCCCTCCTAAAGGTGAATGGAAACCTGAAACAGTTTTGACATTCGGCATGCGCCACAGAGGCTTATTAATCAAGAGAAAAACTCAATTTGATATGAGAGAATTTCATTTGACCTTTTCGGAGCTTAAGTGGGTCTTGAATGATAAGTTCTCATAAAAGAGCACACATCAATAGATCCCTCTACCTTCCCCGCCTGTTTGCTGCCACGGCGGCGGCTGCAGCATACTGATTAGTTATTGGCTGATTCCAGTTAAAACTTCCCCTAATGGTCCGTGTCAAGACACGTTGGAGTGGAGCTGAGCCTTTATGCACCAAGGAGACGAGATGTAAATACAACAGGATTCATTGTTTGCTTTTCTGACAGAATGGGTTCAAGTGAAGTAAATTACAATTCATTTATTCACGAGATGCTTTTTACCGAAACCCAGTGACGCCTCTGTAAAACATGTTTATTTGAAAAGTTTTATTTCAAGTCTTAAAGCCCCACATTCGTGCTGCGTCTTCTCCTCTAATCTCCTCGGCCCCCTGTTTTCCAATATCTTTTATTTCTCAAATATCAGCTTTCCTGACCTTTCCCCTCCTGTCTTTTCTTTTCTTCACAGAGATGGTGTGAAGAGACGGAGCTCATATTGCATCGGACAAGATCCAGCCGTGTCAGGTACGGTGTGCTACACTGACCGCAGCTTCCTGTCTATTTGTCAAACCGCTGCTCAGTCAGGGATGCAGCCTATTCCTGCTTCTAAAAGGCCTTTGGTAAAAGGTGTAGACGCTGTGGTCGTGTACTTCAAAACCAGAGGAGGTGGAGAACTGAGACAGAGGAGAAGTTATTGTTGCCTCTGAGGTTCACTGCTGTTTAATGAAGCCGGGGCTTCATGCGTTAGCGTCTCCTGCGTTCCCTTTGTCATCAAAGGGGATCACAACATTATTTATTGAGGAGAGAATATGGTGCATCCCAGTTTTTCGTGCCAGTTCTTCTCTGGAGTCTTTGCTGTCGAGCGACACAGTCGTCATGTGCAGGATACACTTGTTTCTACAAAGGACTGATGTGGTGCTGCATCAATCTACGATCAATTATCCATAATTACAGAGGGATTCTTTTCAGAATTCAAATTTATTAAAAAGTAAAACCTCTCTTTTTGTCTGAAGTACTCAGACTCTGTCCTGTGGAGCCTCCTGCTTTGCTTTAATTATCCATGATTTGTGTCTGGAACTCGACAGGAGTCCACCTGTGGACACACACACACACACACACACACACACACACACACACACACACACACACACACACACACACACACACACACACACACACACCTCACAGCACGTCAGGACAAAAAACAACAAACTCCCTGTTGAGGTCCATGATAAAATTGAGCTGCGGCCTCTGAGGAAGATGATTCTCTGGTCTGATGAGATGAAAACTGAACACTAACTCTGACTGGAAAACACCAGCTGTGCAAAGCTTGTAGAGACTCAACCGGGAAAATGTTGTTCTACAAAGTTCTGAATGAATTAAGGATTTTTATACTTTTCCAAATGAGAGTTTTTTATTTAACAACTGCAGTAGAAGTTAGAGTGTGTCTTGGGCTTCATTCCTGTGTTGTGGATGGAAGTGGAGACGCGTCGTCCATCTTTAATTACAGTCTGAATTCTGTCTGCTGTTCTTCATCAGAGGTGAGAACTTTTCTGTGGGCTGCGCTGAGCCTGTTTCCACATTCAAACGCACACACTGGGAACGTCACATCTGAGAGAACACCCACACAGAGTCGGTTAAATTTGGAAATGCACCTTCATCTCTGTGTTTCAGCCCCCCCCCCCACCATCACCACCACCACCAAAACAATATTCTTTCTGGCCTCGGAACAGAGATTTTTCCAAAACAGCCTCCAGAGCGTGTGAATCTTAAAAACGCCTGCATGGTGTTTCTACGTGCTCGGCTTTCATAAGAGGAATGTGAGCACCCAGGGAGGGTTGAGCTGCTGTGTGCCGGCGCCAGTGGAGCTCAGACGGCTGTCAGTCGCCGCCAACTTGTTCTGATTGTTTTAAAAATCATGTTGAAAGACGACAACGAAGAATAATTTTATCTCCACGCCACAGCTGCTTAGGAGCGAAGACCGGTCAATATTTAATGTTCTTGAGCTGCGGTGAAATTCAGTTGGAAAAGCAGAAAAATTAAGAAATAACAAGAACTATATGTTGAATTTGGCATTTTTAAACATGATAAGAAGAACTTTACTCTTGTGTTGTTCTTCAATCAGACTTATCGTTATTTGATTGTTTTGCAGTGTATTGATTAGCGTATAATTACTGGGTCGTGATGTCATATGTTGTGATTCCTGCTCCTCCACAGTTCTGGGCTTTATTCTCCTGTCGTGAGCAGCTCAGGTAAAACTGTTAATTCGTTGCTAATTTAATGGGCTCGTTCCATTTGTTACGTTTTAAACAGGCTCATCTTTGTCACAGTTAATAGCAGCGTAGTCGTTACACTGCATCTAACAAACTGGTCGGATTGAATTAAGTCGAGATGTTTACTACCGACTTGCGCAGTAAACTTAATAAGCAAATGATCAAATGGTGCAGAGGGAGACTGCAGAGCCGCTTGTTGGAGAAGTTTTCTGTGTCGTCTGGTGAACACAAGACAAGGTCAGGAGGAAACATGGAGGCGTGTGGTATTGGGACGCCGACACTGGGGCGGTCTGACCACTTCCTCTGTGTGTGTACATACTCGCCATTGAAATTCCCCGGTCATTTGGTCAGGGGCGTGTGCATCGTGGGGATTGTGGGCATTTCACAGTCCATACATCCCCATAAAAAAAACTGGATGGGAGTAAAGGCTTTATTATGTAATAAATCGTAAATTGTCCAGTCTGATATCGACAGGGCGGTGGGTGGGTAGAATGGGTGGAGGACAGAAGAGAGAAATAACAGTTGTGACTGACACTAGAATATCCTGTCTTACGTCTCTATTAGAGGCCTGAAAACGCTGAATCCTGCATTTCCCACAATGCAACTCAATCGCATCATTTGTCTGCTGCCAAGGAAAATGACCTTGATCCCCAGTTTGTGACACCGGCTTTATTTAAAAAATGTGTGGCCTCCCAGTCGAAGCTGAGATTAAACTCATGGTTTAGATTTAAAGTTTGTTTGTTTCTTGAAACAAAAATCTAGATAATGCATCTTTAAACAAGTGCAGCTTCCTGCCTGCTCTTTCTTCCCCGTGTCTCTGTTTCCTCCTCAGCGAGGCGCCACTGTCTGCAGTAGCCCACAGAGACAGGCGGTTAGCGTACATATGTCAGACGCTCCATGCATGCACACGTGCACTTCCTTAGTGCCACAGGCAGGGAGTCTGTGCAAAGGTCAGCACTCACTACGAGTAAATGAAGGAAATCGCTGCCTTTCGCTGTCCCCTCACTTCGCTGTGTGTGGCCCTCGCCGAGCTTCGGTGGCTGCTGCTAACCCCCCGCTCACCTATCAGCACTTAGCGTGACACATTAATGAATCATGCAACATTTGCATATCATTTACATGTTGTGGCCATGAAGAGTATTTTAGCATGATGTCATTTGTTCAGCTGCAGCAGCTCTTTGTGTTTTCAGCTGTGATGTGCAACAAACAACTATTTTAATAAATAATTAATTTGTTGATTATGATCTAAGATTTATTATATTAAAGCCAGATTCTATCGTTTCCAGCAGTTTATCACAAAAACAACCTACTATTCTTCTGTATGTATGTATTGTATCCGATGACTTGCATACAAATGTGTCTTTGTGGCGTTTGTCTCACAGCGAATCGATGAAGAAAGTTCTTACAAACCGCACACGTTGCACTGGGTATAATCTGAATGCATGGCTGATTCATGCACAACCTCATGGTGAAATATTTAGTGGGAAAGGACTGAATGCGTGGACGGTTTTCGGGGCGTCTTTGAACTCCTTCCCCTCCGTCCCACATCAGAACCCAGCAGATGAATTTGTCCCAACTGTTGAAGGGAAAACCCGTCGCGTGGCTCTTTATCCAGTGCTTTCATTTATAAAATGCACTTTCTGGAGATATTCACTCAACCCTGGAGATAATTTTTCTGACAAGTCGGAGGATTAGATTTTTTCCCCCTCTTATCTGGTTAGTGAAGAAGAAACTACAGAGAGAGACGCTGTGATGAATTAGAACCAGTACACTTGAGTGGTTTTAGTGGAGTTGCTCTGTGACACAGATCCAGATGTAAGAGTCTTGCTTTATGACCGGATGAGGATCTTTGTCTGGCTGTTAATTAGTGTGTTTACAAGGGTCCCTTGTAAAAAGTGTTGATTTTAGATTAGCCTCAGAATTTATTCTTGTCTATATCCAACCTCAGAATATTGCGTTTGATTTCATCATAAAAATGCATATTAGATTAGCCAGCATTTCAGACGGACTCATTGCTCACCCAGTTCAAGTGTTAGCCTAATTGAAAGGTACAAGCTAGAGACCCAGCTGCAGGCGCTATTTGCATAGCTTCATCATAATTTATCAAAGACACCTCAGCAGGAGCTTTATCATGTTTCAAGAGCCATTTCTCCATCTTTTCCCCTTTGAATACATTATGCCAAGTGCCTCATACATCTTACACGCCTGTCCTCGCCAACCTCCCTCAGATGAAGTGCGAGTTTGCAGTTTGTCACGTGTGCGTTCAGCATAAACCTCAGCAAACAACAGACAGGATATCGGCCTTAGCCTCGGCCAATGGCGGTGAGTTATAGGCCTTGTGTTGTGACATACCGGGAGGCACGAAGCTGCGAACCGTCGTGAAGGAGCCGCAAAGACGAAGGCCTCTGTCTCGGTGCATTGGTTGAGGCTCATTAGTCGATTTCGCTGATCAATCCCGGCTGAATTATTGCGGGTCATTAGGAACGTAAACCCTGAATACTGGTCTCAGGGGGAAATCCATTTGGCTGCAGCGAAAGGTGAAGAGCTGGTGTGTGTGTGTGTGTGTGTGTGTGTGTGTGTAGGGTGTGGTAGCCATATTGGCTGTCAATGAAAACAGTATTTCTCCTCGGAGGTAGAGGAGTTGATTGTATTTTCTTTATAAAACAAATCTTATTTGGATCTATAGCCCCTCAGCGATGGCAGCTGCTGCTGTGGTTACATGAAGGCAGACAGCAACACACACACACAGACACACACAAAGACACAGACACACACACAGATGGACTACACAGTTTCGCCTCAATGATAAAACTATTAGACTTTTATTACATGCTTGACTCGCTCACTGACTGGCATTGTTTGATATTATTCTATTGCAGAGGCTCTATTTGTGATTATGGCACGGGAACAACAACAAGGCCTCTTAAAGTGTCTCCGGATCAATGAAGTGAGTCTTTCATACGCTTTCCAAACATCACAGCGGGAAAGGCCAATCTCAGAAGATTATGTTTGTCAGATTAAATGAAACTGCGCTGGGGTTTCAATTGGCGAGCAGCAGCGAGGGGATTCAAACAATAACGTCTCTGGCCAGAGGACAGTGGATGCATCTTTCTTTGGGCCGTGCGCGGGGTGATTTATAATAAGAGCCCTGTGGGATGAAGGGGTGATTTATTCAAGCCTGCGTTATTTATCTTGCTTGACGCGTCCCCGAGGGACCTCACCTGCAGCGCTCCCCCGCTCTCTGCTGATGTACAAGATTTCAAATCATATCTCGCATCGACCCGGCGGCGGATCAGTCCTGGGTCAAGAAGCAGATGTAAATACAGACCTTTCTTTAACTTGTTGATGGGCAGCGGCTGCAGCGTTTGGACAGTTGTGAGTGCGTCAGCTGAACTGTCAGTCAACCTGTGTAGCCTCCCTGTCCGTCCCCTGCATTAATGTATTTCCATCAATAGCACAATGTCACTGAGGATAGAAGGCAAACAGGTCAGGACCCTGTAAAGTTTTATTGCTTAGCCTGATGTTTTGCAGTTATGCCCTCGATGTAAACATGAACACCTGGAAAATTTCCTTAAAATTGAGAGATGTGCTGGAAAAAAGAAAACTAGGCGACTTCCCCTTATCTTGAAATACAGGGACGTATAAGTAATTCTAGGACTCTGATATTCCTTCATGTCTGTTGTACTTCTTCAGATAGACAACACTTATATTCCTCTGCCAGTGTTGTCAGTGGGGAATAAACCTAACAGAATATAGATCAAAATTAAAATCTTCTGTTCAGTAATTACAATTTGGACCAAAGGAAACAAATCAAAGCAAACACAGAGGCTCTAATAGACTTTAATGGATCCGTGAAAATGTCCTTTCCTCTTGATCTGTGAACAAACTGCACATTTGTCCAGCTCACTGTGATCTGTGTAGGGGGAGGACGAGCTTTTATTTTGACTTTCATGTCGGGAACATTTTTGGCTTTTCAAACACGTTGAAGGAAAAGAGAGAACAACGAGTCTCAAAGTCAAATTATGGATTGATTATCAAAACAGCATTAATGAAGTGGTCTCTCGTGTAAAGAGGAAATATCATGATTATAATTTTTCAACCTATAAAGATATATAAATATAGTTCTCTCTCTCTCTCACAGGGACTTGTCTGTCACTCTTTAATCTGTCCATTTATTCATATCGGCACAAGTGGCACTAGTTGTGCCGACATGTCCCGTCTCCGTTTCCTGCAGGTTTGCTTTGTCCTCTGTTAAAGTCGTCGTCTCCCTCCGAGCGGGTTCAACAAATCAACAGCTCACAAACACCATCAATCGGTGAGACTGCTCCTAACCGAGCTGCGTGGAGGTTTTTACAGCGGCAGCGTTTAACCTGGACTGTGAAGTGCGCCGGCTTCCGAGTCTTCTGATTCCCCCGCAGAAATCAAAGCGTGGTCACTTCCTGTTTGCTGGGTTAATCTGCGAGAGGAGCAGCAAAGAGTGTTTCCACCGCCGTTTGAACCGGGCTCAGCTCAGTGCAGTTTACACTCGAGTGCAGTGTTTGTGCTCTGACTTGTTTTTTCTCCTCGTGGTAATTCATATCCACTCCGCCGCTCTTTGCCAGCCGGAGCATCTTTTGACAAATGTAGGTTTCATTCAAAGTGAAGGTCGCAAGCTGCTTTTGTTTTGAGATCGCTGGAGTGAATCTGCCCTTCTCTCCGAGATGCATTTCACTCCGCTAATTTAAAGTTTTCTGGCTGACACATCCTCCATAAGCAGCACAGGCTTCCTGCAGCTTTAACCACCTCTGCTGTGTTGGTGCACGGTAATAATAGTTTGAATAGACATCGAGCAGCGTGTGACACCCCCTCACATCAACGCATCCACGTGCACTCTAAGCCCAGGAAGGTCAAAACAGTCAGGTAGAAGCAGAGCCATGTAAAATGGACCTGTACATTGGGGATAGACTGAGAGTTAGTGTTTGTCTTGAAAAGTCTCTAGTTGTAGCTAGTTTTGTATCTGCACATAGAAAGAAAGAAATAAATCTGCAATGGTCATTGTTCATTTTCCTTAGGTGTCATTGATAAATGTTCTGCTCTGTATCTGGGTCCCTGTGATGCTCATTCTTTTACTGTTGTGACTGAGAAACATCTGCAAACAGCTGTAAGGATCGTAACCCAACGATGTGAGTCCGACCCCTCTCCAGCTACTTGTCAGATTGACCTTAAATTGATTATTGATCGTCTCGGTCCCTATAGGGCCGTTCCTAACGATTCTGTAGATCACATGACTGTTTAATCCAGTGCTGCAGTCCGCTCAGGTTCAACCACAAACCCCAGGAAATCAGCTGTTGTGGTTTTGGGTGAATTTATCTCGACTTTAAATCCTCAGCTTCTCTCACGAGATAAATCCTCTCTTCCCACTTCTGCTTTGACCGTTTACCCTCCGTCTCTGTCTCACACTTTCTGTTTCCTGGAGGTGTGTGTGTGTGTGTGTGTGTACCCCACTGACAGTACACTTCATGAAGGGGCTTTTATCCACTACAATGCCTTAACTCCAATGTGGGAGCCTGGACTTTGGCACAATAGTGTTTTGATGCCATATAAAATTAGAACTAGGTTCAAAAAGCTGAATTTTCCAGGGCCATTCATCATGTACGCCTTTATCAGCGAGGTCATTTTTCATTTCTTTCCCCTGTTTTCTGAAAGCCAGGGGAAGAGAGAGAGTAAACGGAGGCAGGAGAATAGAGGCGCAGTGGAAATGAGGTAACAGATGAAGAGAGTGACAAAGAAAGAGAAAGTGCAGGGTGTGCAGGAGATGTTTGTCCGGACGCTTCCACCACAATGTTCATCTGTGAGTTTCAGTTCCACCGCTGCGTCTCGGCAAACATCTCCAACACGTTGGCTTTTACATTTCGGGAACCTTTCAGTTTCGCCTGGAAAAGCAACTTTGAAAAACAATTTCTCTGGACGTAAGCACTCTGCCGCACATGCCCGCTCTCCTCTCCGATCCGTGGGAGTGCCGGCTTTGTTTCCATCTCTGGTGGCTCCAAGTGGGCTGCAGCGCATACAAAGTACTTTGTGTCGGTGGTATGTTATGTAAAAGTAATTGTTGGGCTAATTTCAGCGTAAAGGGGCCGTGCTGTGGCACAGCTGTGGTGAGCATGTGCACGCACACTTTCCGTCGAAGCTGCAGTAATTCCACTGCAGACTGGAAATAGACTGACGATAAAAAGTTAATGAGACGTGTAGAAAATATCAAGCAGACACTGATCACTTGAAAAATAGATTTTAATCTCAATGAGACTGTCTGATTAAATATAAATTACATAAATACGATATAAAATGAAAAATTATCCAAACCATGGATTCGTATCAGTGTTTATTTCTATCAATGTCACTCATTATTTTCATTATCAGTCGTATAGTTTGTTTTTAATGTCAAAAAATAGGAAAGACAAGTTTTATATATTATTTCAACCAAAATTCCAATAAAATTAAAAACCTGTTTAAATGTTGAAATACTGCACAATCATTTTTAGTCCTGATTTCTAGTAAACAAGAAATGCATGTATCCAGCGTCTGTGGTATTTAGTGTGTTTGATTGGGGCTCATCCTTCACGAGTCCAGGAACCAGGCTGGATCCAGGCGGCTGCTGGGCTGAGTTATCGTGGCTGCCTGAGATAGCATAAGCAGCACTTGATATATGGATGGGTGCTTAATTCAGCTGAGAATGAAATTCACTTGTCACAGAATACTTCACAATAGCTCAACCTGTTACAGCGTGAGAGCACACACCATATAATTTGCCTCTGGAGCAGGAGAGGCGGATATTTATTCAGTTTTTTTGAGAGCAGCCAGAAAAACGAGGAGTTCAAGGACTGACCCAGGTTTCGGATTCTCCCTCATCGCTCCTCACCCCCCCACACACCCGCCTACCTGCCTCCCCGCGTCCTCCATTTTGACACAGAGGTCCTCTATGACCTTGCCGCGACTTGCAAATGGGCGCCCAGCTGTTCGTCGCTCGGTTACAGGAGGGGCGTGCACAAACACACGCTGACACATGCACATCCATTCCAGCTAAAAGACCTGCAGCGAGACACGGTTTCCAGCCCCCCACTGGAGCTCTCTATCATCACAAGGTCCAGCAGGCAACATAACCCCGAGATAGCTCCGCCATTCAGCCCTCTCTCTGCTCCTCCTCTTCCCTCGCCGCCTGTCACACCTTCGGCATAATAAGTGTCTGCGGCAGTCACACCACGGCACAGTGTGACCCCCTCAGTCATCAGTGGCGTGACCCCGCCCCGGCTCCCGGGCGAGACCAATTTACAATCCTCCCGTCGCGACACTGCCTCCCGCCCATCTGTGCCGCCGCGCTGCCGCTCACCCTGGTGTTTATTTACGACCTCTGGCCCTTCAATGAAGGCCATTATGAGAGGGATTACTCAGCCAAACCTCTTGGCTCGGACCTCGCTCTCATTCAGCCTGTCCAGGACGACAGGGGATGGACTCAGACGGCGGAGTGTTTGATAACCGCATGTACGTGCCCTTGCCGAGGAGAAATGCTTTGTCTTTCAAGGGACACCTGAAAATGCGCAGTGCGGAGGGGGCCCCGTCTCGAAGGTGGCTGTAATTGAAGTGGAAATGACAAAAGGGACCGGAGAGCCCCAGCTGCCAGGAAGGACCAGAGGGGAGCGAGGGGAGCGAGGAGAGCCGGTGTGTCGGGGGGAGGAGGGATGGTGACGCTGAGTTTCTCTGGCTTATTGGGTCACCCGGGGGAGAGTCAGTCTCACCTTGTGATGCTCATTCAGCTCAGAATAATATCACAAAAAGCTGGAGGTGCAGCAAAGAGAGAGTGAGTTGGTCTAAGCTTTAAATCAGTAAATACTGTATCTGCAAAACACAGGGACAGAAAGTTGCAGATTTTAGATTCGTTCTTGATCGATGACTATTCTCGTTTGAGGAATGAATCCAACTTTCATCATTTCAAACCCATTTCAGCACCTGCCGGCTGAGTCAAGAGTACACGCTGCTCAAGGCCGGGAACGAGGCTGAAAAGTCCACAATGTAGGAACTCAATGTTTCCACCTGCACAAAAGAGAGAGAGGCCTTGTTCATGCTGGCAAATCTTCCTTCAGGAGGTTTTTCAGCGAAGCAGCTCAATCAAGATGTAAGAAAAATATGCAACGCTCATCAGCAAAGTAATAAATGGTCTCTATCGGGAATTCAGGGGAAGGAAACTAAATGTGGAAATGAATTTTGAGCTCATTATATCCCACAGCGCATCGGGAAAAGTTGTGAGCAACTGATGGTCACGAACTGAGCGATATATACCATCATGCATTGCGCTCGCAGCGTCGTCTGGAACAAAAATGGCGGCGACACGAGAGGAGAGAGGGCAACACGTGGAAAATCTGTGAGTTGTGGCAGTAGAATCTTTAATCAACGAGTTTATTTCTACATTTGAATATGTCCAGTCAACATGTTTTTTACCTAAAAGTATTAATACTTAGTATAAATTAAACATTTATTGTTAATTATGAGATTTTCCACATTGTAATTACCAACGCAAAGAAAATACACCAGGAAAGCAAAACTATTCATTTTAAAATCAGCCTGCAGATATAAACCTGTCTGTCTTCATCCTCACGATGATTCAGATATTTTTGTTTGTGTGTGTGTGTGTGTGTGTGTGTGTGTGTGTGTGTGTGTGTGTGTGTGTGTGTGTGTGTGTGTGTGTGTGTGTGTGTGTGTGTGTGTGTGTGTGTGTGTGTGTGTGTGTGTGGCTGTGATGTGATGTGCGCTGGCAGCATGACGTGTGTGTGCAGTACAGTATCAGTACTTTAAATACATGGCTGCAGCTCGCTCTACTTGCTGAAGTGCAGGGTTGATCTCCTTCCCTGTGGCGGCCACGTGCTCCAGTGATCCAGCCTTCCTGTTTCCGACAGTAGCTCTGTCATGGGACCCTCCGCTGGCGGCACGCTCAAGGACAGAGCTCAGTAACAAAGCATTTCTCATCACTTCTGGCTTCTTTTCACTTTTAACTCACACCTTTGTTCCGTCTCCTCTCGTTCGAGTCAGAGAGACGAGTCGCTCCGTCTCACTTCTTCCTGGGTGTGGTTGATGCACATGTGACCTTCAGCTCCAAGGTCGACAAGCTGATGTATGTGCACAAATTTCACAGTTTCTTTATTTGCAAAATCCGCTTTAAATCCTCTTGACTAAAATGGAAACAGAGACTTTTTTAATTGTACATTTAAATGCGTATAGTGTCTCTTCCTCTTTCCCTGTGTACACATATATATTTCCTCGCTCACCCTGCGTCCATCCTTCCTTTAATTGGACGAAGGGAGTGTAATCACAAAATGTTCCCTGAGAAAATAAATGGGCTCCAAACAAATGGCCGCTTCATTCCAGGCCGACTTAATGCTGCCAAACACGATAACACTTATGAAATGTAAGGGGACAGGGAAGATGAATGGACTCCGAGGGAAACTGTGTGTGTGTGTGTGTGTGTGTGTGTGTGTGTGTGTGTGTGTGTGTGTGTGTGTGTGTGTGTGTGTGTGTGTGTGTGTGTGTGTGTGTGTGTGTGTGTGTGTGTGTGTGTGTGTGTGTGTGATAGAAAGTAATATATTCACTAATATTCACTTTTCACATTTAAATGTTAATGTTTCATCTCTTGAAAGTCCAATTAGTCCAAAATGTATTTGATAAGAGGAGAAATCTGCTTATTTTAGAGCCATTAAACTCTGTGCAAGAAAAGGCATTCAGCATAATTAACACGCTTTTATTTATTATTTCTCCTCCTAAAATCCAACATGTCTTTGAACTACACAAAAGCAAAGTAAACATGTGTTTAAATCTCGATGTTTGCAGGAAGAATAACCCGAGTAAAACCCACTTGTCTTATTAGAACCTTCTGATGTAAGCGGTTAACACGAATCTCTAAATATCAGCCCATTTAAAATGTAATTAAAAATTGAATGTGGAACTTATATAAAATATTCAGTGATAGTTCATGCGTTGTATCTCTGCAGCGATGAGCCCTTCATCTGTGGAGGTTATTGTGCATGAAATGAGAGGTGGGAGTAAAACAAGCCGGGGTGAATAGAAGTGAAAATGATCTGCCACACGGCGTAATGACCTGCCGTCCCACGCCCGCGCAATTTAACGCTGGCTCTGCAGGACACACTTTGTGCTCGTGTAACGTGCACGGCTTTACATCCAGGGTCATGTAAGCCTTTAATGAGTCAGGCTCCGACGAGGATTGGAGGAGTAATTAATTTGTAGTCGGAGGGAAAGTTCGCCATCAAAGCGACGCCCGTCATCTTTGACATGAGCGCACGACTTTTCTTCCACCGCGTTGTGTTCGATGATGAACTCCCACTTGTTGTGGAGTTTTGAAACTGCTTCACTTCCTGTTTTTAAGTCGTCTGCACGGTGTGGACATGTTTAAACTACATGCAGAAACACTGTTTCTGACCTTGAATAAAAACACACCAGCGTGTGGGAGTTACTCGTAACTGTGGTGGATAAAGACGCTCTCTGAATGCACGTGGTTAGCGTGAGAGGGATTAGCGCGTCCTGCCCGAGTTTCGCCCGGCACCAAAGATAATTAAGACTCATTAAGACGTTTTTCGCTGGAGCTTTGTTCATTTTCTGTTTCATTTCACCCAAAAGCACGAGGTCGGAATTGTCATTCAAGTGCTCTGACAAGACACTGCAGGTCGCGCTCGCTCGCTTGAAATATTCAACTCATTTATAACAATGTCGAATCCATCAGGGCAAATTGTTCTCGGCTTAAAGAAGTACGACGCAGTTCAATCTCTATTATGACACCTCACGTTAAATCTTGTTTGTTTGAATTCACACTCTGGTGCAAAAAAACACAAATATAAAGATGCGGTAGATGGAGAAGAGGCACAGAGCAGTGAAGTTCA
The DNA here is from genome assembly GCF_022539355.2 of Hippoglossus stenolepis. NCBI lineage: Eukaryota > Metazoa > Chordata > Actinopteri > Pleuronectiformes > Pleuronectidae > Hippoglossus > Hippoglossus stenolepis. The sequence goes on along the minus strand of NC_061506.1, from coordinate 2,718,510 downwards.
AGAGTGCAGCCGTCACTCCAACCCCGACGCCACGTCTCAACAGGAAGCTCGCTCGCTTTCTCTCTCGCTCGCTTTTGTTTTCTTTCTTGCCGCACGTGTAAACAGACGAGGTGACATCAACGCGGGGAACACAGGTGTCACCGGGGGACTGTTAGGTTTACAAAATACATTTTTTATTGGCAGACTATTTGTGTTTTCTCTTATAAGGAGAATTCTGCCATTTTTATTCTCATAGTATTCGAAACATGTTATATATTTTATTGACTTGTGTTCTTACATTATCCAATATCCACAATTTCATTCAAGGTAACATTTCATTTTGTCATTTTTTTTATTGCGCGTCAGGTTGATTTTCATTGGCAACGTTATTGAAAACAACAACTCCCATGATGCCGCGCTGCTTAAGTAATAACAGTCAACACTTTCAAGGCAAAGAAACATCTTCAAACACATCATTCTTTTACGAATTCTCTTTCTTTCCTCGAGCACATGCACACTTTGACAGCAGCAGCAGTGTGTGTGTGTGTGTGTGTGTGTCAGTGTCATCCCTACATGGCGCCCCCTTCAGCCTCCTGTATGATCACTTTGATGTGGATGCTGATGTCGACGTTAACGCAGCCACGTGTTCAAAGAGCAGTCAAACATCCTGTGCGACACCTTCAGCAGCTAATGAGACAAACGCTCGGCAAACGTCACTGTGATCTGTTGCATAACGTTTGTGGGAGAAAAGGAACTGAATATTTTTCTTCTTTTACTTTGATTCTGTGAATGAAGATTATTAGAATTATGCCTCATTTTCAGGGCTCAGCATTTATTTTGGATTTGAACTCAGTTCTAATTTTCCAGAGAAACACTTTGGTCATTTCTGCTCCATCGCTCTGTTTCTGCTCTGTTCAGACACACTGCTGCTGCTGCTGTTGTCTGCAGAGACAAAGGGAGCCACATCTGCTGACCTGCACTCAACCTGAAACAATTTCACTCTTATTGGTTTTAGTGGAGTTTCGACACCACGGCCTCTCGCTGCATTTTCTTCCAGCGCCGTAATAAATGTTCTGTGGGGAAACAGAAAAAGCCAGCGAGTAGGAACCAGGGTGAAAGCCAACTTCTCTTTAAAGGGAGTGATGAATATAGCTTTGCACTTTATTAGCTCCTACAAATGTGAGTCCTGCAGTGAAGCCAGGTCTGTTTTGGTTGAAGCCCGTCTCCCTGCGGCTGTGGGAGTCTTCCTCCTGCAGAACACAAACCCAGTCGCACAGTTCACAGGAGAGAGGTCTGCTGGGCTCTCGCAGTTAAAACTCGTTTTACTGCTGCAAAAAACATCCCAAATAATTGGCCATTAGTGGATCAGGGGTAAAGGAGCATAATGAATCACTTTCTTAAAACAACACAGTTGTTTGTCTGCACATGTGTGTACATCTTTCCATATCTGCTTGTGTGCAGCATTAGAGAGCGACGTGCAGCGTCATTACTACCCAGCAGGTGACTGACGGGGCATTAGGCTCTCCTGCAGCGGCGCCTGCCAAATTGGGCTCATTACGGCGCCGCGGTTCAGATCCAGCCCTGATTTGCTCGCCTTTGCATGGAGCCCGGTTCTCATCAAGCGCGACAGATGAAGAGTCGGCCGAACAAATCTCATTTGTGAAATAATACGACCAGGGATCAGACTATAAACAGTAATTATTGATAAAGTCAGGCAAAGTAAAGTATAACTGCAGTTTTCTATGTTTTCATGCATTTTAATGTAGTTCACTGCATCTGTGCTGGTTCAGGAATGTCAGACTGTATAAAGATAACATGTTTAAACACACTGGCTGGAAGTAACTCCATGATGCTGACTGGCACAGGTTTTATTTCCCATGACATCACTGCTGCCGTAGCAACAATAAAGCCGAGCTGACAGCTCTCACTAACTGGCCAGTCAGACCCGAAGTGAGCTCTGACCTCCGGCTGCGTCTCCTGTGGATCAGCTGCTTGTGACCTTCGTGGAAACATGTTCCCCAGAGGGTTGGGACTATTTTCATTCTACTGTCGCCAGAGAAAAGGCGCACAGACGTACAGGGTGTTTTTCTACTCAGCAATAAGTGAAAGAAAATGTGTGCGGGGTTGAGTTTATGTTGCGTTTGTGTTTCTGCAAGCTTTGATTTGTTCTGCCATCGCAAATTTATATAATCACCATAAACGCAGAGGCCGAGAAAACATCAGGTGTGAATCAGCGCCGCCCCAAAAACACAGACATCAATAACAGGCACACTGATGTTTCTGAAGGTCAGTCAGTGCAGTAAAATCCTGATTCTCAAAATCCTGCAGCCTTGATCTATATATAATTTCTGTCAGTGAGAAAAAAACAATAATTATATTTGACTTTTCATCAAAGACGGGAGAACGGCTGTGGTTTTATGAAACGATTTCCTCGTGTGTCGATGCAGTGGAAGGAGAGAAGCTTCAACAACCTCTGTGCAGAAGCCAAATGTGGCTAAATTTAACCTGCACCTTCTTCTGCGTGGGCTGCAACACTTTGCTGATCGATTTGGAGCGTTCAAAAACCCAGAGAACTTATTTGAGACACCCGCAAGTCTTGTTCTCTCTCGTTTTCAGAAATACTATCATCACATCATTACATCTAATTGCACGTTTGTAGCTGTACAGCTTGATGGCTCCTGCTAATTGGTCCCACATTAGAAACCATAATTACCTCTGCGGCTGCAGGATGATGTGTCTGCGTCGTCATTGTCTCTCAGTGTTTAGCAGCAAACGTGTTCAACATCGACACGTGTGCATCCATGTGTGGACTCATGTGCTTACATATGTGTGCGACTCATGCAAATCAGAGCAACACAATATGTGCAGCGTCTCCATCAAAGAGGCATTAACCTAACATTATGGAACGCTGTTGAATGAGATGAGCAGAGAGTAAACATGATATACGACTTTAAAAGGGTTGCACTCTCATCACAGGTGATATCTTTCATTAAGGAATCCTTCACTTCACATGACGACACGTTATCTCGGACGTTTGCTCCTTGCAGACGTAAATAACATCCAGATGATGGCAGAGATGGTGAGAACGAGCAGAGTCAAGACTCCTGCACCTGCAGGTTGTGATAAGGTGAATCCACGTCTGTGCAGCTGGGCTCCTTATCTGCAGCAGGAGGGGATAAAGGGTTTAGACATGTTCTTACATTACAGCACATGTGGACCCACGAGTACGAGAGAAACTCATAGGAAGGAAACACCTGAGATTTTGAGAATGAAGTTGTGATAGTACGAGAAAAACAGCAGTAAATTTACAGGAATAAAGTTTGAATATCACAGGAAAAGAAAGTCTTACATTTATGACAATAAAGTTTAAATTTTACAAGAAAAAAAAGTTGTAAATTTAACAGAATACATTTTTTATATTACGATAAAAATTAAGCAGTAAATTAACAGGAATAAAGTTGTAATATTAGGGGGTGGAGTAAATTGTAAATCCAAGGTCAAAGGTCAAGGTCCCGATGGCCTCACATGTCTTTAGCCTCTTGAACTCGATATCTCAAGTCTGACTTTAGGGAATTTCTTCAAAGGTCAAAGGTCAGGAACATCTGGACTGAACCTGCACTGAACCTGCACAAACCCAGGTGCTAATTCAAGTTTCCACTTCATTATTTTCATTATCTTATCGTGATTAATTAGTTATTGTGACTGAAAGACTTTTTTCCTCGTACTTTACTTCAGTGACATATTTTTATCTCACAGTGTTTATTTGAGTAGGTGTTGTTATAATAAATTAATAACTTGTGCAGATGGAGAAAAAGATCAAATCGTTCTCTGTCGACGAGCCATCAAACTGTGATCCTGACACAAATATCACTGTCACTCAGCAGCGTTTCTGTTTTGTCTCTGGTTTTTCAGTTTTTGCACGTTCTTGCTTTTCCATCTCGTCCAAGGTCAATCACAGAAATTGTCGCTGTTATTCTCCAAACAATATCTCTTCATAACCTGAGTGTGCTCAGTGAGCTGAACGTCCGCCCGACCTTCGGCGCTCTCGTCTGGAGCTCTCCTAAATATCATCGTCACTTTCTCTCAGTGTTGTCGTTCTTCTGTTTATTGCAGCGCAGAGTCCAGGACTAATTTCCCCACTGGGACATTTCTATCTCTTCTATTGTAAACGGCTCCAAAGTGCTTTTCCTCTGGTGTCACTCTGAGTCTTTATGTTCCTGGAGGGACTGATTCCCGACTCTGAGACTCTGAGACACACAATAAACACGGACCTTGACCATCTTTTAAAAGAAGACCTCCTTGGTTTTTCAATTTTCTCACAGCTGCTTCCAAATCAGTTTCTCACACCATCAGGTTGGGTGAATACTTCACTCTGAGCAGGATTATATTTTATAACATGACTGAAAAATATATATATAACTTCGATTACCATGCTGTTGCACAACAATGTGTTACCAGACAATTGTTTTCTTCACTTTAGTATATCAAAGGTTCAAAGTCATTCGTACTTTACTTCTTAAAAGTTCTAGTGCGAGTTCAGACAGAATTTAATGCATATTTTTAATAAATTGAATACTGAGGACCAGATATGAATTCGCCCACATGCTGCAAAGTGTTGGGAGGTCAGTTTAAAAAACATTTGCGAGAGTCCTGGGGCTTTATTCACATTTGAAGCAAGAGGAAAGAGACGGCAAGAAAATATATTTCCTGCTGAGCTCTGACATCGGTGCTGGTCTATTTCCTGTTGTGGCTGTTTTGGTGAATCAACACACAATTGTCAAATTTAGGGATAATGATGCAAAGAAGAAATAAAGATTAAGAAATAAAGACCAACGATCAAATAACTTTTATCAGTTAAATCACACAGTCGACATAGTGTAGGTTCTGCATCCTGGGCCCAAATAGCAGAAGGATTAATAGGTGTCAAAACCATGTTTCCTTTGCATGTTCATATGGATTCATAGACATAGAATAATGCAGTGTTCCCTGACATACACTTTTCCCCCCTCCTAAATCCAATATTAACTTCTTCTTCTCCATATGTTTACAGTTCCTGCTTTTCTCTTGCACTCTCCATCGTCTTTGCTTTGTCTTGAGACTGTTTGCGGCTCCGTCGACCCATTTTCCATGTGGGCATCATTAAAATTTCATCTTATCTTGAATCTGAAAGCCCAGAAGGAGAGAGGGAGAAGAAAGCGAGACAGTGGAAGTGAGAACTGCTGGTTGGATATCACAAGTGTTAATCGCAGCTTACATCTCGTCCTGTTTTCCCTGCGCGCCATCTGACACTCGTCACTTTGAAGAAAGAGACTCTTTGCTTTGTTGTAGAGCTGAATGAGGCCAGAATGACAGAAATACAGACCTGTCAGTGGGAAATGTGAAATCATTTAGATCTGATGACAGCCACTGGCCGGGAGCATTATGTTTTCATGTGTATGTACATTTCTTGTGAACACAATATCATTTGGACTGGAGGAGCTCTGCTTCCCCATCTGTAAAAGTCACCACGCTCCACTGCAGCATCTGTAGCACTGATCCAAAAACAATAAGTCACCGCGGCTGTGCAGAATTATCACCACTTTGATTCGCGGAAGTGTTTTTATCCCATTAATTGTTGATTTCTGTGTCTTTACTCCTGTGTGTGTGTGTGTGTGTGTGTGTGTGTGTGTGTGTGTGTGTGTGTGTGTGTGTGTGTGTGTGTGTGTGTGTGTGTGTGTGTGTGTGTGTGTGTGGCTGCCTCCCTTGTGAGAGCTGATACAAGACGTTATTTGATTACACGTGCAGAAGGATATTGAGCGTCTGCTGTTCCTCTCATCCGATTTAAAGGGACGACTTACGTGATTTCTCTTTTTTATGCTGTAACAAACTGAAATAACACGATTCGCGCATTCACAAAGTTTCTTTAGATGGTTTCGGAATAATTCATGTTATAGTACATTCCTGCATAAGGTTGAGTATTGTAGCTTTTTCAGATTCTTGTGCTTAATTGCTACTTTCTTTTTTGAAAAAGCACAAAATGACTGTTGACTGATGATAAGAGCAGTTAAGAGTACCATTGACTTAAATATATGAATATAAATAAGTGCAAATCACGCCATCACTCAGACCTGCGTTCCCTGTATCCCGTGCGTTTCATTAGGTCTGTTGTGTTCCTCCCTTCCTTCTTCTTCTTCTTCTCTCGGTTTACTGGCAGATCGCCACAAACGAGGTGCACACCACCACCACCACCAGCAGCTCTACAAGCTGTTGCTCTCGGATATTGAAATACAGCCGCACTTTTGACCTTTTAATCATTTTGTTGTTGTGTTGACAACAAAAGGTGGCTCCTGTTGATGTAGCTATAACTGTTACACGCCATGTAGAGTATGCGTTGCCCCCAGAGTTAAGTGTAATGTGAACGAGACATGTGTTTAGTGTCCGGGCGCCGAAACCTGCGGAGGGATCCGGTCCGACAGGTGCCGGCTGTGTAGGAACCAACCCGTTCCTTGTATCAGTTAATAGAGTCTCTGTGTGTGTGTGTCTGTGTGTGTGTGTTCTCTCGTAGTGATACACAGATTTAGGGATAACCTTTCTGCCCGACTCCCAGTGGCTCTGTCAGATGTGTCACCTGATACAGCTGATGAACGGCCCCTAAACTCTCTGCAGCCACTGAAAACAAGTCGGGGGGGGCGTGACACAAATGTGCGTTGTAGCGCTGTCGTCTTTAAACAGACAGCGGGTCCTTAACTCCCAGCTGTAAAACCTGACAGTCAACACTTATGCAGTCCACCGTGAATCATGGGAGTAATACAATAAAGTGCTCAGAGCCGCCTGCAGCCGAGGGAAGATATCACTTCGCCAGCAGTCACATTTACACTTTCATGATTTACACCAGGTATTATGTTCAGTTAAGTCGCGTGTCAAATTTATTGTTCTTCATCTACGACTCGTGTTCAGTCGGAGCGAGAGCGGCGTCGTTTGCATCAATCACAAAACAGAATGAGATCGAACCGAGGTCCCCGAGACCTGACACCCGCCACAAGCACAAGTATAACTCACAGGGGTTAGTGCAACTTTATTCATTCAGCAGGTCCCAGTGAGCATTACACGTTACTTTCTATAAAATATCACAACAGGATGCTTCACACACACACAAATCCACATATTGGGAAATTGTAAAATGAGCTTTTTGAAGAAGTGCGTATCTTGGAAATGAAAAGCTGCATTCTACTTGAAACACGTACTTTAAAAAATAAGTATGATGCCTTTCTGAAAATGTCAGATCTGAAAATGTCACTTTGGTCTTCAGAGTAAATCAGGATTGTACCTTTTCATCTACTCCTTTATTTTTACTCTAACGACTACCTGTGGGGTCAGGGAGGGAATCTGGTGCCAGGTTTTTCTTTGGGAAGTTCATGTTTGTGTTTTTTGTTCGTCTTGTTGAACCAAAGTATTCCAGGAACATTTGATAGAGCTTGTTAATGAGATATAATAATATTATAGGTTTTTCTCAAGCAACAGATCCTCATCGCTTGATAATGATTCCATCTCTCTTGATGCACAACTGCTGTGTAGTTGCGTCGCCATTGATGTGCGAACTCAAGGAAATGGCAAAAAGGTATTTCCCAACAGGTTCAACCATTTCTTCACGCCTCTTATTCCGTCCTTTAATTTCAGTCTGATCAAAGAACGCAGTCTGTGTATAGAAATGAAATAAAGTGACTTTTCTTCTATAATCTGCATACGCCTCCCCGTTCACAACCTTTTTCTCTTGTAATTTTTCCTCTAATGAAATGAAATCACAAAGAGCACTGTAGCAAACAGCAATCAGCCTAATTAAACTAATGGAAATATAATCTGCAACTCTTAACGTTGACGACGTGTGTTTTAATTAGTGATTTAATGAAAGCTACAATTCCGGCCTGGTTATTGAATGCTAACTAATAAAGCACCGCTTAGTGTCAGCCTCTGTTGTCATTACGTTCAAATAGATTCAGATTAAAAGACCAATCAGACAGTAGAAGATTGTTAAACGTGACATTACACTTTCGTATGATCTAATATTCTGTGTCTTCATTATCTGAGTTGCAGCGACTCGTTTATCCACCAGGTCTCATCTCATTTTCAGCATGGGCTCCAAAAAAAATGTATTTTTACAGCATCTGCTTTGATTTCGAGCCGGGAAAGAAAAATAAATCGAACTGTTTTCATTATGGAGTCAGTGAGAGTCCACCTCTGTACTTGTTGATTTCACTTCAGTGTTTGTGAGAGCTGGACCTTTTTTCTTTTTCTTTTTAGCATTATATTTTTTTGTAAGAGATCTCAAACGAAGCCGAGGCTCGTCTCGTGGTCTTTGCCCTTTTTCAGCTGGAAACAAATCCTAACTGAACACGGAGCAGAAATATGAATCAGATCAAGTGGCTTGTTCACACTGGACCCACTGGGCTCAAAGTTTCTAAATCTCTGTGTGAGGGTGTTAGTGTGGCTAATGTTGTGCGACGAGACAGAGCGGATGAATTTGTGTCCGTTTGCAGAGAGAGTTTGTGTTGCAGCCATTTCTGCAGCCGCCCGCACTGCCTCCCCCGGCTCCCACCTCCTGACCCGGGCAGAGGGTTCACTGGTGGAGACGCGTTCGTTTAAAACTTAATTGACACTTTTTACAAGGTGCTCACTAATCTTTTTTCTTACAGTGTGGAGTGAGTGGAGAGTTTGTTGTCAGGGTAACAGTTTTACTGAGACACTCAGGGCGAAGAATGAGGAAGAGGCTTTATCTGAGTAGACGTGTTATTGTCACCGCAGTGAAAAAAGGAAAAGCAGACGCCGTCCTCTTGTCTTCCTCGTCTACGCCGGGTTTATCAGAGCGAGATGCTGCAGAGGAAAGTACACTGACCTGACTATGACACCGATTCAGGACTGGGGGATGCTGGGAAACGAGAGGATTTTAAAGAGAGCACAAAGAAACTGAAGATTTTAGAGGTTCAGCCAGTGCATCATGTTGTAAATATATTTAATTGTGAATGCATTATCTCATCAACGCCTGCAGGGAATCATCTCACATTTGGCACAAACATTCACATGGACTCAAGGATTAACCGATTTGATTGTGGTAACCAAAGGTCAAAGGTCACGGTAGGAATTTCTTCAAACGTGCTACAGACATTCATGTGGACTCAAGATGAACGAAGGTCAAAGGTCAAGGTCACTGAATGAATCTCGCACAGGTTGGCAGAGGCATCCAATCACAGTGCGGTATTTCTAGCATTTGGTGAATCTGATGTGATTTGGCACCGTGATGGAAGCGGCTGCAGGTTTCTCAAAAGAGCCTCAGAGTTCCTGCAGAGAGCCGGCTGGCGAGAGGAAGGAGGAATCGGACTGCGGATTGCGTCATTCTGAGGTTTCTGGTCAAATCACAGCAAGTTATCTTTCCAATAGTGCAGCCCGCGCTCCCGTATTGATCGCAGATGATTGGACATTAACTGTACCGTGCAGCCCACAAAAAGAAAGAGATGGTCTTATTAGAGACGTTGTGAGGAGCAGCTTCATCGTGCCCCTACCTCCTTCTCTCCTTCTCTCTTTTTTTTGAAAATGGGCGAACCCAAGTGACTTCTAAGAAGAGCTGAATGATCCCGCCTGATGGAGGCCATTTTGCTGCTGGTCAAGGACAGACTGGGAGATGAGAGGAAGGTGCCGGAGGAAGAAAGGAGAGAGAAAAACATGCAACCAGGCTGCGTAGGAGCAGCAAATGAAAAGATAGAAGAGGTTGAAGGCTTGTGGGTTATTCTCAGATTCTTTATACACTAAGGGCCCTGTGATCCATTTTATTTGTACTTTACCATGACCAAATTACATCATATTATGTGTAATTAAGTGCAATCAGTTCTTTTTATAGCTGTATTTGTATGCAGCTGCATTGTGGCTTTTATGCCTGTTGATATTAGAAAACAAAATGAACAGAATACACACACACACACACACACACACACACACACACACACACACACACACACACACACACACACACCTCATCTTTGGCATCTCAGCAGCCGGTACAGATCGATCCGTCCCAGAGGAAAGTCAGGCCGTCCAGCAGCTAATCACACAGATGGTTCTCTCATCTGACAGCCGTCATAAGCAGTGAGACTGCTACTGGATCACTTGCTGACACACACACACACACACACACACACACACACACACACACACACACACACACACACACACACACACACACATATATTTCTGTTAGGGACTGTTTTGTATTTCTTACCTATCAGAGACATTTTCCATTTTCTCAAACCTTAACAAACACAACACTACACCAGAGCTAGGGTGGTTATGTCACAAGTCTATGCAGCGCCACTCAAGCCCCCTCAGGCATGTGAGTAGGTTATAATTTTATAATTTTATTCTTAACATATAAATAATAAAGAATACTTGGTCTTGTTGTGCATATGGAATAAATCCACTTCTTTTCATTGAGCTTTTACATGTGTTTGTGTTTGTGGCTGCACGGGAGCTGTCCGGTGCTGAAAGTTGTTTTTATCATTTCCTTGTGGTCACTTTAATTCAATTAAAAACAATATCTATATCAAATGTTTTCTGTGGCATATGTGTTTTTATAGGGAAATCGAGAACTTCCTTTTAAAGTAACTCTGAAAATGACGATATTATATATGTCGCGTCTTTATTAATTATTTTATTAATATTGAATGTATCGCGTGTCCTAATCGCACCATAGCTTTGAAATCCTCTCCACTTCCTGTCTCTTTTATCCTAATGGGAGGAATTCTTTCCAGGCGTGATACTTCATCTAATGGGTGTTTTATTTACAAGGTTTGAAACTTGAGGACTCAGCATTTGGCAGAATAATTGTTGAGTCACTTGTATTGATCAACGGGCCCAACAGCAGATAGATTACTGCCATTTTCTGCTATGAGACAGTCAAAATTGTACTAATATGGTTTAGAATCGTCCCATTAATCTTTCCGCCATCTTTCATTCATCTGTGTAGTTTTTCTTTCTTCCTCTTCTGACTCTCTTTTGCGTTTAGGGATTTCTTCTTGACTCTCCTCCCTCCTTTTATCTCTTTAACTTTTGGGTTCTCTGTCAAAGCTTTGCCTGGAGGTGAAAATGTGTGAGGAGCTCTCATTAAAGTGGCATTCAGAGATGCAGACGCCCAGCTGGAGTTACAGTCGGCCTGTATCCACAGCAGTTATCCTCGTCTTATTCTGCACAGAAGACTTTAAATATTCATCAGGCCGAAAATAAAAAGCTTCTGCTGCTTCGACACAAACAAACGCACAGTTTAAGGTTAATATGACTTCTGTGGCAACTCCTGTCGCCAATAGGGACGTTATTTAAGATTCAGACTGATGTGTGTGTGTGTGTGTGACCTAACAATGAAAACTGGTCAGGGTTGAGGTGGAAGCCAAACTCTGTTAACAAATATCCACTTTTTGCTCTGCCCTCTGAAGCTTCACACACACACACACACACACACACACACACACACACACACACACACACACACACACACAGACACACACACACCTATATATATGTCCTACAAACCGAAAAAGACATGTTTCCTCCCACATCTCACCTCTGGGAAGCCGAAGCTTGGTGCGTCTGACAGGTGGAATCATTTATTTACCGGGGGCATACTGAGCAGCGTGGCCTCTGACCAGAGCTCACGCTGGCCCCCGATAGCAGCCTCACCTCCGAGGGCCCGAGGCAGCAGTGGGCAGTCAGCCTGTGGGTTATCACGCCATCAACACACACACACACACACATCGGTGTAGCTGAAGGGCCTGCTGGGATTTCTGCAGGATCGTGTGTGTGTGTGTCTGTTTGGTGGTGGTGGGGGGGGGGTGCATCCACTGGGCAGCTTTTGTCTGGATTTATATTTATTATTTATTTTTCCATCTCACCATCTCACCTTGCTACAGTGAGATCATTTATTTCCTCGTATCTAAAACCAGAGTGTGAAAAGTACGTCATGGATTTCAAGAAGGAAAATGAAAATGTACAGTTTACACTTGGTGGTATTTAGAGTCATTTAATTAAAGTATTAAAAGTATTAAATTATCTTTGAACACACCATATATGTAACTTCTCCTGAGAATACATGTACACATTAGAAACACGGTTGTATCGTCATAGTCATGTAGGGCAGAAAACATATTTTCTGGCTTCTTTACTTACACGTATTTATATTTTTGTGTTTTTGACCGTTGCAGTTGACCTTAGATCAAGTGTTAGAGAAGAGGAAGAAGAAATTCCCTCAAGGCAGATGGTGCTCAAGAGGTCAAAAGCTTTGACCTTTGACCTTCGACCAGACAAATCAGTTCATTTGTGAACATTTGTACCAAATATGAAGAAATTCCTGCGAGGTGTTTCTGAGATGTTGTGTTCACAAGACAAGCCAACTAACGGACGCAGAGCCCATGAACATAACCCCTCCGGCCATCACCATGGTTACTGTAGCCTGTTGTGCAGAATAATGTGTCAGTACTGGACAGAGTGTGTTTTGTAGGTTTGAGTTTTGACCGGCAATGCAGTGAGCATCATACTTATAATTCTTACCTGTTTGTACACTTTCTATAGTTATTGTGTACCTGCATACTGCACTCCAGCAGTGTGTGTTTGTGTGTGTGTGTGTGTGTGTGTGTGTGTGTGTGTGTGTGTGTGTGTGTGTGTGTGTGTGTGTGTGTGTGTGTGTTTCCAGTGCCCCTCAGTAGGAGTATTATTTACCAGAAGGAGTGCTGAAGCTGCATGTCCTCAGCCTGTGCTGCCATCAGCAACGGCAGTGGTGTGTGTATATGTGTGTGTGTGTGTGTGTGTGTGTGTGTGTATGTGTATGTGTATGTGTGTGTGTGTGCTCCTGCGTTTGCCTAAAAAACGAACCCCACTATGTTGATTTTGCAGATAAAAAACAGTTTGAGTGTGTGTGTGTGTGTGTGCCTCTGCGTCGTGTGGGTTCTCCCCCCCAGCATCACTGCTGCCTGGAGTTGTGTGCGTTATCTCGACAGGTGCAGTTGTCTGCGCGCTGCTATATAATGGGATGTGTTGAGCCTGCTCCGCGCTGTACCTGTCTGCCAGCGCTGAGATGGCGTTTGCGATAACTCCTCGCCCCCCCGATAGCGGCTGCAGCTCCGCAGCACGGTGGAGAGATAGTGCCACTGGGCAGCAGCTCTGCACATATGTTGGACTTGTACTAATCCTCTGTCTCCATCAGCTCCTTCCAGATGTTTTCTCAGCTAAATTAGCGCATGTGAATAATTTGTGTGCTTGTGTGTGTAAAAGTTGAGAAGTTAATGAGCTCGTATCGGAGCTCGACTTGGGAGGTTTTCCACCGAACATCGTCTCGACTTTGCTTTGTGTGCGTCTGTGAGCAGATGTGTGTCGGTGCTAATTGATGCCTGTAGCACAGTGGTTCCTCTGGTGAGCATAAGGCCTTTTAATATCACATGTGTGTGTTGTCTGCTGAGACGCAGAGCAGAGGGGTCGAGGGCCAGAGGAGGTTGTGCTGCATGTATGTGCACACACATGAATGAACTCTCTTTTTTTTAATTTTTGCATCCATCCTTGAATTTCTTCCCTGCAGAAAAATGTCTGCAGCATCTGACTCTGACTTTCCCGTCTCTGTAAATTTCAGAATACCGTCTGGATTTCAGCTTTATGTCTGAAAACAGCTTTACTCACAAGCCGTGTCTTAATTCAGGGGTTGAATCCTTTGGAGGCTGCATTTAAAGACCGAGACCATCCCTGAGAAACAAGGGCTCTGATAGGTGGATTCTTCTCAGGCCAACATATCCCAGAATTCATTGCGCTAATGTGACGAACCGTTTTCGAATGATGTTATGGCGCCCAGCATTTAGTGTGTAATTCTGTGTTTGCACGTGTGTGTGTTAGATTTTGTGCATGCGATGGCGGTCTCTGTCTCCGGAACATTACCCCCCACACACAATGTTGTGAAAGTCTGATTCATTGCTTTTCGGATGGACGTAACCAAAGGCAAATAGAATTACCCAGAAACACCCTGAGAGAGCCTCCAGAGGCCGGATCAATGGCGGAGAATTTACAAGCTCATCACAGACTCTGGGCCGCTGCAGTTTATAGTGTTGAAGGTGTGTGTGCAGACGCTGTCACAGGGTTAAGGTCAGTGCTCGATTGAAAGAGAGAGAGAGAGGAGAATGGAGGAGAGGTGCAGCGAGAGGCTGGTGCTACATTATGTGTAAACACTGTTTGCCCTCTCAGTTTGTTTTTCAGGTTCCTCTGCATCTGTGCAGCCTCCCAGAGACACATGATTTGCAGGTTATCCGATTTGAGCGGATGTAAAATCTTTGCAGTGCACCACAGTGGACGTACGGCCTCACGTCCATGGATTGAGATGCAGAGCAGATGCTGCCGATTGATTTTCCTTGTTCGTACAAATCTAATTCTGCTGGCAGGTATAGAGACATTGAGACCGGACTGGATTGGTGAGCGTGACGGTCGGCTAACATTCAAATTCAATAGGTTTCATAAATAGTTGCACTTCTCCACCACCTGAAGCAGTGAAATGACAAATGTGCGTCTTCAGCTTCAAAGCTTGATCCTTTTAATCCTTTTTCTCTATGTTGGTGATTTGTGTTGGAGTCACGGACGTATACATAAAACATAAAAACAGAAGCAACCTCCAAGTCTGTGCTTTGCTTTGTTGCTTTGTTGTATTTCTGACTTTCTTTAAGTTTGAGGCTTGTGACCAGATGAGCCGTTTAAAGATGAAGACGCTTGGATCCTCGTCCTTTTTACTTCAGCTGTGTTTTGAGGTGATAAGAGGCCGATGTTCATTTGTTCAAAGCACAGGCAAAGTAATACAATAATAATATTAACTGTATTTTAATACCTTACCATTCTAAATGCTTTAGAAAATATGTCCCCTTATGAAACCACATTTAAACTAACCGTGCTCATGAGCCAGGCACTTCCCACTGAACCATCCCACTGCAGATGTGTTGCACTGAGCAAACCACACAGGGGAAGCGTGTGCTGAGCCCTGGATCGTGTAGACGTTTTAAAAAGTGAACAGTGCTGAGCTCCAGGCGCCTGCATGGGCTCTTATCACCGTCTTATTCCACCATATCAATCCTAAACTGCTTTTACCTTCAGCGGCGTCTCTGCAGAAACACGACTTCATCCCGAATTCGTCCGGCTGGTGACACATAATGTCTTGTTTTGGTTGCCTCTATAATTCCACTTTCCCCGATGCAGCACCGAGCTGAAATATTGTATAACAGCAGTGTTACCCAGTCGGACAGTGAAATGTATTACCTGCATGAATCAAGCTGTCATTTCCAATTTATGAGGGATTTAAACATGAGTCTGGCCTGTGTGGGGAGCCGGGGAAACTGTTTACTGGAGGCATTGTGTTCTGTCCGTCCTCAGGAAGTCTTCGAGGAAATTCTTTCAAATGTGGTGCAACTGTTCACTTGGACTCACAGAAGAACTTATTAGAATCTGGTAATGAAAGGTCAAAGGTGAAGGTCACAGTGGCCTCAAACCCGTTCTTGACCCTGATATCTCACGTCTCAAGGGAATTTCTTAATAGCTTCTTCTTAAAAAGTCTCAAATTGAATTGTCTGAATTTTAGGCCTGTGGGAAAGACTATTATCCTCAATTATAGGGAAGTTTAAGTATTTTTAGGATTCTGGTATTACTTCATATCTGTTGTACATGACGTAGATCGTAAATTTCCTTCTGAACAAGTCTTGAATTTGCAGAAACCCTGGCAACTGAAGGATGGTGGGATACATCCTGTGTCTTTATACACCCACACACATCCACCTTTGCACATAATTCACAGTTGGTCACAGCTCACCACAAACCCAGTGTCGTCTTTGACCAAGTTTTAACTCAGCAGTCGTGACATCCTGAGTTTTGGCTGCAGACTGATATGCTCCAGCGCAGTTTGGGCTCAAACCGCCACTGAAGTGGGGAGCGGCGCATCAGGCTTCTGTACGGCAGCCAAATCTGTTGGCTGCTATTGATATCCCATTTCCTCTGTCTCTCCTAAGCTGCTTTGCATTCAGATGTTCTCGCACTAAGCCCAGAGTGTCCAGCCTGTGGCCTGCAAATCTCACGATACGCCCGTGCAGCCACACAACCATCGCCGAGCCGCTTATTATCCAGGAAACAAAAGCGTAGCGAGCGCCACACTGGGAGTCGTCCAACCCTGACATGTCAATTGTGCCTCTTTTTTATTAGGTGGGATGCAAACCAATTTGGCCATTGGCGTTAAATTCCTCATTAATTCCCCTTTTGAACGTCCCGAAGCCGACATAATGGGTTTTAGAGTTGGCAGCAGATTGCAGGAAAAGAGGATCAAACGCGGGAACAGAAGACGATACCGGACAATTCAAAACCTCCTGTTGAGCTTATCGCACATTGGACAGCAGGAGCTCGAGATAAGGTGTTGAGTTATGGACCACGGACGCCGCGTGTCAGCATTTCAGACGCTGAAATGGAAAAGAAGTACAAATGCAACAGCAGTTTTCAGCATTGGAGATTCACAGCACATTCAGATTTGGCTCTCATCGGCCCAGAAGTCCGTTCCTCCAGGGGGAAGCTGCTGTTTGCTCAGTAATCACAAAGCATGCGCAGGCTCTCTAAGACAATATCGCAGAGGCCAGGGTGTATGATAAATATAATGTAGTGCTGGGGAACATAAAAGCAATTATTTCTTGTTTTCATTATCCACTTGAACGATACTCGCAGGTCGTGCCTTCACTTTCAGACGCTATTACCGCGTCCTAATGCTGCGATGTAGAGGATTTCTCACTGACAGATTTGCTTAAACCAGCTGCCACCAAAAAGCCACAAGTGACGGAGGCGGCCTCTTGTTTTCCCCTGTCAATCATTACCTCTGTAATATCAAAGCAGGCAGCGTGAATGTGAGATGTCACAAAAGCCCGAGCTGGGAATATGATTTATTTACCTCCTCTCTCACATACATACTTCCAAAGGAGACAATACACGTGTGTTCCTGCAGCAGCGTGCGGCATCCAGCCTTTAGTTTCTCTTATTCCCTCCCTCGCTGACTCACACACACACACACACACACACACACACACACACACACACACACACACACACACACACACACACACACACTCCCCGAGCAAGGTCACTCCACGCTGCACTAAAGACTGCAATCAATTATCTGGTGCAACATTAAACGAGACTGAAACTCCCACATCCCTGTAGCCTGTGATGTTCCTGCTCCGTCTTCCAGAGGTCGTTCTACTATAAAGACAACAGAGTGAATGATTCACGTCTAAATCTAAACATGATTTCACTGTGATGTGGAATAACAAGCTGCAGCTGTACTTGTTAGAATTAGTGACTCATAGCAGCAAATGTTATTTTCTTTATTATTTTTTGATTAAAAGGACAAACAACTGTTTCTGTGGCCTCACAGAAATAGTTTTTTCCTCCAGGGAATCCTTTCAAATTTGGTACAACGTTCACTTGGACTCCGAAGATGAACTGATTAGATTCTGGTGGTGAAAGAATCAATGTACAAGACACAAATGATTTAGCAAATAGAGCTTTGTCTGCTGCTTCAGGCTTGATCTTTAAATGTGTCTCTCGCCAGTAGGGCGGCATGGTGGTGCAGTGATTAGCACTGGAGCCTCACAGCAGGACAGTTTGAATCCTGGTCTCTCCTCGTGTCTACGTTGGATTTAGATACTCCTCCATTTAGAAGCAGCAGATCCTCACACTTGAAAAGCTACGACCAGTGAATTTTCATTTGCGTTTACTTGACAAGTGACTTAAATGATAAATCACTCATCTATTGTTGTCAGGTGGATTTTCCGTCGATCGATTGATGAGCTGTCGGAGCCCTCGACAGGATCAAAGTGTCTCATCTTGAAAAGCTCAGTGTCTACCTCGCTCTCTGTGGCCTGTCAGCGGCTGGGAAACGTTTGATCACTGTATCCTCAGTATTTTACGAGCCGTCCACACACAGGCGATCACCATGTGGACTCTCGGAATCAGTGCGCGGCGTAATGAGGCAGCAGCCAGCTCAGTATGAGGTCACTAAATTGACTTCCTGGGGAGTTACATCCAAAACACTGGAGCCGTTAATGCCGGCGTACTGCAGACTGCGTTTCTCCCCCCCGCTGCTTCCTGTCCGTCTTTCTCTGTCAATGCGCTGCCATGACAACCGGTTCAGATTAGCATGTCATTAACATTAAGCCCAGTGAACGGGAGTTAATGATAATTTTAATTATTACGCTGTCATGTTTTTTTCCTCCCTTTTCAAGAGTTAATACCTGGTTTTACTGCAGAATTTACAAACGCTGCCGTCTTGTGCATTTGGAGCCACGACTTCACCTCCTTCATGTGGCCGTGCAGTTGAATCTCTCCAGACAGATGAATCTGTGTAGCCACGCCCAACTAACCACCAACCACAAGTTAACAGTGATATTACCAAATCTTTCCTGCTGCAAAAACGTTATCACCTCCATCTAAGAATGTGATCTCACGCCCTGATGTTCCGTCGGAGGTGTAATACATTCAGGAGAGGACCTCTGCACAGCGCTAATGTAATTCAAAGTGACACGGCGGCGTGAAATGACACGGCCGTCTTTCATTTTGCTCTTGGGGGGAAGTTGGTCTCAGGACTTTGTGAGGTGCATCACCCAAAGAGGATATCAGTTAATCTGGGCTCCGAGGGAGACAGGAAGAGGAATTAACCGATAGATCCTCCTCCGGAAACAACGGAGGTGGGAAAAAAGGCTGATGTGCAAACAGGAAGAAGGGAAAGAAAGGGAGTGAGGTCAATGAGAGGGGGTGAATGTGATGATTTAGTGATTTTGTGTTGGAGAGAGGGAGGAAGAGGAGTGGAGGAAGAGGAGATTGAGCGGCTTTAGGAAGACTGATGGTGGTGGAAGCTGTCAGTAAGTTAGAGGTGAGCTCCGAGGAGAGGAGAGGAATACTCCCCCCCGCCGGGAGACAAAATGACAGAGGAGAGAAAAGGTAGAGGTTGTTTAGGATGATGTGAGGAAAGAGCAAGCGCGTGTGGGGGGGACCTGAAATGAGAGAAAAACAACAGAAAGCCAGAGGGATGGAGAGCGAGACAAAGGAAGACGCGCGGGGAGGTAGTGAGACATATAAAGATGGATCAAGCAGCCACTGGAGTGGAGAAGCGGAGAGTGATTGAGGGGATGGAGCGGGAGGGAGGTGTGGAAAAGCAGCCATGATGAGATGGATTCTACTGGACCGTGAGATTGATGACTCTGCTCCACAAAGAGAGGGAAGAGATAGTGGAAAACGAGGGGAGGAAGGAGAGAAAAGTCCTGATGAAAAGAAGCGCAGTGCCCCCGCAAGACAAGAAAAGCAACTGATAAAAGAACGAGGGAGTTTTTATCTCAGCTCTTCCATCTGAAAACACAAGCAGCATCTCTGCACATTTCAGTATCTCTAATAGGATCTGTAGCACTTTTTTGTTCGTCGTCAGTTATGCATGGAGAGTAAAACTTATTTCTGCAGAATAGGAGCCGAGCCGCCGCCGCTGCATCACAAGAGATTATGTGCAAAGAAAAGTCGGTTTAAAAAGAAGGATTAGATGTAGTTTGGCTTTTTTGACGCCGAAAGAACCAGCGTATTAGTTTTCCGTCACTGCCTCTGAATGCAAACCGACATTTAAATACTTTGGATACAATAAACGCCAAGTTTTTTAAATCCTATTCCATATTTAGAGCTTAAATTCAGCCCCTTATGGTCCGTGAGTGTGACCAATTAGAGCCGTAATTCTTAACGTCGCCGGACTTCTGCGGCGGCGCCTGTCCGGCTAACGAAGGAGCAGCTCGTTACAGGGTAAAATATGTAAAATCCACATTCCGGCACCGACTGAGGTAGAGAGAGAGAGGATGGGTGAGGAGGGGAGTAAATGTTGGGGGGGTGAGACCAGGAGAATGAGAGGTTGTGGATATTAATCTTCTCCCATGATAACGTTTTACTTTCACCTCCTCTTCCTCTCAGGCTGTCAGATGGGTTATGATTTGCCAGCCTGTGTCTGGTGGAGGAGGGATAAGACGGAGACGAGCAGTGTTTGCAAACAGAAAGTGGTCAGAGGAGAGGGAGTAGAGATATTCACTTCTTATCAGAGTCGCTGATGGAGTGATCTGGTAACTGTGGTCCACCAGTGGATGGATGTTCCACGCTGTGACGAATGCAGAATAGTAAATATTGTTAAATATGTCACGTGTATTACTGTCTCTCTATGAAAACTAGATAAAAGGGTGTTGGCTGCATCCACCATGTTTATCTCCCTGCTGCAGTCTACATTCACAGTTATGAGTAATGCTGCCTCTCTCTGTGTTTTCTCGTCTTCTTCCAGATGCCGTCGCCGAGCGCTGAGACCTCCGTGCCGGCTGCGATGGGACACAGTAAGGCCGTGGACACGATAACAATCCTCTGCAGTGTTACCTTTCAATCCCAGCGCCATGTCTAGACGGTAGATTGGTCCCTTATCTGACCTTAATGTCAGCCGTGTTGCCGTGGCAGCCTCAAGCTGCACTGCCGGATCAACCCATGGAGGCGTGGCCTGAACACCCCCCACACCGCTGCCCCTGGTAACACCAGCCAAATGAACAGCGATGCCTTCTAAGGTCTCCTGCTTGTACCTGCTGACAGTGGTTTGTTGGGCCAGCGCTCTGTGGTACCTGAGCCTGTCCCGCCCCTCCACCTCCTATGTGGGACAGGTGAATATCCCTGTACGCAACGTGCCCAAGTTGGGCAAGAACGACACCTTCGGCAACATCCGCACGCGCTCGCTCAACCCGCACGACTTTGACTACCTCATAAATGAGGCGAAGAAATGCGAGGCGGAGCCGCCCTTCCTCGTCATCCTCATCAGCACCACTCACAAGGAGTTTGACGCCCGCCAGTCCATCAGAGAGACATGGGGCGACGAGAGCACGTTTCCGGAGGTGCGCGTGGTCACGCTCTTCCTGTTGGGCCGCAGCACCGACGCCGTTCTCAACGAGATGGTGGAGCAGGAGAGTCAGATCTTTCACGACGTGGTAGTGGAGGATTTTATTGACTCGTACCACAATCTGACGCTGAAGACGCTGATGGGCATGCGTTGGGTGGCCACCTTTTGTTCCCAGGCTCAATATGTCCTGAAGACAGACAGTGACATTTTTGTCAACATGGAGAACCTCATCTACAACCTCCTGAAGCCCACCACCAAGCCCAGGCGGCGGTACTTCACCGGCTATGTCATCAACGGTGGGCCAATCAGAGACATGCGCAGCAAGTGGTACATGCCCAGGGATCTTTACCCTGAGAGCAAGTACCCGCCCTTCTGCTCCGGCACCGGGTACATCTTCTCCGCGGACGTGGCCGAGCTCATCTACAAGACTTCGTTACACACCAGGCTGCTGCACCTGGAGGACGTGTACGTTGGCGTGTGCCTCCGTAAGCTCGGCATCCATCCCTTCCAGAACAGCGGCTTCAACCACTGGAAGATGGCCTACAGCCTTTGCCGCTACCGCCGCGTGGTCACCGTCCACCAGATCTCGCCCGAGGAGATGCACCGCATCTGGAACGACATGACCAGCAAGAAACACCTGAAATGTTAGCAGGACTGTTTGCACTCGCACCAGCGGAGGAGTCGGGGAGGATTGAATTTCATTACCCGCTCCTCCGCTGGTCAGCACCGAGCTGAAGGAACGATATTGATGAAGAGTCCGGGGCTTTTGTTTCCGCCGCAGACTGCTTTGTCAGGAGTGTCTGCAGCTGCAAGGCCACAATAAAAACTCTGCATTACTCCGAGTTCCCCTCTTTTCAAGGTGCTGCTCAGCTCAGACTTTCAAATCGGGCACGAGGTTGGATTAATTTTCGAAATGTGTGAAACCATCACTTTTATAGGAAATTACACCACAGCAGCAACATTCGATTAAAAATAAACAGCAGCACTTGAAGTTGTCACGTCTCAGCTCGAACTATGAATGTTCCTGATGTGTTTTCAGTCGTTGTACTTACTGAACGAGGTGTCGATGTTGGATGTACCGTCTGGTAGCGCATCACGAGGACCACGCTGAGTTCCCGGTGTGAAGACTCGGCTGAAACATGGCTGGTTCTTACTCTGTGGATTGGTTTCAAGGAGCCGACCTGTTTGCCTCTGTAATATTTCAGAATTAGACATATTTTCTTACAGCAGAACCACCGCGGAACATTTCTTCAACACTGTGAAGATGTCGGCTGCTCGCATTCCCAAGTGAATGTTACTTCTGTGACCGTGTATAATGTGGTTATTTGTCTCAGGCGCTGCAGTGTGCTGTTCTATTTTCTATTACTTGAACATGAAGAACAGATTCACCAGTGGGAGAGTGTGCCGAAGACAAATATCACACTTTGGAGTGCTTTCTTCTTTTCAATTACTTGAGATTAAATAAACTGCTTTTGTAAGACTTGATATTTTATTTATTACAGAAAACCACATAAAAGTTTTTATTCCAGTCGGTTTAATATGAATTCCCTGTAAGTTAATACGCCCACGTGCATATTGGGAAACTCGATTATACCCTGAATTGTTTCTGCAGAAATCAAAGTGTCTCATCAGAAGCGCAGCTGCTCGGTTTGAAGCGAGTCGCAGCTCCCGACACGTCACAGGCGAAGCTGCTGGAACTTGAAGTCTCAACAAGAGGAAGCACTGAGGGGATTTTAATGTCAAAATAAAGTGCAGACAGTTTTCAGCACCACGTTTTGGTTTTTGCATCAACGGTTCATTTAATTGTTTGATTCATTATAGACAATGTTTTTTTCAAATGGCTTCAGAATGGAAAATGTATGGTAAAAATTATTTACTTTTTTAAAGTATGGAAATAGTGTAAATACGTCAGTGGCAGGTACATCAGTGAGTTTTTATCAGCCATGTGGTCAAGGATTATTATTATTTCACTGTCAGAACAGAGTTACTGACGGACCTCTTGATTTGAAGGCCTGTCCGGAGCAGAGCAAACTCATCTATAAAACACGTCAGTCCTGCTTTATTGTTCCACCACTTCCTTCATCATAGTGATGATGGGCTCAAGGACACGTACCAGTGGACAGTTGTCTGATCCCACACTGTGTCACACACTCTGCTGCACTTAAAGTTTACATTTAAAATTCACTTTTCCTCCCAAATAATTGATTTTATGTAGTAATTTCAAAAGAAAGAAACTATTATCGTATATATAACTTTAACAATTCATGTGTGTGTGTTTGCAAATCAACAAATCATCACCATGCAACATTACTATAATTAGGTTGCTCAGCCTCTGATGCCTACAGGTGTGTGTGTGTTTGTGTGTGTGTGTGTGTGTGTCTGTGAACTCTTTGTTCCAGCATCAGCATCATCCTCTGACGGAGCAGCAGCACGGCTCCTGTGGGACTCGGTGCCAGAGAAATGAAAAGTGTCTTCTGTTCTGTTCTTGCAAAGATAAACATAAAAATGTGGGAAGCACTTGTGGCGCCGCTCCGTCCTCCAACTGTTTCACTCGGAAATCTGGTGGGAGCTTGTCGGCAGGAAACACACCAGCGCCGTTATGATTTCTTCATAATAAAACGACTCCCAGATGGCGTCTTTACTTCAAATGCGTCTTTTTTATGTGTTTTTGCAGCTGAAATATAATTGAAAACGTTTTATGGGAAAGAACTGCCACAGTGTGTCGTCAGTTAATGGATTTATTTAGCACCCTAGCACATATGTGAAGTAATAGTTATTCACAGCCTCTCATCTTCACTGCTGTGTTTTGCATTCCCCTGATCGCGCCCTATGGCACATGCAATTTGAGACGATGTGCTGAGTAATAGAACGTCTACGCTGTAAGTGGCCAAACAACCCAGTGGTGGAGCGTTTAAATGGCCAAAGCTCGGGGAAAATGAAAAGCGAGTGATTATTCCGAGGATTGTGCTAAATGAAGCTCATAACGAGCGAGGCGGCGTGCTCGACAATAAGGAATCCGATTTCTAAACAAACCTTTGCAAGAGTGGAAACACGACACTATTAGGACCTTGAGGTGTATAGACTGGAGGCAAGTTTCCTAATGCTGCATAATCTCCTGCAGAGAAGCATTTCTATCATGTCCTCCATTCACCTGTTCAGTGACCTCCTCCTGACCTGTCCTGTGAGCCGCAGGGTGCATGTGTACAGGAAAATAGCCGTGGAATAAAGTGGTGGTGTGCAATCTGTGCAGGCGTAGTTGAGTCAAGGTGAGAGAAAGGGGCTGAGTGAGAGCAGCTGGAGAGAAATCCTCCAGGAGAAGTGGTGTCAGCGTGATGCTGCGATGCATCAGGATGCTGCAGCTGGAAGTGGCATTTTGATTCTGGATCTGTCGGATGTTCAAAGACGGTCAAAGTGTCATGATTGGCAGCTGAGACTGATTTGTAATCGGTGGAGTGCGTTTATCGGCAGGAATCTGCTTCCGCGGCTCTGTACCCTGATCGCAGCTGCACAGACTCTGGCTCCAAATGATAAAAAAACTCCAAATGATAAAAAAACTATCCCAGGATTCTTTGCAGCTGCAGTTAGTGCTTTGTCTCAAAGTACAAACTGGTGACACAAACAGGAAATCCTCCGTAGACCATCTCGATTCAGCCTTTTTCAACCTCATCAGTACACAGCTATTGAGTCCTTCATTAAATTAAAATAATATTGAATTCTTTAGATACATAGATATATAAGTAGATACCTCTAAACAAATTCATTATTTACCACTTTGTTTTCTGTCGTGTCACCTAGAGCACGACCACCAGCTCAGATCAACACATTGTGTTCAACAATCAAATCCCAATTCTAATAATTAGAATAAAGCAGATAACACTGAGATAATTTACAATTTCTGCTCAGCATTGCAATTTCTCAATCCGTCATTCATCTGAGGCAGAAGATGGCTGCAGATGTGGGTCAGTTGTTGGTGGACGCTGCAGCCAGAGATGCTCATTACTGCTAATAAACCTCCAGACAGCTGAGGAGGCGCGCACGAGGCAGGTGGAGCCACAGGAAGTGGAGTCAGACAACGTTATAGTGATGAATTAGTCATGGACAACGTGAAAGTGATATTTACTTCCTGCTCCCTGAGACTGAAAAGGTCAAAATCACAGAATCACTTAAGACTCAAATTTCAATGTGTTTTTAAGTGACTCCTCTGCAAAACAAATCAATGGCGGCGCGTGGTCACTTGGGGTTTCACAGGCTCACATCGTTCCACGTGTCCTGCAGCGGGACCCCTAACAACTCCGACATGTAAAGCAAAACTTAAATATTGAAATCAGGTTATCCCGTCCTTGCCGGTGACAGCACTTCAGCAGCATGAATTATTTTCTGTCATTGGTAACAGATAGATGGGATTTAAATAGGAAGCATACATCAGGGCGTGAGGCAGGGGCGCCACGAGCACTTGACAGAGATAAGTGTGACAGCCGGGCAGAATTTGAATTGCACGAGCGATAAATTAACTCTTAATGGCGTTGGACAGAAGCCGATCTCTTGGAACCGGTGGAGGCGCAGAGCTGAACCTCACCTTATTCCAAAAGCAGCAGGTACATATTTATGACCTGCTGCACGCTGGGGGAGGAACATTTGCATGTGTGCGTGAGAGCGGAGTCTCATAAATACCTGATGGGCTGGTGAGCGTCAAGATCATTTGATTCAGAGGCAGGTAGAGGTACAAGCTTTTTCATAACAGCCTGGCTCTGTACTTGATGTCAGTCCTTTTTATATTTTAGCATATACCTGGGGAAAGTATGCAGCTCATGTTTATCGGTCCTGAAGGCAGCGTGCAGAGGGTCTGGGAGTGAGTCTGTTTGATGTGATCCTTGTATTCCTTTCATTCCACATCCAGTCAGTCAGCGCAGCTCGAGCAGCCGCTCCAGAGCCACTGAGGCACTGAGGCAGTTTACAGCGTGAGACAGAGTCGAGCGGTGACCCTTCTTTATGTCTCTGAGCCGGAGACAGCCAGCGGCCGGAGGGATGATGTTTCCTGGGCGTCCATCCGGATGTCTGTCCCATTCTTGTCCACACGATATGTCAAGAACGCCATGAAAGTTGGTGCAAACGTTCAATTAGACTCAAAGATGAACTGATTAGAGTTTAGTGGTTGAAAGGTCAAGATTCCTGTGACCTTACTAAACGTGTTTTTGGTCTTGTGAACGCTCAGGAATTCCTCGAGGCCATTTCTCCAAATTTGGTACAAATGTTCAATTGGATGTGAAAATGAACTGATTCGATTTTTGTGGTTGCAGACGTCGCCCTATTGGAGAGATTGATGTCACTCTTGTGTCTTTCTATTAAATAATAGGCTGATAGATATTGAGCGGGAGCAGGAGAGGATTAGAAACAACTTGTCCAAGCAGCCGTAATTTAACTTCTCTTCTTCCAAACTTTCTTTTTTCTCTGTTCGATACAAAAGCTTTTCTCTCTTTATCACCGGGTCATTGACTTTGATTAAGTTCCTTCAGTCCACTGCACAAAGACTTTTACCATTGATTTGTCAGGTTTGCTTACTTTAACATCTCCCGCATCATCTGCAACAGAGACCTGAGCTGCTTTGACTCTAAGATGCTGTCGTAGCTCGTGGACTCAACACGGGGCTTTTTCCAGTCATTAGCTGCGGCCCACACCACTCTGCGAGGGCCCGTGGGGAGTAATTGCCTCATTTGGGAGGTAATTAATCTCTATTAAAACCACATCCATCTTAGGCCGTTACCTCACACACATCTCACACACAATTTTGCGCTTCACAACACAAACCGCCGGAGAACACGCTGGGAGATCCGGGAGGAGGTTGAAAAGACGACTGCTTTCCAGGAGGGGGAAATAAAGAGGTGGAGAAAAGTGTCCGAAAAAGATGTAGAATCTCACTTGTGCAATTCTGTTTTCCCTTCAACTGCATATTTGACAGATTTGTCCCCTTTTTCGTTTGATTTCTGTTTCTCCCACCACCTTTCCTCATCTCTCTCTGCCTGTGATAGTCTAAGCCGGGCTTAAGCTTCCATCTACTCTCTCTGCCTCCTTCCATCTCTCTCCCTCTCTCTCAGTTCCTCCGTCTGCTGCTCTTCTTACCGCCAGGCCCCAGAAATCCTCTGCAGATGCCTGAGAGACCGACTGTTGACAGACAACACGGCTTTAAACGTGAAAACAAGGCTATTTCGAGCAGGGATTGCATGAATTCATAGGCAGATGTTTTTCTTTGCACTTGTTTGACATTTTTCTGCAAACTTGTCAACACAAAACGCTTTGTGAGGGAAGCGCGGAGGAAAATGCAAACATTTTGTGCCTGTCACAGTGACGGCTTTCATCCGAACATGTTGCATAAACTGCACACTGACAAATATAACACAAAACTTCTCATGTTTCCTAATTGCGTGCAGCTCCCAGCGTTTGGAGCGTGGATAAATGCAGCAACACAGACAGAACAATGACGTTAATATTCAGGCCACCGCTCAGTTCGGTTATTCTCCAAATAAAAAGACACTTTTGGGTGAAATTACCTTCAGCTTCAATAAGATAACACAATTTCAGAGATAACTTCATCAGACAGAACAGCACCGTGAATCCCAATCACATTCCAGCTGGACCCTTTCAGAGAAATCAATCTATTCTCCCACTTATCTGACAAAAAGCGAATAATCGTACCTGAGGCCATCGGCTGCATCGCTTGTAATTGTTCTCTTGGAATGCAGCAGCAGTCGGATGACGTAAACAGGTCCCACGGCCATATCATCCATGTTGGGTCATATTGCCAAAGCAGGAAGTAAGATGCTTGTGTTGCCGGGGGGGGGGGGTTTAAGTGTTTACAGACCTGCAATTCAGATTTGCCTCTTTTATTCACCTGAAGTGTATTTTTATCTCGTGTGAACCAGGCGCCTTCAGAAGCCGAACCCTTTTATTTCCTTTCTTCTCTTCCCTTTTCTCCACTGAGACGATGTAAAGCCACATTTCTGTATAATCTGCTCCGTGCTCCGTTCCTGTGCCAGCGCTTGATTTGCTCTAATTAAATGCGACTGACAGTGTTTACGCATTAGAGAAGAACAAAGATGCAGCTGATTGAACAACAAAAGACAAATTATTCCAACCACTTTACTCTCAGTTAGTGTTTTTGACATAATCCTCGTCTCTGGACCACACCGCAGGGGAAATATCATGTTTTGCATCATTTAGGAGAATTAAAACCAGTATCATTCTCCTCAGTGTTTTCAAAACTTTATTTGTAGGAGAAAAATATCAAGACCAGAGAGTTGGGTCACACATTTAATTCAGAGTTGGAGTGAAAGTTCCCTGAATCTCTTTGTACGTGATTCTTTTCCTCAACCGTTCTCAGCCTGATGTTTGTGCCACTCCTTCAATCATTTCATCTCCCTTTCATTCCTAGTCCTTTCCATCAGTCTCACAAACGCAGGGACACCTAAAAAAGAAAAAATACAAAAAGGTGACTGACAATGTGAAATCCTGAAATAAATTCAATCAGGCCTCAAGTGTCCAGCTGACTGATGGCTGCTGTTACTGAGCTCAAGGTGCTCTGGTTGTGACGTTTAGAAGAAACTGACTCTTCTGCCTCGCTGGCTTCTTCATCTCTCCAATCGGTTCCAGTTTACTTAAACAGGACGACTGTTCTGGGTCCCAGTGCTCTGGAAGATGGTCGTCAATGAAATGAAGTGGTGGTGGTCCCGTGTCAGTGGGGGATGCGACAGCTCGGGGCTGATGGGAGATAATCCCAGGACAGGATGACCCCGGCAGAGAGAACTTCTCCAGGCTTCGTGATTATTGTAACCTTGTCTGGCGCCACGTGACAGATCCACGAAAACACAAACACGTGTGAACGATGTCATTGTCTCTTCCCACCACCCCCACCACCCCGAGCAGTATCGACTCCAACAGCCACACCGGGAAGGAGAGAGCAGCTTTCCAAATCATGACAAATCACCCTTTACCAGCGGCTGAAGCTCCTCAGGGGGCTGGAACAACAGTGTCGCCTCAGATGAGGAAGGAGGCAGCTCACCGACAGAGAATCGTTGAACCTGGCGACAGCTTTTACTTTCATGTGATCACGTCTCTTTATTCATGGCGCTCTCTGAGGTTCGTCAGGGAGACGGAGGCCGAACGAAGTTTCCCACTTTAATCGGGCTTGTTTTCATCTTGGGTTTTCGGTTTCATGTTTTGACATTTGTGTTTTCAACCTGTTTTATGTTGCATTT
Source organism: Hippoglossus stenolepis (assembly GCF_022539355.2). Taxonomy (NCBI): domain Eukaryota; kingdom Metazoa; phylum Chordata; class Actinopteri; order Pleuronectiformes; family Pleuronectidae; genus Hippoglossus; species Hippoglossus stenolepis. Next base: position 2,689,317 of record NC_061506.1, on the reverse strand, counting down.
AGCTTTCGAATGTTTTTAATTCAATGGAAAATCAGGAAAACAGACCGCACTCACTTTCATGTATTTCCTCTCACTTGTGCAAAGAGACAGAGCACGTGTGTGACATGTTGTAGACACATCTGTTATTATAACTCATTGTTGTGCAGAAGCAAAGGGTTATTTTCCACAGATAATAACAGTATTTAGTCTTGTACAAATGATTGTGGCTCAGTTGTTTCTCCTGCAGCTGCCTCACTCCCCATCCGGAATTTACAAGTGAAGAAACAAGTTTTTCTTCAACCTTAAGTTAGTTCAATTAATTAAAATTCACAACCACATTAGGCTCATGTGGTTTGATGAAGTTATTTATACGTTCATTAACACAAGTAGAGCGGCCGTCAGCCTGCAGGAAAGTGCTGCAGTTTCTGCACAGAAATGGTATTTCTGCAAATTGCACATTTCATTATCAAAGGTACAGCAACAGGCGCCCTCTTGGTTTGGTCGTACTTTGAAGTCAGTCGTTCGCGGCTCACGCAGCGGGACGTCAAAGCCACGTCGCTCGACGAGCATCAGGCGAACTCACAGGTTTTCTGCCGAGTGTCACTCCCAAGGCCTGGTCATGGCCTGGTTTACTGAGGAGCTATGTGCTAATCCTGCTAATGGGTCTGTTCAGGGACTGTATCTGATGGAGAGTTTGCTCGCAGACAGCACAGTATTTAGGCTGCGACACGTGTTATCGCAGGTTATTTCAAGGGGATTGAACGAGGGGATGTGTGAGGAAGTGGAGCTGAAATGAGAAATATCAGCTGCGCAGGGGGTGCAACAAATCACGCAAGGTTAAAGATGGTCGCCCTGCACTCCCAGGAGCAGGAGCAGCAGCTGCATCGACAGAGAACACGGAGCCACGGTGAAGCTTAGTGCGGCTTTCCACTCGGTTTTTATTCCTCCCTGAGGCTTGTTGTTCCATCACCGGGGTCAGCAAAGACCCGAAGAGCCCATAACATCCTCCGGTTTGCAGACGACACATTACGCCTCAGCATCACCCAGTTAATTAGGAGACGTGCTCTTCCACTGAGCAGCAGCCAAGGTCAAAGAGCTGCATGTGGCTCCGCGTGAGATCAGATCCTGATTGGCCGGCGTGCTCAGAGAATCCCCGGCTTTCATCCTCAAACCCACGTGGAGGAAGGCTGTGCACGCAAACTTTATTCCTAAATGCCAAATGGCACATTAGGGAGGTTTGCTTCAAATCCATTAGAGAAAATAAACACACTGAACTTGTTATTTAGAAACTTAAAGGTGATACAGGTCTAATAAAGAGGAGCTGCTTGATATAAAGTCTCCAACAAGCACAACCTCAAATTACCGCTTCATTGTGATAAACTCAGCCAAGGCCAGTGCAGCCTTTTATAATTCAAATCTTGCTTTTATAATTGTGATTTTTTACCAGGTTAGAAATAAGTTAAAATATATTTTGTTTATATTTGAAATTGAAGTGATTTCAAAAGGTCTTGATGGTGAATGTTGGGAGAACTGCTGTCGGTCTGACTTTCTCTTACCAAATATGATAAATAAGTATATTATTACTACTTTAAACAAGTAATTGCATTGCTAGAATATCTGATTACTTTGTTTAAAGTCAATCAAAGGTCCTTTTAAAATAACATCAAAGCCTCCAAACATCGGTAGTTTGACATTCTGACGTTTATTGGTTGCCCAGCAGAGTTCGGCTACATCCATGCTGCCTTACTCACTTTCTGTGGACCTTATTCTCGGGGGCTGGTTGGAGAAATGCTGCAGAAAGTCCGGAGGCTCTCACTCGGACATTTGCGTTGTCACGTGCCTCCGTAGAATATGAGGAGCTTCTCTGGAGGTCAGTGTCTGGAAGCAGCTTCAGCCGCCTCATGAATAATTCAATTCTAACAGGATCCTCCTCCTCTCCCTGTGGTCACAGTTAATGTTATTGCTGCTGTAATAACGATTATGATAATGAAAAACTTTAATGCTAATGGCCGTCATCAGTAATGATAAAATTAGGCTGGTGTTATATTGTCGCTGCTTCTCACTTCCCCTCGGGTTAATGATACATCTTCCAGTCTGGATTTATTTCAACATGACGACTGTAATTTGGGTTTTATGGGACGTGCGTGTTTGAGCCAGAAGGAAAACGAGACATCAGCAGTTTTTAATATTGGCCCTGAAGATTTAATCAATACAGACGCGTGTTACATCACCTAATTTCCCGTTCATGACAGAATTAAACAGAAAACAAATACGAGACGGAACAATCTATTGGTTTAATGTTCCAACACAATTATAGGGTGAGTGTGTGGACTCTGTTTATGCTCTGTGTCCTGAAGCCACGTTCAAACTCTGACTCGACGCCACCACCAGGCAACAAAAACAAGGGTCTCCTCCGTCGTATTTACTGCTCCTGCGAGCCGACCAATTTGCCGGCGTCCACTCAGTGAGCTGTAATGGCTTCTGGCCTGTCAGCACTTTAAATCCTTCAGAGACCCTCCTGTCCGGTTCACAGTGGGTGAGACCTGGGCGGACAAACAGTGAAACAAACGATCCCTGTGGGAAATTAAGAGGGGATGTAATTATGAGAGGTGGACATCATAACCTGCACTAAATAAAGATGAATGTGTGTAATCTGAGTTTACTGGGATCCCCGTTCTTGTTCAGCTTAATGAAGGATTATCTTTATTTTTTTTAAACAACAAGATTACCAAGCGATAATGGAGATTTAAAAGGCATATTGAGCCTTATATATTGTGAATATTACAATATTATGAGAGTAATTTCTTAATATTACAAGAAGAAAGTCGTAATATTACGATTAGAAAGTACGATCTTTTAACCAGAGAGAAGTTTTACTTTATCGAGAAAAAAATCATAATTAAATTAGATTAAAACGTGTAATTTAATAAGAAAAAAACTTGTGAATCATAATTAAGCGAGAATAAATGTTGTAATTTTGTAATTTGTGGGAAATTTGAACTTTATTCTTGAGATGTTATGGTTTTATTCTTGGAAAATTACGACTTTACTCTCTGAAAATTATGACTACATTCCTTATACTTTATTTTAATACTTTGTTCTTGAAGAATTATGACTTTATTCTTGAACTCTCCCCCCAAGAAATCCCTAAAGTTTCAAATCAGAAGAAAACCTCAGAGTCCACTAACATCCACTAAGATTCGAGACCATAAAAGAAAAACACTCATTATTCATTGTGTTGTGTTTATGTGAATATATACGAAGACTCACCAACACAGACACATCACACAGCCTCCGACGCCTGTTCCCATCAATCAGACCTGCATTGACACGCGGCGGCACAAAGTCAAACACTGTCCTCTCTCTGAATGGATTGGCAGGAGAAGCTGCGAGATTAGATTGCATCTGAGGAATGCTAATTCTCCAGGAGTCTGGGTCTGGAGATGTCGTGATTAAAGACTCAATTTCCCTGAGGTCAGTGTGGCGTGATGGCATATTACTACTAACTGATGGAGTGTCTCTGACATCTGCACCCGTCACAAGCGGCGGCGGCGGCCCTTAGTTAACATGGAATGGAGACGCCAGCTTGTGCATCGGATTAAATATTCCTGTCAGTGTCGAGAATTAATTCAGTGGCGGAGTTCATGAGTAGCTGTGTTGTGTTATCAAACTGGTGAAGAAGAGGAGGCAGAGGCCGGCAGTCGTCATCTCCACGTAACAGGAAGACCCCGATCCTGTTTATTCTAGTTTTATAGTTCTATCTAGTTTGGTGTTGAAAGGCCAAGTAAGATATGGGAAGGATGATGCGGTTTGAATCTGATTTGAAAAGTAAAAGTTTGCAAGATAGGATGGTGCAGGCGTTGCATTTATTTCAATGTCTATCGTCAGTTTTTGGTGTATTGAGAAACGCTGATTCTGCTCTACAGGCTGAATATAGGGGGTGACTATGAAAACGTTAATCATCACTTTCCTGCACCGACGAGGAAAAACCATCACACACATAGACGTTTATCTTTATTTATGGTATGTTGGACAAAATGTGATTTACTTAAACTCTACTGTGCAATTACATTTATTCACAGTTTAAATTAAGGCCAATTATAAAGAAACTAATTGTAACAGTTTGTTTTTCATCAGCAACAACTTCATTACAAGGAAATACAAAGAATCAGTTGGATTAATAAACTGTGTTTCAGTCCCAAAACACACATCTGCACTTTATGACATATTTACAGTCCCATAATACTTTTCATTTCATTTCCAAAAAATAAAGAAATAGGAAAATCCATTCAGAATAACATTTAAAAACGTCTTTATATTTGTTGGTTGCTGTTGTCGAAGTTTTGTAAAAATGTTCCATCACAAGTCATAATTTAAAAGTTTGAATTAATACAGATAAAAGTACTGATTAGTTTGTATATTATATGACTGGATTATTAATATAGAGTACTAGCATTTTACTTATTGAAGTCAATGTCTAATTTATAATAATACATATATACAACAGAGTATTAAAGCCACTAATAGGGAAAAATAATAATGTTGTAATTTTATGTGAATAAAGTTCAAAAGAAGTGGAACTCTAGAGAGAACTGGTTCTCCTTGCTGCTTATATAAAAAATGTCTGTTTTTTCTCGTTAAAATACAACCTTATTCTGGTAATATTATGACTTTCTTCTCAATTACGGCTTAATTCTCAGAACATTACGACATTATTCTCTTCATTATGGCCTTCAAACTTGGTCGAGGCTGTGAGACGAATGTAGTGGAGTAAAAAGTACAATATTTCCAGTGTGAAGTAACATAAAAGGGGGAATACTGAATTAAGTACTTAGGTAACTAGAGTAAATGTACTAAATAACATTTTACTACTCGCTTCAAGGCACAGTCATTCATATGACCTGTGGGATTCAGACCTGTGACACACTTGGCACATGAACGTGCACAAACAAAGATCTGAGTTAGAATACCTCAAAATAAATACTGAGTGACCAGGAGTAACTTCCTCTTGAACACAGTTTCCATACTTAGAGTGAAGCATGGCTCCATGTTGTGTCCTCTCTTGATCAAACGTACATTCGCCTCGGCTGATTGGACACTGGTCCCCGAGCGGTTAGCTGATTGGTGCTCCCGTGGTAACCAGCTTGTAGTACGCTCCCTTCAGGACCATGAGCTGGTTGTGCGTCCCTTTCTCGATCACGTAGCCCCGGGACATGACGGCGATGATGTCAGAGTTCTGGATGGTGGACAGGCGGTGGGCGATGACGATGCACGTCCGGCCCTCTCTGGCTTTGTCCAGCGCTTCCTGCACGATCTGCAACAGACGTGAGAGAGCACACGTGAGGCAGCGTGCACACACTCTGCACACACACACTCTGCACACACACACAGCAGCTACCATCAGTTCCCCCTGACAGCACACAAACACACAGGCCGCACAATTATAGCAATTTCACAATCATGCGTTGATTACTATCATTAGAATGTTCCAGTGCATCAGCGCCGCAGAGGCCTCTTTGCTCCTCAGTGTTTTTGAGCTGGAGCAGCTACTGCACAGCCCACAGACCATATTCATCTTAAAGGGGCTCGACTGGAGGGCTGGCATGAACTGTGAGCTGCTGCTGTTAATAATAGAGATGATGAATGATAATGACGGTAATGATAATAATAATTAACTGGCTGCTCTCTTTGCCCCGAGAATATCAAGCAGCTGCACCGTGCAGCGATGTGAAGCGTGTGGAGCCAAAGATGTGGTTCGGTTTATCCAAGCGCACCTTCTCGCTTTCCGTGTCCAGCGCGGAGGTGGCCTCGTCCAGGAGCAGGATCTTGGGGTCGCGTATAATCGCCCTGGCGATGGCGATGCGTTGCTTCTGACCACGGGACAACTGGGAACCCTGGGCACCCACGTTGGTGTCGTATTTCTGAGGCAGGGAACAAGATATATGATGAAATGTGTATTACGATGAGACACATCCACAATTGTACATAGCATCATTTGTCTTGAGGCTTTTGTCACAAACTCCAAGGAATCGTTCTTATCAATCAAACCTAGTTGGACGATGTCGTGAAGCACTGTGGGATCATGGGAGCTGTTGAATGATGAAAATCTACCTGACTTACGTATGAGGTCATGTGTTTAAGTGTTTGACCTTTGTCTTACTTCGTAAGAAAAGTGTCCAGGAAGTGCTCAAGGTACCTCAGGCAGCGCCATGACGAAGTTGTGCAGCTGGGCCTTCTTGGCGGCGGAGATGACGTCATTGGGGCTGATCTCCCGGGAGTTGTCGCCGTACTTGATGTTCTCGGCGATGCTGCAGTCGAACAGGATGGGCTCCTGGGACACGATGCCGATCTTGGAGCGCAGGAAGGGCACGTTGACGCCAGTGGAGTCGTGGCCATCAATCAACTGCATGTCACCATTAGGAAAAAGCAATATAATAATCAAAGACGGGGAAATACAATCCACTTAATGAGCTTTCATACGACCAACTCCTCTGTCATTTCCCTTCTAACTACGCAGAGGTGATTCTGTCCTTTTTAAATCTCAGACAGAGAATCAGGTCTGTGTTTCCAAACCACTTCCATCTCCATTAACTCTGTTTGAGTTTTGGCAGTGCTCCCCTGCTGGCACGAAGGCAAACCTCCCTCCTGAGCGTCTTCTTTTTTCAAATACAGCCCAAAGTCAGCGTGAACGTCTGACTGATAAATGATTTAAAGTGATTCTTCAGTCACCGGATGTCAGATGTAAGTGATTATTCCTGGACTTTGACAAATGACAGATTTCACTTTGAACTGGTAAGTCCCAGATGAAAGAAGAAATGACTTTCATTTCAAAATGAGACGTCTGACATTTTGAAAAAAGGTCAGCATCTGCAGTGACAATCCAATCCTGGCTGCTTTCAAGGCACAACTCCCACTCACACGTGTCCTTGTTCAAATATGCAAAGTATTCATTAGATTCTTCCAATGCTGAAAAACTAAGTGAAAGTTCAGTCAGGAAGTCGTTATCTCTTTTCATCCAATCACAGCCTGACACACTCGTCTTGAGCCAATCACCTGCAAGATGTCACAGTTTAAAACTTTAAGATTTGACCTCCCTTTCGCTAGAAAAACAGCAAATATAAAGTGTCATGGCAACGCAACACAAGTATGATTTCAACATGTCCTCCTCACCACTCGGCCGTGGTCAGGATCATAGAACCTCTCCAGCAGCTGGATGCTGGTGCTCTTCCCGCAGCCGCTGCTGCCCACAAAGGCCAAGGTCTGGCCGGGCCTCACCGACACGTTCAGCCCGTTCAGGACCTGGATGTCCGGCCTGGTGGGGTAAGTGAACTTGCAGTCGATGAATTCAAGGTTCCCTTGGAAGTTGTCCTGGAAACAAGATGGATGGAGGCAGGAAGGGAGGTTACAGCAGGTTTCTGTGTGTTAGGGCGCCACCTCCTGTCCACAACAGGCAGGATCAGACTCTACAATAACACTGGTATCAAAGGGTTTCATTTCATTTATGCTGATTATTATTATTGTGCAGCAATTTTCAGGAAATAATTATTCTTCTAATGAACCATATATGATAAAAGAATCCTTCTTTTCTTTCTCTGTCCATCAACTCATCTCTTTCATGGCTGATTCAAAATTAATAAGCAAAGCAAAGAAGGAATAATAAATCAGACTTTTCCGTCTGGATTCCCATCTGACTCTATCATGGCAGGAACAGGCAGCACTCAGTGTGTAACATGCAGCAGAGCGTACGCCCTCATACCCATTTATCCCCCTTGTCGCTGTAGACGCTGATCTGAGGCACCCGGTCCAGCAGCTGGAAGAAACGTGCGGCGGAGATCTTGGCCTTGGCGTAGTCGGGGGTGTAGGAGGAGGCTTTACCGAGGGCGGTGCCGCTGGTGACGATGGCAGAGATGACCCTGCCACAAAGACAAGACACAGTGACGTCTCTTCCACCACGACAGGAGAGTTGGTTACTTATCATCTACAGATTTAAAGGTGATTGACTAAACAAACTTTTATTTTTCATGTCAATCTCCAGCCTCATGACCAGACCACTCTTATTCTACAATAAGAATTAATGTACAAATAACCCTGAACCGAGAAAAAGTAAAAAGGGATCATATTATATAACCTGATCAAACTTTTCACAATTTATATATTTATATAACAAGAAAAGTTTAATGTTTTAACAATAACTTATCACGAAGTTATATGTTTTAACCTTTTCCTTTAGTGTAGCAGCAGTAAGCTTCCATACAAATTAATTGAATAGTTAAATCATCTTGCTGCAGCAGCCATATTGGGACCCAATGATATAAACAGCAGCAGTAATGAGACACGGCCTCGTCTTGGCTCCTCTCACCTGAACACCAGGCTGAAGTGAAGCCCCTCCTGTCGCACCAGGTAACCTCCGAACCTGTAGGAGGCCGAGTTGGTCAAGAAGATGACGCACTGGGCGAAACCGTAGCAGGCTCCGTACACGTTCGCCTTCTTCAGGGCCGCTTGGAACGGACCGTCCAGTTGGGCCTCGTACATGTCCACGAAACTCTGCTCCTTTCCCAGACCGGCGATGGTGCGGATGTTGTTTAGGGCCTCACCAGAAATCTGTAAGAAGAAAAAGTGGCGTTAATCCCAGAAACCAGATTAAATGGGTGTGTTTAATGTGTAAAGAAGGATCGGATGCAGATAAATCCTTTGCTGCGCTCTTATCTATTTCCTGTTTTATGCTGCTGCAGTGAGCCAATCTCCCCCGCCCCCCACGGGGATCATTAAACTTTCATCCGATCCACTTAATTTGAATGGGTGGGGTTTACTGCACTGGGGGAATGAAGATAGTGTGGAGGAAGTTCACTGTAAATTAACTTTTAAATACTTTTACTTTGATTTGAACTTCCTGCCTCTCACTGAATTGTCCGGAGGTTTTTATCAGCTTGGCCTCTCGGTACCGTGACTGCATTTTAAAACGTAGGTGACCCCCGCAGGAATCGAGCCTGACGCCGTCACTCCCGATCTGAACATTGCAGTTGAGGGGTTGATAAATATGTCAGGACAAGAGGAGCTGTACGGTATGAACAATGATATCTGACCCGTCCAGCGGCCTCCATGGCCTCCTTGTCCTGCTTGGCGAATCCCGTCAGCATCTTCGCCTGGAAGCCGCCCGACAGAGCGATGAACGGCAGGAAGCAGAGGATGAGCATCGTGAGCTTCCAGCTGAAGTAGAAGGACATGATGACGGCCACGCCGATGTTGGTCAGGGAGTTGACGATCATTCCGATCTGCGACCCCGTGGCCTGAGAGCGAATCGAAAGGGAAACGAGGATCATGCTTACAAAATGTCATCTTATTCTTATTATGTCATCTTCTTCTTTTTACTGAGGCTGTAACACACCCCTTGAACCTGCGAGGCGTCCGTCGCCAGGCGTGTGGTCAGAGCTCCGGGGCTGTTCCTGTGATCGTCGAACCAGCCGATCTCTTGGCCCAGCATGGCGTGAAAGCCGAGCCGCCGCAACCTGCGGGTCAGCAGCTCCCCGGACTTGGAGAAGGCATAGCCCTGGAGACAAGACGTCACATAGGGGTGTCGGAGCGGCACCAGCACCCAAACAGGGTTTTAATTTGAGCCAAACTGCTACACTACCTGCAGCATCTGGGTGAAGAAGGAGACAACGCCGACCATGACGAAGAACATGCAGATACTATCGATCTCCTTCCGCTGAGCCACAGGATCTGTTACTGAGAACGTCTGCACACACAAACAAAAACATGTGAACGTGGACCTCCGTGCTCAAATGAACTTTATTTTTGATGAAGGTGAATTGAACCTTACAGCCAGGATTTGACTGAACAGCAGAGAGTAGACGGGGTTGACTCCTCCGTTTATCGCGGCTCCAAAGGACCCAAAGAGCATGTAGGGCCACTCGGGGGTGTTGTACTTCAGGATCCTAGCGACCGGAGCCGGCTCCACGAGTTCCTCCTCCTCGTCCTCTGGGATGTCATCCTGAGGGTTCAAATACACGTCAGCAGGCACGTATAGGCAAAAACTGCCAACACGTAGAATCAAATGCTCCCTCTCACACACCTTGGATGTGTCGGCCTGTGAGACAGCGTAGGCTCTGGGCCCCAGCTCTCCAACCATGGACGCTGAAGAGTCCGGGATCAGGTTGGACAGCTGGGATCTGGACCGCTGGCGGATGGAGGATCTGTGATGGAAGGAATATCACACTGTCGTTGATCCTCTAGCACTTGCTGCCACTTTTTAAGTCGCTCGGAATAAATGTAAGAAGGCGATTAAGTAAATTAAGATTTCGCTTCATTTCCGACTGTAATGATCCAATTTAAATGCTCAGTCAGGAAGTGGATATTATTCACAAGTGAGCGAGTAATGAAGTGACTGGAACTGTGTGATACCTCAAACTGGCTCGGTAGCTTCCGGCTCTGGACAGATTCTGCTTCACCGGCTCTTCTTCCTTCTCGGCCACTGAAAGAAGCCAACACAGCGTGTTGATCACAATCAGATAGTTTACATATTAAAGATCTGTCATGGCGTCAAAGGTGCACCCACGTTGTCGAGCCTTCTCGTTCAGGGCCTTGTCTCCTTGACTCTGCAGCGTCACCAGCATGAAGTAGACGCCCTTCCTCTCCAGCAGTTCGCTGTGCTTGCCCCTCTCCACCGCCCGGCCGTGCTCGAAGCCGACGATCACGTCAGCGTTCTTGATGGTGGAGAGACGGTGAGCGATGGAGATTGTGGTGCGGCCCAAGCGTACCTGCAGATTTACACCAGTGTGTTACAGATATAAAAAGGATTGAGATCTGAAATCCTTAAAAACACATGAAATTTAAATGTTAAAAGAGCTTTCTTGATATTTTATCCCTTTCGGAGGGTAGAGTTTTCATGTTATGTCTCTTGGTGCTGAAATATATCTGTTCATGGTTATTTCAGCACATAGACAAGTCCCACTTACTTTATCCAGCGCCTCTTGGACTATGGCCTCGCTCTCGTTGTCAAGGGCAGAGGTCGCCATGTCCAGCAGCAGGATACGAGGATTCCTGACCAGCGCTCGAGCGATGGCGATACGCTGCTTCTGCCCTCCGCTCATCTGACCGCCACCCTCCCCGACCAAGGTGTTGAATTTCTGTCAAATTGAAAACAGAATTGGTGCTCGTGCTTTTTCTACACCTGAGAATCTGAAACCTTCTATTTGCTGGATCCAGTCCACCTGTGGCAGGTCCTGGATGAAGTTGTAGGCGTTGGCCTCCTTGGCGGCGGCGACGATGTCCTCCATGGAGACGCCGGGTCGCCCGTAGCGTATGTTCTCAGCGATGGTGGTGGCAAACAGCACTGGCTCCTGCTCCACGATGCCAATCAGCGAGCGCAGCCATTGGATGTTCAGCCCTCTGATGTCATGACCATCCAGGGTGACCTGAGGACACAGAGAGCAGCTGGTTTGGATGAAATTGATGGATGACGCTATTAAAACCACTTTGCTGCAATAATGTGCTTCAAATGATGAGGTTGTTAGAGTCTATTTCCTTCTGGAGAAGAAGGAAGGAATAAGAAAGTATAGACCTGTAATTCCAGCAGGCAGTTAGGACCCATTGGCTGAATAATGAAACGTATTATCATGTTCCTCTGCAGCCCTGAGGGGATGGTTATTTCTGAAACCAGCAGAATCAGGCTTAAAAGGAAGGAGGAGGCAGCTGCAGTGTCTCGTGGGTAATTTGACGAAAGGGACCTGAATCAGTGTATTACATGTGTGAGTGCCACGTGTTCTTTTTGTAGCTGTGCTCACCATGCCCTCCTTGGGGTCGTAGAAGCGCTGGAAGAGCTGGATGGCGGTGCTCTTCCCGGCTCCGCTCGGGCCCACGAAGGCTGTGGTCTCCCCTGATTTCACTGCAACGCTGAGCTGGTCCAGGGTCTGAGTACAAGGGACATAAATTCAGAAACTCTTTTCAGGAATATGGTTTGATGTAGAAGCACTCACGTACCTTCACTTCCGGTCTGGATGGATAGTGGAAGGTCACATTGTGAAACTCGATGTCTCCCTTGACCCTGTCAAGCTTATATCCAGCCTCGGATAAACAGTCGATCTCCGGCTCCTGGTGTTTTAAAAGGAAGACGTGTCAATAAGAGGCTATGGTTTCCCTTTGTAAACACAGTTCCTTGTTATCATCAACTCTCTCACTCTTTCGATGGTCTCAAAGATGATGGTGGCGGCGCCGCGGCCTGAAGCAAACGCCTCCAGACACGGGGAGGCCTGCCCCAAATTCATCGCAGCGATCAAGACACCAAAGAACACCTGGAATGGAACCATTTAAAAAGCAGTGATGTTGGTTCCAGGTGTTGTGCAGACGTTCTGAAAGATGTTGTTTTCCCGTTTATTTGCATCGCTGTAGACGTGATACCTGCAGTAGTGTTCCTGGTGTGTACTCCGCGGTGTCCACCACCAGACTGGAGCCGTACCAGAAGGCCAGAGCGTAGCACAGGAAGATGATCAGCCACATGTATCCAGTGAAGAAGCCCATGATCAGACCCTTCCTGATGCCCCAGCGCTGTGCAGAGATCAAGTTCCTGTCATACCTGTGGAGGAAAAGACGAGCTCTGGCTCAGCTCTGCTAATAGAAGGTTCAAATTGGGTCGTGCATTCATGTTGCATTCTTTACCTTTGCACTTCTTTTATTTCTCCACCAAAAGCAGACACAGTCCTGATGGAGGAGAGGACCTCATCAGCAACGGCTCCGGCTTTAGCGTAGGCCTGCAGCTCCTTCCCGGTCAGTTTAGCCACGAACTGGACTCAGAAGAAAAGGTGATGCAAAGTTACTGGAGGAGAAACGAGGCTCCAGGGGAAGTCAGGGCAGACGAGAAATAAAAGTCTCACCAGAGCCATGAAACCAGCTCCGATACCGATAAGTGGACTCGCCGCGACGATGACAAGCGTCAACTTCCATCCTTTCACGAAGCCGATGCAGAAGCCGCACACAAAGGTGGTGAAGCGCTGCAGAAAAATGGCAACTTGATCCGCGATGGCATCGTTGATCTTGTTGATATCACTGGAACACAGATATGACGACTGTAAGACAAGACAACCCACTCCACCCCACAAAGCACCTGACAGGAGTCACTCCTCCACTCACTCTGACATGCGAGTGTTGAGTTCTCCAACAGAGGTGCAGTCAAACCAGCCGATCTCCATCCTCATCACTTTGCTGAAGTACATTTTCCTGATGAGCTGAACCTGCCGGGCGGCGGCCCTCACCCACAGCGAGATCTGTCCGTGGAAAAGAGACGCGTATACATGGATCAGGCCTTTTATTGAGTTTGCCTCCCACGGAAACATGTGTGGAACATTCAGGCGAGGGGTAGAGGGGGAAGGACGCTATAGATAATACAGGCTGTGATGTACAATAGAATTAAATACATGTAGTTTTGAGAATATTATAGATTCAAGTTGACAGTGACAGAAAAGTAAGTTAAAGAGAGAAAAAGGAGCAGGAGGAGGATTTCTCACGCTGATTGAATCGGTGGATGAGAAGATGACAGACGTGTGAACTGTTAGGATTTTAATAATATAATTAGACACTATAGCCCCGAAAAGGATCAATTTTACGCGCACCATGTTTGTACCTTAACAGAAAGAATTAATGTGTGTGTGTCTGTGAAGATGGCAATGAAACTGAACTCTAAACAAATGCAGTATGTTAGACAGGGGTGGGGGCAGGGGCAGTTTGGGCTGAATATGTGGGAGAATGTGTGGCCTTCACATAGTGACTTTTAGTAGCCGTTGCTGGCTGGTTTTAATCTTGAAGTTGGTTAGTGTGTGTGTGTGCGTCACATCGCAGTTCAGTCTCGCACCTGTCTGATAATGCTTGTTATCTGCAAAAATACTGAAGACCAACAAGGCTTCAGCTGAAGGCCTGTCTGTAAAGCATGAAACCAAACACTGTCAGAATGTGAAGATTTTCCCAGCTACGGTCAGAGGAGGGGCGAAACTGGGAGCGGCTCCTCATCATTGGCGGATTCCAGTGCCTAGAGGCTGGGACCAGCCTGTGCACTCGCCACGGTGACTCCCCCTCGTTATTGACCAATGAAGTTCTACCTATTATTATAAATATTGCACCCGCCGTCCGTTCGGCGCGACTCTTGACTACCCCGTGCTACTAGAAAGCCGAGGCTGTGTATTGGATGCCCATAGCTATGTGCACATGGCTATGCTGTACCTTTTCATTGCTTCTGAATAAATACTTTTTGAACCAGAATAAGACTGACTCTTCTCATACCTAAGGATAAAAGAACACGACAAAATCACTAACCTGAAAGTATCCCAGCAGGAAAACAGCTAATGCAATTCCAACGTAGTACAGGGAAAATTTGGTCATTTCATATTCGATGTCCAGAACCCTGAAAGTCCACACACATACAGTAAATAACGACTGCCTTAGGACTTTAAAATGATTAAACACATCTACTTCACTGGCCGTTTTTAAATCATCTCTCAAAACGAACTTTTCTTTTTGCTATTACTTATAGTTATTTGATGAGAGTGAGTATTATCATGATTATTATTATTATTATTATTATTGCATTCCTCACCCACACGTCAGGCCCTTCAGCGGAACGAGCATCTCCCACGTTGAGTTGAGGCTCCAGGCCGACTGGTTGAGCGCTGCAGTGTAGTTGTTCTTCCACTGGATGGTGTTGTTCACGCACTCCTTCCTGACGTCGCTCAGCTCATTGAGCTCAATGTCGTACTCGATGAAGGTGTCTGTGAGCAGGCCGAACACCAGCAGCATGAGCGGCTGGGCCGAGCCGTGCAGCACCGCACACACACTGCCTATCACCATCATGATCACCTCTCTGCACGAGGAGAAGCGGAACTGGACACACACGGGACACGACATGAGGAGGACGGAACACTCAGTGATGACAAGTGTCAGATTCTGAGGGAAACAAGTGTTTTACCAGCTGGAAGAAGCCGACCCGTATGGCTGGTTGTTCTGTGTTTCCCTGAGCTCTGTGATCGAAAGAGAATATCAAGATTACACATGAGATCAAATAAAGTATCCAGAGACTCAGCTGCTGTAATTTACTTACTTCTCATCCTTCTTGGAGGATGTCATAGTCCTGCATAGAAGAGAAAAGAACACAAATGAGAGCTGCAACACATATTCTCAGTGTAGGAGGCTGCAGAATACATGCTTGATTATTTAATGCATGATGCAAATCAGGGTGTATTGTGAATCCCTGCTGCTCATGATTAATAAACAATTCAATCAAGACAACTTCTTTAGAAAATGCAATTAACTATTTTTAATACATCAACTTTTCACGGTGCAGTGGCTCTGGGACCTGGAGAAGAAGTTCAAAATTGAGAAAACAGAAAACACACAATGTACGTCGCTCTGTTGTGTTCTGGATTTGGTTTGTTTTTACACATTAGGTTGCATTTTCTGAATTTGCAGCTTTCTGGTCCTGGAGGTCAAATTGGTGAAGATGTTTTTTTACCTCTGCGCCACACAACATAATATTTGTTTTTACACAATATTACACAAAATCTACTGGACGTATTACCATGAAACTTGGAAGGTGGAAGGTTGTGTTAGGGAAAAAAAAATTCCGATTCAGGGGAAGATCCAGGAATTTTTTCTCACTTTGTTTATGACCATATTGGATAAATAAACTATTATGAGATTTCTGGATATAGGTCGTAAAATATATAACATTACAAAAATAAAGTTGTGATTTAATGTGGGGGAAAAAGTCATTATTTTTTCGAGGATAAAGTCATAATTTAATTAGAAAAAACTCATTATATTTGGGGAATTCTTTTTAAATAAGGAAATAACTGCTAAACAATAAAAAAACAATAAACAATCACATATATATATATATATATATTTTAAAAGCTGCCTGCACAGGACAGAGATAATGTATAGATTTCCCTTTCTAGTATCTGAAACTTAGATTCCTGGTAAACGGGGTTAATGACCCTTATTGTGTCTGAGGCCTTGCTGGGTCTCTTATTTTCCAGCTCTCTTCATATAGCAGCTACACGTTGAGCAACCTTGACTATGGCTATTCAAACACTCTCCACCAAACTAAACAATAAGTGTTGCATGTGTAGCTCATCATTTATAGACCTTTAAACAATCTCTCTAATAATGACATTAACATATAAATGACTTTACTTACATGTAGGAGTCCGCTGGCTCTGCAATGCAAGAATTTAAATCTTTAAAATGATTATCTATATTCTATCTGAATGCAATTTAAAATAGTTTTATATAATTTTATCATCATCAGATAATCTATTGGAAAATAATGAGGCATTTACTCTGCATAGAACATCAAAAGTGGTTTACCGTCATCTGAGCCCTCATAGCTGTGGTTTTCCTGTCCCAGTCTCTTAATGCTTTGCAGTTTCACTGATCCAGTCGGCATGGTGACTCATCTACGATGTCCAAAAGCAGAATATTTTGTCAAAATTCAAATTCCACGTCAGAGGGTATTACTATGGTACATTTACCCACATGAGAAAACTCTCCTTCCTATCCCTGATTGAAAATGATCATGGGTTGATAGACAAGCCTCCGGTCCGCTGTCTCCCAGTTTGTTGTAGTTGTGGCAGCACAGGACAACACTGTGTGCCTTGGCAGAGATTCAGGTGCTCTTATCAAACAGAGTTGGGCTGGAACTCGGGGTCAGAGTCTTTTGTTTGAGGGTAAGTGTCCTGTCGGTTTATGCTGCCCAACAGGCCACTCACCTCGCAGGAGCAAACATTTTAACCTGCCGAGACCCTCACAGCATCACCAGCTGAACGTGAGCCATGTGTTTACACAGATGAATGGGATGTGATAGGATTCAATACATAGTTTGTATATATAGTATAATATCTAGTAGTTTGATGACATATAGATTGTCAGATAGAATGGCTCATATGCTTCGAATGTTCACTTATTGTTCTTCGTACCCAATGCAAAGAGTTTACAGAGTGGAAACACGCCTGAAGATCAAATATAATGAGTTTACATCATCCTACTTTAGATTTAAGGATTAAAACTAGAGGATAATAGTTTGGTTTTAATTTGGTTTATAGAAACAAGCATCAAACTGTCAATGATTGAGCACTATTCATATAGAACGTCCGTTAAATCAAAGCCATCATCCTCCTGTGGTGTAGAGGAAAGGCTACAGGTCTTGATAGCAGAAGATTCTTGGTTCAAATCATGTCAAAAGACAGTTTTTCATGTTCCATGCAAATTTAACAAAAGAGTTTAGTAAAATAAAATAATTACTTAATTAAGCTTAAACTTAAAAAAGACTTAAATAAAATATACTCATTTTTATTGCACTCCGCACAATACTTATAATACTTATATTACTAAAATATTGCATTCTCCCATGCTTCGCATGCGTAGCAGGTGTGACGACGTAGAATTGAGCCTAATGAGCTATTCATTTATTGTCGATGATTTAAAGTGACCGTCAGTGACATAACATGTTTGTCCTCGCCTCACCCCCGAAGCAAAACACTCACTGTTCTTCCTCCTGAACATATGTTTTTGTCAAAGAAACAACTGATTCTACAGAAGAAAGAAAATAAGACGTTCAGGCTGTTTTAATTTCAATTATAAATTATTTTATCGGGATGTTCCAATTACGATAGCAGTATTGGAATTTTATATAAGTTGTTATTTTTGAAATGCACTGGTGGGATCTGCACTCGGTCCTCGATCAGCCCAGGTATCAGAATCGGTATCTGAAAGGAAAAAATGAAATCTCTATTATTAGTCTTTTTTAAACACACAAATTCTGCTTGTCCTCTAAACTTGTACCAGAATGGTAATTGTCTCAGAATTTAATTAAGAAAACACCCCTAAGCACCAGCGGAGGAATGTCACACCTATTAAAAATCCAAACAAGGATTATGTGTCATTAGGGTGAAACCTAAAACCCACTCAGTAATAAAAGGTAAGAGGATTATATCCAGCAAACAGCTCAGGGGTCACCGCACATTTGATCGTAGGTCGCGACCAAAGGGTTAGGGTTAAGGGTTAACCCTAACATTTAAGGTTTAAAAGTACTTAAAAAGACTGTACTAAAAAGTCTAGTGTGGTTTTAATTTTATTTGTAAAAACATCTTCAAACTGACAAATCACTGATTCAAATCTTAGATATAATTACTAATAACATATACAAACTCCTCCCCCGCGAGTCTACCTGACTTGGTATATTCCAAGTCCCCCCCCCCCTCTCTCCATATATCCCATTGGACTCCTCCACTTCCGGTTTGCCAGTCAGTACTTCCGCATGGAGCCGGAGATGCAGGATCCGGAGCCATAGATCCATCATGAGGTGAATACTGTTTAAAACATCAACACAGTTATTACATCTTCTGTGTGTTGGACGTGTCGCTGCACATTCTTCATTGTTAACTTGTGTTTGAAAGGAAAACTCGTCTCGTTAGTTTCTAATGGGAATGCTAAGCTAAGCTAGCATCACAAGCTAACCTCACCTGGCACCAGTTGTTCAGTCATGGGAAGTAAAAGAGAGAAACTTGTGTCTGGAGCAGAAATAAGCTGTTTCTAAAGTTTTCACCTTTTAAACATGAACCTAGAAAACTGAGCGTGTTTTAAATTCTCATGTCAAAGACTTGATCACTTGTTTTGTCCTAAACGAGCTAAAGTACGTCCAGTTGACTTTGACTTGAAACATCTGGATATTTATCTTCAGGCTGGGAAACAAAACTGTGACAATAATGATCAGCTTTTAGTTTTCATCAATATCAAAGTAATAAGTTCAATACATGTTGATTTAATAGATTTGTATTGTGTGAACTCAGTGAGGAGAAATAACACAGGATCCATTCAATTCATTCAATTGACTAAGTCAACTCATCTGTAGACTGCTCCACTTTCCACCTCCGGTTGTACAACCAAAGTAAAACTCTGAATATATGATTCTATTTCAAGATATTTTTTTATGTTTTTCATCTTGTATGAATTGTTGTTTTCTTTACCCTAGAAAGGGCCTTTATATTAAATACTTTATATTAAATACTTTATATTTAAATACTTTATAAGAGGCCGCCATGTTTTTTTGTACAGTAGCCCAGACTGGACAAACTAAACATCTTTTGAGTTTCTATGACAACTGAAGCTACCACAGGTTCTGTCATGTTTGGAAGTGGAGGCTGCAATATGCAACTTCACCACTAGATGTCACTAACGTCTACACATTGCATTGATAGTGTTTTATCACCCAGCCCTACCAAACCCATAATATATATAATTTACCATCATAAATACCAATATATCTATAGATATAGATAATAATGATCATAATAAACATCACAGTTGACAAACTGAAGCAACAATTGTCTCCCTGACTTTCTGGTTTCTTGTTTCTTCTGTTTCCATCAACAGAGCAAATCATTGAGACAGTTTTATATTAGTTCTTCTTTATGAGCAGAGAACGACAAACACAAATCTGATGCAGATCAATGATGTGATATTCGTCCTCACTGTGTTTGAACAATGCATATACATTATGTTGATTTGTGTTTGCTTGTAAAAGTAAAATTCAACTGTAACATTTGGATTTGAATTATATTCTAATTGTATGATTCTAATTGTATGTGAGATTGTTAGATTATCTGAAGCATGAAAAGTCAGTTAATAATAATCTCAAATCAATGGTTTGTTATTTTAGGCAGCAGTTACAGAGAGGAGACCCCACGGAGCCGCCAGGAGCCGGAGCTGCTGCCGGGGGCCACCATGAGGTGACTATTGCATAAAATAGCTCAACATTTAGTAGATATTCTGTGTGTTCATGTGTTTCTGCAGCTTTTTCATTGTTAACATGTGTTGTTGAGGAAAACTCGTCTCATTAGTTTGTTTTGTTTGCTACTGTCATTAGCCAGAGATGGAGGTAGAGGGAGCCAGAGCCGCTGGAGCCGCCAGGAGCCGGAGCCCATGGACCCATCATTTGGTGACTACTGCTTAAAATATCAACACATTTATTGGATCTTCTGCGTGTTTGACGTGTCGCCGCAGCTTTTTCATTGTTAACATGTTAATAGTGGAAACTGCTGTGACTCATCAAACAATCAGAAGATCTAATCAATGGGTTGCTATTTCAGGTGGTAGTTACCGAGAGGAGACCCCACAAACCTTTTTTCTGTGTATGTGGTTTACAGATAATAATATTAAATAAATGTTTCAGTAAAATTTCAGCCGGTTTCTGTGTTTCCTTCGATAACCACTTGTTCCTGACTCTCTAGAGGGCCGGGAGACACGGCCTCCCCTGGTACTCACCCCCACCACCAGTGCCACCGCTACCAAACACCCACATACATACAGACACACAAACACACCTGGTACCAACACACAAAACACACCCGTTACCAACACCCACATACATACAGACACACAGACACACGCTCCGGATTCGAACCAGCTCCTCACAGGTACATTCTTGCAGATGTGAACCAATCCACCACACCACCGAGTCCCCTTCAGTTCACCGACCTTCTCGTGGCGTCTTTATCTTTTCACTTCAATCTCCCAGAGTATAAGAATCAAACCTCAGTCTTGTTCTGTTTCCATGAACAAGACTTGAACTCACAGCTACAGAATCACCAGACTACTGTCATCTGACTGAGCTACTTGACCCAACACAAACAAAGATCCTCTCATGAAGCTTTCAACTGTTTGACTTCATAAATTCACTGGGTCCCATAAGAATTGAACCCACGACTCCAGGTCTGCAAGTCCTTCCTCTAACAGACTGAGATACTTGACCAGACACACTTCAGCCTCTGTCTCTGGGTTCTTGGCTCTTTAATGTGAGTGGAGGACTTCACCAGCTCTGAGTGTTTGCATTGGGGGCTGGACATAGAAGAAGAAGCTTCTTAAAAAGAAATGACCAAGTTGCTCAGTCTTTTAAAGGATGCACTGCTACACCTGAGGTCGCTGGTTCGATTCTTATTACAATCTGTTCTCTAAGAGGCTGAGCTACTTGACCAGAGACACACAAGCCTCTTTCTTTGAGTTCTCAAGTCCAACTCACTGACACTCAGTGAAATTATGAAGTTATACACATGAAAGACTTGAGAAGCCAAAGAAAGAGACTTGTGTGTCTCTGGTCAAGTAGCTCAGCCTCTTAGAAGATGGACTCATAAGAATCGAACCAGCAACCTCAGAGGTCTAAGTCCTGCTCCAACAGACTGAGCTACTTGGTCAGACACCTCCTGTTTCCTTCTTAGAAGGTTTTCTTTAAAGTCCAGCCCCAATGCAAACACCCAATGATCTGTTTAAGTCCAACGCTCTATACATATAGAACGTCCGTTAAAACTTTGCCATCATCCTGTAGCGTAGAGGAAAGGCTACAGGTCTTGATGGCAGAAGGTTCTTGGTTCAAATCCCACTGAGTTTAGCTTTAAGTTCTCTTGTGTAGATGTACTCTTCATATAGTACGTCCGTTAATTTAAAACCATCATCCTCCTGCAGTGTAGTGGGAAGGCTACAGGTCTTGATAACAGAAGGTTCCTGGTTCAAAACCTGCTACAGTTAGCTTTAAGATCTCTTGTGAAAATTGTACTCTACATATAGAACGTCCGTTAAAGTTATTTCATTATGCTTCTGTAGTGTGGAGGTAATGCTACAGGTCTTTGGACCAGAAGGTTCTTGGTTCAAATCTGACCAAAGACACTTTACCATTCTCCCATGATCCATGCAATTTAAAAGAATTAATTAAAATAAAATATACAAAAGTGACTTAATTAAACTTAAAAATAAAAAAAGACTTAATTATACTCTGTCTTTATTGCACTCTGCACAATACTTATAATACTTATATTACTAAAAGTAGAGTCATGGGAGCCTTGTTCCTTGTTGCCTTGTTCTGGCAGGAGACACATTGTTGGACTCACGCAGACTCCGTGCTTTGCACAGACTGGTGAGGACTGGGTTCATTCATACAGCTATGCATCATCCACCTGCTCCCCTACACTCAACACTCAACACCCTGCTCCAAAGCCAAAGCCAAAGCCAGTTTGGCTCTGGTCAGATTTGAACCAAGAACCTTCAGGAGCCAAGTCCTGCAGCATCTCCTCTAGGCTAGCGGAGGTCTCCTTTAGTCCTTTGAACAGATGTTCTATTTGTCTTGTTCATTTGTATCATGTTAACAATACAAAATTGCCCCCGAATGGATTTGAATGGGAGAATGGAAGACTGTCTGTGGCCAGATTTGAACCAAGAACCTTCTGGTTGTAAGACCTGTAGCATTTCCTCAACACTGCAGAAGGATGATGGAATAAGTTTACCGGACGTTCTATATGTATAGTGCATTTTCACAAGAGAACTTAAAGCTAACAACAGCGGGTTTTGAACCGAGAACATTCTGCTAGCGAGACCTGCAGCCTTTCCTCTACGCTACAGGAGGATGATGGAATGTTTTTAACGGATGTTCTATATGTACAGTGCGTTTTCACTTGAGAGAACGAGTTTAATGAGCGTTGGACCCAGAACATTCTTTATACTGACCAAGTTGCTCAGTCTGATAGAGGATGGACTAAGCAGTCTGAAGTGGTGGGTTCGATTCTTATGAGAGTCCATCTTCTAAGAAGCTGAGTTATTGACCAGAGACAAACAAGTCTCCTTCTTTGGGTTCTAAAGTCTTTCATGTGTATAACTTCATAATTTCACTGAGTGTCAGTGAGTTGGACTTGAGAACTCAAAGAAGGAGGCTTGTGTGTCTCTGGTCAAGTAGCTCTGTTTTTTAAAGGATGGACTTTCATAAGAATTGAACTCTCGACTTTTGGTTTGCAAGTCCATCCTCTATAGGACTGAGCTACATGACCAGACAGACAACCCTTTCTCTTTGGGTCCTCAAGTCTTTAATCTGAGCGTTGGACTTCGACAGATCATTGGGTGTTTGCATTGGGAGCTGGACTTTAGAGAAGAAGCTTCTAAGAAGGAAACAGCAGGTGTCTGGTCAAGTAGCTCAGTCTGTTGGAGCAGGACTTCAAGCTCTGAGGTTGCCGGTTTGATTCTTATGAGTCCAACTTCTAAGAAGCTGAGCTACCTGACCAGAGACACACAAGTCTCTTTCTTTTTGTCAAGAAGAGCTTGTGTCTCTTCAAGCTGTTTAAGATGACTTTAAGAATCGAACTCACTTGTTCAGTCATCCACTAGCAGACAGACACCTTTCTTCGTCTAATCTGAGCGTTGACTACAGATCATTGGTGTTGCATTGGAGCTGGACTTAGAAGCCGAAACAGAGGTGTCTGGTCAATGCCTCTTGAGCAGGACTCGCTCTGAGTTGCGTTTGATAGAGTCAAAGAGACACAGTCTTTCTTTGGCTTCTCAAGTCTTTCATGTGTATAATTTCACTGAGTGTCAGTGAGTTGGACTTGAGAACTCAAAGAAAGAGGCTTGTGTGTCTCTGGTCAAGTAGCTCAGTTTTTTAAAGGATGGACTTTCATAAGAATCAAACTCATGACTTTCAGTTGCAAGTCCATCCTCTATAGGACTGAGCTACATGACCAGACAGACAATACTTTCTCTTTGGGTCCTCAAGTCTTTAATCTGAGCGTTGGACTTCAACAGATCATTGGGTGTTTGCATTGGGAGCTGGACTTCCATCATCCTCCTGTAGCGTAGAGGAAAGGCTGCAAGTCTCGCTAGCAGAATGTTCTTGGTTCAAAACCCGCTTAGGTTAGTTTTAAGTTCTCTTGTGAAAATGCACTATACATATAGAACGTCCGTTAAAAGTATTCCGTTGTCCTTCTGTAGCGTAGAGGAGAGGTTACAGGTCTTAATAGCAGAATGTTCTTGGTTCAAAACCCGCTGTTGTTAGCTTTAAGTTCTCTTGTGAAAATGCACTATACATATAGAACGTCCGGTAAAATTATTCCATTGTCCTTCTGCAGTGTTGAGGAAACGCTACAGGTCTTACAACCAGAAGGTTCTTGGTTCAAATCTGGCCACAGACAGTTTTCCATTCTCCCATTCAAATCCATTCGGGGGCAATTTTGTATTGTTAACATGATACAAATGAACAAGACAAATAGAACATCTGTTCAAAGGACTAAAGGAGACCTCCGCTAGCCTAGAGGAGATGCTGCAGGACTTGGCTCCTGAAGGTTCTTGGTTCAAATCTGACCAGAGCCAAACTGGCTTTGGCTTTGGAGCAGGGTGTCGAGTGTTGAGTGTAGGGGAGCAGGTGGATGATCCAGGGGAGCAGGTGGATGATGCATAGCTGTATGAATGAACCCAGTCCCTCAATGTGTCTCCTGCCAGAACAAGGCAACAACAAGGCAACAAGGAACAAGGCTCCCATGACTAGTTGAATAGTTGCATTCTCCACATGCTTCGCATGCGCAGCATGCGAAGCATGGGAGAATGCAACTATTCAACTAGCTTAAAAGCATTCTCCCATGCGAAGCATGGGAGAATGCAATATATACTTTTAGTAATATAAGTATTATAAGTATTGTGCAGAGTGCAATAAAGACAGAGTATAATTAAGTCTTTTTTTTATTTTTAAGTTTAATTAAGTCACTTTTTGTATATTTTATTTTAATTAATTCTTTTAAATTGCATGGATCATGGGAGAATGGTAAAGTGTCTTTTGTCAGATTTGAACCAAGAACCTTCTGGTCCAAAGACCTGTAGCATTACCTCCACACTACAGAAGGACAATGAAATAACTTTAACGGACGTTCTATATGTAGAGTACAATTTTCACAAGAGATCTTAAAGCTAACTGAGCAGGTTTTGAACCAAGAACCTTCTGTTATCAAGACCTGTAGCCTTCCCACTACGCTGCAGGAGGATGATGGCTTTAAATTAAGGGACGTACTATATGAAGAGTGCATCTACACAAGAGAACGTAAAGCTAAACTCAGCGGGATTTGAACCAAGAACCTTCTGCCATCAAGACCTGTAGCCTTTCCTCTACGCTGCAGGAGGATGATGGCTTTAAATCAACGGACGTACTATATGAATAGTGCATTTTCACAAGAGAACTTAAAGCTACACTCGGCGGGTTTTGAACCAAGAACCTTCTGCTTTTAACGGACGTTCTATATGTATAGAGCGTTGGACTTAAACAGATCATTGGGTGTTTGCATTGGGGGCTGGACTTTAAAGAAAACCTTCTAAGAAGGAATCAGCAGGTGTCTGACCAAGTAGCTCAGTCTGTTGGAGCAGGACTTAGACCTCTGAGGTTGCTGGTTCGATTCTTATGAGTCCATCTTCTAAGAGGCTGAGCTACTTGACCAGAGACACACAAGTCTCTTTCTTTGGCTTCTCAAGTCTTTCATGTGTATAACTTCATAATTTCACTGAGTGTCAGTGAGTTGGACTTGAGAACTCAAAGAAAGAGGCTTGTGTGTCTCTGGTCAAGTAGCTCAGCCTCTTAGAGAACAGATTGTAATAAGAATCGAACCAGCGACCTCAGGTGTAGCAGTGCATCCTTTAAAAGACTGAGCAACTTGGTCATTTCTTTTTAAGAAGCTTCTTCTTCTATGTCCAGCCCCCAATGCAAACACTCAGAGCTGGTGAAGTCCTCCACTCACATTAAAGAGCCAAGAACCCAGAGACAGAGGCTGAAGTGTGTCTGGTCAAGTATCTCAGTCTGTTAGAGGAAGGACTTGCAGACCTGGAGTCGTGGGTTCAATTCTTATGGGACCCAGTGAATTTATGAAGTCAAACAGTCTGATGAGACAGTTGAAAGCTTCATGAGAGGATCTTTGTTTGTGTTGGGTCAAGTAGCTCAGTCAGATGACAGTAGTCTGGTGATTCTGTAGCTGTGAGTTCAAGTCTTGTTCATGGAAACAGAACAAGACTGAGGTTTGATTCTTATACTCTGGGAGATTGAAGTGAAAAGATAAAGACGCCATGAGAAGGTTGGTGAACGCAAAGGGGACTCGGTGGCGTGGTGGATTGGTTCACATCTGCAAGGATGTACCTGTGAGGAGCTGTTTCGAATCCTCACCGTGGCTGATAACCGGAGCGTGGGTGGGTGTGCGTGTTTGTGTGGATGTTTGTATGTGGGTGTTGGTAACGGTGGCACTGGTGGTGGGGGTGAGTACCAGGGGGAGGCCGTGTCTCCCCCAGCCCTCCAGAGAATCAGGAACAAGTGGTTATCGAAGGAAACACAGAAACCAGCTGAATTGTTACTGAAACATTTATTTAATATTATTATCTGTAAACCGTATACACAGAAAAAAGGTTTGTGGGGTCTCCTCTCGGTAACTACCACCTGAAATAGCAACCCATTGATTAGATCTTCTGATTGTTTGATGAGTCACAGCAGTTTCCACTATTAACATGTTAACAATGAAAAAGCTGCGCGACACGTCAAACACGCAGAAGATCCAATAAATGTGTTGATATTTTAAGCAGTAGTCACCAAATGATGGGTCCATGGCCCGGCTCCTGGCGGCTCCAGCAGCTCTGGCTCCCTCTACCTCCATCTCTGGCTAATGACAGTAGCAAACAAAACAAACTAATGAGACGAGTTTTCCTCAACAACACATGTTAACAATGAAAAAGCTGCAGAAACACATGAACACACAGAATATCTAATAAATGTTGAGCTATTTTATGCAATAGTCACCTCATGGTGGCCCCCGGCAGCAGCTCCGGCTCCTGGTGGCTCCGTGGGGGTCTCCTCTCTGTAACTGCTGCCTAAAATAACAAACCATTGATTTGAGATTATTATTAACTGACTTTTCATGCTTCAGATAATCTAACAATCTCACATACAATTAGAATCATACAATTAGAATATAATTCAAATCCAAATGTTACAGTTGAATTTTACTTTTACAAGCAAACACAAATCAATATAATGTTTATGCATTGTTTAAACACAGTGAGGACGAATATCACATCATTGATCTGCATCAGATTTGTGTTTGTCGTTCTCTGCTCATAAAGAAGAACTAATATAAAACTGTCTCAATGATTTGCTCTGTTGATGGAAACAGAAGAAACAAGAAACCAGAAAGTCAGGGAGACAATTGTTGCTTCAGTTTGTCAACTGTGATGTTTATTATGATCATTATTATCTATATCTATAGATATATTGGTATTTATGATGGTAAATTATATATATTATGGGTTTGGTAGGGCTGGGTGATAAAACACTATCAATGCAATGTGTAGACTTTAGTGACATCTAGTGGTGAAGTTGCATGTTGCAGCCTCCCCTTCCAAACATGACAGAACCTGTGGTAGCTTCAGTTGTCATAGAAACTCAAAAGATGAACTCCACCTTTTCCAAACGATGGAAGGATTTGAACTTTTCACACTTTTTAGTTTGTCCAGTCTGGGCTACTGTAAAAAAAAAAACATGGTGGCCTCTTATAACGTATTTAAATATAAAGTGTTTAAATCGAAAGTATTTAAATAGAAAGTATGTAAATAGAAAGTATTTAAATAGAAAGACCCTTTCTAGGGTAAAGACAGTGAAAGCATCACTAGGATTATTTTATATAAAATTTCTAATAGATCGATTTTACGCGCACCATGTTTGTACCTTAACAGAAAGAATTAATGTTTTGTTATGTGTTAGGACTGTAATCTGTGGCATACAACACTGTACTTAAACTTGTTCTCATACCTAAACCTTTATATATATTACAGTATTCCCTTAGCTTTATTCAACATCACACATACATGAATGCACTGTGCTCATTAAGACACTGTGACCTATGCCTTAGAAAGAAATCAAGCAGCTGCCCCAGCTTCTGAAGGGCAGATCGGAAAGGCGCTGTGTTGTCTGAAAAACACACATGCTTACGCACACAGAACACACAGCCGATAAAGCAGGAACACAATATTTCTCACTCCAATGAACAACAACACCGTATCTGCAACACTACTGAAGACCCACAAGGCTTCAGCCGGGTCAATGCTTGTTTTTAATACAAAGCTACTGTCAAAGGAGGGGCGAACCTGGGAGCGGCTCCAGACACAAGTTTCTCTCTTTTACTTCCCATGGCTGAACAACTGGTGCCAGGTGAGGTTAGCTTGTGATGCTAGCTTAGCTTAGCATTCCCATTAGAAACTAACGAGACGAGTTTTCCTTTCAAACACAAGTTAACAATGAAGAATGTGCAGCGACACGTCCAACACACAGAAGATGTAATAACTGTGTTGATGTTTTAAACAGTATTCACCTCATGATGGATCTATGGCTCCGGATCCTGCAGTTCCGGCTCCAAGCGGAAGTACCGACTGGCAAACCGGAAGTGGAGGATCCCAATGGTGTATATGGAGAAGGAGTACTTGGAATATACCAAGTCAGGAAAAGTCCACAGGGGTGAAGCTCGGAGAAGTAACTCAATGAAGATATGCAACTGTTCAAACTATTTGAAAAAATTCCTCAGCATTACTGATTTTTTTAAATAAACACAAAATTATCTGATATTATAATTAAATAATAACGTAATCTGTTTTCCTGCAGATATGAATCCATCATGAGCTCAATCATTGACAGTTTGATGCTTGTTTCTATGAATCAAATTAAAATCTATCTATGTCATCAAACTACTAGATATTATACTATATATACAAACTATGTATTGAATCCTATCATGTACTAGAATGTGTATCCTGCATCTTAACAGACGTTCTATAATTATTTTCACAAGAGAACTTAAGCTAAACCACACTAGACTTTTTAGTACAGTCCTCTACTTTTAAACCTCAAATCTTGGACGTGGAGATTTTAAGAATAAAGTCAAAACACTACGAGGATAAACTTGTAATTTAATGAGAACAGAAGTTATAATATTGCAAGAATAAAGTTGTGATTTAATGAGAGACATTTTTTATTACGAGAATACAAGAGTCTTAATATTTAGAGAATGAGAACAACTTTAACCCCAATATGGTCTTTAAATATAGGTCGATATCTCCATAAAATCACACATCACTGACTCAGTTTGCTAAGATTATATATACACACATATATGTACATCTATACCAAATGCAATAGACTGTATAATGTTGTGCAGCTGTCAGCGTGAGAGGATGAGACGTGGTGTCGACGCTGGGACGTTTACTCCTGCACCAGAGGTCATCGCCCTCTTCCTGCTGAACTTCCTGTCAGATTCAGGTTGTACACACACTTGTCATCTTTGTGCATGTGTCTTGTTTTTGTCAAATCACTGCACATGTGAAATACAGGCCGTAAAAAACATTGGTTGTATGAAGTATAATTGAATATTACATGAAGGTACAGATGTGTACAGCCAACAGGTCATTTTGTTAAATTCATCATGAATATTAAAGTCCAGATTAAAGAAGAACCTAAATAATGATATTTGAGTCCCACAGGATGCAAAGTTACAATCACTGTAATTAATTTATTCTGTCATAGGAACGTGACCCCATGGTTGATTGGTGAACCCGTGGTTTTCCTGCCGGCAGATGAAAACACTGGAGGTAACGGCCTGTCGGTCACTGACTCCTGCCTTCAGCTGCTGTCGTGAAACAACAGAGAAGAGGATCATGACCTCTGTGGAACAGCTAAACATCTCTTTTGAATTTTAAATGTGCTGCTTCTGATCTTACCATGTGTTTCAGTCGTTTAATAATGTTTCTATTTTATCGTGTTTTCACTCATCTTCTCATCTTTTACTTCTGTATCTGGATCTATTGCTGTGTGATCTTCAATTTTCCCTTATTTTTCCCTTTTAACTGTAGAATATTAAATTTTTAACTCGTAAATGTGTTTTGAATGCTGCTATGTTAATAAAGTTTTTTATTACTGTTATTATTATGTATCCAAGATGATTTTTTGGGGGGGGAAACGACAAATTATGACTTAATAAATAAATGTAATGTTTACTATGGTTAATGATGTGAGAATCTGACATTAATAAGTATTTTCTGGGACATTTGTGGAGGTTCGTTATCAGCTCAGTGTGAATTGTGAATTTTCCACTCAAGCGTGATTTAAAGACCAGAATCATCTTCTGCAGGAAACTGACTTTAGAAATAAATCAGCAAAGAGAACTACTACCACCTTGTGGTACAAATGTAAAATTACACTGATGACCTTTGGCATATATTGTATTGTATACACAATTATATATATATATGTACACTAATATTGATATCTATATCTATATATATTGTATTGAATATATTATATATGAGCAAAAGTAATATAATAATGCACTTAAATGCTTTTTTTTCTAAAATGCCTGAATTAAATACAAATTTATTCAATTATGAATTAAAATGTAATATTAGAAAAAAATAAACAAATAAATACATGTGCATTAATAATCTAATAATAATTATATTACCTAATTACTTCATATGCAGCATAAAGTTGTGAGAATATAATGATAAACTAACGTGTTTAATTGTGAAAGAATAATCTTTGGTTTGTCATGTATTCATATTGCTGTTCACACGGCCCCTCAGAGCTGAAGCTGTGGTTGATGGACCACGTGTGTTGGAACGTGAGTAACTGAGGAGAAAACACGAAACAGATGTTCTTCTCTTTCAACATCGAGGATCCTGTGAGGCAACATCACTGCACATGTTCCTGTCTCATTTCTGGGAAACATATACAAAATGACATTTAGTTTTTCTTTGTATTCTGTGTTTATAAGTAGAATTTGTTCACTTAATGTTGATAAGATGCAATAATGATGATGAAAAACTTTATTCTCATATAAAGGCAATTCTGTCAGCAACATTCTGTCCACTAGGTGGCGCCTCTGTCCATGCTTTTAACTATATATTATTTTTTAAGTTACTCATGTAAACCCCTTTTTGATTTGAACAATTTATTGATGGATTGATATTTAATTTTAGAGTTTTTTAATAATTGCTCTTGTTTTACTCATTAAAATATCGGATGAGGAATTACTTTGTAATTTACTATATTTTATTCATACCTCAATAAATCAGGATTTAAGAGCTATACTGAAAACCGCCACCAGGTGGCGATGAACAATGAATTAAATGCCTGTTTTATGTTATATCTGTAAACATTATTTTGAACTACTTATTGATGATTTATTTTAATTCATATACATTTTTTAAAAATAATGTATGATACAATAATTTATACAATAATTACTTAATACGGTAGGATTTATGAGCTATACTGAAAACCGCCACCAGGTGGCGATTGAGACATTGTGGCTTTGATTTAAATCTTTTATTTTGAAGATTTTTGACACTTCAGCTCTTTTAAATGATCGCTCTTTTTAACATATGAAATCTAAACGCTATATTATTTATTGTATAGTGATATATTGATGGAATGCTTTGTGAGCTTTGCGTCTCTTGGCACTTCTGACACTCCGTAGTTCCTGTGGTTATAAAAGAGCCTGAGGGACGTCAGGGGCAGTTTCACGTTCCAGAGCAGCAGGTAGGAGCCTGAGCTTCGTTCTAGAGCAATCACCAATAATCCAGAATGATCAATAACCATCTTCAGTGTGTTTCTGCTTCGTTCTTCACTCTGAACTCTGAACTCTGACAAATCACTTTCTTCTTCTCTCACTTCGGGAACATGGCGACGTCTTTTCCTCCTGAACACTTCACGCGCTTCTCTCGATCTCACGTCACACAACACGTTGACTCTTTTCAACGCAACGCGAACGTTTTAATGTGCAGACAAGTTGGCGCGTGAAAAGTGGTGACGATGTTTTTAATGTTAAAAATCACAGTGTGGCGTGAGCTCTTATTTAGAAAAGGCCATATGGAAATGAACGTAAAGCGTCAACTACAAAATGGAAAATACTTGTTTCTACATATTTATACTTTAACTAGTTTTTTACTTTATACTTGATCATAATGTATGAAACATAAACCACTTGTTTTTGATAATTATCCTTTGTTTAGTTTTTTACTTGATACTTTAGCACAGGAAGTAAATTGAGTAAAAAATCTTTCCTTTTGACATGTGCAGGATGCTCTTATTTTGAAAAGGCCCAATAAAAACTAAATACAAAATACTAGTTTTTAATCATTTTACTTTATTATAATATTCTGATTCTGATTCGTGATATAATGATCCTGTTTGGGCTTTAAAGCTGAAATTACTTTTATAAACAAAGGAAGCAAATGCAGTAAACAAGATGTGTCCTTCTGAGCTATTGTTTTGAAAAGGCTACATAGCAGTAAAGTGCTCATATAATGCTCAAGTTTTAAGCTTTAATGCTGAAAATCTTTTTATAAGTACAGGAAGTAAATGGAGTAAATAAAAAGGACATTATTTCAAACAAGTACTAGTTTTTAATAATTCTACTTTATTCCAATTTTTTACTATACTATTATTTGTTTGTTCTTAAGGACAATATTTCCTTTTTAAAAGCAGCCGGGGGAAGAAGCACAAAGTGGAACTCAAACCCCCGACCTGTTTCCAGTGCAGCTCACTGTGTTGAAATCAACTCTTTATCATCCTGTTGCACAATTTATTACCTCAGCCTGGTTTATATAAGTCAGTGACAAACAGTTGGCTCCTCTGTGCCCCTGCAGTCATGTACCTGTACCTCCTGGGCCTGGTGGTTCTCTTCTACCTGTACCGCTGGGTCAGGGAGATGCCCAGGGTCCCCGACAAAGGCAGCAAGCACGTGTACGTCACCGGCTGCGACTCAGGCTTCGGGAACCTCCTGGCTCGCCATCTGGACAAGCAAGGGTTCCGAGTGATCGCGGCGTGCTTCACGGAGAAGGGAGAAGACGATCTGAAGAAGTCCTGCTCCAGCAGCCTGACCACCATGCACCTCGACGTCAGGTCCAAGGACAGCGTGGAGAAAGTGGGGGCGATGATCAAGGAGAAAGTGGGCGAGCGAGGTGAGCGTGGCGGCCATCATGTCCCAGTTTAAGTTTGGTTTATCTCAGTATTAAAGTCCATCATTAACCATTATACGTTCGCTCTGGCTCAACTTTCAGATTAAGATGTTGGACCTCGGTGTTCTTCATCGGCATCTGCTCTGTCAAACATTGATTCGTTCCAAGAAGTCAAATTTTTTTATATCGCACAAATCAGACATGAGGCCTTCATTTAATTTACGAGCAAACACCGTAGCCTGTAAATAAACATGGCCGACACGTCTGCTCCTCAAAAGTGAAGCCAAAGCTCCTGCATGTTAGTGGATGGGACAGTATTTATTTAGTGCTTCATAAACATATATGATGTGATTCTATTGAACTTGACCACAACACGATCCTTTGACACACTTTCTGTGTGCTGGTGGACTTTGGATCCGCTGCCGCAGTCTGGTTGATTTTTTACCAGGACCTTTGACCTCCTGTCTCTGTAGTTTAACAAAAAGATACACACAGTTCGTCTCAGTTGGAGTTTTTAAAGTGGTCGTGACACAAAGATTTCTGTCTTGATTTGTTGATTTTAAAGTCTTGGATTGTTGGATTTCCTCAAAATGTGTCCTCTGTCCTCCTCCCAGGTTTATGGGCTGTAGTGAACAACGCGGGCGTGTCCGTTCCCTCGGCGCCGAACGATTGGCTGACCATTGATGATTTCAAGTCGATGCTGGACGTGAACCTGATCGGGGTGATCGCCACGACCCTGAGCGTCCTCCCGCTGATTAAGAAGGCCAGAGGCAGGGTGGTGAACGTGGCCAGCGTGTTTGGGAGGATCAGTGCGACCGGAGGCCCGTACACCATCTCGAAGTACGGCGTGGAGGCCTTCAACGACAGCCTCAGGTAAAACATCCATCCACTGAGCTAATTACTGGTCAGGATCCACGTTAATACACAAGTACTGATGAAGTGAAATGTCTCCCTCAGGCTGAATATGAAGCATTTCGGGGTCAAAGTCCTCTGCATCGAACCCGGCTTCTTCAAAACCAACGTGACCGACAGCACCCTCCTGAAGAGAAACGTGGAGACGCTGTGGGCCAAGCTGCCTCAGGAGGTCAAAGACGACTACGGAGCCGAGTTCCTGCCCATGTGTGAGTCTGGGTCCTCAGCACGGAGAATCAGGCCTTAATGAAGGGGGACGATTCTAGAAGAGTCGAGTTGTAATTAAATATTTTTTTAAAAGTCAAGATATTATGAGAATATTACAATAATCATAATATTACAAGAATATCTGGTAATATTACAACTTTATATCATAATATGACAACTTTATTCTCAACAGATCTTTTTCCCTTGTGGCCTTGATGCTCCGTCATATCTCCTTTCTTCATTTCTTTACTTTAAATGAATGAATGAATTAATTTCTTGCACGTTTTTCCCTCCTAGCGTTAGATTTAATAGATGAGAAAGTCTCCAAGATCAGCGACGGGGATCTGATGAAGGTGGTCAGCTGCATGGAGCACGCCGTGTCCGCGGTCCGGCCCCGCACCCGCTACTCCCCGGGCTGGGACGCCAAGCTCTTCTGGCTGCCGCTGTCGTACATGCCCTCCTGCTTCACCGATTACTTCTTCCACATTCAATCCAGTCCCATCGCCAAGAAGATATAATACGCTGCTCTTCTTCATGTATTCATGTTTGTATTCATTACTTCTGTGATATAAACAATACGACCAAGTGATGTGTGTGTTCTTTCACATTATCTACAGGCACATTGAGGTTTGTTCAGCTGCTCGGCCTTGACGATGTGTGAGAGCCATAAATAAAAACAGCCCGATTCAGACTTGATTACAAAGTACATGTCGCACAACTTTGTTACCTGAGCACGTTTCTCCAGATCATTAACTTCTTGGGTGAATTATTGAAAATGAAAATCTGAAATACACATATTTATATCCTGTCTTTGTATTTGAGTCCAGGGGAGATGTTTGAAGTTGTAAATCTCCACATAAACTCCCACTTGTCAATATGGCCTCATATCTTATCAAGTAAACCAACCTATAGACAGGGTGCTGCAGGAGCCAGAGTTTCTTCACTCCGGAAAACTACTGGACGGATTGTCCCGAAACTCTAGACGTGCCTGACTTGTTTTTCAAGATACGTGAACTATTCTCTGAGAAACGCCTTAACTCGCAATCTTACAGAACGGGAAACGTTTCCTGAATCCGCCCCCTGATCCAGAACTGCACCAAAGTGGAAATCTGTCCAGTATTTGTTTAATCCTGCGAATTCATTCATTATTATTTATGTATTTGTGCCTGATTGGAGGCTGTCAGGAAACTAAAGTAAATATTAGCTCTGCTGCTGGGCTGGAAGGGGGTTCATTGATTTGAGCAAACATTTTAATGAATTAAAAGTTTCATCTGCAAGTTTTAACTGGTTTAAGAAAAGAGTTTAGAGAAAACTAGATTGATTCCACTCTGGAGAAATTAATTTGTTACAGCAGCAGATGGTGAAAAAGGCAATAGAATAAAATGGAGAAAAAAAACCGCAAGAGGATTAGACTTGAGTAAAGGGCAGGGGCACAGGGAGAACGAGGAGAACAGGTTAACAGACTTTCCTTCAAATACCTTTGTCTCTTGTCAAACTGTGACCTCGGGGCTGGAATTTAGTTGTGGAACATGAAGGAACTTGTCGCTGGTCGTCCTGACAGAACCTGATCTCTCACCTATTATCAGCAACTTGTTAAAAAGTCATTTATTTCTGCTTTTCTGAGTCTGATGATGAAAACATTAAGTGATGCAAATGAAAATAAAAGTTGAGCAACGTCAGACTCAAAGATCATTTATAAACATATTGTTTGATAATTACACAACTAAACTACACAAACAAACAACTTCCATTAAATTGTGTGGAGGGACACGACTCGAAGAAGGACCCATCAAAGTTTGGTGCAGATTCAGGATTTTCTTTCTCACTTTGTTTAACATTGCAAGGTTTACGTTTTTTAACATATTTGTTGATTTTTTATAAAAATGTTAAACAGGCTAGAAATTGGGCGAATTTACAAAACTATACATATAATTTATACTGTTGTCAGAAATATGATGCTATACTGCCCTCTGCTGGCCAATATGCGAAACTGGGATGTGTTTGCCTCCAGATGCTTCACAGGCCCCAATCTGTTCAAAATGGAATTCTTCAAATAAGAAAACACAAAAACAGAAGAAAAAACACAACGATAAATACAAAAACACAACGGAAAGTAAGAAAACAAACAAGGAAACAAAAAGTATGACAAATAAGAAAACGACAACAGATGGTAAAACACATTAACGTCTACCTGATGTCGACAGGGATCGTCGCTGATTGGACCACAGCACTAAGGCACATGGAAGCAGCACTTCCTTCCTGTTAGAACGACAGACAGTGCCTTTGTCCAATCAGCGAACAGCAGGTACCGCCCTTTCCCATGTGGTGTTTTTGGATTTGCCGTGTGTTTGGCACTTCAGCGCCACCATAGGGACCAGTTCGATCAAAGACATCAAAGACACCGAGCGTAAAGGAAATACAAACACCAGTAATGTTTAACATAATTTATATTTATTTTTCTTTTGAACAAAATGTTAATAAATGTATTTGTTTAACGTCCAAAAAAGATCATGACTTGTGGGACGCATTTTATAAATAATTTCATCCAAGTCTTTTGTAGAAAAAAAAGAAAGTAAATTAGCAAACTAAAGCATCTCTAGTATGACAATATGACGTATTTTTTTCTCTATATTTGAACCCTTTTCTCAATTCAAGCTTTTTTTTTTTTGTATATTTTTCGTAAGACCTCTTTTTCTCTTCTTTTTAACATCCAACTTAGTCCTACTCATCAACTCACACCACTGCTTTAGACAACAGAAAAATGCGGCAAAAATATCCAAAGAAATCAGACAAAAACCGAGGAGGGAAAAGAAAACACTGAGATTCCAACTGTGGTGGGTGGGGCGTGGGAGAGGGGGCGTGGGGGGCGGATCCCACATCCTCAGGACATATTTACAACAGAAAGGACGAGGGGGTGGGTGGTTTGTGGGGGAGTGAGCAGGTGAGTGTGGGGTGGGGTTCGTCTGCATAGATCCACAGGACTCAGATCGTGAACAGCTAGAGGTGGAAGGGCTGGAGCAGAGTGTGGGTCTGTTACATCCGCTGCTGTCTGCATGGGGGTGGAGCTCTCACCAGTTTGTCGAGGAAAACAAACAAAACAACACAAACTCGTAAGATAAAAAAAAGGGGATGAACTGAAAATCCAGAAAATCCGGCACTGATGCTGTGTGTGTGTGTGACGAGTAAATCAATGGTCATTACTGGAAGTGAGGCGAGGTAAAGTCAAGCTGTTAATGGGGAAGGGAGGAGGCACTAATACCACGTCAATAACCAGGTGAAGTTAAAACTCCAGTCTGTCTGTAACGGAACACGAGAGGCAACCAGGACTAAAAGCCTCTTCATCGCTAAAGCTGCTTTCAGACGAGCACTGAACTCCAGAGATTCTCCAGAGATTCTCCGGAGATTCTCCGGAGTGTGACAACGCAAAAGTCTGATTGTAAAAAGTCCGCAGATAAACCAAGGAGCCACAGCAGGAGATCCTCGTGTTGACGACGTTTCTAACGCAAAAACAAATATCTCAGGATGAAAAAGCGAAGAAGACGCAGAAGACGTGACGAAGATGTCAAGAGAGTTTTTGGTGATAAGACCCGATGCTGGTGTCGTAATTAATACGTTACGTCCGGCCTCCGCTTGCTGCTCCACCCGTCACCTGAATGCGTCTGAGCGGAGAATCTCCCGCTGCGTTGTTCTCGTGTGAAAGACAAACTCCGGAGAAAGTCCTGACCCGATTCTGCGGACGCCCTCCGGAGGTCACGTCTGAAAGCAGCTTAAGTTTGGGATAAATCTTGTTTTCTGTCCCATCTCTCGCTTCCTCATCCTCTCGTGACCTGTCCTCATTGTCAACGTGCACTTTAGCAGCAGCAGCAGCAGCCATGCAGGAAAAAAACACAACAGAACGGGATAGATCAGCCCTTTAAAACTCCTCCCACTCCTCGTGCGCTGACACAGCCCTTTGCCAGTGAGGGACATCGAGAGTCGACAGGTTGATTGATTGACTGATTGGTTCTTGGTCACTTGCACAACTACGACAGTGAAAAGTCGAGACGGCCGCAGCGAAGCGGCCACGAAGCGAACGCTCACACCGACTGTTTCCTGCTCGATATTGCTCCACGGCCACAATCTGCTTCACGGGCCTCATTTATCAAACCAGGCACAGGACGAGTTCTCAATGTGAATATGGAGGATTTAACAAATCTCATCTGTTCACATGTGCACATGAAGGCACTTTGAATACAGACGCCACCAGAAGAACTACTGTGGGCACAGAAATCCCTATGAACGTCCAAGTCGTCTTAATATGTGGAATAGAAGGAAAAAACCATGTGGTTTAAAGTCATATTTAAACAATTAAGAGATAAATGGTTGAAAGTGATAGAAATAAAAACCTGAATGAACTATTTCATGTTGGATCCTGGCAGATAAATGAGGCCCCTGGTATTTTGACTTCATGCATGTCCTCGCAGTCACATGTATGACAACTGTAAATACCCGACCCCGCTGTCTGAGGTAAACCGCTTAACCACCGCTCCACCGCCTGACGACACCACCCTGTAACCACGAGCTGAACCGTCATCTCCCAAACTCGCTCCACGGCCCGACGAGTCAGAGGAGACAGAGTGGACCAGTCTCAGAGCACTTAAGGTCCTAAAACATGGAGGCATGTCACGTCATTGGTTGAAAAAAGGATCTCGTGGGACAAAACCCAAGCTGGACATCGGAGTGAAGAGGAATCACAAAGATCTATTTGTTTTCAGAGCCCCCACGTGAGGAGAGATGAGCTGGTCCTGGCAGAAGCTCCAGCAACATCCCACACAAGGTAGTTCAGGAGATGGAGAAGGAAGTGAAACACAGTTGATATGTAAAAACATTCTGGCACCAAAAAGCAGTAAAAGTGTAAAGGGGGATGATTAGAGCCCGACCGATACCAATATGAGGCAGTAAAAGATTTCAAATACCGATATATCGGCAAAGGAAATGTAACTGAGGCTTGATATTTTACCAATTAACTATAAACTTTGTAATAAATAACTATAAAGAAAAAGAAAACACGACCAAATATGTAGAAGTTGACTTAAGAAAATAAACATATTCTGCTTTGTTTATTCTGTAAAATAAAAGTTTCAATAGTTGCAGAAACATAAAAGCTGATGTAGATATGTCAGATATCTGCAGCTGATGAATCGGTCGGGTTCTAGAAAAGATCTGAGATGCCACACACACACACACACACACAGACCGAAAACAGAGGGAAGGAAGGAAGGGAAGGAAGCGAGGGAAGGAGAGGAGGGACAATATGCTAGAAAACATTTGGATGGAATAGAAACAATGAGCAGGTTTCAAGTGGCAAGAGGTCAGTTCTTTAGGGTGGTTCTCAAACGTCTTGGTTTGTCTATGTCCAGTCCCAGCACCCTTAGCTCCAGTTAAAACCCTCCCACTTCCTGTGGTTGATGGTTCATCTGCGGCAGATCGTAGAGGCATTTCCCACCGCGTCTCGCCAGACGTGTCCCCGGCAGCCATGACACTGTAAAAGCCGTAAAATCCTCTCGAGCGACATCACTCTTTACAAGCTTCGACCTTGATACGACCCCAAGGTTCACTCCTCGTTAGAAGCACTCTCCTCTGGCGAGAAAAAGGCAGCCATGCCCACCAATGTGGAATTATGGGAGGCTGAAATGACGATAACAGTGTGTAGGAGGACGAGGGCCAGCAGGCAGATCTTCAGTCGCCCGCTGCACAGTCTCGGGGAGGCGGCGGAGGTGACCGAGGCCCCCTCGGGCTGACAGGAAGAAGCAGTCCTTTTTAAAGTCCCGCCAGAAGGGCTGTCCATTTTGGAGTCCCATCGGACGTCGCAACACTCTGCGTCGCTGTCTGATGGATGATCTCCCAAGAGTCCTGAGGGACAGAAGACACAGGTTGAATAGAGGATACAGGGTTTAAGACAAGGGTCAAGGTCACGAGGTTCTCTGACGGCTGATACCACAAATCAATGAAGGAGCCAGAAATCTATAAATAAATATATAGTATATTTTCACTTCTTTTCTGTTTGTGTTCAGCTTCTAGATCAGACTAAACTCTAAAAAAACTGCTTCTTTTAATACCAACAATCTAATTTGCAGTTTAATTCCAGCGGACTGACCCTTCTGGACGGATTTAGAGAGAAACCCAGCAGACCTTGGCTCTGCAGGAGCAGACACAGTGACCCACCACTGAACTCAAATTAAAGTCCACGACCACATGGGGGGGAACACATCACTGCAGCGGTTGATGACTCGAGAAGCCTCGACTGGACGTCTTGACACAGTGAACTGAGAGCAGCGGGCGGATGAGAGCAGATCTAGGTCACGCTGATCTGACGTCGATTAAGTTCTACACCGAAAACACATCAGGGTTTTTAAGAATAAGAAGCAAAACTCTTTTTCAAGAACATTAGAGGTCGATCGAAGTGAAGAGGAAACTCTTCTCACGACCGTGTGGTCACGTACACACAACACGACTCCGGTTTCCATTCATCTGAAGTTTATTTCATTCATCGACCAAAGAAAAGGATTTAAATGCAGGATTTAAACACAAGATGTCAAATCTTGAATGAAAAGGAGCAGAAAGAAGAATAATCTTATATAATCTGTTCTCTTCTCTTTCACAAGACGTAAATTAACAAAGCAAATAATTCAATACAATTTTAAATTCCCTCACATCCCTTTATTAGTTCTTGAGTTACAATTTATTTTTAAAGAAGCTCACAAAATGATTTCTCTGCCAGAACAAAACTTAATCAACATATTTCTTTGTATTTCCTATTTGGCTTTAATAGTTTGTTTAAATATAATGTTTGTTTTAGATCCTTTAGTTTCTTTGTTGAGATTCTTCCATCAACTGCTTCCTCTCACTGTGAAGCAACGTTCCATCAATTTGGTTCTGAATCTTTTCAAGATCTCTGTTTCTTTTAAGTTATAATAACTTTTTTCAAGTCTTTTCTGGATGTTGGTGGGCAAAGTTTTCTTAAGAGCTTTATACATCATTTGCAGAATATTGTAATCTACTAGTTCCTGAAATAAAAAAGGATTCTTCCTGTATTTTCTTTCTTCTCTTTCACTAAAAAGTGTTATATGCGAGTACAGTAAAGTTCAGTTACCCAGCATGCCCTTGTTTCGTTCTTCTGCATGTTGAATACAACTTGTTTGTGAGTAACATGCAGCACTATGTGTGGTGTGAGAGAGGATCATCCCACAGGTGGAGCCGGGCGGAGGGAGCATCAGGTTTTTACTTTGCCGGACGGGGGAAACGATTAAAGCAGAAAACCAGGTCGTTCCAAAGAGTTGACACACTTTCTGTTGCCTCAGAATAAATCAGGGGTGAGAAGTAAACACAACCGACATCACCCAGCGCCTGAGAGACGCTTCAAACTGACGCTGCTACGTCGCCTCTTCCTGGGAACGTCGGCACGCAGCCAGCGTCCGGTCCTCTGAGGAGGAGTCCTCGGTGATTACTACAGTATGAACCGCAGTAAATATTGAGAGGCAGGCCAAGTTCAATTCATCAATGCATTGTTAAACTGTCCTGTGGGCCCTGCAGAGCTCACACACACCACTAGATGTCATCAGAAAGCCTTTCCAAACCCCTCCAGGAAGATCCAGACAGTGAGGAAGCACACTGAGGACGAGTTAACACGGAGCCTCCCTTTATAAAACGCTATCCACCAGCAGTAATCACATTAAGAGGGTTTCCTCTGAGGTGTGTGAGTATTAACCTGTGCAGATGAAGCTGGGGCTGCCGCCGTGGATCAGGTCGTCGTTATCCGGCAGAATGAACGGACAGCTCTGCTGGACCTCCAGGCAGTACTGCCGGCACGGCACCTTCTTCTTACACGACTGCTGGGTGGTGGGGAAGTACTGAGCACAGAGCCAGGGCTTATAGGCCGTCTGGGGGAGAGGAGAGTTAGAGAGTAAACCACGACAAATACAATGAGAACATAGACCGGATGGATGTAGAAGATGTAGAATAACTTTGAATACACTTTAACATCAGACTCGGACTGCAAAGAACAAATATTGTTATTGTTGAGTAACCTTCTAATAACTTTCTGTGACCCAGACATGATCATATCTCTTGTTTTCATAATTAATTCAACTTTAAATGTGATTTCATCCTTCATTTACTGTACTGCTCCTCTTTCTGTACCATTAACAACCACTTTCCTGCCACAAGATTAACCTCACAACATATCGTCGTCATTTCTGTGCTGAAACTTCTGTGAAAAATAGAAACCAAGCTGATAATATTCGCCATAAGCTCAAGTATCCTTGACACCATCAGTCACGTGTTGAGTCTGATGTCAACAAGGCTGATGTTGAGGAGTTTTCAGGGTTTTCACTCAAATAAGGAGTTGAAGACTTCATTGTGTGAGCGCTGCCTTGTACAACCCACACAAGGTTACGTTATTGTCGCTGTCAGTCGATGTGTCTCCAGAAACCAGTGCAGCGTGACATCTATTGTCTTGTATTGTCCGTTAATAGCAGGAGCCGCTATGAAGTGATGCTGTGTGTGAAGGGAGTGATGTGACACACTCAGGTAACAGTCATTTACAAATCCATAACTAACTGTTAGCAGCAATTAATAACCAGGTCGCAGAATAATAAATGTTCTTTACACGTGAAGACGTCAACTTGGAAACACGACTATAGATTCAAGAGCTTTTGGTGTATTTGAATGTTTTTTATTTGTTTGTGTCTGGAAGCTGCTTCAGAGTTTGAAAATGAAAAAATAATATCTGGTGCTGCAGGAGTGAGGTTCACAGTCGTCTGTAGCCTGGTTCTCATTTCTGCTCAAGGCTACGTTGCTTGTAAAACACGTTTAAAATCTCTGACCTGTGCATTGTGGGTAACACAGGGACTAAAGTCTGTGCACTGATCAAAACACACATTTCCTCTGAAAGTTTGCTGCACTTTAGTCACAGAAGTTGTGCTTCTCCTGTGCTTTAAACTGTAGAATGAAGCAATTACAGTCTCCAGAGATGTCGTCACAAACACAAAAACCCCACAACAGAGAACACGCTGCACACACAGTTAATTACGCTGTCGTTTTTAACCACAGGGGGACGGGATAGTTAACTGTCATTGTGGTCGGTGAGACGTCGACATGTTTGTTTAAATTACACCCAGAACCTCCACCAGGCTAAAAAGGTGAATCTCCTCCCCCCCTCCTCCCAACAGGCATCTGGTAAACGCAGAGAAATCCCACAGGCGACTGATTTGTTTCCTCTTTAGACCGAGAAAGACAAAGATAACAATCAGGGGCAATTATGATCATTATAAAAATAATCTGATTACAGTGATGGTGATGAGATTCATAGTGATGAAAACAACATGGAGCAGAGTGCTCCTGTATGGGTGTGGTGTATTGTATTACTGTACTGTACGGATTTCCAGGAAATACACTCATCCTTCAGAAACGAAAAAAAAAAGGATCCGTCTCCGTTTGAATTCTTGTTTTCTGTGGATGATCTGTCGTAACAAACATGTTCTTTCAAACCGTGACGACACATCTTTGTATGTTCGAGGGTAATTTGGATAAATCGCACAGAGCTGAGGAGTAAAGTGTCTCCATGCCAAGATGAAAATCACCTTAGATCACAACTGATTACATCTGTTTCAGGTTTTTTGTGTGCGTCCTGTTGTGTTGAATCTACGACGGCTTCCTATCTGCACGTTTTGACTTTAATCTGCCTTTAATTCGCGGTGATTTAGCATAAATTCTTGAGGTAATCCGCCCAGGGGCTGCCACGGCGATCAACAGAGAACCAAAACAATACCATCCGCAGTCAGACAGGAAATCTGGGTCCTCCTGAAGATGTGTGCTGGCAGTTGCCAAGGTAACAGCTTTCTCTGCTTTTCATTAAAGCTCAATGGGTACTGCCCCGCTCTCTGTTGGTTTTCTGTCTGTGTGCACGCTTCCGAGCACGCGTGTGTGAAAGGGGAAGCGTATGAGAACAAATCGAGTTAGTCAGGAAGCAGGCCTGCAGTCTGATCAGTCTAATGTGTGATCAGTGTGAATGGGAACCTGGCACTGAAAGAGCCTCATGCAGCTTAGTCTGAAGCCCAGAGACACAGACAGGAAAGACTACAAGCTGGCGACTGTTTCCAGCAGAGCTTCATGCCTGCAACTCATCGCAGCCCCGGCTCGGCCATTTGGGTTTCAGCCCTTTTCGGTGTCACATCTGTCAACACTTCTTCTGTTTCAAGGATCAAATCGAGGAGAAACTCGGTCCTGATGTTGTGGAAATTTACACTGATGCAAAGGACGTGTTCTGCCAGTCACGTACACATTCATACAGCGCGTCTATGTTCTCAACTTTCCCCATAAACTGCATAAACTGGCAGAAATCGTTACCACTGAACCAGGCAATGAGCAATGCCACTGCCACAGCCATCACGGCTACGAAAAACGTTATTGAAGCGAAGGA
The DNA here is from genome assembly GCF_022539355.2 of Hippoglossus stenolepis. Lineage (NCBI taxonomy): Eukaryota > Metazoa > Chordata > Actinopteri > Pleuronectiformes > Pleuronectidae > Hippoglossus > Hippoglossus stenolepis. The sequence continues at coordinate 2,644,940 of NC_061506.1, read as the reverse complement.
ATCAGTCTCAGAGAACTTGTATTTTGCATTTGGATCTTAATAGAAACAAACAACTATTTGATAACTACATGAAATGAAGCGATACAAAGATGTTCTCCCTGCGCAGCTTCAGACGGATCCACAGCTCGGCACAGATGGACTCACACCCCCGTGACTTCTGTGTGGATCCCTTTGGTCGCTGCGCTGGTTCACAGGAAGCAGCCGCCTTAGACTGACGGCTCTGTGTGAACGACCAGGGCGCAGGGCTTCCCCTCACCATTCACATGTGACACAGAGAGGACGGTGGGATAATCTCTCAGCTGCCAGACATGGAGGTGTTCACAGAATATTAATCCACAGCCATGAGGAAATGTCAAACATCTAATAACTACAATGACATGAGACAAATTCTCCTTTTACTTTGAGCCGCAACTGGACAAGGAACAAAACAAGAGTTTTAGAATCAGGCCGATCAGCTACAAGATGAATCTCGACCATTCTCAACATTCGGTGGTGAGTCTACCTTGGATGGTAAAAATATGATGGCTGATAATCAAAATCTCTGTTGACAAAATGAAATTAAGCTAAAAGTACAGTGTGAAGTATTTATTACTCATTATGTCAAGTGTGTTTGATTTATTAGCAAAACAACTGTGATAAAATCGCCCTACTTCACAAATGAAGTGCCAAGTTAACAGTAGGCCGACTTATCAAGGGTTTAAGCCCCCGGGTGTGTAACAACTTTAACTCAACACAGCCTGAAGTATCAACACACACTCTAACACACACACACACACACACACACACACACACACACACACAGAGTGGCTATAAAGTGGAATGACAAAGACGGCTATAAAAAGCGTATGAGTCAAGCTGCCGCGAGATCCCAGTTAGAAGCTGAATGACACAGATCATTACCACTCACACAAATCATGGTGTCAGTACAACAGGAAGCAGCGCTCACACTACCTGAGCTATTTTCAGACCTGTTTCTTCCTTTTCATTACAGCCCGGGGAGTTTTTTTTTAGCCCTGTAATGTACTGAGTGTGCAGAAAATATTAGATCCATGATACTGACGACTCTCAAGTTTAGTATTTGGGAAAGACGGTCCAAATATTGAAGGAGCGTTCGTAGGCTGCACAACATAAAAGAAAAGAAACGGCATCAATCTCCACAAAATTTTTACTTTGATGCACTCACAAGTCAAATCTCCGCCACGGGTCACTGACGCAACCCTGGGATAATCTGGCAGGACAGGGGGGGTAAACAGGCGGCTGTATTCCTGCATTGATGTCCGCACTTATTACATGCCATTCCCCGGTGGTGTATTCAGGCGCCCTGCGTGTGCGTCTGGAAAATGACACTCGGAGGCAGAGTGGTCTCATCAAATTAGATGGTTTGCAATTTCAGGGCAACTCTCAGTTCATTCATCTTCCACCAACTGGAAAACTGCAGGTTCAAAACGGGCTGCAGTGGACGACTGTTTATAAAGTCAATTCAAGTTATTGATAAATCCAGATTGAAGGGTTAGGGTTAGTACATTAGTGAATTGTAGATTTTTCAGGTATCTTTACTTGTACTTTTCAAAATAGGTTTTAATCAATTTAACACCGAGACAGAGCTTTACTGGACGATTCCTTGTTGTATTTCTATCAGTGTGTATTACTCACAACAGAAGTAACAGGATCAAGACGAAACAGACAAGCGAGGAAGAGGAAGAGGAAGAGGCACATATGTCAGTAACGACATGGAAGGAAGTCAAGAATCAGCCAATATTATCAACAACAACAAAAGATTCCCCGTCTGCTGACTTATGTAAATTAAGAAAACTTCATTCAACACATCTTACGAGTCTCAGCCGCTAGAAATGACCTTCAGAGGGAAACTTTTTACCTTGAGTACATTTCAGGTTCTGTACTTCTATACTTGTACTTGATTTCCTCTTAACACGAGTATGTGTACTTCTACTTGAATAAAGAATGCGTACTTGTGCCACCTCTGCTCACCACTCTTACATATTAAGCTATAAAGAGTGAAAACGTGTGGATTAAAAGAATAAAATAGTCTTAATCAAAATAGTCTCATGCTAAACTTGCTCTTCTGGCTGCAGCTTCATATTGAAAGTACTTAAATAGCACTGACGTTAAATTAAGGGTTTTCTTTTTCAATAACTTTTCATTACATAACAATAATGTTTAATAAAATGGTTTTAACAGAATACAAAGCACTTATAGAAGGTGATGTTAAACAGGCTATTGTCTGTGGACGACTTCATTATTTGAGCAAAGTGTTTACATTATATATAAAAACACAAAGAGCTGTGACACTTTCTGTGAAACACACACCTGAAGAAGAAGGAAAACAGTAAACAGAGGCCTTGATTAGGGATCCATCAATCGTATTGACAGGCTTCCAGAGGTTTCCAGAAACCATCAACCCTTTAACTGGAAATGCAGCAAGGAGCAGATGGCATTATGGGATGTGGGAGCGCGCGGCCGGACTGACACGATCCAGGAGGTTTTTTTATGACCCGTCTCCTGCGTCAGCCCCTGATACATGCATGGACATGGAGGACTGGTTCAACCTATCAGCACATAAAGATGTAGGCTGCATCCTTTCCCCGAATCGATGTGTTGCAGATTAGTTCTGAGAAAACATGATCATGAATGTGTATGGCAGGATTTGTTTCCAGGCTGGTTCTACGCACAGATTTACTAAACAGGAAGATGTCACAGCTGCCGAGGGAAACAAACCCGCATTAAACCCGATGTGTGGATACGTTTGGTTTCACGCTGAGTCGATTAAAGTCACAGGATCTCTGTTGACTTGTTGATCTGCAGCCTCTCCTCTCATCGGAGCTCAGAGAGGCCGATGAACAGGTCAGCGTAACTTTTAACATGAGGCCGTCACCTCCAGCCACAGCGGCAGCGCTTCAATAAGAGTTTCATGGACCTGCAGAAGCACCTTTTAAAAAAACAGATTGAAAACTAACATCTTACCATCATTGTGTTTTATTTATATTTTCTACTTGACTTGCATTATTTAGTCCCTCAACTTATTTTGCTCTTTTTAATCTCTTGTATTTCCTCTTTTATTTGGTCTCTGTTTTGTTTTTAAACCTTGAATTTACCTTTGTGTATGAAACAAACTTTATAAATAAAACTGCCTTATCTGTTTTTATATAACAGTGCTGAACTAAATGAAGTTAGCTGCCACAGAAACCTGGAACTGAAACATTTCCACTCACAGCAGCTTTGCACCGACCTGTGGAAGACGACGTCTCTCTACTCTACAATTTGCACAGAAACAACGTACAGGATGAATGACGACAACCGTTCTGGCTAAATGCTCAAAATCATTATCGACCAAGTGTTGGCAGGATTGACAGTGAGGGAAAGAGGAGGAGTGATCGGCCTGAGGGGGCAGCGCAATCGGTGTAAAGATTTATTAGTGAACAAGGGAGTGAAAAGGTCAAAGGTCACGGTGTGAATGTTCGTGTGCTACAAACAGGTGAGGAACAATATCAGAGAACATTCACCTCAGTCACTGCATAGAACGCTCGAAACAGGAAGGCAGAACATTTCATTTGTTTATGACACAATACTAAATACAAAATGTGACCAGAACAAGTCTACGTTCATGTCAGCAGCTCTTTAGACTGAGACACAGGCTGCATCCATACTACTATGTTTTAGTTTGAAAACGTGTTGCTGATCTGGAATCTGAGGTAAAGGGGCGACGGACACATGCATTCAACGTTACGTTAAACAACATGGTCTAGATTCATGTGTGCCAGCAGCCAATCACAGAGCCAGGGAAGGACAGTAACACTTGTGGTCATGGAAACCGGGAACCAAGAGCCGCCCGATTGGAATTAATGAGACTAATTCTTTAATTAAACCAATTCTTCCTCCGAAGCATCTTTCCGAAGCCAAGACAACTATCTGCTGACTGAAACATCCCCGACCTTTGACAACCTAATATTCTCTCTTTTCCTTTTTTACTCATCCACAGCTCGTACTTCCCTGGGTCTCCGTCGGTTCACATCGAGTAGAAAGCGTTTGAAGATGATGTAAATCAGCATCTGGAACTTCTGAATGAAAAGCTGTTCATCAATTATGATGATACACATCCAAGTATCCAAGAGGGATGATTTTTAAAAAACTAAAAACATCGTACAATCCTGCAAACCATCAGTTGGAAGCGCAGCCGACTCACACTGTCATACTTATTGCATAGGACAGCAGCATACATCACCACACCATCAATGTAATGGAAGAAAGTGTCGATGTAGCATGTTTTTTATCGGAGGAAACACACGGGCTCGCTCTTATACATAAAACAACTCATGCCCAGTGACAATTCATTTAACGTTGGCCTCAATCATCCTAATGGGCCGAACAGAGCTTAACAGAGACTCAAACACAACCTCTTACCCAGACCACTGTGCTCGTGCAGGCCGGGTTTGAAAAGGCTTTTAAAAGGGGCACCAGAGGCACCTTACAGGGGAATAAGAGGAAGGGGGGATAATCCCATTAGCACCAAGTGGTGGGGAATTTAGATGTGAGCACCTGAAAACAGCACACGGGATATTTGGGCGTCATCACTCTGATATCGGACATCACCAGCTGCGGCTGCCGAGAGAAACCAAACCTCCAGCCGGCTCCAAACAGACATCGTCCACATCAGTCTAACGCACAGTGACAGGGGTTTACATTCACCCTATAGAAAATAATCCATTCAAAAACCTATGCAGACAATAGGACTGTTAGACTAATTGATGTCATGCCCATAAATGAACGGTGGTATTAGTTTGACCCTTTCACAGCGGAGGAGAAGAAAAAACATCCTGCGTTCCAACATCTTCATTTTCTGACATTTATGAGGCTGACGTGATGAATGTTTTCATAATTAAATTTCACTTGTTCCATCATTGCCTTAAAAAGGAGAACACATCGGCAGCTAAATGGAATTCATCTCCGGGGAGGATTTTTTAAAGAAGTCATTATAACACATCTGTGCAGGTCCTTCAGGACTTTAGTGGCTGCATGTGTTCAAACAAAGAGCAGGTTTGAATCTAAAGCCCTGAAAATAAGTTACGTAGCATTAAATACGTTAAAAAAGGTCTTATTCTTCTATATAAATGAATATGAAGTCACGCTCCCTCTGTCCCTCCATCCACTTCCTCCCTGTGAAACTGTTGGCGATGCTACATCCTGGACAGGTCGCCAGACAACCATTCACACCTACTGACTATTTAGAGTCAGAGAAGCCAGAGCACCAAACCCATGCAGACATGGGGAGACATGCAAACACAAAGACCCCACACAAACCAGGATTTGAACCAGGAACCTTGATTTAAATAGGTAGAAATGTATGTGCAAGGATACAGAGACAGATGAAGCGGTCACCTTGATTGGACATGATTTGGTGCCAACATATGTGGACGCTGCAAAACTGATGGGATATATTATATCTTGTCATGTATTTGTGTGCGTTGCTGTTTCATGGTTGAAGGTTGTTACGTTTTTTTCATCTATGCACCTAAATTAAAAATCATGCGTCCTAAATGGAATCGCTCCCGTAAGCTGAGATGATGCTGCTCCGATTCACTTCACCGCTGATTGACAACCCAGCGATATGTCAGAGAAATTACTCCGCATGTCATCTATAATGGAAACGCCACAGAGGTTAAATTAGGCCTATTAATTGGGCAACCCACGTTAACCCCTTCTGCCTGGCGCGGTTTCCCTCCCTCCTGCCGCCTCCTGCACTTATCTCATCTGCTCTCCATGCAGCGCTTCCCTGTTAAAGCAAACATGGAAGCGCCTGCCGTGCTCTTTCCTTCCCTCTCTCCCCGCCTCCTGCCTCATCAGCATGCCGCTCAGGGACCTGCCCATTCATAAAAGAGCTGTCGTGGGGTGGGCCGGGCAAAACCCTCTCCAAGGTCAGCGTTCACAACTGCTGCTGCAGGAAGACACAATGGCGGAAAGCACATGTGAGCGGTTTTCCGTGTGCAACCTGCAATGCACTGCAACAACCTTGGTTCACTCGTGCGCGGCTGCAGTGGCGTCTTTGTGTGAGACGCTTGAGCCCCATGATGCTTTGATGTATACACACAAAACACAGCAACACAAAGAACACAACTGTTAATTTAACATGAGAAAATTATGGATTTCCATGAAAATGTTGTGCCTTCACTGACGAGAGGAAATCCTCACATTGTCCCCTGACGTGATTCATATGATACTGACTGAATATTCAATGATACACATTCAAATCAGAGATAAAATCGAGCAGTACGGCAAAATCTACATAAATAGAATTATATTACGTCACAGTTTATCTTGTGATATCTTTTTACATATAATATACCAAAAAAATATGCTATTAGTGTTTCACATGCAGTTAATGACAGTTAGTAAAGAACAGCTTCTGCATGATAACAGACATTATGGAGGAGATACAGCTGCAGACTCGCTCTTCACTTAACTGAAGTACAAGACTCGTTGTGGGACTGTTACTCACTTAAATTCATTAGTTGATCAACAGAAAGAAAAATACCAAACGTCCACCTTCTCCAAAAGTAATGATTTATAGATTTTTCTTGTTTGTAGCATTTTAAACTGAGTATCCGTGGGTTCAGGGCTGATGATTAGACTAAATATTAGATTTTGAGATGTAACCAATTACGAGTCGGTCTCAGCTGTCAATCATGATGTTAAGCCCTGTTTTAATAGCATCAAACAACCAATTAAAACCAATGTGATTTGATTTGTACTCTGACTTTTTAGTTTGGTCCCGGTGGATTTATAAGTGTTTCAACTTGTTACACGTTTAGATGAGATTTTGTTAAAAAACGACAAACACAGGAATATAACTAAGATGAAGAGTAACCCTGGATTCTTTCTAAACCCTATATCCCCCCTGTAAACACACACAGATTCAAACAGTAACATGATACTTTCTCAGGCTATTTGCCCTATTTTGGTTGGAGGAGCTGCCCACTATCACATGAAGGACGAGCGAGCGCAGCGGGGCTCAGTGCAAATCAATAAGGATCAACCTCTTAGTAATGCGACCACCCGTCCCTCCAGCTGCGCACCACGCAAATGTGTGCGGCCGACAAGGATCTAAGGAGGAAGGACGCTGTGGACACTGTGGACACTGTCCTCCTTTCCACTTGTACACAACCCCGGCTAAGATTAGACATTGAGTTTGACCTGTAGGACGGGGAGACGGATGAGTGTTCACATCATAGTAGTGATGTGGTAGTGAAAGCAGGAGAGAGAGCAGCAGGACGTGTAGTAGAAGTTGGAGCAGACGAGCGAAGACAAGAGACTCAGTGATAACTTGGTCTGAGATGAGACTGAGAGCGACCAGCAGGTTCCCACCAGAGCAACTTAGGAATTTAAGTGAGGGAAAGAAAAATCTGAACTTTCTTAAACTTTCTTCACAAATTGAGTAATTCACACAGAGGTTTACCAATATAAAAATGTTCTCTTCTCTATCACAGCAGAAATAAGCCTGGGATCTTTAGCATATCTGTATCTGTGTTAATGTCAAATTTATACTCTGATTTTACAGAATAAACAATGCAGGAAACATGTGCATAAAATCTGTATCAGTCAGGGTTTACTCTGGCATCGCAGGTACGAAACCCTCCGTGAAATAACGTGATTTCAGTGCTGAGACCACAGGTCTTTGTTGGAAGCAGTTTCACTGCCAATGAGCCTTTGAGAAGCCAAATTTGTTTTGGCTTCATTATTTCCTGTGCAACTATAAGAGCGTCTGACATTTTTGGTGAACACTAAATGCTGGAAAACGCTGGAGCTTTTCAAGCAAGCGAGCGCGTCGGGCCTGGACCTGCTGTCAGGATGAATGGAGGGTTTTCACCATCGGAGGATCCCATTGAGAGGAGCGAGCACCAGCTATGTCCACAGTGTGAAGCTTCACCTGAGGCTACGGGAATCAAAGCACCACCTGTGGACCAAAGAACCCACTCGTGCAACAACAAACACCGCTCTCCATGTCAAATATCCTCACTCGAAATATCCGCTGGCAGACGCCGACTCTAACGGCCTCCCCTGCTGCCACGCATGTTGAAACGAGACGTGTGAGGCAGGGATCTATTTGTTTAATGCGTCCACACTTGCCAGCTCAGTGTACACTGTAATCTTGCCATATTTACAGAGATTACGTATAAATCTGTCTGAGCGGACACACAAGTTGCAGCGCTCGGCTTCTCCGAGGCAGGTAGCCATTAACTCAACAAGAGCTTGACATTATCGCTTGAGTCACGCTGCTCTCTGCTGCAGACCACATAGACGGGACTCGGGAAACCTATAATCAAGTAGGTGCAGGAACAAGGCCGTTGTTAGAGAAATTAGCAGCTTGGCGAAATGACTGTTTTCCCTGGAAATGTCAAACGACAAGGGCCGAGACTGACAACGGACAAAACATGAAATCATGAGCTGGGCTTGAGTTCAGCCGAGGGAAAGAAAGAATGTCACACACGCAGACTTGAGGGATCTTGTCAATGGAGGAGCTTCTGAGAGGAGCTTCTGATCGGCGCTGGCCTCTGTCATTTGCTGCATATTCCAAAGCTGCAATCAATCTTGACTGTGATATAGCTCAGGTCAGGCTTAACCGAATCATTAGTGCAAATACTGCTGATGGGATATAAAGCCTCAAGAGAACTCTCGCTGCAACTAATGATTATTGTCGTTATTGATAAATCTGCACTTATGGATATTCAGTTTGCAGCACGGTCAGACTTTGACAGGCAGGTAATTGATTATCCAAACATGTTTTTGATTGATCAGTTAATCAGATAATCACTTAGATGCTCAGATGTCAAAAATCTTCAGCTATAAAACAGCGACAGTTTCTTTTGTGTTTAAAACACAAGATCCCTTAATGTGCAGCAGTCTCCAGCTCCTCGTCAGTGTTTGTATACAACCATACGAAGGCTGACTAAAAAGATCTGTTGTCTTAGAAGGATTAACACACAATACAGAGAATTAAAGAGAATATTAAGGGAAGTAAATAAATGTTTGATGAATAAACACACACACACACATCTACAAGTTAATGCAGTTATGCTTGTTACAGGGTTTCTGCAGGTTTCAACAAGTGACCTACACTTCCCCATGATGGAAACTTGATCAGTTCTGTGTTGGTCTTGTGTGTAGTTTTATTACATTGTCTAAGTATCTGTACCACTGAGAAAAAACAACAACACAAAGACATTACAAACTATGTATATGCTGCTTCTCTAAAGAAAAGACCTAGAAGTATTAAAGACCTAGTACAATATAATTTAACATACTTTTTAAGAGCTAAAAATCAGATTATTGAATTAAGACTTGTTGCAGAAACCCTGTGTTAAGACTTTGCATTAACTTCCATTCATTGTGCGCAGCCTCAACCAAACTTAACCATGACCAATTCATACCGAACCCTAACCCATGTGACCAGGATGTCAGACCTGACCTTTAGCCTTAGGACCTGGATTTAGTTCACATGAGGTGTCCTGAGAAGGTCAGTGTTTGTACTGGAAAGCTCCTACAAACAACAAACACACACACTAACCTAAACCTAATCTAACTTTAACCTAAACCTAACCTTAACCTAAGCAAAGGCTTAGCCTGATCTTAATACAAGTCTTCACCTTAAAATTAGAATTCAGGGGCCCACAACAACAGGAATAACCTTTACCTAAACGTAACCTGACCATAACAAAAGGTTAACCAGTAATACCTGGACCACACACACACACACACACACAGATTTATGAAGCAGTACTTCCATGTGTTTCTATTTAAACACACTGGGCTCATATCAGTATCAGTCTGATTGGAGTTTTGACGTGAATGTGAACGGAGCCAGGCGGAGTTCAGCACCGCGGACAGCTCCGGAGCTCTCCGCGGTGCTGAACAGCAGCGGGGCTCTCAGGCTCTCTTGCCCCGCTGACGGTGACACGCGAGGCGGGTGAAGACGAGGAGCGAGCCCGGGCCTGGAGCAGAGCAAACACACACAAGCCTTCCGCGACATTAAGCAGGGGAAACCACCTCTTGACTTGAATGAAACGCTCTCGATGTGGAGTGGAGCGGCCATGATGAACACCTGGCGGACTGCGACAACACACACACACACACACACTCACACACACACACACACACAGGCCCCAGAGTTGTGTGCATATGGCAGCCCTCTCCTTCCGGCTCATTAAGACCTCACAGGCTGTAAAAGCTAATTCGGAACGTGTGTAAATGTCTGTGGGTGCCGCACATTGAGGCCTAAACGCGGCGAGGAGATGAATGAACATGAGGCCCGGAGTCTCCTTGAATCTGTCACCCGTCTCCATGGCGACAGAGGATGAGGAGGAGGAGGAGGAGGAGGAGGAGGACCAAAACTGGCATCCACACCCGGGCCCAAATCAACAGATGGCCACCCCCACCCCTCCATCACCAGCACCGGGCAGCAGCGGCAGCAGCAGCAGCAGCAGGCGGCAGCAGCACCCCTCCCCTCTCCCCTCGACTGCAGCCTACCTTGCACTGCTCCATGCACGTCCTCACCGAATATGCCTCCGGCTCGTATTTCTGACTCAGGAGCTCAAAGTCCTCGTATTTCTCCTGGGCGTGCTGGTCGTAGCGCTGGTACGCCTGCACGCACAGGCTGCACCGGGTCGTGTCGCCGTCGCCGAGCACGTCGAGGCTGCAGTTCAGGTTGTCCGGACTCGTCGAGCCGTAGAACAGGTCCAGCAGCGAGTAGGAGTTACAAAAGGAAAGGTACAAATCGCTCATATTTACAGCCGCCCGCGTCCCCTCTTGGTCGGAAAGGCCCCTGCACAGATGGTCGGCGTCCGCGAAAGCGAAGCAGTTCTTAGATAAACTATCCCGGTGGCAAGTTTCGAGGCGCCACAAATGTTTGGTGGAGTTTCCTATAAAAATAGCATCTGGGTTTCCTCTGAGGCTGGGGTGTGCTGAGTGGGTCTGGGGGGAGAGGCGCACGGAGGAGGAGGAGGAGAACTTGTCCCGGGTGCGGGCCAGTTTGGCCTCGGCGCAGAACCACAGGTGATCAGAGAGCAGGATGGTGAGGAACAACAGGGATGCCAAGGACAGTCGCCATCGCTGCGCCCTCTCTGAGTCGGTGAATGGCTTTTGGTTGTCTCGGGGGGGCTCTAGCCAGATTTGGAAGCCGTCGTCATCTTCTTGCTGCCAACACGTCCCAGCACCCCTGGTCATATTTTGGGAACCGGCCACCGTGGGGGCTCCTCTGCCGCAACAGTCATTGACGTGGGGTCCGCTCCGCGTTCGCCTCCCCTCGGGTGTCGGGCGGTGGGTTGTCCCGGCTGGCCTTCGCGATCACCGGTAATTCCCATGAAAAGCAGCGGGGCTCGGATGGGGAATCAGGCGCTGGCGACCACGGGCCGCATCCTCCATGGCTGACCGGTGAAGCCGCTGTCCTCCTCTGCGCGTCGTTTTCACAAACACTCCCCGACGCCTTTACGTTTCCCCCGGCCTCTGTCGTGCGCTGCCCTCCTCCAACATGGCGAAGCGGTTCTCCTGTGGTGTCGGCGGGTGGGCCCGCAGCCTGTGACGGACCTCCTCTCGTCTTCAAGCCCTCACCGTCCTCATATCGACGCCGTTGTCAAGTTGCCACCATGTTCGCCCAGGAACCGTGTGTTCGCAGGAAGCTGTGTCAGGTCGGCGGCAAATAACCCGCTGCGCTTCCGGGGTACGCCTTCACAATAAAGTCCACGGGGAGCCTTTTGCTGCCTCGTGTCAAAACCAGGTTCTGTCTTTATGATCACAAACTATGAGCCTGTTCTCATTATTCATATCTATTCTATCTATATATATATGTAATTATAAATGGGTGTAAATTCACCATAGTATACTTAATAGCTGTACATTATATGTAGTTTAATTATATAAAGATGTAAGTATAAAACTATATATTGGCATAGTAGCACAATATTATAAATATAATGTGAATAAAAGATATATAGAAGTAAGTATATAAATGGGTGACTTTTAAGAGGTAAACATGTGGCATACTAAATAAGCATATACATGCCTATAAGACTGTTATATAGGCAGTTTTGATATATAGTTTGAATATGAGTCTAAATTCACCATAATATACAAATGAATTATATAAAGTACAAATGTACATATATGAATAGGTATAAATTCACAATTGTATACAATATGATGCGGTAATATAAGCATGTCTGAAAGTAAATATAAAGATGGGTGATTTTTCACAATAAGAGATGCTATATGTGATAAAGATAATGTGCAGGAGGACACTAATGTGCACAATTACATTTTCAGTTTAAAAAAGGGGGAATCATTCAAGTTTTGTCTTATGTCTCATGTTGGAAAGTTACATAGTGTGTTTAATTTTGAAGATCACAGCCTCTGACTTCCGTTTTTTTGCTGCTTCCTTCTTCCTCTTGACCAAACCTCTCCGTCTTTGACGTTGTGCGCGCGCACCACAGTCGAAGCATCCCACGGTACGAAGGCATGTCAGTGTAAAAATATTCTAATCTAATTTAATTCAAAGCAAATACACATTTAAACTATTTATGTGTAAAGAGCAAGAAATAAATAAGAAACGACACTGAAACCAAACAGGTGGATAATATATACTGAGGAATAAAAGAGGTTTGAGAGAGTCTTATTTTGAAAATACACAATAGCAGACTTGTTTTAGTTGTGGCTGACTTGACTTTGAACCAATCAGACAGGTCACTCACCTGATTCCAGCCTCAGGGCAGAAGCTCTGAACAAGAGAAAAGGAGCCACTTTGTGCTTCTACGTGTTTGACTCCATTTGAAATCAGTCACAACACAGACGTCTGCATGTGTCCAGGAGCTTTCCTTTGTTTGTGTTGTGTTGCTTTTGCAGAGAAGATGATTTAACGAGAAAGAAATGTGACCTTTGACCACTGAAATCCAATCAGTTCATTTTTGAGTCTACGTTAAAGTTTGCACTAAAATTTTAAGAAAGTCCCTCGAGCTGATCTGAAGAAATCACATTCAAGAAAAACATAAAGATAATTGTGAGGTCATGGACCCTGACCTTTGACCTTTGGCTACCAAAATCAAATCACTTAATCCTTGAATAGAGGTGAATGTTTGTGGCAAATGTTAAGGGATTCCCTCGAGGCGTTCTGTGTATTTCACATTCACAAGTCAAAACATGTGGTTTGAGAGGTGACCTTGACCTTTGACCTTCAAATTATTATCAGTTAATCTGTGCCACTTACTAACCGCTTGTTCACTTCCTGATCGATGATGTGGAACAGCGACAACCAGCCGAGTGAGAGCTCCTTCCCCATCAGGACGTGGTGTTTCTGCGCTGCGAGGATCTATAATCGCTCAGAGAACCGGTGGTTGAAGTGTTTGTTGAAGCTTGGCAGGAATAAGCACTGGCTGAGCACCTCAAATTAAAGCCTGTCAGTCAAACGCTCCCTCTGCATCACCTGGAAATAGTCCAGAGTGGGCGACAGGTTACACACAGCTCATGAGTCCGGAGGATTTTTCTCTCAAAGTGGCACAAGTTTTATGAGCTGAAACTGCCTCAAATGTCATTTAAAGGAATTGAATGTTTAACATCGTTAGAAAAACACGGGAACGCACACAAACCCTTTAGAGATTATTCACACGACATGATTAGGAACAGGTACTTCATCACTTTTACTTTGACAATGTATTCATGCGGCATTTGCAATGCCCAGGACACCACAGGCGGCACCCTGCACCCCCGAGGCGACGGCGATGAAGGTTATAACATATCAATGAGTCCCAGGGCACATTGGTGACATTTCTGGAGACGGGAAAGAAATGGCGACATCTTGGTTGAAGGGCCTTGAGCTGAAGTGGTTTTGACGTACACCTGTGGTGCCCCTCGGTCTCTCTCTGCCAGCGGAGCGCCAGCTACAGAGCGGAGGCAAAGGCCATCCCTTCACACACACACGTTTAAAGTTAATTACTAATTTTAAAAAACAAAAACTATTATTATTAGAGTTGTATTTATTGTGTGAATAAAAAGACACAGAAGCATAAAGGCACCGATCACAGACAGAGAAATAAATTATTCTGCAGTTTTACATTTTCTGCTTTGAGCTGATTTCAGACCTGCACTGAAGTCTGGACGTTTTCCTGAAATTTTCTGGAGGAGCTGGTTATGAGAACGCAAATGCTCGAGTCAATTGCTCCAGAGATTTTCCAGAACTTTCCCTGCAAGCCTCCTCATGAAAGGTCCGGAAAATATCAGAGTGAATCCATGTGAGGATACGGCAGGAAAATGAAGACGAAAAATGTATACGTCAATGTCCGGCCTCCTGCTGCTCTACAGGCTCCGCCCCTCACCTGAATGTTCCCCACATGTTCCTGTTGTTGTGAACGAGTCAGACTGTTTTTCTCCAGAGTCTGAAAACTGCTCAGCTTATAGTTTTTGGCTTTAGGGGAAAAAACTGAATTGGCTTCTAGATTTGAAAACCTCATAATAAAATGATTCTGAATGCTAAAAAGACAAACCGACACCGAGGAGCCTTAATGACTCATTTAGAAAACATTACATTTCCATGAAAGCCCTGTTAAACGCTTTTTAAAATCAAATCTCTTATTTTTCTTTTAATGGTTTGTTTGATTTGATTAAAATCCCTTTATTTGAATGAATTAAAATGCTAAAAACGAGGATTCTCCTCCAGCGTCATCACCTGAAGACTCGTCAAACTAAGTAATTATTGTCATTCATCACATATCCTGCTTTGATTGAGTCACTCACCCAAGAGTCTCTCACAATCTTAAACTTCTTCATGAAGCTTCGCCTCAAAGTCCTTAAAACCAGAAGCCTTGTTTCCTCTGTGATGATGACATGAGAGACTCCTTCCTCCAACTTCTGCTCCACTCTGCCTCCATGGTAACGGAACTCCAGCGCCCTGATGTCCAAACAGGACCCAGCTATGGCGGTTTTGGTTTCTCCTACGTCAGCACAGCTGTCCATGTAAACCCTGAAGGGTCTGAACATGCTGGTGGGAAGGTCGTCCCAGCTGTAATGCTGCTCCACCTGCCCGACGTTCGCGGCTGCCTGCTGGTTGCCGCTGCCGATGCGGTTGAACACCTCACGCAGCTGCTGCTCGTCCGTGTCCACGTGGTAGCTGTCGCCGTAGCTGTCGTACTCCTTGGCGAAGTGCTCCCTGGTGGAGGGCGACATGTGGATCATGTGGTGCGGTTGCCATGGGACCACTTCCTTCTGTTGCAGGCACTCCAGCAGCCAGGACGCCCAAACCATGTCGTGCTTGTTGGCCGAAATCAGGTTCTTGACGCGCATGTTCTCCACGCCGGCGACCACACAGTAGGTGTCACGTCCGGGGTTTTGAACCACGATTCCTCCGCACCTAACATGGACAGGACACCAGATATTTACAATATGATATTTTGTAAAAACTTAAAGCTATTTTCATATTTTTTTAATAAATAAACTGAGGTCTAACGTTTTTTCAGCCGCCAACATTGAAGTGCAGCATTTAAAAAACAGATAATTACGTCTATGGTTTCAACAAATTACTGATTCACAGCTTTTCATCGTACCTGACGACGCCCTTTTCCAGCTCGGCCTTGGGATGATCCTCGGTGCCGTTCAGGATGCAGAACTCCACATCCTCAAACATATCCGTCTCCTTGGTAACCCCGGAGAGGTCCTGAGGCTTAAAGTGGTCGATGAGGCCGACCACCTTCTTGGGTTTGGGCGCCACCTTGCGCTTCTTCTTCTGTGGTTCCTCGTTGTTGATGCTGAGGTGGCGCGAGGCGAGTTTCCCCAGCGCCTTGCTGCGGAACTGGTCCAGCTCCGCCAGCGTCATGCACTGGTGCCACTCTTTGTCATCGCGGATCTTCTCGATCCTTGGGAAGCGCAGGGTGCAGCTGGTTCTGTACATGTCGCTGCCGACTATCTCCGCCGCCTTCACTTGGATGATGACAGAATTGCAGGGCTCGATGTAGACTTCTGGCTTCTCTGTTGCACACAGGATGGAAGCTGGGGGGTCATTTTTCCGGTAAACCTTCCAGTGCTTGGCGAGCTTCAAACCAAGGTCGTACAGCTCCTTCATGGTGTAGCCGGAGCCGATGCGACAGAACGAGTGAAACACTGAGGGTTTCTCTCCAGGCTTCGGAGCCTCAGCAACGCCACATAAGAAGTGGGACATCATGCCGCCTCGTCTCCCCTTCCCCCAGTAGCCGCCAACGATCAGCAGGTCGAGTTCATCCATCAAGCCATCGACATATTCTGGCTTTATCTTCAGCCATCCTTCCCCTCGTTTGTCGGGTTTGTAGATGGATAAAGGATCCTTCACCATGATCCCCTCTTCTCGGCTGTCTATGGCATCGTTGAGGGCATTCACCACCTCTTGCATGGTTCTGGCATCGCTCTTCTGCACCAGTTGAATCCTTCCTTTAACTGGCGTGAACACTGTGTTAATGACCTCGTAGCGCTTCTTCAGCGTTTCATTGCCAAACTTCTGGTTATTGATTAGCAACACGTCAAACACACAGAAGCAAGTCTGCAACCCAGAGTCGTCCATCAGCTTCTTGATGTCGAACTTGCTCCCTTTCTGCATGAAGGTCTCTGTGGTCGAGTTGTACGCCATCATCTCCCCATCGAGGATACAGTTCACGACATGACTTTTAAACACATTATGGATGTGAGGTGTCAGCGAGCCCTCCAGTGGCGATCCTCCAAACTGCTGCGTGTATTCAAAAGCATTCCGAGTGAAGTATTTGTACACGTCTCCGTCTTTGTGCAGCTGGATTCGCTCCCCGTCCAGCTTGGTCTGGATGTAAAAGGGGCTGTTGCCCATCTGTTTCTCCACATTGCGGATGTTAGCCATAGCTGCTAACATGGGCTTGAAGGCAGAGAAAAGCCCGATGGAGGCTTCACTCAGAGACAAGGACGGGTCGTGGAGCTGCTGGCAAACCTTGTTCAAGTCTGTGTTGACGTTGTAGAATTCAGCAGCATCTGGGTGGAAGACTTGGAGAACAGTTTCTTTGCTGACCCCGAGCTTCATGTCCTTCAGAATCATCCTGATGAGCCACTTCTGCTCGAGGGCGGAGCTCTGGGTGATGATGTGCAGCAGACTCTTCTTCACAAGATCCTTCTGCTTGCTCCCATTGTTGATCGCCACCGAGTCCAGAAAGTCGTTGACTTCTTTGATGCTGAGGCTTCCTTGGCTGGTGCATCGCTTCTTCAGCACAAAGTACGCCATGCCCGCAAAGTCTCCAGCTTCCCCCTGGGACGTGGTCGGAGCTCTGTAGTTCAACAGCTTATTGGCCTCTGGGCCGTTCTGTGGGAGGCCTAACACGTTGATGTAGAGTTTCGCCAACATGTTCTCCTTGATGCCATAAGCCATCCGCTCTCGTTCGAACGAGGGAACGACGAGGCGCATGGCTGGGTAGAACGAGTCAGTGGTCTTGGGATTGTCTTTGTGGAGGGCCGAGTGAAACTTCCTCCACGACTCCATGAAATCTCTGAGGATCTTGGATTTATCAGGACGGAGTTTAGACTTCTGGATTTTCTCTAGAGTGGTGCACAGGTGAAGGAAAGGAACCTGAGCTCCGACAGACGGTTCTGCAGCAGCGTCACTCGTGGAAGGTCCCTCCATGGTGAGATCTGTAACACAGAGGAAACGAGCTGAATAATCAATTCTGACAGATTCACATTGAGGGGAGCTGGTGATGGAGGATTTAATACTGAACAGAGACATAAATATACGTTTAAATATATTTACATCAACACGAGGAGAG
The DNA here is from genome assembly GCF_022539355.2 of Hippoglossus stenolepis. Classification (NCBI taxonomy): domain Eukaryota; kingdom Metazoa; phylum Chordata; class Actinopteri; order Pleuronectiformes; family Pleuronectidae; genus Hippoglossus; species Hippoglossus stenolepis. The sequence goes on along the minus strand of NC_061506.1, from coordinate 2,627,142 downwards.
AAAACTACAACTCCAGTGATATTTTCAAAATAAAAGTCACAGTTGTCGAATTATGCCCGGACATGTTTGGTCAATAGACTGAATAAAAACGGTTTGTCCAGATAAATGAGTAACTTTTTATATTTGTATATTATATATATGGTTTTTGAAATCACCTTAATGTGATTTTATCTTCACACAAAACAAAACGTGGATAAACGAAGCGTTTTAATTCGTTTTATTTTAAAAACAAATCGCTCTTTAACTCAGTTTGAAGCCCAGCGACGACACATGTTGTAAAATTAACATTACAATTAACTATTAACCATAAAATTCGCCATTACCTTCTTTATTTCCTCCAAACAAACAAAAACACAGAGAGAGAGAAAGTCCACTTCCTTGTTGTCAAAGCAGGTACCTGAGTTTAAAGCGTCCCCCTGGAAACACGAGCCGAACATTAGTTCCGATACCGCGTCGATTCTTTTTGTTGTTTTGAAAAAGTCGTCACATTTTAAACACGTCACATCTTTTAATGTTTCATCTGAAATGATTAATTATGTCTGTGATGTAAGTTTATCTGAGTGCTGCGCGCTGTTGTACACGTTTTTATATTAAACTGCATTTCCCCTGCTTGTGCGTTTACTGTAATCATCCTCAACAACAACAATAATAATACAAATAATAATATTAATTATTAACTGTATTTTCTTGACAGTAATACAAGTAAATACACATTTAAAGGATTAATGAATTAATTACATCTCATAGCCACTTTTCTGTCAATCCAGTTTATGATAGTATAATATTAGTGTCCCTAATATTTTATCCATATTTTTTTATGAAGCTTTAGATTCAGTTTTATATTTAAAATTAGAAAAACATGTCAGTCCTGCGTTTCCTCCTTTTCACCACCAGAGGGTGCATGAACAGAATATCACAATTCATCATATTTCTAGTTTTATCTTATCTTACATCTCGTAGATACTTTTCTGTGATTCCAGTTTATGAAAAAGTGTCCCTAATATTTTATCCATATGTTTTTATGAAGCTTTAGATTCAGTTTTATATTTAAAATTAGAAAAACATGTCAGTCCTGCGTTTCCTCCTTTTCACCACCAGAGGGTGCATGAACAGAATATCACAATTCATCATATTTCTAGTTTTATCTTATCTTACATCTCGTAGACACTTTTCTGTGATTCCAGTTTATGAAAAAGTGTCCCTAATATTTTATCCATATGTTTTTATGAAGCTTTAGATTCAGTTTTATATTTAAAATTAGAAAAACATGTCAGTCCTGCGTTTCCTCCTTTTCACCACCAGAGGGTGCATGAACAGAATATCACAATTCATCATATTTCTAGTTTTATCTTATCTTACATCTCGTAGATACTTTTCTGTAATTCCAGTTTATGAAAAAGTGTCCCTAATATTTTATCCATATGTTTTTATGAAGCTTTAGATTCAGTTTTATATTTAAAATTAGAAAAACATGTCAGTCCTGCGTTTCCTCCTTTTCACCACCAGAGGGTGCATGAACAGAATATCACAATTCATCATATTTCTAGTTTTATCTTATCTTACATCTCGTAGCCACTTTTCTGTCAATCCAGTTTATGACAAAGTGTCCCTAATATTTTATCCATATTTTTTTATGAAGCTTTAGATTCAGTTTTATATTTAAAATTAGAAAACATGTCAGTCCTGCGTTTCCTCCTTTTCACCACCAGAGGGTGCATGAACAGAATATCACAATTCATCATATTTCTAGTTTTATCTTATCTTACATCTCGTAGACACTTTTCTGTGATTCCAGTTTATGAAAAAGTGTCCCTAATATTTTATCCATATTTTTTTATGAAGCTTTAGATTCAATTTTATATTTAAAATTACAATTTCAATAGGGCCTCCCACTGTTCGGTGCTCGGGCCCTAATTAATGATGATTTGTCAGTACTTACATTTGCCACCAGAAGGCACAACGAAGACGGCGCTACAGTACAATTACACACATTAAGGTAATGTTGATTGCTTGCTGCAGCCACCAGGGGGCGCGATGTGTCTGTGCAAGAGGAGCAGGGCTGCACGCAGCTCTGGGTCACATGACAGCCAGGGTTGTTTACTTCTCTGCTGCTGCTGCTGCAGTGGAGGATGCTGGGAGATGTGTGTGGAGGTAGTGATCCTACACTACACACACTGTGAGCCGTGCAGGGGGGGGGGAGGCTGTGCAATGTGTGTGTCTGTGCACTGTGTGTGTGTGTGTGCATGCACCTGTCCTGATGTGAGTGTAGTGGGTGATGTCGTGCACACACACACACACACACACACACATACACACACACTGCAGTAACTGGCCTGTCATGCTGTCATGCAGCAGCACAGGGGAGTTACATAAGCCCTGCTGGATGTGCTGCTGCACTGCAACGAGCTGTGACCTACAAGACAGTAAACAACTGACGTCACTGCTTCCGTGGCACGCATCACCTCCTACCAGCACCGAGAGGGGGGGGGACTTAGTGAGAGTTTGCCAGTGAGGCACAGGGGGGGGATTGGTCAGAGTAACAGAGCTAAAGTCCTCCTGGACGTGGCCGATGATGAAGCAGAGAATACTCAGTAAAGTACTAAATATCATAACTGAATATGAGAGATGAAAAACTATGAACAAGAGACAAGTGTGCAAAGTTGCAAAGTTGCAGTAGTTGTAGATTTATTCTATATTTATATAGGACTTTGCAAAACAGACATTTCAAAAATCAAAAACAACAATTGATAAAATCTAAACCAGTGACGACAAATGATAAAACAGATAAAATAATAACATTTAATTTAAAAGTAAAGGCAAAAGAAAATGAAGCCATTTGGTATTGTTGTGTTTTGATAGACGACTCCAGGCTCCAGGCCCAGAGGCTGAAGCTACATGAGTGACGTGCAGTGTTCTCAGCACAGTGTGTACCCACATGTGTGATGTGTAATATGTGTTCCCAGCAGCTGTTTTATCAACACAATGGTTGCCAGAGAATGGTTTTGATGCTCCGGCGCCTCGAGGCCTGATTGAACTCCTCACTCATAATCTGACTCAAACGCCAGGAGAGCTGAGGACATGGAGCTCCTGTTCCCATGAGCCGCTCAACACAAAGCAGTTGCTCTGTCGGCGGGCTGGGTGCGGGCCAGGCCGGACCACAGGACACTACCCGCTGACCTTGGGCTAAAATTAGAGCAGCTTCACACATCGCCACGTCCCAGACTGTGGTCCATCCTCTTTTTTAAAACTTTTTAATATCTGTCTGTCTCTCCCCCTCTGTCATAACACGCTGTGTCATAACCGCTCTCCACATGAATCCCAGATCAAATCCTTGACCGCTCTCCGCTCCGCTCAGGCCGCCTGCGCCGTTACATCGTGTTGAGGAAGAGCGAACGCCACGGCGGCCCCTCGGTGACCCCGAGTCTGAGACAACGGCCCCTGCACCTACAGAGTGAAGCAGATGGTCCCACACAGAAGGTCGAGGTCACGTTAGGAGACTGTACAACACCAACTGGGTATCAGCTGATCAGAGGGAAGATTTCTCATCATATGGTTACATAATGTTATGATGGGTTATTTATTCAAAAGGAATAAATCAAAACAGGAACAAATTTTCCTCTGCACCATGTGTGATGAAGTGATTATGTTTTGGTGAAGGTCAAAGGTCAAAGGTCACTATGATCTCACAAACACCTTTTGCTTAATGGATTAATAAAATAATAATTAGCTGTCAGTTATATTGTCATTGTGAAGCTTCACGTCGTCCATCAACAACTTGTTTATCTGAGTCATTGTTTGATGAGTCGCTCGTTTTCATGTTCCAACCCGACTCCTCCCTCCTCAATCAACACCGAGAGCTGCTGTCATGCTGGAACTTACCTGTAGCATCTGACATGTGGGATCTGTGGATGTAAGATTACTCTGATAAGACGTGGCCCAGAATCATGACACATGAAGTCAGGTATTGATGAGACATTAAGTGATGAAGAGGAAGAGGAGGAGAGAGAAGACATTAGGTCACATAGACAGAAAACGCAGTGTTGTACAGTTCATTGCCAGGTTATCAGTCACACTGTATTTTGAACATTGCTGTTCTCTCATTATCCGTTTTCTCTGAACTCGGTGACAGTGATTCCTGCTCCCGTCCCGACCCTCAGCCGGGACGACACCTTCACCTTCACCTTCAGTAGCAGCCGCCACGGTGAAAACAACATCTGCCTCTGATTCATCTGGTGCAAGATCAGATATGAAGCTCTGCTCCAAAACAACTGGTTACACATCAATCTAATTATATTGTTGTCAGGGAGAGTGACACCTTGGATCAGACTTTGATCCAAACCACACGAAGGTGCCAACACGCTGAGCCGGAAGTTTATCTTAAAATCTGTGGAACGGGGCGTGAGCTTCGAACGCGTCCAGTGTCATTAGATTCCACTGAGCTCATTCATGTTCTTTAATTATTATCAAGGAGGTTGTTTGTTTGTTTGTCAACAGGAGAAAAGAACTAGTGATCATTAATAGACATTAATATGTAATGAAATACACTTTGGGGATATACCCAAAATAAATCTACTTAAGTAAAGTACAGATGCATGAAAAATTTACTTTATTACAACAATGAAGCTATTTGTTTAGTAGTTAGGGAGAACATTCACACGCTGCCATCAGGGGACCCTCACACTGGAGGAGCTGGGGATCGAACCAGCAACCTTTTGGCTGTTTCAACAATAAGCCGCCTGAGACCCTGCGGACCTCCCAGCTTCAGCTCTCTCCTCAGTGGGGCAGAAAAAGAACGAGAGTGACGTGCACGTTGTGTTGGAAAGACAAATAGACGTTTCAAAGTTGACTCACAACACACAACAGGGACACGTCTTGTTTAGTTGTGTCATCACGAGGCGTGAAAGCAAAGGTCTCGCTCTGTTTACAGCAAACGTGACGTTAATAAGACGATGTGGTTTGGATTCTGTTTGGTGAACACCTCAGCGTCACAGGAGTCGTTCCTCGCTCCTGTCGAGCTCTCGGCTGTTTTGCACCTGCTGTTGATGTCCGAGGGAAGTGAACCCATGCAGGTCTCTTCCCTCGCTCAGGCCCTTTCTCCTGGATTCCATCGTGAGGCTCCTGGCGCGGCGTCTTTGCGTGCCACCACTCTCCATTAAGCCCCTCCGAATGTGTGTCTCCCTACGACTGTGGCCTGCTCGGTAAGCTTTAGCCTCATGGCTGGCGTGTTTGACGGATGATTTACTTGGCTGCCACGCACGCAAACATGCCCCCGCTGTGACCTCAGCTTGGTGGGTGATGTTGTGCTGCTTACGAAGATTCCTATAGGCACTAACCCATTCCCTCTAATAGGATTGGGCCCAGTTTCCAACTCCTGCAGACAGCTGCTGGTGAAAAGTTCATATGGGGCATATGAGCTGCACTCCTGCTCTCACCTGGTGCAGGAAATCAATCATACTGGAAGTTGTTGAAGTATTTCCAGTGAAAAGTACATACCAAGAGAAATGGTTGCAACACGTCTGGTACAGTTCCACACGTGTTCGTCATGTATGCAGATGTCTATTTTTACATGCAACACGCTGACGTACTAAAGTGGAAACAGCGGAATGAGCCCGTCGATAGCAGATGTGCTAAGTGACGTTCAGAGGGTGTTTACGAGCAGTTTGACCCATTCGGCCAGAGAGGAGACGGCCTCCATGGGAGAAATCTTTGGAAAGAAATATTGACCGGTGATACAGGAACACACATCGGGGGGGATCACGTCAGCGCCGCGTTTTCCACACACATGGGGGGAAATTTCCATAGATGAGGCCGACTCTATGATGGCAACACACTGGTTAACGATGCCCGAGGCGAGTGTGTTTCCACTGTGTGTGTGTGTGTGTGTGTGTGTGTGTGTGTGTGTGTGTGTGTGTGTGTGTGTGTGTGTGTGTGTGTGTGTGTGTGTGTGTGTGTGTGTGTGTGTGTGTGTGTAAACTGAGTGGGCCTTTATCTTTGTTGCTCGCCTGTCATAAAGGTTCAGGCGTCAGGCCACAGCGAGGTGTCAGAACTCGTGTGCACTGTGCATGTGTGTGTGTGTTGTAAAGATTAGTGGTGTGTACACAGGGTTATGTACTTTTGTTTGAGTACAGTTTGGATATATGTCAGAGAAAAGGCCATATCGTGGAGCTGTGTGTGAGTCTGTGTGTGTGTGTGTGTGTGTGTGTGTGTGTGTGTGTGTGTGTGTGTGTGTGTGTGTTGCCCTGTGGCCCAGGTAACAGAGTGACACGTACTTTCTGATAGATTAAGCCTTACATAACTCCACATTCCACTCAGCAGGTAAACAAGCACCGGGGCTAAGGTCAAAACCAGCGAGGCACCGGCTCCAGGCGCCGCGCCGATGGATTCAGACGTTGTTCCACATGTGGGGGGTGCAGCGACGAGGGAAACCTTCAGGAGACACGTTCATCAAAGATCTTAAAGAAATGGAAAGATAGATGATGAATAAATCCTCTCTGCATCTATTCCCACAGACTCAGGCTGATGGAATGATGAACTTTATTATTATAACACCCTGAGGGGAAGCAGGCTCAAACCACACCTGAACACACACACACACACACACACACACACACACACACACACACACACACACACACACACACACACACACACACACGTAACATGACATATAAGCTGGTTAATGTTAAATACACACATGGTTCTCATGCAGACGAGCCATAGGTGCCCACAGGTGTTCGACCTCCCTGATATATTTACAGAAATGAGATTACGGGAATGTGCAGGATTTAGTCTCAGTGTAACGTTCTGAGTCGCTCAGGCAAATGAAATCCTGTAAGTAAATTCAAATGCTGTCATGTTATCAGTCAAATTTACAGCCAACGAATTGTACAACTGACTGCAAACGAAGGTTTATATGCTTGAGCTGCGTCTGGATGAAAAACACTGAATCCTATTTAGTGTGTTTGTATTTATTTGGTCTGAGTTTCAGCACTTTCATGCCCGAAGAGTCCAGATTAAAGGAATTAATACCACACAGTGAGTAATGCATTGTAATAATGCAAATAGAATCTAGATGGAAAACAGGTTTATGTCGGATTGTATGAAAACAATCTAAATGTTGCATGAGGTGAACAATGTGCAGCTTTTAGCTCACCAGCAGCAACATCATCTCAAATCCACTGAGTCAGATTGGTTGTGTGCTGCCTGTGGGCCACCCTCAATGTTAAACTGCCATGCTCTGCATTATAGGCTTAAGCTAATGCCTCATTAGCATCAATGTCTTCCTGACTCCGCTCTGGAGCAGCCCCCCCACTCGGACCTGTTAGCATCACTGCCAGCCACGCAGCAGCAGACTCCGGAGCGTGAAACGCAGCAGGAGAAGGCGTCACGTCACCGAGCTGCGCACAAACACATCAACAGCACAGTTTACAGTCAGATATCGTAGATTTATTCAGAGTTTTATTACAGAATCGGCAGAGAAACAGGAAATAATATTTCTTGTAGCCGTGAGCCAGGAGAACATCCATCAGGATGGGATTTTAACATCCTGCAGGCGAACGGTTCATGTCAACAGTTTTAAACGTGTCATACTTCCAACATTTACACATGCAAAGAGCTGACTGTCGTCAGAGCTGGGATTAGAGTTCAGCAAACATTGTGTTGGTGTGCAGCACCAGTGTGTGTTCACATGTCTCAGCCCGAGGCCGCCACTGACTCATGGAGGCCGACATGCTTTAGTCAGACGAGGCCGAGCCTTTTTAAAAACAACTTGTTTTTCTCCTCATCCCAAAACAATTTCCCATAAAATTAATATAGATTCAATTCAAGATGAGCTGACACTCGTGAGTGATGTTTTAAACTTGGAAAAAAATCTAATTTATGAATGTACAGAGGGAAGACAAACAGATGGAGCGGATATGAAGGAAGAGATGTTTATTCAGTATTTGGGATGAGTACTTCCATTCGGTACAAAAAACCCTGCACGCTAATGGAAGGATATGATAAGTTCTATTGTATCCTGAGGGGAAACCAGACTCAACGTTCCTACTGCTGCTGCTACAAGAGGAAAACAGACTCTTACACACACAGAGGACAAACAACCTGATTCATGCACTTATCCACTTTGAAGCATTGAAACTTTACTTTCACGTTTTCTTAAGATTTCACACCAGATACATTCATTATGATTCTCACATTCATCTTTGTCAGTGCAATTCAACAGCTAATGCTAATACTGTATCTTTCATATCTTATATTTCAATTTCATTGATATCTTTTTTAGGTCCTTGTGTTGCATGTTCACTTCTTATTTCTTTAGTGATCTCATCTCATCTTATCTTATCTTATCTTATCTTATCTTATCTTATCTTATCTTAATTTATGTCATCTTATATACACCAGTTCCAAAACACATACACATATATATGTATGGAGCATCAAAGCACTTTGCCTTATTGACGTTCAGTCCGATCTGTGGAGCTGGAGATCAAAGTGGTGCTGGTGATACCACACAGTGAGTAATGCATTGTAATAATGCAAATAGAATCTAGATGGAAAACAGGTTTATGCCGGATTGTATGAAAACAATCTAAATGTTGCATGAGGTGAACAATGTGCAGCTTTTAGCTCACCAGCAGCAACATCATCTCAAATCCACTGAGTCAGATTGGTTGTGTGCTGCCTGTGGGCCACCCTCAATGTTAAACTGCCATGCTCTGCATTATAGGCTTAAGCTAATGCCTCATTAGCATCAATGTCTTCCTGACTCCGCTCTGGAGCAGCCCCCCCACTCGGACCTGTTAGCATCACTGCCAGCCACGCAGCAGCAGACACCGGAGTGTGAGACGCAGCAGGAGAAGGCGTCACGTCACCGAGCTGCGCACAAACACATCAACAGCACAGTTTAAAAAAAGATTAATTTAATTCAACAGGCATAACAGCATAGTAATATGGTCTAAAAATGTGAGGGGTGTTTGTTCTTCAGAAACACATGGACACATATTCTGGATTACTGGATGTTTGGTGTGGTCAAATTCCTGAGTTCTACTCATGTGTGTGAAGAGGTGGCACCTGAAAACTGTTAGAAAAGCTTTTACAACTCACTGTGACTTTTATTTATCAGGGATGTAAGTGGAGAGGTTAAAGCTGCATTAACACAAACTGTGCAAACAGTAGTAAATGGTCATTATCTCTTTACAGCTCAGTGTGTCTTGGAACACAGATGGAAACAAGGATAAGCCGACTGGGTTTATATACGTGACTTTATGTGTGCATGTAAATCACCATAACTCCTAATCTCCGATCGTGTGGTTTGGTTTTTCATTGTGACGGAACGTACTTAAAACTCGGATGTCACATATAGAGGCTGTGTTTATGGATTAAGTGTAAAGCCAGAAATCTGTGGAACGTTATTATTCACGCTATAGGGGACATAGCTCTAGCAATGACTTGTATTTAAAGACCGCCCCCCCATTCTGTGGCATGGCCGCAGTGACCTGGGATCTTGAGGTGATACATCCACATCCTGTTAACAGGTCCCTTAATGCTCTCTGATTTCGATTTCACGCCCAGGTCCTGCCGGGGCACACACCTCCAAGACAGCATGGCACCCTGGCCAAGGGAGAACACTGGCTCTACTCAAAGAGCATTACTGGTTGGCAAGAAGTCCCATCAGTCCGCTGCTGGATTACTCTTCCCAATTAGCCAAGCTTCCAGCCTGAAGACTCTTTGGTCATTTCTGCACCATATTGGATACCAACCCACCCACGTCTCCAGCACCTAAAACCCACCCTCCTCCCGCCTCGGCCCCCAATGGTCGTGCACAGAATATCCTCTGAGGTCTTTTGGGTTTTTCAGCTTCTATTAGCTCCAATTCCAACATGATCCACTCGTTATTTGTGGGCGAAGGCTTTAAGCTTTACACAAAATAGCATATTTTTGCTACTTAACCCAGCATTCGCCCAACTGATGAAGCATCACGTGATTTTTAGATTATTTTGTGTGGCATTTTTAAAATATATGTCAGTATGTTATATTTCCATGTGGGAGGACAGGAGCTGTGTGCATCTCCTTTGTACAACCAGCGCCGGCTACTGTAAGTGGGTCACAGTTCCGCCCTGCTGCTGCGTGGCGGAGTTCAATGAGCCTGACTGAAACCCTCCTTAGACTGATTCAGGGAGAAATAATGGGGCCAGCAACTCCCAATCCCCTCAAGAGCCGCGACGCAGCACGGCAGCAAGCTGGCAGGGAGGCCCAGCGGAGCACGAGGTGGATGAGGTTACCAAAGGAGCAGTTATTTGCTCTGTAAGACCCGCTCACATGCTTGTAATCCACAGTGAATACCACAGAGTCTGATGTGGGAGCATCAAGTCCACAGGTTTCCATTTTGAAATATCAGCTGTCACATGCATGTTGACAGAGAGCCTGTAGTGTGTTTGTGTGTGTAATCAAATCAACAAAGTCCACTTCCTTGACACTGCAGTGTTCGGACAACAAGCCAAACTGTTTCTACACAACAACCCCGGTTTGGAAAGCAATGCGTGACATTGGAAATTTCCTGATCTTCTAAGAAATGTCACGAGTGAAGCAAATCAAGCTCCTGTGACCATGACACAGATTCCATGGCTCCAGCATCACAGCTGTGATGAATTATTTCTTGTGTGTGCACAACCATGTGATTGTGAATTCTAATTTGGGAATAATTGAGGGCATCCAGGAATAGAGCAGACACACACACTTCAAAGACGCATCCTATAAACTGTATTTTAGGAACCCTTCACTGTTGTCGTACAGTAATTCTCCTCCATAACACACTTTATATAACAAGCTGTTGTTTTTGTCGAGGAAGACGAGCGGGAACAACAAAAAGCATCGTGCGACAAAGGCTGTATTTTTACTTGCTTCTCTTGCGGTTTGCCTTCGGAGCAGAAATGTGCAGGTTTCTCTTTTTGGAAACAGGGAGAGAAAGAGTCAGTCAGTGTGGAGAGGGGTGAGGAACATTGTGTCCCTACTGGTGGCTTGCTGGTGGGGGTCTTATGTAACGCTGGTTTCTGCCTGGCAGCAGAGCAAAGCCCCACTGACAGTTTCATACCGCTAATTAATACACACCAGCCAGAGGTGTGCCACTGTGTGTGTGTGTGTGTGTGTGGTTTGTGTATCTACATAGAGAACTGGAAACTTGGTGAAGTGATTCCCAGAATATTAATGTGTCACAACTGCATCATAATCACATTGAGTGTGGGATATTTCTCATAATTACAGGGCTCAGTATTTAAAGGAGACAATTAGAATATGTGTTGAATGGCTGGTTTGCTCACGTGTGTGTTTTTCTGATTAATTTGGTTTCAGTTAGTTATTGGACGCCTCAACTAGAATCACCGTCCTGCAGTTGTATGCCTTCGCCAACCAGTTCAGTTTCAGTCTATATACATTTATACAGACGCATATGAGGTCAACTTGAGGAGGTTTATTTCCTGAAGTGAATGCAACACACGTCTGTACCTCTGTCCTTGTTTGAAGTAATAAGTAACCCATGATGAGAAATGTAACTCGCTCATTGGAAAATCTTCCTGTATCTTATAATGACCATGTGTAAAAAGATAAATGTACAGAAACACATGGTTCCTGTGTGAGAACTCCTGATATCTGCCCATGAGGGTGTGGGAGGGACAGATACAGGTGAGACGTGCTGTTGACTCCAGGAGTCGAACCCCCTGACCTCCCGGCAGTCAGTGTTTTCTGGAGACGCGTGGCAGGAAGTCATTGGCTCGGTATGAGCTTCCTGCTTCGGCCTCCATCTGCTATAAAACCCCGGGCAGAGAAAGAAAGTGTTGGCTGGAGAGTCCGGATCAGTCTCCACAGGACGGAGGTAGGAAATCCTCCTCTCTTGACAAGGGAAGGGAAATGACTGTGTCCCAAATGCTTTATGATCCACTTGTGAAAGCACATTTAAATTCCCTGGATTTGTTTTAACTGCACCAAAGTACCCCCCCTTTGCAAAACTTCATGGAAATCGGTTCAGTAGTTTTTTGCGTAACTAACAATAACAGTTGAAAACATAATCCCTCTGCGGAGGTAGTAAAGCTTTGCTCAATGGAAGTTAATACAGTGACATATTAAAATACTATCGTACTGAGAAGGAACACGATGTCGTTGAGGCTGCAGGACACATGAATAAATAAATGAAGACCAAGTTGTACCTCTTTAAATAAATTCATTTATTTCTGCAGGTTGCTATCCATAATCAATACAGACAAAAGCAGTACTTTACTACCAGAATTTATAAATCATCTCTTGTGAGCATCACGATAAACAGTATATTGATCTATGTACAATGGAAGACGATGACACATTCAAACCGAGTCGGTCCGGGCTGCAGAAGAAGAATCTGTCCACGGACACAGAAACGGGCGAAGCGCTTCGAGACATGTCAAACGTTCCCGGCGATGAAAACACTTGGCAGGAGGAGAAATGTACAACATGAGCGAGAGAATAAAAAGAAAACTGTTGATGCAATGTTACATTTGGTTCCACGGTTGTAAACTAGATTGTATCACTATTGCATATGCCATTAGGTAAAGTGTGTCAACAAGGCAAAGAGATCGCTATAATAAAATAGACAGTTATTTTTCATATAGACTGTGAGGGAGCAAACACTGTACAACCCCAAAGCACAAACCCCTTCCCCCCCCTTTTTAAAAATCGGTAGCCAAAGTCTTTACACAGGAATATCATTGCAGCATAGGTAAAATCTAAGTTTCAATATTTATTTTAGTTAAACTCTGTCTATATACACAATATATACACGTTCAAGACTCTGAGGATAAATAGAAGCCACGACTCTGTGGCTCAGCTCCAATATAACTCGACTGTTTCCCCCACGTTGTGTTTCTGTGGAGTTTTTCCCACCAGCTCAGTGATACATTCAGACGTGGTTCAATGATTTACAATCTAATGTACACTGAAGGGGGCTGTGAGCCAGGCGGAGTCAGCACAGTGTAAAATAGAAAAGAGGGGTTTTCATGTACGAATCCTCTGGCATCCATTTTGAAAGCTCTACGGAGGCAGCAGATTTAAACGTTCTCTTGTAATTTTTGACTGAAATCACAAATTTATCCAACTTTAGATCGCGTTGTGTGAGCTAACATTACAGGAAAAGGTTATTCTTGACTTATGCTAGTAATACGCTACATGTTCGTATTCCTCATTACCCTGAAATTACTACTTGCTGCCACAGGAGGTGCTGTTTTGCCGTAACACTCATTTCTGCTCAGCGTAGATACGGAAACGGGGCGGAGCCATCTGTCCTGACTCTGTGGTTTTGTCGTGATATGAGGAACAATTTTCAACAAATGTTTTAAGGAGAGAGTTCGTGAGTTAACCCACTAACAACACGACCGTCCTCCACCCTCGCCATATTTGTTATCGTCGTAAAACTCTCGACTATGCACTGCCCTCTAGTGGATGTATAATACTTGGGTAGTGCAGTTAAATAGTTTGAAATGGGCGCATCTCTTTCCGTACGTAAAAGCTCAAATACTTTAGTTTTACATTATAGCATTATACTATAATGTCGTCACATGTTACGTTATATAATTTCTCTTTAATCATCTCTTATATTTAATGCAATCGGCTGCATCTTCCCCACAGCTGATTCTCCAGTGAACCTCCATGATGGTGCCAGATGTGGTCGTTGGCCTCTCACCCCCCCAACCTTGATATTCTCCGCTGGCTCCGCCCCCCCCTCCATTAGACAGTTGTACCATCGTATGATATCACAGAAGGTTTGAAGGTAGGAGTGTGTGAGGTTTTCATGGAGCTGTGGGAGGTCCAGTGCTTTCAGGTGCCTGGTGTCGTGGGGGCCGAGCCGACTTACAAACACATGCATACCTCTCAGAGACATTTACAAATATATTTCTTTAAGTCCAGCGTTTTGATTGGACAAAAAAAAATAAACTAGGTTAGAATAAATTAGAAATTAAGAAAATACTTTAATATCAATACCATAAATCATCAAGCAGCCCGACTGCACTGTACATATCTGAAATAATATATTTTAAGGGTAAACTAGTTACTTTCCACTAGAGAATAACAATATAGAGATGTAGATCCAAACAGACATACCGAAATAGAATATTTATGTCATTCCATAGAAAACGTAAGGACAGTATAGACATTAAGGCATCGGGTAGGTCTTATGAGACATTCATCTTCCAAAAATAAATAAATAATTTCATCTAAATATAGTTTTATACTCGGTGTACCTTGCTCCATGGTCATTTCTATAGTAGCTGGTCATGATTTGTATCTTGCTCACGTACAGGTCGTGATAGAACCACCCACCAGTGAATAAATAGTATGAGGATACCATTAGAGTTTCATTATTATCTTACGTGATGGAAATTTGGGTCACAGAAGATATGGCCTCTGAAGGCGCAGGGAACATGAGACGCTCCCCTCACCCACACACACACACACACACACACACACACACACACACACACTCATGACATGCATAGTTGGTGACATGCTTGTATCCTATATGTGTGTGTGTGTGTGTGTGTGTGTGTGTGTGTGTGTGTGTGTGTGTGTGTGTGTGTGTGTGTGTGTGTGTGTGTGTGTGTGTGTGTGTGTGTGTGTTGCTGAGGGTCCAGAGGGTCTTTGACGGCCACAGAATCCAATGAAAGGCCATCATTGATCCTTTTTCTTTCTTTTTGCAGAGCAGCAGTTTGGTGAGGACGTGAAGATGGAGGAGTCGCTCAGTCTGAAACAGAGGACGAGAGAGAAAACAGGAGTTAATGGAAATATCTCAATTTAAGCTTGAGTTGTTGCAATACACGACAGCAATTTAGTCTAATGCAGATGATCTTTTATTTTGTAATTGTAATGCAAAAACAATAAAAATTGCACCAATGCACAAGTACATAAACACTTAATTTTTTATAAGTTATATGTTTCTCATTAAAAACCGCACCGTGTCGGGCTGCGAGTGGAAGCCTGGTCGGCAACGGGCATAATTACATAATCTCAGATGTGGAGTGATGGGGGTTGGGGGTCTGCGCTGCTGTCGCGTGTTGCTATGGACACACGCTGAGCAGAGGCGGAGCAGTTAGCTGCAGCAGCGGCACATTCGCTGATATTATACAAACAGAGAGAACCTGCATGTTGTGACAAATATTGTTGGTGTTGTTCTATCGTGTGTGCGTGTGTGTGTGTGGAAGAGGAGGAGGAGGGGGTTGGGATGGTGCAGGCTCTAAGGAGGGAGGGATTTACTTGAAGTCAGGATGGTGGTCAATGGGTGAAAGGGCCAGTGGCTCCAGCAGTGCAGGGCTGGGGAGGAGGAGGGTGTAGGGACGAAGGAGACAAACCCTAGAGACGCTAGGACACTTGCTTCCAGGCGGAAAATGTCCTCACTGCTGTCATGTGCCTTGCAACCACACAAGAATTATATGGTCTTTGGGCTCAGACACTTCTGTCACTGTGAGGCCGATGAAACGCTTTAAAAAGCCTCAAAATGTGCGGCTCTGCGGCTGAAAGCAAGTTTCTCAATTCCTGAAAAGCTGCATTGGAAAAAGGATTTTGCGCCAGTTTCCGATTCCATTCCTGTTGATCTTTGCTTGATTTGTGCACAGTTGTAGTCAACAAAACCAACTGGACATGCTGAAGCGGTCAAATGCCGACACTTTGCATGACATACTCCCCCAGCTGCTGGCTGTGGGATATCTGCTGGCTCTCGTTGATCTACCCTTGGCCATCTAATCTCGCCTGCAGAGTCCGTAATCTCATCTGGAGCCGTGGCTGGCTAAAAGTGGGGAAAGCTGGCCATGCAGTTATCTAGCAGCTAGCGCTTCTGTCTGGAACATCCCGGCCTACTTTAGCCCCCTTCTTGTGCCATGACACACACACACACACACACACACACACACACACACACACACACACACACACACACACACACACACACACACACACACACACACACACACACACACACACACACACACACACACACACACACACACACACGAGCCTGATAACTGACACAGGAGCCTGCAGTGCTACATGTTTGTTCCCTCTGGTCTATGTGCTGAGGAAAATAAAACATTTAACAAATGCATCAGTTTTAATCTCAATTATTTTCACTATTCGCTTGTTCATTATATTTTAGTAATGCACCTTTTTCACTGCAGCCATTTAAACACTAGGTAAACACGGGTGTTACTACTCATGTTCATTAAGGCACAAACTTTAAGAATGTGGGTTTACTATTGTTTCATGTGAAAATATTGTTTTGCCAATAAAAGGCAAGATAATCAGTTATAAATAAAGTGCTTATTTCCATCAGAGGGACAAAACAGCAAACAGCTGCCGTAAGAATAATTTCATCGAGCTTCTTGAATCGTCACAGCGGAGGCAGCAGCCGATTGTTGCCATCAGATAAAGGTATTAGTCAGAGGCGGTGGAAACAGAGACGGCTGACTTGGCTAATCTGGGTCTGGTACAGAACATCCACCTGGCTGAGCTGCGGCTAGCCAGCGCCACTAGAGGAGCCGGGCAGCTTGGGTTAGGGCAGAGGTAGACACCACCGCAGAGTCACATGGGCTGGCCTGCTGACAAAACCAGAGGTAAACAAACACCGGAGCGATCTGCCAGGCATTAAGACGTCGGAGCTGACTGGAGGCGGAGCAAAGAAAGAAAGGACATGTCCAGCTGTCAAAAGCTTATGGGTTTTGTTGACTGGAAGCAGCGCCACCACGTTTCACGGGTCTGGGGGGCAAAGGCTAAATTCCGTGGATACGTTAGCAGAACTTTGATCCTGACAAACAACCGCTTTTTCCTCCAGAGCGATGGCGTTCCTCCAGAAGCTGTTGACCCAAAAGTCTGCAGGTTTTATTTCCTGCCAAACAGAATTTCACTCCGAGGGTAAACTAATCAGCGGCGTCGAGGCGAGGAGGTGTTTGTCAGGATTGAAAACCCGCAGACTTCTGGGCCCAGCGTTACATCCTGACCAACAACATTATTAAAAGGGGACGAGGAGCCCAAATCTCCCACAGTGCACTTTGACCCCTTTCACCCAGGGAGGCGTTTCACAGTCGCATTCGCCACCCCAAGCTCCTGCACTCCCAGAATGCACCTAGGCTGAAGGGGGCCTCATCGATGAGTTTGTTTGTTGCTTAAAAAGCCCAAGCCCCTCCTCTCCTCCTCCTACCGAGCACACAAGGCTGAGCTCCATCCCCCCCACTCTCTGCTTGTCTTACTTCTGCTAAGTGAACAGCCTAATGAGGCAGAAGGGCAGTGCAGTTCACGTGCCATCCTTCCCCTATTATGCACGCACTCACTCGCTCTCCCACACTCGGGGAAAGCAGCACTGGAAAACAAAACACTCTCTCGCGCTCTCTGCACGTCGCTGGCGAGTGTTCACGGATGCAAGCTATGCCACTGGGGGTTGGTCACTTACAATCAACAACCACCGAATATATGTGAGCTGAGAACACGTGCAAACTAAAATATGACAGTAAACAAACGTGCACACAGGTACTGTTGATATTCGATAAATGAATTAACTGCAAATCAGCCATTTGACCTCAATCATGGCTCTTCTGACTAAATAATAGATTTTAAATATGTAACACGGAGTCGGTGCATTCCCCTTTATTCACCGGGGCATCACTGATTGTAGGAATATAACGTACCCGTCCTTTCACAGGGGCCTCGTGGGGAAGTAAAAGCCACTTTCTATACAAACGGCCTGGAGCCGACAAAAACAACCCCCCCCCCTCGCAGCAAACGCACTCTGCCTGGAATGTGGACTGTGACATCCAGTTACCTGATGGCCTCATAGCTACTCACTCACTTTGTTGTTTTCCTCGCTGCACACACACACACACACACACACACACACACACACACACACACACACACACACACACACACACACACACACACACACACACACACACACACACACACACACACACACACACACAGATATCCACTTGTGCTGGGCCTCACATGTCAAAGAGTCCCCCCCCCCTCACGCACATACACCCACTCCTCTACATGCTCACAAACACATGTGACTGTGTCCAGTGAACGGCGTGTGGGACAAACTTGGCTTTAATGTCAACACCGTGCACTTTGTTTACGCCGTCTTCTGGACCACGCCGCCGCTTCACTTGATTCTTTGGGATATTCGGGGACACGGCATCGATCATGGGATGGTGGGATCAAAGGGTCTATAGAGGTCACATTGATGTGCAACACATCCTATTGCCTACCCAGCTGAAAAACAACAGCCGGAAATGCCTGCAGCTCAGTGTGACATTACATCTCACAGGCAGCCTCAGCTATCAGCACAGGGGAATCACTGCCAGTAACAAGCTGTAGTAAACCAGTTTTATCACCAAAACAAGTAACAACCTATTGCCAGTAATGTCTTATTACAAAGCTTTTTGTTCATTTTCTACCAGAACACCATTGTGGAGGATAGTGTTTGGTGGGATGCTGACGTCCACTCGTGTATTTTTGGTATCTGCAGCCCACAGCTGTGGCAGCGAGGCAGTGTCCTCCTCCGTCATGGTGCTTGTTTACTTCAAAGCTCTCAGCCTAGTCACGTTTCATAGCAGCCTCGTGCTGCGTTCACATGCTGACGGAAATACTGGGAATTGACAAAAACGACTGAGGCCAAGAAGCAGGGAAGAAAATACAGATTGTAACCCTCTGTTTTCATTTCGACACTCTCCTGCGTCACAACTCTGCTGTTTTTGTGTTTGCCAAAGTCAGTTTCAGCCACAAATAAGCTCCTGGAGTCACAGGATCCCTAAGTGTTGAGAAGCAGGAGCTTAGGAGGAGCACCCGAAGGCAGAGTTAGCACCACCTACTTACGTGCTTGGAAATCCACAGAGCCTGTTTGAATTTGAATATAGAGAAAATGCAGGTTGGCCCTTGTCATTGTTTTCTTCTCCTATTTGACTTCCAACTGTACAAGATAGTGAAACCAAAATGTTTCTGTCATTTGTTTCAACTCCAAGTGTCTCAAGATTAAATTCAAATAAAACAACAAGACCTGCAGCACTTAAAGCTGAAATAGTTATTAAGCAATAACACATGACATCAACATCACTCACCTTTGGCAGTGGTTGCAGCCTCCTTGAAACCCAAACAGACATAGGGAGTGCTGTGTAATCCATTGATTCCCCCCTTGCAGCTGCTGGTGGGTTTGAAGCCGACCAGTTCTTCACATTTCTCCACATCCCTGTTGTCCAGCAGGTTCAAGGCAATGTAATTCAGTCCGCTCGGGTAGCCAGAGGAACCCTGCCGGTTCACTGGGCTGCCGTACTCTTCATCTGAGCCCTCGCTGCTCCGGGACGAGATGTTCTCCACCGAGCTGGGCCTCTTCATCGTGTCACCACGGGCGAAGGAAGGGAAGACCGGCGTCACAGTGGCGGTGGAGGAGAAGGTCTCCGAGCTGTGGCGCCGACGTCCCTGCAGATTGGCCCGGATCACCTTGGCGGAGCAGTCAGGGTCCACTGTGACGGAGGAGGTGGCCCCCAGCAGGAAGACCCCAATGCTCTCTGGGACTCCCTGGTCCTCCAGAGAGAGCCTCCTCTCCCTGCTGCTCTGGCTGCTGGAGAGTCAAATTCAAAATAATAGATGTTTAGTAAACCTGTAGCTTTTTATTTTCACACTGAATCACAGAAAAACAGAAGTCACATCCCAAAAATGTCTCCTTCTTGTTGCCTCCATCTCTCATCATAACAGCATTTACCTTTATTTGAGTTCATAATGTTACTTTTCAGACACTTTACACATCCAATCTGCCTGTGATGAAGCCAAACAGATGAAATAGATGATAACACATCAGTAAACAGCTCCCTCCCCACACTGGTACACACACCTTGCTGAGCTCTGAGGAACAAGCTGTGGGGGTGAGCTGGTCATCCCAAATGTCATCTCCGTGTAGTCGTTTTTCACCTCACTGTCGAGGCCCTGAGACCCTTTCTCACAACCCAGGTGGAACACTCCCTCCTCCCCTGAGCACATTGACAACACAGGGAGTGCGTCTAGGTGCTCAGCAGGAGTGTCAGCATCCCGGCGTGAGTGTGAGCCCAGCTCCAGGTTCATGTAGTCTGTCAGGGACGACCTCCCCAGGCCCCCACCGCTGGAGCCCAGAGACGACGACTGGCTCTCTGTGGATAGGGTGGAGGGGGGGGAGAATCTGGTGCAGCTGAAGTCTATGTTAATGTACTCCCCAGGACTCCGAGGCTCTCCGGGCAGGGGGTGTTCATTCATGCTGGGAAGGGTCTTCAGGGTGTCGAGGGATAACCTGTTGGGCCGTCCCAGCCTCCCTCTGTATTGAAGGCTCTCTGCCCGGCCGTGTCTGACAGGAGAGAGCACTGAGGGGCTCGCGCTGGGCTGCATCACTGAGTAATAGTCAGACTCTGTGGCCCGCTGCCTCACACTCTGCGGGCTCATCAACACATACTGGCTGCTGTCTTCAGTCTTAGAGGCCTGGAGTTTAGCCGGCAGCGTGTGGAAGCTGGCCTGGTTATTTGACCTCACTGACGCAGGTTCACCAGAGAGCAGGCCCAAGTAGTCAGGGGGTGTCTGGAGTGGAGGTGGGTTTCCAGGTGACATGTTCATGTATTCACCATGCCTGTCTGGGCTCTCCATGGAGGATTTGGAGCTGCACCACATTCTCATGTAGCCGTTGTCCTCTAGAGAGCTGCTAGAGGGGGAGTTGGTTTTGTAGCCACTGCTGGCAGCCGCCTGAGGATGAACCCTGGGGTTCACAATCTGCTTTGGTGCTGAGACACACATGGGGCTCATGGGCACGTAGTTGTCTACCTTTCCAGACGGAGGTGCGACACCTGGCGTCATTGGCATATAGCCATCATCGCCAAGGTTACTACTTGAGCTCCTGGACGAACCGATTTGAATGTCTCCATAATCCTCGGGGTAGCACACTTTAGGTGAGGCGGAGTGACAGTTTTGTCCGTGGGCCAACCTCATGAGCGTGTACTCATCCAGGGAAGCTGAGGACAGTGGCGCTACCACCCGCTGTTGTCGTGGCGTGGTGAGGGAGTGCGTCCGCTTCCTGTAAGCCTTGTCGAACGCCTGGCCATCAAGACCAGCGCCAGGCCGGCTGCCATTCGTACCCTCCATCATCATGTAGCCACAAAGGTCACTGATGTCACGGGAGGGAGGCGTGCTGGAAAGGGAGTCTGGCGTGTCGCTGCGGGTCAGGGGGAGGAATTTGGGTTCACCTGGGCTGGAGCTGTAATCATCACAGAGCAAGAAGCCAGTGTCACTGAGGGAGCCAGAGATGGAGGCGCTGCAGCTGAACGGCCGCCTGGCTTTGTCAGGAGTGGAGATGCTCCCCCCCCCTCTGGGAGACATGCTGATGGGGCTGGAGGCAGATGGAGGGGAATTGGACCCTGGCATGGACCGGCTGTGATGCAGGTTGGAGACTGACTCGAGCATTTTGCAGTGAGCACTGAGGGTGTGAGAGCGGCTGAGATTTCCAGAGTTTGGACTGGTGGGGCTCCCATTCACAGATATGGACATGGACACAGGCCGGGTCACGCTTCCATCTCCCTCGCTGGCCGTTCTTATCCGACAGGATGTGAACTTTCTCCCTGGGGACGTGGCTGCCATGCTATCAGTCCTGGATCTCCTCACCAGGCCCGTCTGACTAGGGGGGAGGTTGTTGAGGTTGCGTCGTGTGGGCACAGAGATGGGGTTAGTGCTGGCAGACTGGCTTTTGCTGCGCGGTCTGAACTCTGACAGCTCCTTCATGGCCTTCATGGCCTCCAAGATGGTCTCATGGATGTTCTGCGCCACCACTGAATCCTCCGCCTGCATCCAGAACTCCCCGGGCCCGGTCACCGCTGACCGGCCCACCTCTATGAAGAAGAAGCTGTCCGAGTGGCCACATCTCCGGATGTTCATGAGCTGTAAACTCACCGCAGCAGTTTCAGAGTTCAGTTTCACAAAGCTGATGGTGCGGCTGGACAAACACAGCCTGTACACCCCAGTGAGGTTCTTGATCTGACCCAAGCCTTTGGATTTCAAGTTGACCTGCCATACCTCCTTGTAGGCAGCTGCTGCAGGAGTGATGAGGCCATAGCTGGTCTCCTCAAAGCCCACCAAGGAGGAGGTGGATGCTGGGGTGTCATAAACTTTCCCTTCTGCTATTAAATCAGTCAGAACCGTGAACCAGCTGTCCTGCTCCTGCTCGTTGTCCGCAGCCACAGAGAAGTACTCGTCCTTGGTGTAGAGGGCGATGAGGTGCTTGTGTTTGGCGTCAGCTCGTTTGTTTACGCACAGACACGAGTCCAAAGTTATCACCCGCTTGGCTGCGGACTTGTTCCTCCATTTCTTCTCGCTCTCATAATACTCCAGGCGCGCGGGGAAGTGCTCGGTGGCCTCTCGGAGCACGAAGAAGCGCCGGTGTCCGTGTTTCTGCTTCCTCAGGTATCCGCACTTCTTCACGCCGGTCGTCCCATTAGATAACAGGTGTCCTCCCGGTACCGGAGGACTCGTCATGTCTCCTCGTCTCCTCTCAAGTTGCAGAGAAGCAGAAATCCCCCCTTTTCCCTCTTGGATAAGCAAAAGAAAATAAACTTTCTAACGGACCCGGTTTATTCTAATCCATAATAATGAGCGTGTGCGCCACAGTGGAGCCGGAGCGCGCAGGGACTCGAGCACGGAGCGATGTGATCCTGGAGAAAAACAACATGTGACGCTGCTGCTGCTCTAAAATAAGAATAAAACACTGTCATACAGGGGCGGGGCCTGCTGGGGGGGCCGTGCCTGTCCATCATCCCGCTGCGCCGCCGCCCATTGGCTCATTCAAGAATTCGCCGCCAGCAGAGCCCGCCCCTGCTCCTCCAGCAGCCCTGTCATGCAGAAACAGAAAAGATCAGGAGCCCATTGGACAACACAGAGGCTGTATATCCTACTGTAGCATGAGGGAAGCACACTTCTATCTGTAGATTATACAAACACGTCCATCTATACGTGAAAAAACACTTTTATATATGTAAAAACACCTTTATCTATGTAAATGCACCTCTATCTATGTAAATACATGTATATCTATGTAAAAACACTTCTATCTATGTAATTACACTTCTATATATTTAAATAATGTATATCTATTTAAAAACGCTTCTATCTATGTAAAAACACTTCTATTTTTATGTAATACACATCTATCTATATATAAACATTTGTGTCGATGTAAATCTACTTATATCTAAGTAAAAACACTTCTATCTATATAAAAATAGATAGATATCTATTAGCTATATATATATTTCTATCTATGTAAATACACTCTTATCATTGTAAATACACTTTTATCTATGTAACATGCATCTGTCTATATATTTAAACACACCTCCAAATATCCATATCATCTATCTATATATCTATCTATCCATCTATAATAGTAAAAACCTCATTTTTTAACACAACAGTGTCGTTATTATACTACATATATTACAGTGTAGTGTGTGTGTGTGTGCGTGTGTGTGTAATTAATTGTGTTTTGTTGCACCATTCAATGACATTCTTCTCTTTTATTATGATCGACAGGCCATTTGGATTAATGGTGATTTGAAATGTCCAACGTGATACTGGACTGTAAACATTAGTCATTTATGAAGCAGAGATACTATAAACAACCCGGACACAGGCTTCCACCAGTTATATAAGGAGTGTTTTTAAACCTGGAGGTATTCCTCTCCAACTGGAACCTTGTATCTCCTCCCCCTGCACCTCCTCTCTTAAAAACATGACAACATTTAGGTCATAATCATATTTAGGATCTTTTAGATTTTTCTGTGAAAATATAAAAAAAAGCAAGGATTTGATTTGAGAGGCGACTTTGATTTGTTTGTGATTTTATATTCTCGTGCTGCATATTTACAGAGCGTTGCTGCTGAATGAAAAACAGCCATCTCACAGAGGGGGACTGACTAGAGCAAGTGCGTCAGAGGCCTGAGAGCGAGAACAAGCTGCAGGAATGCTGCCATCCTCTGGCTGCACAGGTCCACTCTGCACGGCTGCACACACACCATCCCTACATCTCATTTAGATACAGAAAAACAACCTTTCCTCAGTGTAGCTCACACAGAAGACAGTGATGAAGAAAAGCAGTCAGAGGCGTAGGGCTGCGAAGGGCCTGTCAGAAGACAAGAGGAAGCTCGCAGACATCTGCTCATCAGATCATCTTGGTAATTATGGTAGTCATTCTCCCTGTGATCTTCATGATCGTTACTCATGTCCGTGTGAGGGCAGATCAGCCACCGAACCCACGTTCACACCCGCTCCCACACAAACTTGGATTGTTTTTTATAATCTCCCAACAAGCAGATTACACCTCTCGCCTCTTGCATTGAGTGTGAATAGATGACAGGAGGGTGATCTGCTTGATAATGAGCATATCTGACCCTTTAAACAAACAGAGATGCTGCAGATTAAGGGTAATCCATGGCCCCTCTAATCACTATTGTTCTCATCACTGTTGTTCCTCATGTGTGTGTGATGTTTGCCTATTTTTCTGTTTTTACACAAGTGCTAACGGGGGTTAAGCACAACAGCAGCATGTGTTTTCAGCATTAGCCGCCACCTATAATCCGAGGTATGAGCAAAAAACATAAACACCTCGGGCAGGGTTTAGTAACACATAGCACTTGACCGCACATGTAAACAGACTGTGGCAAAAACAAAAGCACTAAATGGTTATTGTGCACTTTTTTTGACCATCAGCTCAGGTTTTCATTGTTTTCAAATGTTTTATAAATCAGTATTAATCCCAATGCAGCCTCATAGGAGACGTGTTTATTCATGTCTGGATCCAGGTTCTGGTTAATGGTCATATCATCTTCATGGGGAACAGTGTTATTGGTTTTACAGTGTTATAAATTCATTCATCTGACATTGAAAATGTGCTGCTTGTAAAAGTTCCATTGGAGAAATAAAGTAAATGATGTTAGATTCTTTACCTGTTGTCTGTTTGTCTTCACCTCACCTGGTCTGTCAGTTAATGTGGTTGTGACAAATCACAACGTGACGTGACGGCTCGAGGCGGACGAGGGAGATCAGAGATGAGTTTTAACTGAAAATAAGTTGAAGAACTGAAGAGGAAATTAAATATAGAAATCAGTTTACAACCAAACACTGTATTGGGGGGGACTGGTTGAGAGTCACCACCTGCCAGACCAGCTGACCTGCATCCACCTAATGACCAAACTCCTCCCACCACGCTCCAGCTGTGTTTCAATGTCTTCATTGATTTCTCAAAGAAAATTCAGGGATCCTGAAGAAAACGATCAGACCAGTGTTAAAGAGAGTTTGCAGTTTGGTGCAGATCCAAATAAAAATGAGGATGTAGTGAATTTAAATGTGATTTCATAAGGGGACTGTGGGGCCTTGGCGGATGTATAAACTCTAGTGAGTGACATTTATATTTATATATATATTTACAGAGAAAGAAAAATATTAATTTAGGTAAATAAATGTACTTTTAATTAGGGATTACATTTTCACAAATCACATCCTGGAACTTGTTTCTGTCCTGGAAACTGCAGCAACACACCTCGGCCATGTTTCTCTGTGTAGCTGACCGGCGACTCTCTTCCCTTAATTCAGCCGTAAACATATTAGCTGCTGATCTCAATCACATGAGGTGACAGCTGCGTGTCGGTTGGAAAAGTCTGAACCGGTCAGACCCAACAATCAGGACATTCATCTCTGTGTGAACGCTGATCACACACTGTCCATCAGTCAGAGTAAAGTAACTTCCTCCATGAACAGTGACCGCTTCTCTTCCATCTCAAAACAGTGCAGTGGGTCTTTATTTA
This sequence comes from Hippoglossus stenolepis, assembly GCF_022539355.2. Classification (NCBI taxonomy): domain Eukaryota; kingdom Metazoa; phylum Chordata; class Actinopteri; order Pleuronectiformes; family Pleuronectidae; genus Hippoglossus; species Hippoglossus stenolepis. Next base: position 2,601,274 of record NC_061506.1, on the reverse strand, counting down.
ACATGGTAGTGCTTCTTTTCTTGCATACACATCGTTAGTGATCTGTCACACACTAGATTACATTCAGTATGGCCACGGATAAAACAACTCATAAAACAATCGTCAACATCTCCACACAAATTAAAATCACTTTGGAAAGATATGATAAGATAAAGATATGACACTGAGTTCTTGCACTCTGGTACAGAAGCATGCACTGCAGGTGTTAACAGATGTTAGAACAGCTGGACGCAGACCTTCACTGTGTTTTAAAGTGCTCAGTGAAACCTGTTGATACATGCGATGCTTTACACAAACAGCACTTTTCTTCAAATGACGCCACCGCTAATTTGTTCTGAGAAACAGAACCAGGCGTTTAGATAGTGAACAGTAAAGGACCAGTGTGTGGGACTAAGTCGGATCTCTGGCAGGATCAAATATTTAACCATTATATTTTAATTTGTGTAAAAGTCACCTGAAACTAAGAATAGTGTTTTCGTTACTTCAGAATTAAGTTTTATGAAAATTATGATTTTATTTTTGTAATATGACTTTATTCTTGTAGTATTACAAAGTCGTAATATTCTGTCTTAATTCTCAAAATATTAACACGAGATGCCACTAGCTCCTACACACTGAACCTCTAGGTCAAAGTTTACATGGTCATTTACAGATTGAGTTTGATGACAAATGTCTGAGACGTACGACAGCGTTCAGAAACACTCGTGCAGCATTTTCCTCCTCAGTCCTGACAAATCAAATCCAGTCATTTTAGTCTGAGAACTGGGACATTCACAAAAAAAACAATTCTATTAACGTAAAAAAAAGACCACAGTCTATCATTAGATTCAGAAAAGGTGAGATTATGAATAATGATAGGAGAGAGGGAAAGTGGAAGAAACTATAAAATCTGTAAAATACAAAAATCATGTTAAAAAAAATAAGCAAACTACACAAGAACAAAAATCTAACATCACAAACATACCGACTCAAAACATCACGTAACCTGCTTGGATTAGAAATGGATTCGACATTATCGATTAAAAACATCCCACCCTATCCCACCTTTTTCTTGTGCAAAAATATTTTCCTTCAGGAATGAAAGTCTTAGATATGAAAAGGCGATGGCACATTGATCCTTTCTCAAAGGATGAGCAGTAACAGGTTGAAGGAAACACACACAACAAGATGAAATCCTACATTCAATCCCCAAAGCCTTTTTTTCTCTGAAGGTGAATTTCTAAGTGCAAATTTTCGAACCGCTCACAAACAGGAGCTGATTCCATCCAGTTTTTGGTCAGATATATTGTCCAGTGTTGAGTGTCACATATTGCAACTTTAATCCTTAATATATTGGTCATTCTTCTGTCATTTATCACCTCTAATGTGTAGTTGTACCGTGACTTCTCTTTTCGTATAGTTTCCATCGTGTGATTGTGGGTTAAGAACCCTGGACAGCGCCGGCATGTTGGACCAGGGTTGTGCTATTGAGAGCGACGGTAACTCCCACATGGCAGCGACATATTCTATTGTTTATTTACCACTGACATAAACTGACCAGTATTTTAATATCAGTTACGAATACTGCAAAAAATGCTTATTTTACACGTGAAACTATACAAGTCTTGTAGAACTTTCTATTTATGTGGCAGCAAAATTAACGATCACGGTTTGTAAACACAAAAAATCGGCAACTTAAAAGATAATATTAGCACGTGTGTGATGGATTGGTCTCTATATGAGTAGAAGATAACTGTTAGCATTACCATCTATGTAATAGTAGAACTAGTTAGAGTAGAAACTCTCCCTATATTAGAAAATCTAGCATCTGATAGAAGCTGGCTAACCCTCAATGAAACAGCAACCAATGGCAAAATGGCAAAAGCTACTTTCTGTAATGTATTCAGACCTAAAAGTGAGAAACACCATGAAATCTATAGATGCATATCATTGTCATATCATCAGGATTGAGGATCATGACTAGGTGAGCATCCTTTACTGTTGTTGTCCAGCCGATATGACCATTTTAATGCTACATATGGCCGCATCATATGAGTTCCCACTGAAAACAGTAACACAACCTACTTTTGACCACTCAGTTGGCCAAACGCTCGTGAAAATTACGTCTTGAGACCATTGCATCTCCAGCATTAGCTTCTAGAACTCAATACGCCCACTTGTACCACCCATAGAAGTGCAACTGAATACAATTTAAAAGGAACGTGAAATAGGACCATGAGAGCGATTATTAGGTCCCTGATGATTCCACTTTCAAAAATGACAACCTGCATGACAAACATTTAACAGGAAAAGTTTGGTCTTTGCAGTTTTAGGTGCATTAGCAACAACTCTGGTCCATGGACTGCGCTGGCTTTCATTCTGGTCCGTTTTCTTCCCTTAAACGATGGTGAAGTCTTCAAAAAGAAGTTCGTCGTGGCACAACAACTTCCCTGTTGTTGATTTCACCACGTTTCTTGAAAACAACCAGTTCTTGTGCTCTGGACTTGGTCCTCAGCCATCTTTCATATAGTACCACTCAAGGGCACCTGCTTCGATGAAGTCGGGGAGGCAAAATGGTGACGCAAATGTAGACACTCGTACAAAGGACCGACACTTAGATGTCGGCCCTTTGTACGCTTAATTCTGTGGGGTGCAGAAATATGTTTGCGACCCGCAGTAATAATTTTGTGGCGTGGAATAGTAGTTACTGTGATGATGGTGGTGGTAGTTGTTGTTCTGTGGGGTGGAGTAGTAGTTGTGGTGGTGACTCTGGACGTTCCCGTAGGCAAAGAGCACAGGGGCGGTGGAGGGTGGCGGCTGATGGGCTGACGCAGCGCCCGCCGTCGGAGCCCCGTTACATTGGATGGATCCGTACCAACTGGACGCACCCAGCTGGGGCGTGCTGGAGAGGAGGCTGAGAGGAAAACGAAGAATTAATCAGTGACCGTATTGACTTTTCAAGTTTCCTTGAAAAACCGATACTCGACTGTGCTTGTGCTTGTTGTGCCCACCTGGCTCGATCAGCCCGACTGTTGATGCTTCTGGACAGGTCGTCGTCACTGTCGTACCGTCGAGGGTTGTCAAAGAAATACGTTCTGGAGCTGAAACTGTGGCTGTTGATCATCCCTCCGGCAGTCTGAGGGATACGATGGATGTTCAAGCATCTTCAAGGCGAACACAATGAGAAAGTTCACAGCTCGTTTTGGGTTTTTAACGGATTCTCTTACCAGGTTTTGGTTGGGTCGCTGGACTCGGAAGAAAACCACAACTAAGCTGGTGGGTAGCAGCTCCCAGAAGAAGGAAATGATCCCAAACACGATGTAGGCTTCACCGCTGATCTCCTGCATGTCAGCCTGAAACACACACACACACACACACACACACACACAGTTTAAAACCAGGCTTCCCCCTGCCTCCAGTCTTCATGTGAAGCTTTTCCTTTTTGTGTTATATATCATTGAAAACACAGGTGATCAGGCTGCGTTCTCCATCTGAGAATAATGTTGAGATGCTGAACTGACAGCTGTGATACAGACAGATTAAAGGAATCATTTCTAATGTCAGATTACACACACACACAATGATGGAACCCTTTCTAATGGGCTGTCCATCTCAAGGCCTGAGCCCTGATGTAGGTCAGAACACACACACACACACACACACACACACACACACACACACACACACACACACACACACACACACACACACACACACACACACACACACACACACACACACACACACACACACACACACACACACACACAGTTATTTATAGCCAAATGAAGCCCTTTACCCATCAAGCATTGCTTTCCCAAATCTCCTCAACACACACACACACACACACACACACACACACTTGATCCATTACCTGATCAGAACCACTGTACCAGCCGCAGTTAAAGGGACTGGGTCGGTCCTGTGGTGACAAAACCACCACCACCAGGTTGTAACAGGCCCTGGACGTGAAGAGGAGAATCACCACGGCTCCGACAGCGGTCGCCTGACACACTGACGTACCCTGCAGGAAGAGGCACTGGGCTTATTGCAGGCGTTTAGGCTCATGAATCAGAACTGAATGTCAGATATGGGCCACAGATGTGATCCACCAATATGACTGAGGCCTCTCTGTGACTGAAATGAGAAACTTCAGGCCAGAAATTGAATTTGATGTGAGGTAAATGTAAGCGTCTCTGCTTGCCTGAGTCATGAGTCACATTCATTGTATTCTACTGGGAACCCACAGTTCATGCAAACATGAGGGCTTTCTGTGCTTTTAACTTGAAATTTCATACATGCTAAGATTAATTTTCTAATTTTCTACAAGACAGAGTCCAGAGCTACGACAGATTAGGGCCACTTAAATAAATAGGATTTTCTGAGGTTTCATTTCTCAGCACAAAGCTACAGTACCATTATCTGATGAATTCCCGGTTTTACCTTAGATTCAAGGTAAACGTTAGCAGAGGACATCTTGGCAATCTTGAAGATGCAGACGGCCAGAGAGACGGCACACAAGACGAACAGGCTGTCGCTGATCAGAACTCGGGCCAACACTGCATGTCGGATGCCCCCATCACTGCAAAGAGGAGGATATCAACTCGCTATAATAATCACACAAACTCATTATATTCACAAATACACTGATATGTATTGATCACAGTTTTTTGTTTTGTTTACCTCGGTGATTCTGAACGCTCCAGAGCTCCTTGCACTAACAATGCACAAGTTAGATTCACCACCAGGAAAAATATACTGAGACACAGGAAGAACAACCGTAGAGGAACCCTGGAAAATACAGTTAGAGGAGAAGGTTTTATTCAGACTTTCTGGCTTTGACAACACAGAAAAAACCATAAGGTCAAAACAGAGACAGGACTCACTTGTATTTGGTGAGCTCTGGGGAATACTTGGCTTTGGCCTTAAACATCACCTGAACGCAGACAAGAACTAATATTATTATAGACATATATAATTTGTCTTCAGGGGAAATATCAACTGGCTGCTGCTCTGTTGCCAACATGTTATGTGGGACACTGACCTCCACTGATCTAGTTCACTCACTTCCTGACATGACCTTTTACTTTTGAAAGATGTTTAATTAAATATTAACTAAACTAAGCTGCACAAACACACAGGTAAATAAATAGTTTAAAAGAATATTACCTTTAAATTATCAGTCTCATTCAAGGTGTTATTCATAGTCATAAGGTTTAGGGTGAGGACTCATCACAAACAAAGTATTTCCACACATGCATGTGAGTGTCAGATGGTCGCCTGTGAGTAATGACGCTTCAAGTTCCCCCTGAACTCCTGAAAACACAGTGCAGTGTCATTCTGTCTCATACAGAGACACTTTAAGAGAGTGGTTCACAACCTCTATGCTCATGTTTCCCCTTTAGACAAAGATATTGCTTCACACACCATTTCTTTGAAAACAAATATGGAGGGACACATTCTAAAGTCGTTCCACAATCTAACCCCCACAATTGAAAGCACATTTGCTTGTGCAGAAGTGAAACAGTGAGTTGTGACATGTGAAATCAAAGGAAAACCACGAGTGCACCGTTGCAGTGTCAGCACTTTTGCAGAATCAGGTCACACAGACAGTGCACAGTCTTACCTGTGTGAAGTAGAGGTTGAGCAGGCAGAGAGTGAAGAACTGCAGGCAGACAGGGCAGCAGTACAGCAGCCAGTAGGCCAGGGGCTGCAGCTGGTTGGCCTGCAGCACATTTTTGAAGTAGAAGGAGAAGAGGGTGGTCCTGAGCGCTGCCCACAGCAGGCACAGGAACAGAAACACGCTCTGGAAACTGAAGCGCTTGTGTCCGTAGTGCAGAATGAGCCAGAGCTGCAGGTAGACGAAGAGGAACAGGACGGAGTAGAGGACAGTGTAGACAGTGGTGAGGCTGAGCTCCAGTGTTGGGGAGGCTGCAGCTCCTCCAGGGGACCCCTCCAGGGAGGTAAACAACCCGGAGGGGAGCTCCTCTCCTGCGGGAAACATCTCCACTAACACATGGGCAGCCTCAGACGCTAAAACTGGGTCAGACCTGGGCTTAGATCATCGTGGATGACAAAAAAACAAGACGAGTGGAAATGGCAAGATGCTCATTCTAAAAACAAGTGGCATAATAAAACTGCGCTGTGGGTTTGAATCCAATAAATTAAAAACAACAACAGGAGAGAGAGAGAAGGAGACAGAGGGAGAGAGGTCTCTGTGTTGTTCTCTGCAAAAACAACTTGAGGGGGCAAAACCTCCAGATCAGCTGTGATGCACTTTTATACCCGCCCCTTGCTCCAAATTCAAAGAGAGAAACTGGCCCATCTATGATCGCCATTTTGGCTCAAGGCTCCATTCATTCTCATGCGCAACAGCTGATTCCAGAGCCACTGATTCTAGCTAGTTTCCGAGCAAGAAGTTCCGCACACTCCCACTCTGCTAGCGCGCCACCCTATTGGTCGACTCTACAGCCCAACCTCCGCAGCACCCTCGCCCCATTGGCTCACGGTGATGTCAGCTGTGGAAGCGTCCCGCCCTCGCAGGCTAATTGGTCAATGTCATTGTGGGCGTTCCTCACAGAAGCGTCAAAACACCTCGGCAAGCTGAGGAAGTGAATACCTTCAAAATAAAAGGATGTAATGTTGGTATTCACAGAGAAACAGCCTATAGAGGCTCACAAATCGAACACAACTACCCCTCATAGTTTAAATTTAAAATGACTCCCGTGTTTTGCGCATGAACTCCTCAACACTGCACGATAAATTTTCCGATCAAATATTTTATTTTGAAACAATAACAGGAAACCCTATTCTAACTCTGCTGCTCTTTCGCCGTTTCTCGTAAAGTTTGAGACATTTCTCAGTTGTCGCTGCGCAGTTTGGCGAAAAACAACCTTTCCGACTATCTGTCCATGTGCCTACAACTCCCATCGACATGCATCCTCCATTTTTACACGTTTTAACGCGAGCTAGCTCCGATAACCACAGGCTAACATAAACAAACATCAGCTAGCAAGCCAAGCTAACAAGTTAGCATCAGCACCACTGATAACTAAAGCCCTTTCTGGACTTTAATCTGGACTTTAACACCATCGGGACAAACATTGCTCAAAGTTGCAGTTTACAATGTCTTCATATACAAGTGCAAGTGGGGGTTTGCAACTCAGAAAAACGAAAGTTGAACTTTAACCCTACTTCCGGCTTCCTCAGGTAACAGTCAGCTGGCATCCTTTGCTTTGCTACCTTTTGTGTCCATTTAAAAGACTGAATATACGAAGCAGCTATGGGATGATGATGAGGATAAACAGGCAACATCCAGAAAGTATCACATGAATAATCTGTGTTTTCTTTCTCACTTTGGAACATCTCCCCCTCCAGAGATCTTCTGCACCATGTGGATGTGCATGGCTGCTCTCCTGCTGTGGATGAAGTCAGGAGGATGTACAGAAAGGGCCAACACCTCCGAGCTGGTTGAGTACACCGCCCTGGACTTCTATGAGAAACTGCACTCTGGGAAGATGATGTTTATCTACTTTGAGCAGAAAGGTGAGAAGCTCGACGCTGTTCTTCACATGGAACTTGTTCTTTGTGGAGTCAGTGATGTTCCTGTTGGACCAACTACTTCTCACACATGTCAGCAACTATGTCAACAGCCAAGTCAGCTTGGGACAACATCACATAACTGTTACTGGTCCCTTTCCAATCTATATCTTCTTCAATTTATAACAACAAAAAGAAATACGAGCCGTGAACTCTGTCTTCTATTTGGTATTTAAAGCTTCGATCTACAGCGTTAGTTTCTGCTCCCTCTATCTCCAGTGTCTCCGACCATCTCTCTCTTCTTGGTGGAGCTGGAGATGTCTGCTGAAGTTCTGCACGACTATGGCGTACTGGTCGGCAAGGTAACTACTCCTACTGCAGTATCAGTGCTATGTGCTGCATCTGTCAAACATCTATACAAGTTTTCAGTGCTTCTATATTCAGACACAGAAGCTGGTAAGAGACTGTTGCAGATCCTTCACTTTGCTTTCTTTCTGTTCAGGTTAACTGCAATAAAGAGCCGGTTCAAACGTACTGCACAGACGAGAGGCTCCTGCATTCAGCTTTTCTGTTCAGGTAGGTTGTGTAAGCAGGAAGTACAGTGGTGGGTCACAACATTCAAGAAATAATTTACTACTTACTAGTAGTAAATTATTTCTTCTATCACTGTCTGTGACTATGTTTCTGTGTCAGGGGGGGTAAGGAGTTCCTGGGTTTGGATTTGGACACTGTGTTCGACGTCAACTCCATCGTCTCTGAAGTCCTGTTGTAAGTAAATATCACTCTATTTTTTGTATCTTCCAACATAGAAGCTACTTTCCTGAAATGATAAATGACAATATTGTGTTGTGAAGGATAAATGATGAATTTAAAGTCGTGGAAAATGATGAAGCATGGTTCTGTTTTAATCAAATCAGCGTTTGTGTTTCTTCCTCTCGCAGCGCCATCCTGCGTGAAGAGGTCAGGTACGTGCACACAGACGCAGACCTCTTGGCCATGGAGAAAGCCGTCCGGGGGCAGAAGAATATTGTGCTGGGCTACGTGCGCAGTCTGGGAACACAAGGTGTGAACGGGGAGGAGAGGGTGGATCGAATGTCGAGTGAGAGTGGTTGTATATTGGCATCATGGAGATGATCCCACTGACGTATTTAACAGCTGATTCACTGATTGTTCTGTGTCAGGCTGCAGCTTGTGTTTGACTGATTGACTTGAATGACTCATCACTTTAATTGCATTGTCTTTGCTGATTACGTCACGTCAGAGCACAGATCAATGATGGAGACGGCGTATGTGTACGGATCCATATACCAGTTCATCCTCATAACAGGAGGACCAGTCCTCAAACATTTAGGGTACAAGTCTTTTTCCTTTACTCTTCTTTTCTCCGAAACATTTCACGTGTCACACAAAAAGTTTGAATTGACTGTGTCTCTCCCTCTCTCTCCCTCCTTCAGTGTTAATGAATCGTCTCACTCGTCTCAGGTGTGGTTCCTCCACTGTAGAGTTCACAGTGGCTTCATGACCCCTATGACCTCTGAGCGCTGCCCATTGACCCGCATGAGGAAACCTCTGTCCGTCCTCAGCCTCCACTCTTTCCTGCAGCTCATGGAGGCTCCACTGGTGGTAAGTAGGACGACAGTGTTGAATGACTGGGGAGATCTCAATACTTATGGAAACATTTAGTGGTTTTCACGATTTTTCATTCATCTTTTAAAAATAGTGTTCAAATTGATCATTGTTCCATTTCAGCACAAATCAAGAGAATGTGAATTTGAACTATTTATATGTTCATAAAAATAATAACATTTATTAACATTTGTGTTTCTCAACCGCCAGTCTGAAGTATACAAAGACCCCTCCATGGTCCCGCCCCCTCAGTTCCCCTACCAGCAGACCCCCCAGGTCTTCCTCTTCTCCCGTCCCGAAACCGCACACCTGGACCTGGACACAGCCACCACTCTGGCCTGGAGGCTGCGGGGCATTGCCCTGGTGCTGCTCGTACACAGGTGTGTGGTGCAAGACATCTTTTGAGGATTACTCTTGCGTTCTCTTACTTCTTAATACTTAAGAATTACCTCAGGTTTGTTGCTTTATTTCTCTGACAAAACAGTCTGAATTAACCGTGTGTGTGTGTGTGTGTGTGTGTGTGTGTGTGTGTGTGTGTGTGTGTGTGTGTGTGTGTGTGTGTGTGTGTGTGTGTGTGTGTGTGTGTGTGTGTGTGTGTGTGTGTGTGTGTGTGTGTGTGTGTGTCAGCCAGAGTCCTTCAGTGAAAACCCCTGATGAATATAATGCTGCTTACAGGCTGCCCGAGAAGGTGAGAAACCATATAAACAAACTAAATCACTCATTACTTTTACTAATGTGTGCTGATTGTGTGTGTGTGTGCACCAAGAGTTTAGAGGTGAAGTATCTGCACTTACACAACCTCGATGAGGTGATGGAGCTCTTTACACTTCAAGAGAAAGAGGCAGAAGAGGAGGAGGATGAAGAGGAGGGCGAGGATGAGGAGGAGGACTCAGATCTTGGTAAAGTGTCTAATAGTAAAATAAAGTGAATAACAGTGAAGAATAAGGAACTATAATGTAAATGTGTGTGTTTCTGTGTCGGCCTTCAGCCAAGCTGGACGATGAAATCGCTGCGTCCGTCTACAAAACCAGAGGCAGCTTTCTGGACATTGACTCAATCACCCAACTAACCTCTGACAACTTCCACACTGCAGTAGCACAAAACAGCCTCACCGTGGTGCTGTTCTACCTCAAATGTAAGACCCAGTCTGGCCTGTCAGGGAAGGTGGGCAAATGATTATGAACAACTAATAAATGTGGATGGAACTGATTGTAGATGCTGTTTCTCACCACCAGGGGATGCTGTTTCAATGGCTGTGCTCAACTCTCTCATTGAAGTTGCAGAAAGACTTGAAGGTGAGTCCAGCTGCAAAGTCCAGATATGAACTATCTCTAAATTTAATTGTGGATTTATAACCTCTGGTCTTTTTTTAAAATGATGTCAGTATCTCATTAAGTGATCTTATGCAGATGTTTGACTGATCAATATCATTTTTCCAGACTCTGAGGTCGACAATGTGCAGATGAGCTCAGTCGACTGTGGAGAGTGGACCGACCTCTGTGCTGCTCAGTCAGGCTCATCTCTCCCGGCCCCGTTCAAGCCAATCACAGCCTTCCCCAGCGTCTGGGTCTTTCACCCCCAGGTGTCGGCGCGGCACTACAGCGGCATGCTGGGTAGCGAGGCGCTGCATCGCTTCATCGTGCTGTGAGTTTTCTAACAGTCATAAGAAAAAGATGAGTCTCAACTGGAGTTAAATGATATGAAATTACATTATTATTTTGATCAAATAAAGCAAATCTGGATCATTTCGCCTTTGCTGCTCAGATTTGGACTTTTCTGTTTTTCTAATGTGTCTCTTGAGAGAAACACAACTTTACTAAAGCAACATTGCATTCCTGTTGTATGCGTTTAATTATGTTTATTATTGTTTTAGGGAGCACAGTCACTGCTTATCCAAGCAATTACACAGTGGAGAACATCACAAATCAAAGTCCACAGCTTTAAAGACGTCTTAAACATTCTGTTGAACCTTAAATCTCCACATATGATAAAGAGGAAACATCCTGCCCTCCCCTGCAGGGATGTTTGTCTTGGCCGCTATTAGAGCTGCACCAAGTTAAACAGTTCCTAAGAAAAATAACCGATACTGAAAACGACTGAACAAAGTAGAAAAGACGTGATTATATCAGAATCATTATGTTGTTTCTCGTCACAATTTATCTTCTGTACCTCAGAAAAAACAGGGAACACAGGAAACACGTCAACATATTCAAAACATAAATTAGTTTAATGAGTTCGGAGGAAAAACGGCTGCTGCTCTTACAGAACTCAACATGTTCTTGGCTTTATTGAAACCAACAGCAGGACAAAAAACAAAAAGCTTCTCAGGGAACATCTTGGGAATATATCTCAAGTCTGCGGGATTCAGAGTCAATGGGTAAACTCATCTGCTGTAATTTGATTTGTCCCTTAATCACCCAAGGATTTAAATATGGTTTTTCCTCTTAACAAATAGTTCTTTATAAATCTAAAAAAAAAAATTAAATGTTTGTGTAAACTTTGCGGTTTAACCAGGAGCTGCTCAGCCTCGCCCACACTACTGACCACAGAGGAGGAAGTGGCATCATTTCTACAGGGAGTGCCTCACCCGGAGTTAGCGGGGTACAAGCCCGACAGAGTACTGGGACTGTTTCAGTCACCAACACATGCAGGTAGGAGGCTGTGAGTATGTGTTGACCACCTCACTGGCTAATAATACATAAAAAAGTAATAACAATAATCTTTATTTGTATGGCACTTTTCTAGAGGATGGAACAAATCGAATTCAATAAAACATTTGACTTAAACAAGATTGAATATGGTTTAAGAAGGGATGTGATGGTGTGATGCTTCTCTCTCTCACCAGGTGCACCAGTGTTTACTGAAGCAGCAGAGTCACTGAGAGGAGAGGTGCTAACTGGACTGCTGACAGATGGACTGGCAGAGAAATGGTAACGGCTCTGATTCCCCTTTAACATCGATCGGGAGTGATTTCGATCATAAGATCAGGCAAATTTGTAAATGCATCTAAAAAGCGTCCTGAGATACGATCACTCAGACCTGTTATTCAGCAATATACGACAATTCTGCAACGAACAACCAAATGTGTCCTGGTTAAACACGTGACATGTATACGTGAATAGTCATGTGTTGTGTATTGAAATTTGATTGTGTTAAATAATTCTTTGATTTAATCGTGTGTGTGTATATGACGGTGTGTGTGTGTGTGTGTGTGTTGTGTTTGCTGCTCAGGGCCGCAGACCACAGCGTGGACCTTCCTGCAGTGTTGGCGTTCCCCTCCTGGAGGACACCCACTCGTCCCTCCACGCTGCCTGTGTCGTCCTCTGCCAAGGAGCTGCTCTCCCACATCCACACTGCTCTGCTCCATCCAATGGTAAATCACACTGTGTTTATATTTCTCTCTGTGTTGTACACTTTTTTTTTTTCTACGGGAAATACTAAAAAGAAAGTGACCGTTTTCCTACAATTACCTGATTAGAAGTAATAACTTAAGTGATAGAAGCAAAATTCTACATCCCAAGGTCTCTAAGCTCTGAGCCAGTCTTCATTTATATCCCATGAAAAGGCCCTAAACAAACATAGTGTGTGTTTCTTGGAAGTTTGTGAAAGCCAGGACCGAATTGTTCAGGGTGTCACGGATAACAAGCTCCATATGTGGATTCAGTGTGAACGGGGTTTCTCTGCAAGGTCAGAGAAACGCATCGTGTCCCAGTTTCCTTCGGTTCATGTAAACCAAGATGAAATGAGGTGAAAACGACAAATCTGAAAATCTAGATGTTGCTCAACAACTAAATACAGTAAGAGCAGAAGTCCAAACAATGACACGTTCTGCCTTTTGGTGGTGCTGTTGTCCTCGTTTAATTTGTCCTGGAGCGCAGCAGAGCCTCAACTACGTAAAAGAAGAATTTATTTACATGTAGAAGAGACACAAATTCTTAATATTTATAATAATGTATATAATGTAATGTAATAATAAAATATTTTTGTGTAGTCCATTAATAATTACTAATAGAATATAATAATACAAAAATAATTAATCAGGCCTGTTCCTCTCTAATATTTTAATTCTCTGCTGATATTAAAAAGCAAGTTTAATGCCGTACAGCAAAAAACACTGCTGTGTAAATCTCATCTGTGGTTTGTGTTGATTTTGTAAAAGCACCTGTTTTCTATCCACCTATATAAATATATTTCTTTCTCCTCCTTCTTATCACATCTCTTTTGTCTCCAGCCTGAACTGACGGTGGAAAATCTGCCGTCCTTCTTCTCTCTGGGCAAAGCCCTCCTGCTCCTTTTCGTGGGAGAGGAAGAGGACGAGATCGGGCGGAGGCAGAACCAGGCGCTGGTGGAGGAGATGGGAAGAGTGGTGGAGCTGGGAGACGGGAGGATGGATCGATATCTCGCCTGCTGGATCCACCTGTAAGTGTGATGGTCAAATCATCAACAAATGTAGAGCTTATGAAATGACACTGGTATTTTCCTATATATCTATATTTTGTCGTTGTGTGTCCCAGTGGCCGAACTCCAGCTGGCATGTCGGTCCTGGGGTCCTACCTGGGCTCTATGCCCCCCCTGCCTGCTCTGGTCCTCACCCATTTACCCACTGGAGGTGAGATCTATCAGTACCCCCCCAACACCCCAATAGTGGCCCTGTCTGTGCTGCAGTGGCTCCAGAGGATCGAGGATAAGACAGAGTCTCCTGCAGGTAAGAGGGATATAATGTAATAGAATAGTATAGAAATCCTTAAATGTAAATTAAATTAGAGTTCCTGAAATGAATATAAAATAGTTTCCACCCATAGTAGAAATAATATAATGGTAAAAGCTGGGAAAAGAGTTCCCTACAGCTTGTTAAACAACATGTCCACTCCCATATTGCAGCATCTGTTGCACTTCTGTGCGTCCTGGGAGAAGAATCCCTCACATGTTGCTCTCTCTGAGGTTTCTACGGTTTTTTCCCCCCTGATTGATTTGATTGACTCTGTAATTGCTCCATAAAGTCAGTCATTTGCTTCACAGCTTGTAGCTTTGCAATGAGGCCATTTTAGCACATGCTGTTAAAAATGCATCTGAATGTGTTTTCCAGCTGTTAATACATCGACAATGAGTAATCCAATTAACCTCTCACGTTTACACCCGGTACGGAGGAGGTGGTCCTCTGCTGCAGCAGTGATGCTACTGTCTGCAGCCGTTACCTTCCCACCATATGTTTATAAAAATGGACGACATGACGGCTCCCTGAAAGTGAAGCCAAGTCGTCTCAGTCGCCAGGAAGTGGACAGGCTCTTATCTTGGTGTGTCTCTGCAGGGATGCTGGGTGAAGACAGTTGGCCTCCTGCTGTCAAGTTCTACGAGTTTCTAAAAATCATGGACACGCAGGAACCTGGCTCCGCCCGGCAGCAGGCGCCTGAAGAGGAGGAAGAGGACGAGGAAGAGGAGAATATGGAAGATGATTCATCGTCAGAAGAGGGGACCGATTCCTCCAGCTCTCCTGCTCCTGATGCTACGACGAACACTCACTCTGAATTGTAACAAGTCTTTTATATTAAATGATTATTAAATTTTGACTTTTATCGTCAGATTATTGAATGTCATTTCTTGGAATTTTATTGTCGGATTAGAAAAGATTTAGCAAAAAACACATTAATGAATGACATGACTGTGAAATTGTACAAATATTTTTTTATATTTATACATTTTAGTGTCCTATGTATAGAAATGTCACTCAACACATCTAAAGTTTTAGAGTTTGCTACTGTACATCAGGATCCAAAGCAAACAATGGATGAATTTAAAGGTTAGCAAACAAAATCCATAGAATATCCAAATCCAAAAGTCAAGAATGTAAGAGAACTAGATCAAAAGTCAAAAAGTTTTTCAAAGGTTCATGACGGAGGCAGAATCGTGACATGGTGTTATTTTCTCAGGGGCGTTACCAGAACTGTTCAGTTTCATTTCCTGCAGTTTGACCACAGTCGCTTGTGGTTTTGTGTCTGATTCACTGTGAATCTTCTGCTTTTATGTGATTGGCTGACTGTAATTTTTCTTTTTTTTAAGCTCCAACTTGCAGGAAGTGAGTGTCACGCTGTCGGTCAGTCTTGTCTACTAAATTCCTAATTATCCTTGATAATCAAGTTCCTGAAAATGCTGATCAGCACAAGTCATCTCTTTTACTGTTACAAAGTTATTACCACATCTGCTTTCTCTGTAATAATCACTGTGTAAATTGCAAAGATTGCTGTCAGGTCACTGGGTATTTTTAGCAAATCTTGAGTACAATCTTTTATTTATTTTTAGACTTAAAATCTCTTAAATCCTTGGGCTTTATAAAAAATCGTCTCTAATCTATAAACAATTTAGGACTATATGTGCATATACACTGTAAAAATAATTTGAGCATTTATTTTTTACAACAAACAGTTTTTACAGCTGAAAATGAATTAAAAATAAATGAAATACAAAGTCTAATTAAATGTCAGAAGGAGATAGAATAGGCTGCATCTCATCCTCTTTCAGGAGAAGAACTTCTTAGAATAAAATTCTATTTCCTGCTGAGCCAGGAAGTGACCTCGTTGTGGTTGGGTAAACGTTTGTTGAACACAAGGTCACGTTCCTATTGACGCTAGGTGAGGTTAATTAAAATGATATATATATATATATAGATAGATATATATATATACATATATATGTCGCTGTTGTAACACTCTGAAACAGAAAGGACAAACTGAGGAGAAGCAGAAATGGTAGTTAGCACGAGAGCACAACAGTTAGCTAGCTAGCTAGTTTTTTCAAGTGTTGCGTTCAGCTGCCATGAAGAGGACAGATGTCAACATGGACGCTGTGGTGTTAGAGGACGGACTTGAACTTCAGATAAGGTGAGTTAGTCTCTAATCTGTTTGTCCACATGTACGTCACTTGTTGATTTCATGGAGGATACTCAGTTGTGTCCTCTACTGTGGCTGTTGTGTTGTTTTTTGTGTGTCTGCGTCAGCACAGCAGCTAAAGTATAACGCAGCCTCAAGAATAAGACGCAGCTGAAGTTGTTAACACGCTGTTCACTTTCAAACACAACTTATTTACAGTAGCATGCTGCCATCAGTCGCCATCTTGCATTTCTCACTCTCTCCAGTCTCAACTTGTGCTTGTTCTACAACGCTGCCACCTAGCGGCTCGGAGGAGCCTTTAAATACCAGAACGCAGCACCAGGAATTTGAATATTGTGCCATTTTTCACGTTTTTTCCTGGCGTCTGACATCAATTATGTGTTAATTGTATTTGCATAAGTAAAGTAGTGTATTCTGTTTGAATGCATAAACTGAATTAATCAGTTGCCACGGTAATATCATTATGGTTTCACGACCATTATCAACGTCAGGTGGCGTACTCGACACTTTCAAATGCGTCAAATGTCCTGTCTCAACTTCCTGCACTTAGTTCATTTATCCTCTGAAAGAACAGAAGGCCCCAGTCTGAGCCCTGAGCATTAGAAAAAATATCATTCAAATAATTTAAAGAGGGATTTAAGTGGGATTGTTGCATTTATTTTACTAAATATTCGATCCTAATTATCAAAAAAACAAAAGAACCTGTTAGTCCTGAAGTTGTTAACGGTTCCTGTCCGAGTGTGGATTTCTCCTTCATGAAGTCAGTGTTCAGTTTACAGTGTGGTGTTCAACTCGATCATCTCGTCAAAACTGCAGTGAGCGGAGTGGAAGCACATGATTAACAGTGAAAGGTCTGTTTACCGCTGCTTTTTAACAGTTTGCTCTCCTGCTCGTTGGCAGCTATTTCTGGCAAACTGGTTCCTGCCGGGGGAGCCGAGAATAGAAACAAACACATGAGATAATGGCGTGTTAGGATCTGGTCAGAGAGGTATTTTAGCACAGGTCTACCCGATAACTGAGGAAATGAGCTGCTGTGTGCAGCTGCAGATGATTTGATTAACAAGGCTTTTTGGTCCTTTCTCTGCTGCTTTTGTCTCTTAATGTCCGTGGTTCCGTTTCCTGGTTCAGTGTCTGGCTTCACAGTCGGCTTCTGACCTCATCATTAAAAGATCTCACCCTGAGGCAACACTGAGGCTTTTACCAGCTTCAGACGAGACAGAAGAGAGAATGGGCAGCGTTAGAACTGGACCACCATATTTTATCCCTATGCCTCAGCCAGTGGCCGGAGGCGTCAAGTTTTGGGGTTGTCCGTCCATCTGCTTGTCCAATTCTTTAGAAGAAGAAATAACCAGGGAATTTCCCCAAATTCTATACAAACTTTTCCTTGGACTGAAGGATAAACGGATTGGGTGGTAGAGGTCAAAGGTCACAGTGACCTCATGTTCTTGTGAACGTGCTACATCAGGACACCTGGGACAGACTTGGAGGTCAAAGTTCAAGGTCACTGTGACCTAATAAAACCATTTTTCTATCTTGTGAACATGTCTTAAGAAAGCCTCAAGAGAATCATTTCAGATTTGGCTCAAATGTTCACGGATTAACTGATAAGATTCTGGCGGTCAAAGGTCAACGTCACAGTGACCATAAAAAAGATTTTTGGCCTCTTGAGCATCATATCTCAAATCTGCCTTCAGGGAATTACTTAAATTTTTGACCAGTTGGGAATTTTTTTTGATATATATTTCAGTGGTCAAAGGTCAAAGGTCACGGTGATCTCATTTATTGTGAATGCAGTTTGTCAGAAACACCTGGAGAAACTGAAACTGCTCTGGATGGTGGAGGCCGTCAACCGTCGTAATTCTTTTTCACACTGAGCTCAACACGTGAATTTTATTTCAGATTCTTCAAGATTCGTTTTTCATCTTTTCACAGATACAGTTCAGAGTCGTACAAGCTCGAACATCTGCTGTGTCATTTCCGCTTGAACTAGCCCCAAACCCTGGATTCACACTCTGAAATGAAAATACCACATTGTGGTCTGATGTGTGTGTGCCGGTAGATCCAGGGACACTCACACAAAGTAACTTAAAGTAATTGTATTTGCTGCAGACTGACGTGGGAATCTGTGTAGCAAACAATGCTTAGATTGCCGTTCATTATACTGAGTCAATCCAATTTTGCATCAGCAATGTTTATTCATTTAAAATAGTTAAGGTTACATAACACTAACCACAATGGTTGGCTTCTTCTGTACAGCAGAGTTACCGGAGTTGGAAACAAACACAAGGGCGAGTCGGCACAGGCATGTGGACGAGGTATCAAGCTTGATCGCTAGGACACAGTCACGGAGGCCCAGCGGTATAATAACACACAGATGCGTGAGTGTAAGAATGCAAAAGCAAATATGTGATGATGGTGAGGCAGAAACACGGCAGCACCATGAGGAGACTCTATTTGCTTTGGTGTTTCTCTGGCTTCACTGCTTCTTAAATATATTTGTATACACTGGAAAACAACCGATAACCATGCAGGTCAGGACGCGGTCACGCACTTGGTGCAACTTAGCCGACATTAACTTGGGATTGGATTTGGTCAGTTTTCTCTCAGAGTTGCACGGGTTCAGACAGAAAAGCAGGCAACTTGGGTTTCAGCGTCTTGCCCAAGGACACTTCAGCTGGCGGACTGGAGGAGCAGGGAATTGAACATTAGTGGACAACCCACAAACTTATAAATTTGTGGGTTTTGTCTTTCCTGTCCCATTAATGTCCCCTCAGAGTGTAACTGTGGGCATAAGGATATCGTTTTAATCAGTATGTTTTATTTATCAGCTCCAGAGGTCACAGCTAACATTTGGCCAGTTGACACACTGTGTTGCCGTGACAACCACTCGATTTCCTGCTTCTCTACCGTTAGTCAAAATGAGAATAATAATATGTCACCACGACCTCGTTCAGACCTCAAAATCCGCCAGACGTCCATGAAATTAGCAACAAATGCACAGAAATTCCAGCTGATGATGTCGTAGATGATTATGAGACCTGAGTTGTGTAAGTTTGTGTATAAAATGCGTATTTGTTATGTACTTTCAACCGACCTTTGTCTTTGCAAAGGTCATATTAATCATTTTGTACTTGCTGTCCCTGATGGAAAATGTGTTTCCCCTTGTTACAAAATCTGAAGAGAAGTTGTGGTCAGTTTGAGATTTTCGCTAGTAGGGGTTTTGTCAGAGTAAGTTAGGACATGTAAGCCAACATCATGTCCCAACAATATATGTGTGTGTGTGTGTGTGTGTGTGTGTGTTTGCATTTTTGCATTTCACCAGGGACTGTCTGTCTACGTGTTTTTCTGCATTCTCCCTGATCGTACCAATCTGCAGCCTGTTGTGCCACAAAGGGGAACAGGAAGTTGTCATCACATGGCCATGATGTCACACAGAGGGAGCGGACGCCATGGGACACTAAACACATGCCGTGTTGTGTTTTTCTGTCTTACAGCCGCCACAAAGCTTCACTGTAGGGATCTGTCATCTTTATTTATATCTGTTTCAGACCAAAACCTTGAATGATGGACGACTGACTTTTACTGGAGTTGCCCTGAGTTCCACCTTTCATCTCATGCCTCTTTTATCGTTCTCTTATAAATGACTGTTTCATTAAAGGGATGGTTTGGTTTGAAGTAGTTTTTTTTTAAGTTTGATGATGTGGGAAAGGTAAGCCGAGCTCCGCTGCTGTAAAACTCTGCGATAAAGTCTCTAAAGTGGGAATGTAAACTTTTTAAATTCTCCAAACATGGAGAAACAGTAACGTTTGCTTCAGGGAACAGAGACGTCTGACTTCTCATGTCTGACTCTGTTTACAGGGTCCGGCCAGCAGCCGCTGTCTGGTTTGATCCTCTGTGATGAGTTGGAAGGTTTGTGCTGCTGTGTCCCTGATCGCTGGCCTTCCTGTGGAGGGAAGTAGAGATCAATCCAAAACTCTAAAGACAAGAGATCTGATACTTCTGCTCTGTTTGTGCTTCATATCATGTTCTCTGGGACTGATGTTGCCCCCACAACAGCGTTCTGCAAAGAGTGACAGACTGAGATCTATTCCATTTGCAGCTCTTCAAATTCAGCATGAATTTAAAAGTTTGTTTTTATTGCAGCCTAATTGCAAAGTGGCGAGAGGAGGGAGAGGAAGAGCAGAGGTCAGCATTCCTGTTGGTCCTCGGAGACTCCGAAACGCACAGCAGACAGAACGCAGGCATCGTGAAGCTGCAGAAAGCAGAGGCAGCCAGAGGTCAATTTACTGCTCGCAGTGTTCCAAACTGCTCCGTTTTTAATATAGTTCAAACGCATAGTTTGGAATAGTCACAATGCACTTGTGTGATGTTAAAAGATGTTGGCATCTTTGGAGAGTGAAGTTTAAGACTTAAAGCACATGAGCTGAGGTAGAAATCACCCACCTGTTCTATAGCAGTGCTAATGTGGGTCACCATTTTTCATCCTATAGACCAAGCTGTTTTCAGACATGGCCTCCAGAGGATGTCCGCAGAATCGGGGCCTGACTTTCTGCTGTTTCCTTTCCCACATGGACAACGCAGCAGGAGATTCTCCAGTAAGACGTGTTCACAACAACACAGACATCTCCTGAGTGTTCAGGTGAGGGAGGCAGAGGCAGGAGGTAATGTTTTAATTCTGAATGTGATAACAGAGAAGTTACTCCCAGTCCAACTTTTCATGCATCGTAATCACAAGAAATCCACCATCCAATAAAAATCTGATAAATGAAACTGTAAAAAAGGGAATTTTGGCCATAAAACTCACGAGTACCTCGCTGGCAGGAGATCTGTGGCCGACAGTGGCTCACTGAGGGAATATTCTCCACCTGCGTTGACCAAACCATTTAGCATCACTCCTGCATCAGCAGCTTCCACAGAGGAATGTGTCTTCAGTTCCTTTCCCCCGGTGTTGAGGTTTATCATCTGGGCGGCTGGTAAAGATCACAGCCCTGTAAGTCATCTGTTTATTAGTTTATAACTAATTTTTAACATCATTTATGTTTGCACGTGAATAAAAAACATGCACGTCATTTTCCATACATGGTATTTTTGATGATTTTCTTCCACATTTTTAGCTAATGTGCAGTAAATTAAATATTTTAGAGATTTTAGAGATTTATAAAACAGAACCATACATACCCAGCTTAAGTACCAGCTTTATAGATCTGACTAAAAAACATCCATATGTTCTTTTCTATCCTTGCACATAAAACAGTCTTTGCCAAGAACGGACTCCTGCTGTTTCTGGTTCAGTGGGCGTACTCTACTGTAATCCTGAAGAAGATTCATTTACCTCGTTAGTCTCTGAGAAATGGCTCTTATCCAAAATAAGTTTTAAATGGCAGGATGATGAATTTATCCAAACACGTGTTGTGTGCTTAAAGATAATGATGGTAAATGCCAGACATCTGTTGACCTTCCACAGATACTTTATAGGGATTTCATTACTGACAGTTTGAAGCGGTTAAAGCTGTGTGTTTGTTGTTTTGTTGTCCACTTTGACATTTTAGAGTCAGATAAGGTGTGTTAGTGGGATTATACGTATACGTGTTTACCTTCTAAAGAAGTACGGCTTTGAAATAATCAGCAATGAGGTCAAAGGGAGTTTTATTTGAATTTTTCTTGACATAGTCATGTTCAAATTTAAATTGAACCAATGTCAGCGGGATAGTTCAACTCAGGTGAGACACATCAGGGCAGGTGCACAGGAGACAGGAAGTAAAGCAAGAGTGACACACAAGGTCATGGCTCAGTCACAGTTTTACTTAGAACCAGTAAATGAACCTGCAGCAGAGAAAACATCCTCCTCTTGGTGCCTCTCTCTGTCTCCACATGTAGGACCTGGTAAACATCCTCCTCTGTCTCTGCTTCTCAGGAATGTCCTACACTGTTTATGTTCCTGATGAGAGCGAGCGTGTGTGTGTCTGTGTGTGTCTGTGTGTGTCTGTGTGTGTGTGCCTGCCACCCTTGATAAGCCTAGACAACACTCTTGTCAGAATCACATATGTGTGTGGTAACGGGTGTGTTTAATGACGTCAGAGCTCTCACCTCTCTTTTGTGTCCACATTCCTGTTCAGCCTCACACACACACATATTAAAACGCTCTATTGATACAGTGTTGTGTTTTAGCATGTCATGTGTTGGCCAGTGTGACCGAATCCGTTTTTTCTTGTATAAACATCTGGATACAGATTTATTTGCTGAGCATCTCTATTAGAACCCATCAGAGCCAGAGAGAAACCAAACCACAGCCTTTTCCATATGGAAGGTTTATCTATTAAACTCTTTTATATTAAATCGATTTAAACAGGATCATGTAAACAACAGTGTTCTGAAGCCACTTAGGGGCCGTGGCGTCAGCGAGTTAAAGCAACGTGCACGTGTGAGCGCCCAGTAACAGCTGACTGACGGACCCATTCACTGACTCAGCCATTGATGTATGGGGTGAGGGGTTAAGTTATGCAGCACAAATAGGTTATTTCTGTCATGTATGAGACCCTCTGGGGCATATAAGAGGGGGGGGCGGTAGATCAATACCAGCGTGTTGATCGATGCAAATCCTCCATAGGTCATTTACGGAGCCTTGCATCCGAGTCCTGTCCCCAGCCTTCATTAATCTGATCGATAAATGCTCAATCTAAACTCTGTATGAAACAATGGGTTTATTCCATGTGCAGAGACGCATTCAGGACACATTTTAACACCAAATGTGAACAGACGAGACCTGGAGATGTTCACTGGTGATCAAATCTCTCAGGAGGGATGTTAATACCACGTCTGAACAGGGCAGGACGTTAAAGAGCTCATGTGTGGTGACTGCTCAGTTCATCTTCCAAGTGATGGACTGTATTTATAAAAGGTGGATGATGAATGGAGGTGGAGAGTTCAGGTGACTTCTCTATTTCAGCTGATGTGTTGGTGTATGGAACCATTTGCTTCACCGTGTCCTTGAGAAATGACACAGACACAAATATACTGAGAGAGAGAGTGAGTGGCTGTAAGTTAAGTTTAGTAGAGACAAAACAGAAACGCAGAGATAAGGAGAGGGCTATCGCAATGTATGGACGGCAAGGGATCGGAGGGAAAGGTTGTTTGACAAGGAAAGCGATCAGAAGAAGGTAGATTATAAGGGGAGAACAGAGGAAGCAGTTGGATGGGAGTGGATAAACAGATAACTGGAGATAGTTTAGATGTTTAGAAATAGTATAGCGGGTAAAAAGAAGAGTATGCACCAATATTAATGGTTTGTATCAGCGGCATTTACCGCAGAACATCACATTGCTCAACTAAATGAATGCATGTTTCATCAGGGGACATTTTTGTTGTTTAAGGACCATTTCCTTAAATCCCAGAACATGCTCTGTGCAATAAAAGAGCCCGAGCAGCAGGTCTGATCGAAGCCCTGTGACATATGGTCATAATAAAATAAAAAGCTTACATTCATCAAACTGTCTTACTTTCCTCTGCCAATATCAGGTTGAGCTGCTGTCACATAATCTTTTGATTGATGCACCGTTGCCCTTGTGAGCAGCGTAATCTCCACAACACTTGATTTACTTCTTCTAAACAGAAGTTCTTATTGTGGAGCTTTGATTACTGCTTTTTAGGAAGAAATCTGATGAGGCTGCCAAATTGTAATTGAAGTGGCCGAGCTCACGAGGAGAAATATCACAGGCTCTGCGGTGGATTTTCCCTTTAGCTGTGAGCCTCTCAGGGCTCATCGACCTTCATTCTATTGATCCGCTGCAAACCACCCCCAGAAAGCTTTCTGTTGAAAAGCATTTTCTCATCACAACAAAATGACAGAGTGCCTCATTATGCAACAAATACCCAGATAAAAAAACTGCCCGATCAATGGAGGTACTCTCTGCAAAACAAGATTTCTAACGAATCCTGCTCCGGTGGCACGAAATATGGTGACAGCATGGAGAGAAAGCAAAAATAGAAATACTTGTATGTCATCGTAAACCGATTAAATGGTCAAAATGAGGAAACATGAACATCTCAAATTTGTAATAACAAAGAAGATGTTGCAACTAAATTAGTTAGAACTGTGACTTGGTTTGTAATAAAATTGACTTAGTATCTCGTCATTTTGTTGTAAAAGGAGTTTTTGTTTTTCTCATACGGAGGCAGGCTTCAATAAAAATCCTGTTTTTATTATGAATGCCTTTATGTGGTGTTCCTACTCGGGGTCCGGCCGTAGAAACTCAGCAGAGAGTCCAGAGGTTCTCACTGGGACGTTGGTGTTCTCACATCCAGCCTCTCTGGAGAATGTCCGGAGGTTCTCTGGAGTCCGGTGCGTCTCTGAAAGCAGCTTCAGACAGAATCGAAGCAGAAGTTGTCAAATTGACAGGTGATTTCTGGGAAATGCAGTATAAAAACATTACAGCATAAAAACAAAGATGGAGCCAAAGTGAATACGAGTGTGATATTGAAACCAGACACTGGTTTGCCCACACACGACAAGTCACAAAGCTTCGTTCACGCACTCACACACAAGGCACAGCATCTGATGGCTGCGAGGCTGCGTTCTCCTCCAGTCAGGGAACACGTTAGCGTGCAGTAAGACACTT
This sequence comes from Hippoglossus stenolepis, assembly GCF_022539355.2. Taxonomy (NCBI): domain Eukaryota; kingdom Metazoa; phylum Chordata; class Actinopteri; order Pleuronectiformes; family Pleuronectidae; genus Hippoglossus; species Hippoglossus stenolepis. The sequence goes on along the minus strand of NC_061506.1, from coordinate 2,576,631 downwards.
GAAAACAGATGCAGCCTGCTGTTGTGAGTTAGCAGTAAAGTCTGAGCCGGTCACATCTCAGGCCTGTAATAACAGCCTGCTATCAAGGAGATCATCCCCAAATAATTCCCAGCTCTCTGTGGTTCCTTTTTAAATCAGTGGGGATATTCTATGATTTTCATTTTGTTTTTTGTCTGATAATATGGTATATAAATAGTCAGGATTCATGACAGTTGTGATGAGAACGCCTCAAGAGAACCCTTGTTCCGAGGGAATCTAAACATTCATTAAGACCAGGGTGGGAAAAGGTCAAAGGTCAAGGACTCGGCGGCTTCACAAAACGTGTGTTTAGCCTCTTGAACACGATATTTCAAGTCTGCTTCAAAGAGATTTCTTCAAATATTGACTCAAAAATTATTTGATTTGTAATATAATTTCAGAGCGATTTTTAAGTCAGTCTAAATAAGTTATAAATTATAAACTAAAAAGCTAATATGAAATGTCCAAAGTGTTTTGGTTATAGCTTAAAACAATATTCATCTTGAGAATCTAAAACTGCATTTTACATACCTAAAGCATAATTGTGACATGAAAATCTCTGCAGCTTCATTTACTTTATGCTCATTTGCGGTTTAGTTTTGGAGACGAGACACAACTTGCAATCAGTGACGGTGATTCAGGCTCAGCATGGTCACGAAAACATCAGCAGGAAAACCACAGCAGCATCCGTCCACCGTCAGTCTCTGAAAAACAAACTCTCGCTGTAATGCTCGAATTTATCATCCGTTTATTGGTAGAATTTGACTGTGAGTGCTCGACTAACAGGTTTAGTTTGGCTGCTCAGTGGAAGTGAATTGGAGCTCGAGCATTAGTTTATTCAAGACTCCCACATCTATAATTCTGAGTGCACGCTGCTTTGATTTTGCCTGTTTGTCGGGTTTATTCAAAAACACGTTTCTTATAACAAGTCCTGACAGGGCTCAGCGTTGGCTTACATACAGCACTAACACACACCCATGTACATAAGAATGTGCACCCTGTGAGAAAGACAACTTATAATGTGCCATATCATGAGTTGTACTGTTTGTGTTGATTTGTGTTTCTTTGGTTGTGCTCTCGGCCTCACAGGGAATCTCTGAGGGATTGCTGGTTCGCAGAACCAAAAGTTCTGTTGGAGGTCAGAGTTTGGTTTCCCATAGAAAGAAGATGGCGAGGCTCCAGCGATTAGCTCATTGCTGTTCACAAAGATCAGGTATGAGGACAGCTAACCTGAGCTGACCACGCAGCAGATATCACACTCAGGGATTAACAGAGTACAACAGGCAAGCCATAATTGTGTGCAAGGAGAGTAAAGCCAAAAGTGGCGTGCGTGCGCTGCGTGTGTGTGTGTGTGTGTGTGTGTGTCTTGTGCACGTCCCAGTTGAGTATTTGACATTTTTAGTTGCTCGGAGGGACTTGAACGTAGCAAGTGCAGCTCTGAGAGACGGAGCAGGGGAGGGCACGGAGGCAGCTACTGTAACGGGACGTGCTCAGACACGAGATGAAAGAAAACAAACTCTTACTTCATCTCTCTGTCGCAAGAAAACCCTAAAGGAGCAAGGTAGTAATGTGGCAGATGTTTTCATTGCACACTGAAAAGGGTCTGATATCTACTCAGCTGACAATGGATGACAAGTGCCAGGAATTGTTCCTGCTGACATTAGGTATTCAGCTGCTACATCTCTGTAGTAAACTGGATGACTGGACTGGAAGCAGGATTTAAGACCTATACTGTGATATATACACAGTATATGCAGCTGTCTGGAAGTGATGTTGATGTTGCACACATGTTGCAGACAAACTATAACTTACTGCTCCTTCAAGACACCCCAGGATGTTTCCAGGGATTATGATGAACAATGATATGATGAATAAATTCTCACCTGCTCTTCCTATATGCTCGATATCTTTAGTCTGTCCTGCACATAGGGATGAAACAGGTGACACCTGCACAATGTCCTCACTGACAAGAACATGTTAGATCTTTTATGTTCTTTATTGAGCAAGTGAAGACAACATGTGGGCATCTCTTCCTTCTCATACGCTTACAAAATCAACAAAATATGTCTGACGCTGCCTTGGACTCTTTTATCTCGTCGACTTCGGACATTTGAGATACTGGTTTTGTAGTTTCCTGTGTCCTGGGAGAGGGAGGATACCCAGACCCCATCTTTTCTGATAAAATACCTCAAAGAACAAATAGTATCTTACAGCTGCAAACCACACGGCTTATCATCAACTCTGAGGCCAGAGGAAGTCATGTCATATCTGTGGTTTTACTTTATTAACATTACACACATGGCCTCTGGCTTCTGTCAGCTGAGTTTGACAGTTCTGGGATCACTTCTGCACAAATAGAGCCACTGTTAGAAATCCCACCTGATGTCAGATCACCTGGAGCCTGATAAACCAAATACTGCTCAGTTTGCCTGATTTATTAATTTGACTTGTTTATTTGAGAGTCCTGGACCAAATGATGACAAGCCTACGTGCCATGCGTTCGCCTAAAGCTTCTCCTGCTGACTCTGCTAAAAACTTTATACCCTCTGTAGAGCACATCAAGTTTATGTCGTTTACTTGGCCGCCAACTTAACTACCTAATGTACCGTCAAATGCATTGCCAAGCTAAGTGCAGTAAAAGTGTGTGTGTGCGTGCTTGAAAGTGCCATACTTAAGTATTTCTCAAGCTCAGAGTGCACATCACTTGACCCCCCAGCAGTTTGCAGCCTTATACAATATTACATCTTCAAGTTGTGTAAACAGAGCTGAAATTATGGAAAATGTGATTAACGCTGGGGCCTCACGTGCTCCCAGCTGCGTGAACCGAGGAAAGCGTCTGTGTTGCTATATTTAACCTATTTTAGATGTCCAGACACTGCTGTGTGAGATGCCGGACATTTACGCATCAGGCAAAACTCCCTCTGACCAAAGGGGAAATCCCTCCGCAGGTCATCCATCCTTTTCTCACTGCCTCCCTCCACTTCGCTGTTATTCTCCCTTTCCGTGTCACTGTTTGTATGCAAGTGAGCCATGAGAGTTGAGATGATGTAACAGTGAGGGAGCTGTGGTTTGCAGAGGAACTGCTTTCGTGAGTTTTGGGAGAGATCAGTTCTCCCTCCTGTCTGATTCATACTTTATGCAACAGTCAGTGAGTCTGGAATCCAGCTTAACAGGCCTCCAGAGGGTGGATGAAACTCAGATGTTCCCAAGATTCATATTAAGTAACTCTAAAGATAGCTTCAGCAATTTGATCCTGAATTGTGAGGAGCCCCTAAAGTCCCAACCTTGTGATAAGTAGAAGAAGATAAATAACTTGTTTGAGCAAAATCTATAGTAATTGTAAAAAAGTTCGTATCTGAATAGTAAAGGCATAATTGGCTTATTCTCCCTATTGTGTTTTGAATTTCTGTGGTTATTTGTTTGCACTTTGAATTTTTGTTTCCTGTTTTATTTTGTATTCATTCCTTGTGTGTCTATCTTGCTTTACTTCCTGTCTTTGTTCTGTTTCCATCCCTGTGATTCTCTGCACCTGATCCCAATGTGTTTCCTGTGTTTTACTGCATGTGGGTTTTGACTGTGAGTCTAAAATGCTTCTCTCATGGTCAAGATATGGAGGAAAACACAATGTTTGGCTTATATAGGTTCTTTTTAAATCCTTCTAGCGTGACTGATGAAGCCACTGAGATGCGTTTTAAGCAAATAAACTAATCCCTGTTTACACTAGTTGCAGAGAGGGAGACATTCCTCACTCATCCCATCTCCTCCTCCCCTGTCATGTTGATACTGGAGCAGCAGGGTGGCCCAAAGTCAAAGTGTCCTTCAGTCGGTAACTGATGGATGCCAGCTCACGCTGAGCTGCAGGACAACATCACCAGAACCGTCTCGTGTGTCACTTTCTCTGGCACTGCAGCTGCTGGAGATGTGGACGATGATTTTTCTTTTCTGACAGATTAACTTACAGTCACCTCTCTCTTCCAGCTGCCTTCACAAGAGCCTCTCAGTGTAGATCCAAATGTTATTGATCCCAATTTGAGCTGATAATGGAGGACAATAGAGCCTGCAATAAAAGTTCAGTGAGCAGGATTTAGTGGCATCTACAGATGGAGTCACTGAACCAAACAAATATTCTTCATTCATTCAAGTGTGGGGAGGGGTTCGCATTCAAACCAATTCAAAACATGCAGTCTAGAAGTGCACCTGGAGTAGTTTGCCTCCTGATCCAGCAGGGTGCGCTCACTATCAGCTTGACCTATTGACCTATTGACCTATTGTCACTAAAGTAAGTAATCTTGTGGTAATTAAAGCCGTTCTGAGCTGACAATCACGCCACCAAAGCTTCTGAGCAGCGACACGTTGAAGTGTTTTACGATCTGCAACATAGACAGCAGCTTTTGTTGAAACATGACAGTACGTCCTGTCATCATCATCTGTGTGGGCTGTGTCTATACTTGTCATTGATTGAATTACAGATGAGTGTCTGACATTCAAATCTCTTCTCTCTGTCTCTGTCAAATATCATTTCAGACATTCGCTGTGACCGTCCTCCTCCCTCAGTCCCCTCCAGTCTCTCAAGCCCAGGTGAGTCCCCTCATCTCATCACGTTCAGATTCTCGACATTTTCTAGATCTTATCAACACCCACCAGTGTTTCGACCCCAGGGGGTTTCCTGTCAAATTCAAAATGACCAGAAACTCTGAATAAATGTAAAAATCCCCTTAAATCCCACATACAGGCCCTTTAAAAAAATTCCACCCTTATTATCCAGTTGTTTGCCCTTTACAGTCTTTTATATTTGAACTGAGGTATCTCAACTGAAGCCCCTTGTTTTGATTTCGAGGGGGGGGTGGAGAGAAGCTCTTCAAATAAATCTGAACGGTCCTCACCCTTCAATTTTGTGGTTTTGAAATATGTACACAATGTGACTGTGATTTCTGTGAGAAAGGCCTCGCACACAAATGAAGCCGTTTTAAAGGCTATTACCAGAAGAATGTTCCCTCATTACAGAGAGCGTGCAGGAGATGAGTTGTTAATTTTCAAATGGAAATCTGTTGTCAGGCTGGAAAAGCATTGCAACAAAGGAGGAGAGACCTGACTTTCTATTGGCTTATGTCAGCTTAGCTGGGATGTGACAGTCGAGATAGCGTCACCTGCTTGTTAAAAGTGTGTTTTGGAGAATGCGCTCTTGTTTCGACCATACTTGCAAACACGATGGAAAACATGACTCATTTTGCTGCAGCTCTATGTTCCCAAACATCTGCATTAATATAAAATACGCAAATATTTTTCTCTTTTCAAAATGTCAAAGATCTTCGGTTGATTTTGGCTCTGATGAGAATTTGGAAAACACAGCTCTCAGCTCAATCTGTGGAACCCCCTTTGGTAAATAAGGTCAACCAGCAAGTGACTCTGCTTCTCGTTCTGACTCGTCCACTTCCCCTGAAGCTACGCCTTCCTGCTCCATGACCTTCTGATGACCTGATCAAAAGCCTCTCTTCTAACCTCTGAACTCCTGCTTGGGAGCTGTTGGCTGCACACAGAAGATAAGAGCAACTGTTTTCTTTCTTGTCTCTTAGTAATGAAGTAGTTTCAAACTATATTAAAAAAGATTGATGAGCAGAAGTATGAAGTAGAAGTATGAGAGAGGTTGTGTTGTACAGGAAACTGATATTTATACCTTATTTGGGTTTTTTATCTACAAGTTGTATTTTATTGAAGGCTTGAAATAATAATCCTAATGTAATATATTGTTTTTAGTTTGAAAACTAAATTATTCAATTAACCAATTATGAGCAAAAGCAACTTATTCTTTGTTAAACGCAAACCACAGCTGTAACCATGAGGATGAATATGAAAACACAATGACTTATACCAGTTTCATCAATTGGATCTTATATCAGATCCATTTACATGGACACCAAACTCCTTTGTGATGTTTACATGAGTAGATAATAGAATATTCCATTCTGCCAGTTTTAAAACCTGAAATAGTTTCATGTTCGATATTTTTCAAAAGCTGCATCTCCTTTTCTGAAGTCCCTCCAGCCTTTACTATTATGGCGCCACTCTCTGGAAACAGCAGCGTAATCTGCACACTGTCAAATACAAATCTTACACACACATGTCAGCTCCTTCCTTCCTCTGACCCAATCACAACACAAGAAGAGAACAAATTACCTCATTAACTAGACAGGGTTAATTAATCAACAAATCAATTATGTTGATTAAACTCGGTTAGCGCTGATATGCTCCTGATGTTTGGATGTAATTGTTTATTAGTGAGTCACGCAGCCAGTGAGTAGGATATGTTGGGGAACTATGGGCAATTATTGCAGGAAATTACATTCCTGTCTAATTGCAATAAAATGACGTGTGTTTCAATGGTGCAGGTTCGAGTCTGCATCTCAACACTGAGTATTCTGCCTGCAACGCTTGATTTAATTTGAGTCACGGTCTTTAAAGAGTCTTGAAATGTCTCAAATTCAGATTGGATGGCTTTCAAATTTTCTCAGGCCACCTGTAGTTAAGTTAACACACTAAACGAAACCCTTTCCCGCTAGTTCGTTTATGAACATGGGGAAATGCAAGTTTAACGATAAGTGGCCAATAAGCATAACAAGTACTGGTGGTGGTTAAAGTCTGGAAGTGCTGCGGTGTGCAAGTATATTTTCACTTCTGTGTGCAAGTTTGGTTTTGAAAACAGCTGTAGACACCCTGAGGACTCATTGTGGAGGATAAGTTGTGCTACAGGGAGGCTGTGGGCTGGGGCTGAAGTGAATTCAAATCTTTATCAAGGTTCTTTTTTACACTTATCATCATCTGAAAACCACACCAGACACAGGAAGTCCCCATTACATCACAAACTGATATATTCACATTATACGAGAAACACACACATCAACAGACAGATGTAGTCGCTCTTACCTCAGTGGTGTTGGAGAGAAAGGTGACAAGAGGGAGGGAGAGAGGTTTATTTGAAGAACAGATTGAGAGAGAGAAGAGCGATGAGCATATAAATGGGTGGTGTCATTTAATGTGTTTAATCCTGGACCATGACTCCCGACTATTGGATTATCTCATAGTCACTGGCTAATGGTGGAAGGAGCGGAGAGAAGGGAAGGGCGGAGGAAGAGAGGAGCTCTTCATGAAATCTGAATCCCTGGACTCTTAAATCTGGGGGTGGCACGGTGGTGAAGTGGTCCGCACTGCTTGAATCGCAGAAAGAAGGTTCATGGTTTGAATCTCGGGTTCAGCTGGGGTCTTTGCGTGTGGAGTTTTCATGTTCTCCCCATGTCTGCGTGCTTCCTGTTATTTGAACCGTGAATGTGAGTCTGAATGGTTGTTGGCCTGGTGTTCCGCTGGTGACCTGTTCAGGGTGTACCCTTCCTCTCGCCCACCGTCAGAGTTAAATCTGAACAGTTGTGTGGCTGCAACATGGAGGCAACACACTTCATTCTGATTGAGACTCAGGCCTTGTTCAGACCACTAGTTGACACTGAGCAGAGACTAGTCGTCCAGTTGTGGATTTCGCACGGTGGCAATGCGTCTGCAGCAGATATGGAGCAGGGGGTGCTGTTATTATCAAGTCATAGGCATGCATGTGACTTCAAAGCCGGAGATATACTTGCTTTTAACTACGTGTTTGCATCATCGCTGCCTCGCGTTTCCTACATCGGTTGTGCACGTGTTCAGAAACGCATCCCCAGAGCGTGTCCGTGAAATGCACTTGAGGGGTAGATCTTGTTTTCCAGAATTTACGAGATATTCAACCTCAAAAAATCCCAAGAGAAGTTTTCATTTAACTACTGTGAGAGCACCGAAGCAAACATCACCCGCCCGTGTAGTTAGATCCCCTTTTATTTTGGTTTATTTTACGAGATTCTATAAATGGCATTGTTGTTTGTTTGTTGGCTTTGTGCACGTCAAGAGTTTGTGATTGTTCAGATGTAAAGTAAAGTAAATGTTGAGCTGTTTCATTAATAGTAGAAAAAGAGAGCAGGGTTTTTTTGTTAGGATCGTGTGGAAAACATGAAAAAGGAAAACCTAAAACATGTGTTTTGTTCCAGGCCGACATACAGAAAATGAAACACTCGTCTAAGAGAAGGTGCAGCTATATTCTCCACATCTGGAACCCATCCACTTTCTCTGTGTATGTGTGTGTGTGAGTGTTTGAAAACAGCAGGAAACAGGTCGGGGAGAATATTTGGTGGATGAGAAGTTTATTTACACAAGCCATAAAACACACACATTCACACGGGGTACTCAGTGCATTCAGTTTCATCGACAGTATTGAACAAAATACAAGACATACAGGCAGGAAGCATTGTGCACAATCCTACTATTGTAAATACACATTTTATTTTATTTTACTATTATCACTGTGTGTATTTTATAACTAAGACTGTCTGTAATGGAAACTTCTGTGATTCAGACCAATTTTGTTGATTTAGTTTTATTCTCTTTTACTATGACGATGCATAATAAGTTAAATAGAATAAAACTAAATGAACAAAATAGACCTGAGTCTTTATTACTTACTTAACTACTTGTTTTTATTTTGCTAATGGAGCCTTCCTGCTTGTTTGTATTGTATCAACCACGTGAGAAATCTTGAATATGAGATCAGGATCAACACACACACACACACACACACACACACACACACACACACACACACACACACACACACACACACACACACAAAACCTATTGTAGGCACATATGTGGGATATTTGCAAAAAATACATTCACAAAAAAACACTGGCACACACACATATATAATAATAAGTCATTCATCCACAAAGTTTACCTGATGCTCATAGATCTTTTTTTACGTTTTCTGCTTTCCTCTAAAAATCCTGGCTTGTTGAGAACTTGTAATCTATTTTTCTCACACTTGAGGACAAAACTCTCTCAATTCAAACTGGATCTTGCGTAACCAGGACAACTCCATTATGGGTGGTTTTATTTTAGAGCCTCATGACTTGACATCCTGTGAAAATCTCCGGCGGAGGATTTTCTTGCCAGACAGTTTGGATTTCTCTCTGAAAAATAGAAGCAGTTCCCTTTCCCCACAGTGTTGTGTAATTCAATCCACCAAGTGTAACTGTCCACTAATACGCTTTAATACTGACGGATATAGTACGGGAGGGGAGATTTTACACGTGGAGCTTTATTGGTGGGCCTCCAGTTTCTGGCCTTGTTTAACTTGCTATTTGAACAATCAGCACGAGGATATAATCAGAGACTGTAATCATGATGTTCTTTTAATATGAGCTGTGAAATGGGGAAATCATTGGTTCCAGATGAACCGTCCTTTTTTTTCCCCACGTTGACGTGTCGACTAACTGAGATCTGATCTTTGGCACAATTTGAAAGTCAACAATGGCGCTTTTCACAGAGTAACAGAGGATTTACACTCCGCTGCTCAGTTTATTAGGTAATAATAATGCAGTCCTGCATTAGTTTAAAGTTTACTATGAACAAACAGAATCTAGAATAAATAACATAAGATAAAAAAGACTATATACAACATTAGGCTGTTCTATAAATGTGCAATATAAAGATACAAGTGTGACTGTGCAATTTGTCCAATTCTTTGCGTAATACTGTCACGTGCTACGATTATTTCATCCACCCTGTTTATATCATTGACATTTAAGGCCTAATGAAAGGAAACATTTTTGCAGTATAGTGTTGTTGTATTAGACTAGTTTTAGCTGGTTGTACCTAATAAACCGTGTATGTCCAACGCCTCGAGGACTAACACTTCAAATTGTATAAATAAGTTAGTGTGAGCTAATTAAATGAAACTTTTATGTGTGCGTTTTATCTGCCCTCATTTAACAATACAACAAGTAGACGTTTTCAAGTCCAAAGGGAATTGCAGTCTCATCTAATGATATCTTATATCATATGCTACATACTGATGAATGAAATGATGAGCAACCTTTACCGCTCTGATGGAAGTCGTGACCATATCGTACCAGAAGTGGTTCTTTCCCTTTCATCCAGCAGGGATCTGGTAGGAATGCGAAGGGTTAGGGTTTCCAAAGCAGAGCAGAGGTTAAGGTCAAAGGTCAAGTGAAAAGATAATGTTCTCAAGATGATGACCCCATGATCACTGAAGTGTTGAGAAGAGAAAGACGTGCCTCAGATATCTCTACACCTGTGTCATCCCACCATTCTATCTTCTATCATTGTGATCCCAAGTGACCTGAACGTGCCACATTTAGCTCTGTTTCTATTTACTTGATTTTATATGCATCTCTATACAATTACATATTAATGGCAAGTGAGAATGGTTTGAAAAAGCAGCATTTGAATCAGAGACGTGTGAGGACATGTCCAAGCAGCAGTTACCTCTCCCTCCCTTTGGGGTTTGTCCTGAAGCGTAGAGATAAAGTCGAGATACCACTTACAGTTTCCCAATTCCAGAAGTAATTCTTTCCCATCAGCAACCTTTTCCATTTAACAGATTCACTGATATATCACACAAGCAGCAAAGGAGACACAATGTTGAGCTTTTATACTTAATACTTTAGCTCCATCCACACTGTTACCTTTTCGTCTGTAAAAGAGAGAGTAGTGTGGACATCAGGCCTATCTGTGGCTGAGTTGATGTGTTTTCAAATTAAAACATCAAAGTATGGATGCAGCCCTACAGCTCTAGAGAAGTCACTGTGCATTCCACATGCATACAATGTACTGAAATGCTAGAAGCAGTTGGCCTCCAGCTGACAGAGCCTGATAAGTAAGACAGTAAGATCCGTTATCTCATGGAAACGCCCCAAAAATAAATAAAACACCCACTACTAGGAAAGCAGAAATCACACTGTCCGTTCACGTGTCCAATAAATACACATATCAAATCATAACGTGGTGTTATGGTCATAGATTTTCCACAGATTGAAAATGGGCGGTGTAGTCCAGCGTTTTGCGAGACAGTTCGATGTTAGGGGTATTGGTTTTACTGATAGATGGTTGACATATGGAGCCCCTGGAGGCTCCTATGGGGGCCCGGCACGCCGACGCCCAGAAAAAGTGCAGCACGCTGGGGGAGAGGAGGATGAACACCCAGGGGTCGATGATGGAGTTGATGGAGATGAAGCGCAGGGCAATCAGGTCCATTCCGTGAGACTCTGTACCAGGGTTTATGGAGTTCATGTACACCCGGATCTGAGCGGAGGGGAGTGAGAAAAGAGAAGCGGCGTGTTAAATTGGCTCTCAGGGTTTAATCCCACTCTTAACATCAGCATCAGCCACATCCTAGTTTGCATCCTGATAATAAATCCCACACTAAACCATCTACAACTTCTACACACAGCACTTTTTCTACCACACATCATTCAGACGCTGCAAACACAGCCGTCAGGGATAATTAAGGGTTCAGTGTCTTGCCCAAGGACACTTCAGAATGCAGATGGGAGGAGCTGGGGATCGATTAGAGGACGACCGACCTCCTGAGCCACAGCTGCCCTCTGTTTGTGTGTGTACGTGTGTGCTCATGGGTCAGAACATCAGCATGTTAGCAGGCATGGCTGCTGCTCTGAGGTAAACGTAGTAATGAATAAGACTGAAATAAATTGAAGATGCACATCAACCTCCACCTTGCTCTCCTACACATGGAACAAGTGGAAACAGGCTTCAGTTCCAGCTGTTTTTACTCGTAGCATATGGACCAAGAGCAGCAGACTTCACGGATTGTTTCCCTCTCTGTGGTTAAAGTATGTCAGTGATATCAGCTACTGCAGTGACGGGCTGGAAGGAGAAGCTGTGAAGGTTTGGAGCCAGTGCATTAAGACAATCCATGGAAGCTGTGACTCAATCACGGGTTTAGAAAGTTGCGCTGCTGTTCTCTCTGGGGGTCGCAGAGGAACAATATCCAGTTAAATGTGACAGGAAGAAACCACCTTGCAACTGTTTATATTCTTTTCTCTGACATTTTACCACCTTCCACCCATTCTTGTCTTCTAGCTTTTCACTGCTATTTATTCATTCTCTGTTTCCTGTTCTCCACTATGAAGCTTTTCTTCTGAACTTGCTCAGGTTTGATTCCTGTAAAAACTTCCTGGGATGGCAATGACGGAAACGGTCAATTTGCAGTCACACAAAACGATGGTGGAATCATTCCCTTTCAGACTTTAACAACTGTCCCAAATCTCCATCCTTCCATCTCAGCTCTTTAAACACTCACTTTTCCACATTTTCTCACTGCATTAAAATGGCAATTAGTTCCATGACTGGTTTAGGAAACGTTACATCACTGTGACACCAAAATCAACAACGAACAATACAAGTCAAAGACCTTTGGAATAAAAGATGAGTCATAACAACCCCAGTGACAATCTAAACGAATCCACATGTGATCAATCCTGTGATAAGTGACAGACCTTCGCATGTGTGTTAGACAAAAACTGTGAACTCCCACTCACTTTCCTCTGCTGTCGAAGATGAATGCTTTTCTGTAACTCACGACATGATACGATACGTGATACATGACCCGTGTGAGTGTATATGGAACAGTCGACTGAACCACATCCTGCTACTGTAGCTGAATTTGTCTTTCTCTACCTCTCCATCAATGTCTGGGTGAACAGTCTGGCCTTTTCAATTTTTAATGCTGTCAGAGAAAACATCAGTTTCATATTGGCAGAAAAAATGTAATATGACCTTGTGTGTGTGTGTGTAGTGTCTCAGATTGTGGTATCACATTGCTGGACACCCGTGAGAGTTACATTTAATGCTCTTAATAAATTATGCAATTCTCTTATTATTTAGTGTGTTTGAATGTGTAGCGTCGAGAAGCCGTGCGACCTCAAAGCAGATGTGAGGTGAAAGACTCATTTGTCACTGTTGCTACGTCTGTCAAAAGATGACTCCTCATCATGATCTTTAAAACAATTAGTCTTTCCTTCCAGACAGAGGGAAACACAAGCTGGCTTCTAATTTAGTTTTTTTTTTTACCTGAAATGACAACTGGCTATCAAGATAATTCATGTTGACATTTATGAATTCGTTGAAATGCCGTATCTAGATTTGAATGTTTCTGGCTGACTCATGTTGGTTTAAAACCTTTTTGAAGTCATTATTTCCTTCACCCAACAAAACAGTATCGATCAGGCTCTTGTGTCTGTATCTGTTTATAGACACAGCTCCTCTGCACAGGAAACTCAGGTCCTTGCTGCTCTGCTCACACACTGGAGCTCAGTTTAGATACTTAGAACATCAGCTTAACAGTGAAAAGTAAAGTAGCTGCTCTTCGTCTAAAGAGCCGTTTCCTGAGGAAACAGCTCTTTCCTAAATATTAAATTCAGTGTGATGCACAATTTGGCAGAGATGATGGTTTCTCTGCATTTCAAGCCACAACTGCGATGCAACAACAAACCAAATTGCCCATAATTGTTGTCTGCAGTAAAGTGCAAAGCATCATTAACAGCAGGGGAAGCTATTGATTTCCTATTAGAAGTCCACAGTGACACTTTCAGAATCTACAGTGGGTGGTTACAGATGAAAACAGGAGTCAGCATCATGCCTCCTTCACTTTTCTCTCTGTACATGCTGCTACTCGGTCAAAACACAAAGTCAATGTTATTTTTAAGGATTATTTTCTGTAGTAATTAAACAAATATATATTCTAAGTTTGTTTGGGTGGCGCTAGCAGGTTTGAGGTTACTGGGAAGTAATGCTCTCACTCCCTGTACCATGGAACTTGAAAATCAATTTCTTCTTTTTGACCTATTGACCCATTGAGCTCATTTAACCTAATTGCTAATTGCTGTTGCACTTAAGGATTTATGGGATTTATGAGGGTCAGTTCACCCAAACTACAGTAACACATCAAGAATAAAGCATGTGTGTGTCATGTCATCTTACCACTAGGGGCAGCGTGCATATGATGAAGATGATGGTCATAAACACCAGCAGGATGAGATGCTCCACCTCCTCGGCCATGGACATCACTCTGCGGTCATTGTTGGATCTTATGGTTCCCATCACCGAGCCGCCGTTCCTCTTGCGGCGTTGGTACATCTTGAAAAGCTGGTACACCACGAAACCGTTGCACGCCACAATGGCCAACACCAGCAAAAACATGATAGTGGCGTACAGGTTGGCGTACGCGCGGTGCTTACTTGGCTCTGGGTTCATGTCAATGAAGCACCACGTGCCAGGGCAGTACTGAACATAAGTACCAAGCCCGGCAAAAGGCAGGAGACAGAATATCACACATAACATAAACACTGATGGGATGGTGATATAGGCACATTTCTTGGTGACATGTCGGGTGTACAGGTAGGGGTATCCAATGGCAAAGCATCGCTCTAATGCCATCATGAAGAGGAGCGACAGGGTGGCCAGACTGAAGAAGGTCATGCTGACACCAAAGTACGAGCACAAATTAATAGTTTTAGACGACATCCCCACCATGGTGGTGTTGCGTGAATATGCCACCTGCACCAGTGGGCTGACCAGGCAGGTCCCAGCCAAGTCCGTGAGCACCAGCACCGTGATGAGAACGTGAAACAGTGCTCGCCGCGACGCGCCCCCGCTCCTTGTTTCTCTGCGCCGCCGGATCTCCAGGATCACCAGTGCAGCTACGTTGCCAAAGATGCCCATGGCGAACATGATGGCGCTGATCAACGGGCTTTCGGCTGAGTCGATGTGTTCCTGGGTGTGGCACAGCTCGAACTTTGAAGGCATTATGGCTGAAGACTGACTGATGTTATTCAGGAAATCTGTCTCTGATCCCAAAAGAGTGTCACAAAGGTGTCATCAAGTAGTTGTCTGCAGCCATCCTTTAAAAAGAGGAAGAGAGAACATGTGTGAGATTCAGACCTGTCACCATCGATTGATTGATTAGTTGATCAGGAGAAAATTGCAATGATTGATTAACTGATCATGTCGAACATTTGCTGATTCCACTTTCCAAAAATGTTATGCTTTTCTTTGTCATATACCATCGTAAGATAAATACCTTCGGTAAAATGTCTGGCATTTCAACAACAAATTACAAAAATACAATTCCCAAATTAATCAAAAAAAATGATAACTTGACATAAGCCTTAAAAATGTATAAAACATCACATTGTTATTGAAAATGACAGATTTTTGCTCCTGAGTGAAGATTGTGATTTTAAACTCTTTACTTTCAAATCAGAAGCTAAAGCCTGATTTTGTTGTTATGCTTTGCTGCAGATGAGAAGCTGGCAACAACATTTGATTGATGGCCACTTACTGAGATGAGATGCAGCATCTTTTGTGGAGGATGTTTGCAAGTGTTTCTTATTTCAGACTCTTTTGTCAACATCGCTGACTAAACACCAACATGTCGCTCCTCTGATCCCATTTACACAGAGCAGGGGGATTACCTCTGCGTAAACTGAAAGATTCCTGCGCTTGAACTTTGCTCCTGATGTGAAAGCCCAAGTTTCTCTTCTTCATTCATCCATCTATCCAGCCATCCATCTATTACAGTCCTACATAATCATCTGTGTGTGTGTGTGTGTGTGTGTTACTCACCCACATGCTGTGTCCGCAGCACTTTGTTTCCACTCAGGTGATGCGTTCAATGGCTCCAAATGTCATTGACACGCACAATAACTGTCCCGGGTTACACGTCCGCTGCGCGCCTCCAAAACACGACGAGAGAGCTGGGACAGATGTGTCCAGCTGTTGCACGTGTTTGGTAGAAAAGCTGCGGTTGAGACACGCAGGTGTGACCGCAAACGACACCAGATTACGTTTAAAAAAAAACTTTAAAAAGTAAGAAATTGAGGTTTTGGCACAAAATGCGAGACTCTCCTGGATTCACGTTGCGCGCTGCGTTCTCCGGACAACAGGCAAAGTTATATACAGAATAAATGTATGAGATTGATGCCGAATTGAAGATCGACCAATAACACACGACTTGACTTCATGTAGACTGCACAAGCGCTCACACGCGTGTTGCAGTGCGCGAGGAGAAGCTATACCGGAAGATTTCGAAACGGGCTATTGTTTTTACGAATTACACATCCGCATTACGCACCGGAAAAAAACCGTTCTCACCTTTTGTTCAACCTGCTCCCGGGATGCAGACGCTTTGTTTCGGTCTCGCGGTCCAGACTCGAGTCGCACGGGACCAACAGTTAAAAATAAATGCGTTAGTTTCCCTTGTGGAGTCACTCCGGTTTAAAAGGTGCGGTGTGTGAGCGGAGAGGCGCGCGGCACTGGGACGAGCCATGACTGGACCCGGGGTACAGGGACCGAGGCAGTGACGTCACAGGTACACCCAACCCTCACATGGCTGCAGTTGGTGTAAATTACCAAAGACACAAGTTTCTTTAATCACCACTTTATCCTCATTAGTGTGTTGTTGCACGTCTCAATCCCTTTAGTGCACTAGTTCACTCACATCCTGTCTATTCCCTGAGTCTTTAGACTGTTCACTGTGTTGTGTACTTGTGTCACTTGAGTACTTCATATGTTGCATACTTACATGTTTTCTTTACTTTTATGTTTACACCGGGCATTAGAGAGAAACTGTATTTCAATCCACATCCTGCACATCTTGCAGAATTGACAAGTAAGTTGCCTTTGACCATTTTATTATATTTATACGCCTTCACATCCCTTTAAGTTGAACTTATTTTAAATAAATTCAGTTACTAAAAATAACAATGGTGGGAAAAAAGAAGTGAAATAGAAACTGTTTATGTGAACCGGGATATTCTGGGGAATATGCAACCCTCAGTGACCTGTGCACATGATTGTGTGTGTGTGTGTGTGTGTGTGTGTGTGTGTCTGTGCAACCATGGCATCCAAAGTATGGGTTTTGACTCCAGTGTGAAAGATGTGTGTTTGAGTTCCTATATGTGAGGATCTCCCATTGGGATGAATGTGAGTTGGTCTTTGGCAGTTGACTTCATAAAGCGGTGACAGATCCAACATGTCTGCCCGTCTTCTAACCGACAGCATCTCCTCTCCCTTATGATTACTACATGGCCAATACAACACATTTACCTTCAGGGTTGTTCTGTGCGTTTCTTATTATTTAATCAATCCCTCCAGAAGATCATACTGCAACATCTGCTCATGTATTAGTATATTATTTTATTATAATGGTTAAAAATGGCTAAAAAGACATCAAAATTCTGACATGTATTCAAATCAAGCACACTCATGGCTTGGAATCTTATATTACAGTAAATCTATGAGTCAAATCCTTTCCCTGGAAGAGGATTTATAATCATCCCTGAGGACGACAAGTTGTGATTTAATAGGTTGAGAATGACATTAAATGATGTCACAATCCATAAATGTTCTTTTGCACTGATGATGACAGAGTAGAAGGTTTTTTTAAATTTATGTTGTGCTTAAACGTTTTTTCTTGGAGAAAACTTTTTATTAGTTTTGTAACTTCTCTCTTCTTTTTCTTTTAATGGAAGTTGTCTTGTCAGGATGTTTTAGGCTGAGCACACGATAACAATAATATAAATTAATCTAATTGAATAAATTATCTGGATTTACGCTGAAAGCTGGAAATGATGCCGACACTTACACTCGAGGGCTTTTATTCCATTAACGAATTCTTAATTATGACATATTATTATGATGCCATCGCTTCTTCCTGTCCCACTCCGCCCTTCTCTCTTCCTGCTCCACCACGACCGTGCACGTTTTCATATTACTCACATTACTGGTACAAACACACAGCGGTGCTTACAGAACAGGGTCACATTCTACAACCGGACTCATTCTGAAGGTTATTTTTACACCCTGCTTCATTCCTCCTCTCTCCTCCTGTTGCTTTTCTTTCTCCCTATTCGTCTTTCTCCTTTTACCCTTGCTCTATATTTCTCTCCATGCCTGATTGACCTTGTTCTTTGCCCTCACAGACAAAAAAACGTCTGTTTCTCTTGCCTTCCTCTCTTGTTTCTATCCTTCCCTAGATTTTCTCTTTTCCCGACCGTTCCCTTAGTTTCTCTTCCTTTTCCTAGGATTTAGTTTCCTTCCATCATTGTTTTTTTTATCCAAAAGCTAAAATCTCTGCCACTTGATTTTTGAACGTTAATGATATAAAAGCTTGAGTTGTAGATAGTGATCCTCACTGTCTCTTCTGTTATCGATCAGGGCTCAGCTCACTAATCCTACAGTAGTTGGTAAACAGCCTTTGTTGAGGCCTGGCGTCAGTCAGAGTGCTGACAGGGGCTGGATTTATTGTTAGTGTCTCTCTCTCTGTTGCAAAAAACAATGTCAGCAAAGCATCAGGTTCACAAGAATGGCAATAAATTAATTTTGTTATTAGAGTTTATCATGTTACAAATTATCCATATTTATACGTAGTAAAATATAGATTTTAGCGTTAACACACTAACTAAATACAGTTTTCTATAATATACTTTGCTGCCATTCACTTGGCCTTTGCCTCCACCTTGTGGTCACTCTGTGTAAGTACAAACATACAGAAGTTGAATTTAGGATGAATATGAATATTTTGGTTTATGTTTATACAATTTATGTACATACATGTTTTTTATTTCAATATTTTTTAATTTAATGTTTATAATTTTTTTAGCAAGCAAAGTAATATATGCAAGTAAACTGAAACAGACCCTTTGCCTCTGCCCTTATCTTTGATTATCTTTGAGATATGTCTTGAACTCTGTTTGACTCAACCTGTAGCCACCTGCCTGGGGGGGTTCCTCTGCAGCAGAGAACGATCTGAAACCTGCACTGCAGCCGTCTGGGCTTCGTTCCCCCGAGTCTGGTCCCCAGTCAGTTCAACACATGCCGAGCTGGACTGAAGTCAGGTGACTGACGTGGCCAGTGAAGAACTCGACACTTAGCTGAACATCTCTGTCTGGTTTGAATCACAGCCCACTGTCGTAAAATAGAACTGGAATCAACGCCCAGCAGCTGTTTGCCTCAGACAACCCGTGCAGGTCCACAGACATTTGTATTTCCAGTCTCATGAGGTCACGATGACCTTTGAACTTTGACCACTGAAATCTAGTCAGTTAATATGTGAACATTTGTATTAGTATAAGTATTTTAACAAAACACTTTTTGGATTTTCTTCTCATTTCAGTCACCTGCTCTGTCTGTTAAGATAAAGAGCCCACGATGTCACTTCCTGTTTTCTCCCAGGCCGATGTCTTGTTCATCCTTCACTTCTGGTCAGTCGCCCTGATGAAGGACAGGATGCCACAACCAGTAGGTGCATTTTTTAAAATATTTTCCATGCTATAGCCACAATAATAAAGTAAATTTATTAAGTTTGTCCATTCAGTTAAAAAAACGTTTCTCTTCCTGGTTTCTTCCATGTTTGGTCACTGTTGAAGTGATTTTCTGGGTGTTGTGTGATGTTCAGGTTGTAATTATACAAGGGGAAACGCACAACTTCCTCAAATTAAGGAAAGACTAAACATTATACACCGAGTAAAAAGAGTACAGATAAATTAAAATATATGTTAAAAAATGAAAATATTTAATCAATAAGATTATAATGTAATACCATATGTCGATGCCATTTTAATATTTCAGTTGTAGATTACATTTTTTAAATAGTTTGTGCATCCTGCAGTACACTGTTTCAGACAGCAGGTGGCACACAACAACAAGTGTTCAAAGGTTCACTAACTTTCAATAAGTGAATCATATAAAATCAAATGAAAAGCTGCTGTAATGTTTTGTACACTAATGAATAATCTATCTATAAATCTCTCTCTCCTCGTTATGGCCTTTTCCAGTATGAAACACTAACCTTGTCAGGACCAGTAGACCTCATGGGGACCAAAGCTCATGGTCCTAATGAGGTTTAACATAATGTCTGAGGTCCTGGTTAAGGTTAGTGGTGACATGTGGATTGTGGTGAGGTTACGGTGGGGGTTAGTTATGAAGTGGTCATGGTTAAAGTTATGGATAAAGGTTTAGTTAGACTCCCCACAATGAATGGAAGTCAATGTAAAAAGTCCTGACAAGTACAGCTGAACAAACCTGTGTGTGTGTGTGAAGCAGAGGTTTCACAATGTGTCTTATTCATTGTTGTGAAACAGATAGAGTTACATCCGGATTAAAAATGCTCTATTTGTCTTTTCTTTAATACGAGCCAGATGTTGCATCCAGCAGTGGGCCCGCTGTCACTCAACCCTCCTCCGACCAATCAGAGCGAGTCCAGACTCCTCCCTCCCTCCCTCCTCTGGGGCTTGTGCAGAGGAGCACTGAGTTCTCCTTCTTCTTTCTGCTCCCTCTCTCTCTCAGTGTCCATCTGAGCCTCTCTGCTTCTGATCCCTCACAGTGCAGAGCTCTACAGTCATGGAGAGAGGGGCAACGTTGGCCGTGTGTCTGCTGTGCTGGAGCTGCAGTGTGGTTTCAGCCATCCAGAGGGCTGACATGTTCCCTTATGGCCTTTTAAGTGGAGACTCTATTCTGACTGAGGGCGACGATGAAACCTCCAGAGTTCTGACCCTGACCAAACCCTTATACTTCTACAACTCCCTCTTCACTCAGCTCTATGTAAGTACACGTCCATTCACACTCCTTTGAATGCTCTGAACTTTATTCTCCGGCTGTGCAACTAGTTTCTAACATCGTTATTTTGCAGGTGATGTGTGCAGCTGAGCAGAGCTTTTATTATTCTGTTAAATCACAGCAGTGACTCTTGGTTCAATATGAGCTGATGCAGATGTTTCTATTGTTTCTTCCTTATGTGTGCATTAGATTTCACTCACATCTAAACTCCCCCCTCTACAGTGTATTTACATATTTACATTCCCTGCATGTTTCATTCAGCATTCATGTATCTCCTATATGCTCAAATATCTGCAAACGTCAAACAGGCTGATAGTAAAGAAAGAATTGTAAAAATCATTATCGCATAAGTAGAATTAAAGGATGTTTGTACTTTACACTTTAAATGTTGTTGCATTATTTTAGCAGTTTGTTGTCTTTACCCTTTAGATGCTAATGTATTAATTTACTTCTTGCCTCCGATGTTTTATATTTAGTTATTATGTTATTATTATTATTACTGATGTGTTTGCAGCATTTTAATCCTGTAGCTGTTGCACTTTGAGCTACATTCAACTACTTTGCATCACATTCTATCAAATCAGATGTTTTGTTTGTGTAAATTTCTAATTAATGTGTGGATTAGCATAATAGTAGCATCAAACAATTACTTTATTAGGGGATACAAGTTCATGAGGGTTTCCTGATAGTGGTTCTGCAGGATTCATCAATCTGTGGCTCTCTGTGCTTCTAGGTGGCCACCAATGGAATCATATCTGCCAAGGACTTGCCGATGGAAAAGCAATACGTTGACGACGGCTTCCCCACAGATTTCCCTGTGGTGGCTCCGTTCCTTGCCGACATCGACACCAGCGGAGGACGAGGACAGATCTACTACCGGGTGACAGAAACACCCAGCGTGCTCAACAAAGTGGCCCAGGTCTGTCTATCCACAGCAAAGAGAGAAATCAGTTCTGAGAGTATTCTTGTGCAGTGCTTAACTCCAGATTTGGATTCTTCCTTTCTTTCAGTTCTCCATCCATTGTTCACTCCATGTTTCCTTTTTTCTTTTCTCCTTCCTTCCCTCCATCGCTCATTCATTCATTCATTCATCTGCTCACCCAGGAAGTACACCGAGGGTTTCCAGATGCATGGTTCACTCCCACACACGCTGTGGTGGCAACATGGGAGAACGTGGCGCCGTATGAGGAGCAAACCCGAACCAATGGTCCTTCAAACAAGGTAAGACCGTGGAGGGATGAGGCCTCCTTGTCTTTATGTGTATTCATTTACCAATAGAAGTCACGCCAACACCTCAAGATATTCTGCTAATGTGTTGTCTTGTGAAACACGCAGCCCCAAATTCCTGGAGGTTGTGCATCACTTGTAATCAGCCTTGGGTGGGGGGTCTATTTGTAATCCCCCTTCCCCTCCTAATCTGCCTCTTAACCTTTTGAAGGGGTTAGAGGTCATCTCTCAGGGTCATCAAAGTGTCCCCTCCCTTCCCAACTCGTTATCCCCCCCGCCCTGCAATTCACACACAGGTAGACACAAACATGCCTCGACCCTTCGTGTTGTCACGCTCTGTTGGACATTACTTCCCTCCCTGTTTGTCAAACATTTAATCAATAACTTGGATTTCAATAAAAAGGTCCCGCTAAAGGAATTTCACCTTGGTGGGGATTTCACCAATCAAAGTTTGAATATGTTTCTTAGGGCCTCAGGCAGAATTGAGACAAATGCCTCTTAAAATGCTTTTAAACTCCTATTGTTCTTTTATTTTTGTTTGACTTGGATTTAGGGCACAATCGTGCTCCGTTTTCTAATTATAGCTCCCACAATTAGTGGGCTTAGGGAAATGTAAACAGGAAGTATAATGTTGCTGTGGTGTCGGTCAGCCGTGGGCTACACCCTGAGCCCAGGTTTTTATTTATGAAAATTAGCAATTAACAGTATCCATCTACTTACAGACATCTGTGACTGGAACTCTTCTTTTTTTAAGTGAATGAATGGAACTTCTTCAGAAAGTGTAAGTCTAAGAACTACATAGATTGTGTTCAGACGTGATTCAGTTAGGACTCTGAGAGGAAGGGACATGTTTGACAGAAGTTACTCGCAGATTGAAAATATCTCCACGTGCCTGTAAAAGCAGGATTTAAGTAAATATCTATCAATTATTCATTTATCTTCCTATATTTGTTGTGTTGTCACAAAAACACAGTCAAAGCAGCAGAAGCTGAAATATCCTGATTTAATGTATCTGAAATGTCTTTGATATTTAAGTCTTTAGTAAAGTAAACTTAAATTAGTGGAATTGGAATTGAAGCTACTTAACACTTTGTTTTCTTAACAACCACACTTCATTGTTCTGTAAAGAAAGGTTCCCTGTAAATAATGATTACAGACCTGCAGAATACAGGCTTAGCTAGAGGAGGTTAATTAATCCCATTGTATAGGTTAAACAATGGGAAAGACGCCTTCTACCAGTTCCAGTTCCAGTGAACTTATCGATCAAAGAAGCCGTGCTGTGTTGTTCCTGGTGTGCAGCATGTGGGATGGAGGGAGTGTGAGAATGCCAGGGGATCTCTGCATCTGTCCCTCCCTCTCATCTGGGTTTGTCCTTTTCTTTACTCCCATCGCCTGCTCTCTTTTATGCCTTCATCTTTCTCCCTGATTGATCAAAAGCTAAACATGCAAATAGCTCCAGAAAGGATAAGCAGCATTAGGCCTCTTACAAAATTCCTAATAATCTGATTGCTTTGCGGCCAAATGGACAATTTGGTGACTGCAGCTTCTCCGAGCCTCAGAGACTTTAAGTCCCATTCCACTGTTGGCCAAACGCTGATTAGAGGATGATGCCCACGTCTTTAAATCCAATGTGTCTTCACATGTGGAAGGAGGGAACCTGTTTGGTTATTTAAAGAGTGTGTGCAGTTTGTCAGATGGAAGCAGTCCGGATCTCGGCCGGGATTTGCTCCAGTGGGTCTTTCTCCGGACTGATAGCATCTTCCTTTGAAGTGATTAGCCAGAGGTGCTGGGTGGGGTGCGCTGGGAGTAGAGTGGTATGTGTGTGTGAACTGATTAACCTGAGGTGTGTGTTTGTCAGGATGTGTATTAGGGGTGACGGGAGGGGGGGAGGGGGACAGAGTGTGTAGTGTTTGGGGGTCGCATATGGAGATGAGAGGAGCAGCGAGCGGAGAAATAACAGAAAAACAGCCAAAGGTTCACTTGCTGAGAAGTGGGGTTGTGTTTTCTATGAAATTAAGAAGCTATTATCATAATTGGAATGTAATTGCTTCACTTGAAACCTTAAACACACACACACACACTGTGTCTGCTACCATGTCGCTGAATTTACTAATGACCAGAGTCATTTACACGGAGAATATGACCCTCTGTATGTTGATGTTGACCAGGATTTACACTGAGCTACATACTAATCCTCCCATATTGCTCCATGCTCTTACAATGTTAATCTTCCACTACCATTAATTCCATTATTCTAAAAAAGTAACTTAAAACTAAATCCACTTTTTTGAGGTAGTAAATAAACGTGGTTTCATCCACATCAGAATAATTCATCATTACATAAAAGGAATAGTTTGATGTCTCAGAAATATTTGGCAAGAGTTAACATCGGGACATTTTCTTTAGTTTTCCAACGCTGCAGGAAAATACCTGGAACATTTAGAGGTGAGTGAACCGTACAGGAGGCAGGACGTGAACTTTGCAGACATCTTCTGTTCTCTTCTGTTCTCCTCTCGTTATTTGTTGTTTCTGTGGCCCCCTTGCAGCGGGGGTATCCCTTGAACTGTGGTCATCCTGGTTCAAAGCAGACCCTTACTGAACTTCAGCTTTCATAATATGTTATTCTGTCCACATGCCATGAGACCGTTTCTGTTTATCAGTGACACGGAGCAAACGTCTGTAGCAGAAACAGAGGAGGTGACCTCACCTTGTGGCTGTGCAGCTCAGGTTACATCCACATCTCAGCGTTTTAGTTTGAGAACGCATCAGCTCTGCTACAGGGCTGCGTTTTAGTCTGGACGGAAACAGACATACGTGCAGGAGACGAGATGTTTTTCAAGCAATCTGTGACTATTCCTGTGTCCAGCGGGACCTGAGCGGGACGCACATGGCGTGTTAGTACTGATGTGGATTTAAACGGAAACCGAGTTAAAACGCTCGCGTGGAGAGAGATTGTTTTGGTTCAAAGCGACGTTTTAGGAGTAGTCGAAAAGTCCTCTGAGCAAATTTGAGACTTAAAAATCTGGATGGCTTAACTAATAGCTCAGTCTTACCCGTCTGAAAGATGCAAGAAAGATGTTCACGTTAAATTTCAGTATCCAAGAAAATGTGCTCTTGATCTTGAAGCCTCATGTCGAACAATTTCCTCAAGCTTCAGACGAGCAGAGGATCCTTTTCAACTGAAGTTATATCAGGGGGGAAAGGAGGAGGAAGGGATTTTCATATGGCAACAGCGAAATACTGACTGGACTGTTCCTGGCCACAAGCCTGGGCTGTATTGTGTGTGTGTAGGTGTGTGTGTGTATGTGTGTGCATGCCAGTTCCCACGCTGTAGGCAGTTCCGTTTGTAGCACTTTGGTGAGGCTGGCAACTGGACTGCAGCTGGTCTCCGTCTCTCGCTGCCTGTTTGCAGCTGTTTTGTGGCCGACAAGCTGGAAAACCAGAAACCAACAGACAAGTGTAGTACATTAACTCATCCTGAGCTCTTCCTGGGAATGTTCGGGGATCACCAGAGAGGGATCCAGCTAATCCAGCTCCAGATAATTATAACGTGACACAGAGCATTTGTTGCAGCGAGTGTCGTTCATGGAGACAAGAACGTAACTGTGTTCAGCTTGATTTCGTTTTGGCAAAGAACACTACTAAAAAAGCTAAACTTCTATTTTCGGTTTGCTCCATGAAATTGTTTTGCAGTGAGTCTGACAGCATCTGTTGTTCAGCAGAAACAATTTTAATGTTTTTTCACAAGCGAAACTGAATACATGTTGCAGCTCTTTCCGATGTGGTGATGTTTGGTTTATTCAGTTTAATCAGAGCACGTCCACATTAAAACTGTCTAATGTATAAACACACACACACTGGGATCCACAAGTTTGAGACGCAGAAGAGGTGTCCGACTTTGAAACCCAACTTTATTTGTCAGTTTTTTTCTAATCTGGGGTTCTGTGGCAGTAACTTTTGGAGTTGAAGCAGCGGTGCAGTCAAAAGGAACGAGAGCGGACGACGAGGTGAAAGTGCTCGGAGCTGTTCCAAATGGCCACGCTCCCTCACAGGGAACAGGGTGTGTTAAACATTCA
This sequence comes from Hippoglossus stenolepis, assembly GCF_022539355.2. Classification (NCBI taxonomy): domain Eukaryota; kingdom Metazoa; phylum Chordata; class Actinopteri; order Pleuronectiformes; family Pleuronectidae; genus Hippoglossus; species Hippoglossus stenolepis. The sequence continues at coordinate 2,550,802 of NC_061506.1, read as the reverse complement.
TAGTGTTGCATTTGGTTGCTCACATGAAAAATATAAAGAATAAAAAACGAGAAGTTCAGGTTAGTGCCCCTTCGGACATTCTGCTGACTTTTTATTAGGTGGCAGGTCGGAGAAAGAGTTGAGTGCATATCTGAGCTAATGGAGGAGAGAGAAATGAGGTTAAACAACGTGGGACTTTGAAAATTGTCTCCTCCAATAAAATCTTACAACAACAACAAGTAGCTTTGTCACTGGCAGCTCTTCGATGATCCAACTGAGCTCACAGTGTTCTCATGTGAGATGCTGGGTATTTCCAGACGGTCACACCCCCACCGTGCAGCAGACTGACGATGAGGAGGACGACCCCGACAACAAACGTTTGTTGGTCCTGGAGACGATTAACGCTTGTGTCTGATCGGTGTGAGGACGCTAATTAAAAAAGGTGTGACACAGTGCCTCTAGGGAGGTCAAGGGTTGTGTGGGTGTGTGGGTGGGTGGGTGGGGGGGTGTCAGAGCACACAGCACACACACATTCAAGTACATACTGAAGCTGCACACATTCCTTTGATGTATGTTGGCCGCAATTTGTTGTCTTCCAGCTGTGAGTCTTTAAAACACCAGGACGACTTTACACACAGAGACAGACGCAGCGCGTGACCACACAGAGAGAGGAGGGGGTGGAAAAGGAGGAGAAGAAGAAGAAGAAGACACAAATTAAAGGAATAGTGCAACATTTTCACAGCTCTGCTTTCTTACTAAGTGTTAGATGTAAGGAGCAGTTCCACTCTCACATCTGTAGGTCAATATGAAAATAAAAGAGACGTCTGGCTCTGAAACTGATTTCCACTAATTAAATTATCAACCTGAGGGAACACGAGTGTCTGCAGAGTTCAACTGGTGGTGATGGCCATTGGCCTCCATGCAGCCACTTTAACTACCAGGACTAATGTTATCTGAGGACAGAGAAAAATAAACACAGGAAAGGAACTTAAATACCATGGTTGAGACGGGGAAACGAAGAATTACCAACACACGACTCGCATATTCTTTTTGGATGGAAACTGTATCTCCTCATTTTTCTCCACATGACTCTCTTTTCTTCCATCTCTCTATCTGGGTGTACCTCTCCTTCTCCGAGAAGAAGGGGGGATGGCGGGAGAGGAGAATGCAAACATCCAGAGGGAATATTAACGACAAAGAAAAAGCAGATCCTCTCTCGTAGCTCCAGCGTCTTCTCCTCATTCCCTGAAGACAGACTGAAAAAAAGAAAGACCCCCCCCACCACCACCAGTAATTAGACAGAGCCCAGAGGCCACAAAGTCCTCTTAGCCCACAAACAACAAGATTGTTTAAAGATGTTGATGTAAACAATTAGGAACGAACTGAACATAGGTGGAGGGACATCTGTGTTTGTGTATGTGTGTGTGCGCTCACCCGATATCGCACGCTGTAATGAGAAATGTGTGTATGTTGTAACATCGTCGTGAAAGAAAAGCAGACACACAGGAAGACAGCTGTGGAGATGAACATCTGGGCTGGGGGGTTGAGAGAGCGAGGTGTGTGTCTGTCTCGGTTTGTGTGTGTGTGTGTGTAGAGAGATAATCTGATTGTGTCCCAAAGGAAAACAACATGGGCTCACTCCCAGTTGTCCCTTCATTCACTGAACTGTGGTTTTGCGAGGCAGAGTGGGTTGGATGACACATGTGGGGAAATAAAGTTCTGCAAGTCACAATCATCCATTTAAAAAAAAGAGGCTCTGCTAGAAAAAGTTAGTGGATCCATCAGTTTATTTAATTCACCCTAATCAGTGTTAAACAGATGTTTGTGGAGTCCCATCCCTCGGGTCATTGTGTCAGGAAACGCTGGTGACTGGAGGTGGGTGCGGTAAAGGGTGAGAAGTCTAAACAGGAATCCCAGCGGAGCGAGTGATGAGAGAGGAAGGGAAGGAGACACGGGGAGGAGGAGGAGGGGGTGTGAAGTTTAAATATGAGGAGTGAGTGTTAGAATAATTTGAGGCTGACTCTGAACACAGGAGGGGACGAGCAGAGCCGAATAGAAGTCGCAAATTTATGAGGATAAAGTCGTAATATGAGAAAAAAAAGTCATTCCAATCCATCGTGTTTTTTCCAAAGCTTACTTTTGAAGCCACATTGCAATGGTTTCCTAGATTTGGTCCCCGTCTGTCTCACACTGTTGTCTCTTGTCTTTCCCTTCAGGTCAATACGTTCCAGGCAGTTATCGGTTATGATGAGACAAACTCGTACGTTCTCTTCCTCTATCCTGAAGGGGGCCTGAACTTCTTCGGCACACGACCCAAGGTGAAGTTTCTAGATACAAGTCTTTAATTTGAGCTTGGCCATTGTACGACTACAGTCACACACTTTTTTACACTGTTTATTTGACTCTTCTTCTGCTTTTAGGAGTCCTATAATGTTGAGATAGAGCTTCCTGCCAGAGTTGGATTCAGCAGAGGAGAAGTTACATTTTTAATCTTTTCCCGAACGGAGGGACCTCACTACAGCGTCACAGGGGACGAGCAGAGTGTTAAAAACCTTTACCAGTAAGTATCAAACTTCCTTTCAAATCTAGAACACAACACTGTAACTAACCTGAGACTAAGCCTAAGACTAAGGTATCTTTCTCTCCAGGGTCGGTAACACAGGAATTCCAGGTATATGGCTCTTCCACACTGGAAACGGTTACTCTTTCGACAACATAGTTCCTGCGTCCGTCGGTGGCCTCCTTGCCACCTTGCCAACCGGAGGCCTCCTCCGGGTAATACTGTTGCTCTCATTTATCCTAGTTCTCAGTCACCATTTGTTCTTGTGATAAAATCGGCAGGAAACTCCTCTGATCTCGAGTCATGGTTTGTGCTTCTAGGAAACCACCACCCCTGAGTATGGGGAGTTTGAGGGATATCCATACAATACGTTTGAGCCCGATTACCCTCTGACAGGGGAGGACGCTGAATTCCAGCCCGCCCCTGCTGGTGGTGACCGCTCAGAGTCTCTTCGACCAGCGAGTCCTGACGCTCCCTCCTCTCCTTCACAAGACTATGGCCGTCAGGGGTCGCATGGCAACCAAGATGCACCGCAGCCCTCTGACCCCAGGTACAGTGTGGAGCCAGCAGAGAGGCAGTACGCTCCCTATGCTCCAGAGGCAGTGGAAGAGAGAGGCGCTCAGCAGACTCCAGAACAGCAACCACAGGTAACATTTCCCTGAAAGTATTATTTCTGTAAAACATGTTTAAATATGAAAACGTTACTTATTGCAATGGTTATGAAAAAAAAAGCAGAATTTTCTACTGACAGTGCAGTCAGAGGTTTGTAGTAATGATTTAAAATTGAAGTCACTCTTTCATCTGAGGTTATGGTGGAATGCAGTTTTGGAGACGTTATCGAAGCATCAACAAATGCTGGCAAAGCTGATGATCATGATACTCTCCATACTGTGTATACAATTTGTAGAGTATGTGCAGATCACAGCCCTCTGGTTGTAGCATCTGGAGAGAGTTTAAAAAGTATTGGCTTGGCTCTGAGTAACACATATTTGAAGTTACAAGCGTGTTTCCCCTGTATCTGCCTCTGTAGGTTCCTCTGGAGGTGGTGGACGTGTACCCGCCTCACAGAAATGAACCACGTCTTTCCCCCGGAGGTCATGTGGTCAGCGTGGAAGAGGAGGATGTTGATTTTGACACAGGAGGTAAGAGACAAACCAAATGCATATGCAGACAAACAAACCGTGCAAATGCATGAATGCTGGTGACTGGGAGAAAGAGGACGGTACGACTACCTCGCCCTCTGCTGCAGAGCGCCTCAGCAGCTGGTAGTACAATACTGCCGTTGTGCTGGGCAGCTCCCAGGTGTGTGTGTGTGTGTGTTCAACACTCCCTCCTCTGCAACTGCTCCCACAAGCTTTTGCTGTAAATAAGAATGTGTTCTCAGTCTTTCCCGGTTACAAAATAATCCACAGGACCACTCTGTAAAGTTCAACTGTTTACTGAGCACAAAAAATAACTGGAACACAACAATTATCCTTTTCCAAAGTCATAAAAATGAGTGTATGTATTGTGCAAGATCCATGTGGTGAATCTGAGTCCAGCACAAGTCCTCCTCAAGTTTTATCAACATATTATTTATCAACAGTTTTATCAACAGTACGGACAGAGGATGTTGCACCTTGTACAGATTGTTAATTTGGTCTCTATTTTGATTCTGGTCTTCTGTATTTAGTGTCCTCATCATACTTTGGTATATTCTTGTATAGGAGACAATAGGATATTAACTATATATTCATTGTATATGTGAAGCATAGTAATGATATAAATGTCTTCTGCTCTCTCTCTTCTCTCAGTGATTCAATACACCACAGAGAATAAGGAAACATGTGCCAGGTTTGTGGAAACTACATCTGATGCTCATGTTAACACAATCGTACAAATTTTCAAAGTATCCATTAATAAATGTGAATTGTTTTTCCGTCTCCTTCTTGTTGCAGATTCCAGCAACAATGCTCCCAGAATGCATTCTGCTCCGACTACGCCACAGGCTTCTGCTGTCACTGCCAGCCTGGCTTCTATGGAAACGGACGCCACTGTCTACCTGAGGGTAACGTACATGTTATCCCTATTTCTACTTTTATTATCCAGTCATGAACATGTCAGAGTTGTTTTATCTTTGGTGTCGTCCCCGTGCTGCTCCTCCAGGTGCTCCCCAGCGCGTCAGCGGTAAGGTGAGCGGCACCGTGACCGTGGGTTCGACTCCAGTGAAACTGAACAACATCGATCTGCATGCGTACATCGTGGTGGGAGATGGGAGAGCGTACACCGCTATCAGTGAGGTAGGATCTGCAGTTTTATATCTGGGTTTTTAGAATTTATGTTGCATCATTGTGTATCCATCCATTATCTATACATATTTAACTTTGTGCTGATTGGTCAGGTACCTGAGCCAGTGGGCTGGGCTCTGATGCCAGTTGCACCAATAGGAGAGCTCTTTGGATGGCTGTTTGCTCTGGAGCTGCCCAACAGTCAAGCTGGGTTCAAGACTGCAGGTAAACAGTGTGTGTGTGTGTGTGTGTGTGTGTGTGTGTGTGTGTGTGTGTGTGTGTGTGTGTGTGTGTGTGTGTGCGTGCGTGCGTGTGTGCGTGTACTGCCTTGTACATCTTGACTCTTGAGCACATCTGTGCACAGATGAGGAAACTCCTCTACAGCGAGGACATCATGAGTGTGTATGTGAGCTTTCAGTCTCCCAGCCAGCTGCATGTCTCCAGGGACATGATGTGATATCAGGCTTCCACCTCCCCTGTCTAATAGGAAACATCTGTGTGTGTGTGTGTGTGTGTGTGTGTGTGTGTGTGTGTGTGTGTGTGTGTGTGTGTGTGTGTGTGTGTGCAGGCACATACACACGTGATTGTGTTTATGTGCTCTGTGTAAATGTATCTATTGCAAACATTCAACTTTTTACCTCCGCCAAGAAGGTTATGTTTTTCTTGCGTTAGTCCGTTTGTCTGTCTCTTAGCAGGATGACAAAGGAACTACAGATTTTAGTGAAACTTGGTGGAAGGAAGTCCAAGGAAGAGTCCAATTAAGTGAAAGGGAATAAATTGGCGGATGCAGGATTTTCTTTTCTAATTCTTTATTATGGCGAGATAAGCGTTGAGCCTTGGCGGAGGTTTGCTGTAGCGTTGTTTTTTTAAACAAAAGAAGTACTGATTGGTTGATTGATTGATTGAATCGTTGACTAAATGTGTCTCCAGGTGCTGAGTTCACGCGGCGTGCAGAGATAATTTTTTACCCCGGCAACGAGCATCTGTCAATCCTTCAGACCGGCCGTGGCCTTGACGACCACAACCACCTCACTGTGGATACTGTCGTCAGTGGCAGCGTGCCCTTCCTTCCTCCTGGTTCCGAAGTTACCATGGACCCCTTCAAGGAGACCTACCAGTACTACCCATCCGGTAACCATGACAACCACAAGAGACGAATACGTAATGTAACATTTCCTGGCATCTTTTCCCTGAAATTGATTTTCTGTTTGTGCAGTCGCCACCTCCTCATCCGTGAGGGAGTTCTCAGTGGTTTCGGCGGAGCGAGGCTCAGAGTCCTTCTCCTTCCAGCTCAAACAAAACATCTCCTACCGCGATTGCACACATGGCAACCGAGCCGCTGCCGTGGAGACGCTGCAGATCACCATGGAGAGGGTGTTTGTGATGTACGTCAAGGAGGAGCGGATCCTGAGATACGCCATCACCAACAAGATCAGCCCAGTCGGAGGTGAGTCAGACACACAACAAGCAAACTTTCTTTACAACCACAGGGTCCAGTCAGTGGAAATGATAACTGAACATCTGATTGACAGGCCGTCACTGTCGGTCTTTAAGTCGGCAAGCACAAGCGAGGCGTTGAAAACGTGAGGTTTTTCAGACCCAACTCGCCTGGTAGTTGTTGTAGAGCCGCCACAGAAACCTCACACGCCAAACCACGGCACAGAGCTGAACAGAGTTTGTTTCACCACACGCTGCAGGCTGAGGGCATAATTATACATTGAAACCATAGAAAACAATGTCATAATGTCCGGGTTCCCCTCCGCTGGGTTTATTAGACACACGACACCACTGTGGGGATTACAGCACCATGACTTACACAACAGCTGACGTTGAATATGTGAACAGTTTGGTTTGCTGATGACAGACGTACAGACAGAGTGTTGACACCGACTGATTGAGCTGGTTAAACAGTTCAATGTGAACAGAGACTCGAACAAATAAGTCAATATGAGGGTGAAGAGAAAACTTCCAGATTCATTGTTGACTTTGGGATCTGTAAATATTTGTTGGGGCCAGAACACAAAACCAAAGCCACAACATTTTCTGTGGCTTTAGAACTTTGATATGGGGGGGGGCACTGCATCCTGCTGATGGTTCAGAATCAGAGTTGATGCAATTTTGAGGTTTATTTTCTTATGTCTTTTTCAATTTGCCTTTTACAGGCACTTGAAAAATCTCAGCTTTGTGTCTCTGCTGCAGCTCAAATTCAACCAAGAGCTTGTTGGAAGGACTGAAGTGAATGGGACTGAATAAATGGAATCGATTTCTCCGGATTGCTTTTATCCTACATTATTTTTCTTTGTTCTCATAATAGAGGTTTGATTTGTTGGTACCTCACAAACAGCAGCCGTACAAACCAACCCCCACATATCATCTCTGTGTTTGTGTGACACACAGTCTTATTGAATGTTTCCGGTTCTATTTATGTTTTCGTGGTTGTTCACTCTTCATCGCCCCCACGTGAACGATAAATCCAGCACAATCAACCGCTAGTTGAGCTCATCTTTTCTCCAGATACCGACAGAAACACTGTGCACATCTGTGTGTTTTTCTGTCCGCACACAGTGGTCATACTTTCTTTATCTGATGAGAACCAGATAGAGAGAGAGGCAGAGACGAGAGCCCTCGGAAGATGGAGAGGAAAATAAAGAGTTTGAGACAGAAAGAATGAGAGGCTGGATTCCCCCCCCCCGTGTTTTGAATTCAGACCAAGTTTCTGTCATTTGGATCTCAACACGTTGATTAAGAAGGTTACGATGACACATCTCGCACATGCACATGAAGACACACACCGATACACCCAGTGCACAGCTGGAAGAGCTTTTGGGGATCAGGGGTTTTGTAAACACGGGTTAAGTGGTGTGTGTGTCTGTGTGTCTGTGTGTCTGTGTGTGTGCGCGTGCGTGTTCTTACACTTTCTTGGAAATAATATCCCAGCCAATGACAGATTTTTTTAGTGGGGGTGGAGGGGGGTTGCCGTGCAGAATAGCTGCCCATTGATGTCATGAGAATCCCACGAAGTGGTAGAAAGAGAGAGAGAGGGAGCGGGTGAGAGAGAGAGAGAACGACTAATGAAAGTTAAATTCTTTCATCACCTCCTCTGAGGAGTTTTCGTCGCCGTCCCTCCGCAGGATTAAAGTGGACAGAGCAGAGGCCGAGACGTCCTGCAAGAGTAGAATGAGTAAAATGACCTTTCCAAGTTGTATTACTCAGACTGGACATCACGCGCCTCTTGCATGTTCAGTCTGCACGCCCTCCGAGACGCAGCTTTCACCACTTTAAACATCATACTCTGGTAAATTCCAGGTCATTCCGTCGTGTCAGTAAAAGTCGGTGGTGACGGATAATTCTACGTTGCACTCAGGGTGGTTCCTCGGAGTCCAGCGATCATCCCCAGTGCACCTTGGTCATCGTGTAGAGTTATTACGCCCCTGTGCCACCGGTCTGTGTGTATGTGGACTTGCACTTAGGACATTTTGGACAGTCTTCACTTTTTCAAAGGCATGTTTGAGGGTTAAGACTTGGTTTTTGGCGTGTGTGTGTGTGTGTGTGTGTGTGTGTGTGTGTGTGTGTGTGTGTGTGTGTGTGTGTGTGTGTGTGTGTGTGTGTGTGTTCTCCACCCCTCTCTCCCGCCCGCCTTCTCTCGCTCTCTTTCCCTCTCTCGCTCTCTCTTTAATTATCCTTCAGTCTTCTCTCCCGTCCATGTGCATGTTGCATCTCACCCTCTCATCTCTCTCTCTCTCTCTCCCGGCCACAATCAGCACTTTGAAGAGTCTCTCTCTCTCTCTCTCTCCCTCTCTCTCCCTCTCTCTCTCTCTCTCCCTCTCTCTCTGATAATGAACCAAATTGTTCTTGGCCTCAGGAGATGGAAGCAAGCTGTGTCTCTCTGTGTGTTTGATTTAGTTTAGGTGTGTGTGTGTGTGTTGCTGTTTATCTGGGATTATGGCCCTGATGGTTGAGACAGATAAACATCATTAAGTACAGATATTTTTCATGTTCATTTTATTCCCTCTCGTGCTTTGTGCCTAACTGACCACATGTCGACATTATGAACAGCTGGATCCATTATAAAGATAAAATATCCTGTCATGTGAGGTAGAAAACCACATCTCCCATGATCCCACACTGCTTCACGAGGTCATAAAAGCTGTTGTTATTGTTTTGATTTAGACACCTCCAGTGTTCGATGTTACACATTGTGTGTTTAAAAGCCATATTTAGAATTAAAATAGGTTTCCCAGATGTTCAGATGAGTAATTTTTAGATTCCATTGTTTTCTTTCCTCTGCTTTGTTTCTCTCAGATTTTCCAGAAATTAGTCTGTTGTTTAAAGTGTCTTGTGTGTCTGAGACATGCGTCGGTATCGGTGGGGGGGGGGGGACTCTGAACACACATCCGCTCACTCATCCCTCCGTCTGTGTGTCTCTCTCATGTATATGTGTGTCTAACCTCGTCCATATGTTCAATATTGAGAACATGAAGGGAGGCATTTTCGGGGAGGAAACCGCTCTATGGGAATTTGTCTGGAGTGATTTTTCCATGTGCATTTGGTTAGTCTGTCCTGTAATCATCGTTGTAATCATCGGACTTTAACTGTTGAATAATCCACGTCTCAATTCATCTCAGTTCAGGACATGTGGAGTGTTGCAGAGTCTGTGTGGTAGAGTTTTCTTGACCTCTGGCTCCTACAGAGATGTTTTCATCATGTTTAGTAAAGTGAGATTTTGAATCAGCTCCAGTTGTGCACATACCTGCAAGTGGCATGAATTACAGTTCTCATCTCACTCTTCATGTCATGGTCACACATAAGCAGGCGTATGTTGCACCCCTGCTTCCACCGTAGACTGAATGAATTCTGTGGGAAATGCTGCAGAGAGAGAGAAACAGAATTAGTGGCTCTGCAGCAAAAAACAATGTTTCCTCACTGATCCACACACACACACACATCCTTCCACCAGGTTTCATGGTAATCCATCCAGTAGTAAGCAAATCTGTCTCTCTCATCCCTCATGTCATTCTATCTGTCTCACATCTGTCTGTCTGCAGCTGAGCCAACGGGAACAGAAGGGATCAACCCCTGCTATGCCGGGAACCACGACTGTGACACCACAGCCCAGTGCATCCCACAAGAGGGCCAGGCCTTCCAGTGCCAGTGTGCGACTGGTTACAGAGGGGACGGACGCAACTGCTATGGTAACTTGACATATATATTTATGTGTATTTAGACTTTGTACAGCTTTCACTCAGAACCCTGGTTGAAGAAAAAATCCGACAGCAGAGACGAAATCGGAGAGTTCCCCGCACACAGAGGAGCTGAATCTGTTTCCCAATCTGTTTTATGTGCTTTCCTCTCTTTGGCTTGGTTCAATAGCGTCTTCCTCACTCTGACACTTACACACAAACACATGCAGACCAAGGTAAAGACAGTTCAAGGCTGCGTGTCTGTGTTTCATCAACATGTGTCCAGTGAACGTCAGGGGTCAAGTACAGGCTGGATGTAAGGAATCATCTGCACCCTCTCTCCGTTCTCTCCCCCCCACGTCTCCCTCCTCATCTTCCACAGTCAGTTAACAGGGAGTTCTGGGCCTTTAAGCTGGTGCAGGGCCTGTCATTAGCCCAGCAGCCGGTCTCTCTCTCCTGCTGACAGCACTAGGAAAGCCCCAGGCTTAGCCTCAGTTTCCATGGCCGGGCCTCGGCAGCGCTCTCTGGTCACATAGTCTATGTGTGGTTTTCGTCCACTCTCTTGCACAATGTGGTTAGAGAATCCAGGTGTGGGGCGCATGTTATAATAACACAAACAAGCAGACACTCGATGTATACACACTAAAAGCACCAGTAATGACCCTTAATTACAGCTTTGACACATGCAGCCCTCTGTGTTGTCATATAGAGGATTCCTGCTTTACAAGCCATTGGGTTCATGTCTCACTTCCTCTCCTTTACCTCACTGCAGACATAGATGAGTGTGCCGAGGGCTTGAGTTCATGCGGCGCTCACGCTCAGTGCATGAACCTACCTGGCAGCCACCGCTGTCAGTGCCAGAGCGGCTACGAGTTTGGCTACGACGGCCGCACCTGTGTTGGTAAGTGAATACATTAATAAAAGTGTCTTAAAACTGTACTGTAAAGCACTTTGAGAAGTTATTAAGATGAGGAAAATAAATATAAATGCAGCCCACTTACCATAAGTTGCACTAGTTTGTCCCATAAGCTGCATGTTGGAGCTGCTTTTTCCAAAAAGAGCCGAACGTCAGGAGGAGACCCGCATATTTGTCTGAGCGCAGGAATAACATTTCTTCCATAACAGTGAGGCACAGCTGCAAAAGCGAGGAAACACAGCGAGAGGGGAGGATGGGTGACGAATGTGAGAACAGGGGTGGGAACCAGAGGACGAGTGTGAGAACAGGAGAGTGAGATTAGACAGGACAGGGGGTGAAAGTGAACAACAAATGGAGAAATGACACAGTGTGTGTTGCTTTGGAATGTGTGGAGGAGCACGGCCCTGCCAGTGTGTGTGTATCCTCCTTTCACCCATCAGTGTGAACTTCTGATGAACTTCTCAATACCCCCACATCCCTCCTTGACTGATAGGAAACACTTTGCATGAGGTCTTGAAATTAACCAAATACTGATAAGATATAATTGAATTGAATTATTTCCAGCCGGCAGCCAGATATCATCTTTCTTTCTTTCTTTCCTTTCTGCATCTGTGGTTGTTGATTTCTTTCTGTCGCTGTGTTTACTTATGTAGACGTGGACGAGTGCAGCTCCTCTCCCTGTCACGCCAACGCCAGATGCATCAATGGACTGGGATCTTTCCAGTGTCAGTGCCAGCCTGGCCTTCATGGTGACGGCTTCTTCTGTTCCCCACAGGAAGGTCAGTAAATCAAATATATAGATTTTAACTATCATGCTGACATTTGTATTCAGATAAGCAGGAGGAGATTTGTTCATTTTTACCAGGGGAAAGCAAATTAACTCATGAATGGAAAGAATCTGAAGGTTTTACTGGCAGATATAAGATGTAAAATGGTAAAACCTAAAATACAAATGATAAAATAGGGATATGTTGTAATGATTGTTTCTCTACAGGACAGACAGTCCGTCCGAGGAGCCAGTGTGAGCAGCACAGAGACAGTCTGCAGAGTGGAGTGGATCTGAGTGGACAGCCAAGTGTCGGAGCCTTCATCCCTCAGTGTGACTCTGACGGACGCTACCGACAACTGCAGGTGATCACTGACTCACAGAGCGCACGGCCGACTCATGCCCTCAGTAAAAAACATGCAGATTCTGACAGTGTTCATTATTTATTCCAGTGCCACGGCTCCACTGGACATTGCTGGTGCGTGGACATTAGGGGACAGGAAAGAGGAGGAACCAGGACTCCACCTGGTACGGCCCCCAGAGACTGCGACAGACCAGGTATTAACTCGTCCTTATCCTACACGTGGGTGTTAAATTTAAAGATTGGTGTATATGTTTAAATGTTCTTGTGTTTTATCTCCTCAGATGAACCAGAGCGTCCTAAAACTCACTGTGAGCACCACAGAGACGGTGTCCAGACCACCAGTCCAGAGGGGTACCCTCTACTCGGAGGGTTTGTGCCTGAGTGTGATGCTAATGGACAGTACAGGCAATTACAGGTCAGCGCTTGTTTTCCTTTACAATCATTATTTGCATACCTGTAATCTGACCTTGTATTGAAATTAAAACAAATTAATTTTGGTTTTCGATTTTAGTGCCACGGCTCCACTGGACATTGTTGGTGCGTGGACAGTAGGGGGCAGGAGAGAGCAGGAACCCGGACTCCACCTGGTTCATCACCTGTCGACTGTGACCGACCAGGTGAGTCTGCTTTGAGAGACTTTCCAGATGTTTGATTGGCTGTACGCACTTTATTTAATCTCAGGACACTTCATACTTCAGTTTCCCTTGTATTTATATTTTAGCCTGTTTTCCTATTGGATATATCCCTTTAAATTAACATATTTTTTGATTATTTTCCTTTTAAAACACAATGTTTTATTTTTTATTTCATTATACTTTATTTTACAGTACATTTCTATTGATTTCTATGCTTATATTTTTGCTATTTTTGAGGAAATGTGAAGAAGACATTTATTTATAGTGTAAACACATGGGATGTTTTCCTCCCCAGTTGAACCAGAGCGTCCTAAAACTCACTGTGAGCAGCACAGAGACGGAGTTCAGACCACCAGTCCAGAGGGGTACCCTCTACTCGGAGGGTTTGTGCCTGAGTGTGATGCTAATGGACAGTACACATCCCTGCAGGTCAGCACCTGGTGACTCATCAGAGAACTGACAGATAAACTGATGTTCTTTTTTAATTTAACCTAAAATAACATTAAAATACTTTTCAGTGCCATGGTTCTATTGGACATTGTTGGTGTGTGGACAGTAGAGGACAGGAAAGAGCGGGTACCAGGACACCGCCTGGTGCGACACCGACAGACTGTGACAGACCAGGTGAAAAGAAAAAATACACAAACCTCTTCCTCGCTTCGACTCCACACGAGCGTCTGAAACATATTTGTTATGACCAGCGTCAGCACGTGTATGATGTCATGGCTCTCTGAGGCTTTCTCAGTGAACCTGTGAGACCCCAATTTCTCAAGTCAATGGCAAGTCAAACAGACACCACATTTAGGTGAGTGTGTGTCTAACCTTGTGAGTGGTGCACTGTTGAGGTCATTGGGTCACAGCCTTGGAATGCACGGAAAAACAGGTGATATCACTGTGAGACGGTGTGTGTGTGTGTGTGTGTGTGTGTGTGTGTGTGTGTGTGTGTGTGTGTGTGTGTGTGTGTGTGTGTAAGTTGAAAGTTAATTACGCCCGAGTGCAAGGCTAACGTGAAGCTGAACAACATGAGGAAGAAATGTGGTGTCAAGGTTTTATGAACAAAAGGTTTTACCGTATATTAGGTGGATCACATACATCTTACACTTCAGGGCACAATCAATAACTTTATTGATTATCATGTGTATTTAAATCCCTACAAATCAATTTTTGGAATGAGGGTTTCATATCTGCTAATTTAACATTTATATAATCCTGTTATTGTTCATTTGTCCCATCCAGTGGAACCAGAGCGTCCTCAAACTCACTGTGAGCACCACAGAGACGGAGTTCAGACCACCAGTCCAGAGGGGTATCCCATAGTCGGAGCTTATGTACCTCAGTGTGATGCCAATGGTCACTACACTCCACTGCAGGTCAGCATCCTACTTGTTTAAATGGGTTTTATTGATGTTTGATATGAGTTTGACCTAAATTATAATTCATTATTTCTTCAGTGCCACGGCTCTACTGGTCACTGCTGGTGCGTGGACAATAGGGGGCAGGAGAGAGGAGGAACCAGGACTTCACCTGGTACACAACCTAAAGACTGTGACCAACCAGGTGAGGGGAGAGATCTTTCACAATGTTCCTTCATGTCTTCATTCATGTCGTGATGCATGAGTCCAAGAACTTTGCTTCACAAATAAAATCACCTCCATTTTCTAGCTTTCTTTCTTTTTTTGAAATCTCCTCAGATGAACCCGTGCGTCCTAAAACTCACTGTGAGCAGCACAGAGACGGAGTTCAGACCACCAGTCCAGAGGGGTACCCTCTACTCGGAGCCTACGTACCTCAGTGTGATGCTAATGGAGGGTACACATCTCAACAGGTATCATTCTGATTGGGTTGTAAATGAGAAATACTGCTTTATTCCCTATTTGTGTTGTTGTTCATACACCTGTTGTGTGTTCTAGTGCCATGTTTCTACTGGTTACTGTTGGTGCGTGGACAACAGTGGGCAGGAGAGAACAGAAACCAGGACTCCACCTGGAACACAACCTAAAGACTGTGACACACCAGGTAACACTGCAATTTGTAGCTGCTCTAGTCCTGCTGCATGTAAACTTGTCAGGGCAGGTACTCAATAATGGGTCTCATAATAATATGGGGAGGGGGGGGGCAAAGTGAAGAGGATAGATGATTCTAAACAATCCCAAAATGTATTTTGTGCAACTCTCTGGATGAACTGTAAGGAGTTTGTGTCAAATTGGTCTAAAATGACTCATGTCTGTATATTTCCTGCCAGAGCTTCCTAAAACTCACTGTGAGCAGCACAGAGACAGTGTTCGGACCACCGGTCCAGAGGGGTACCCTCCACCAGGAGCCTACGTCCCTCAGTGCGATGCTAATGGACAGTACGCACCACTGCAGGTCAGCATCCTACTGATCTAAATGTGTTGTATTGATGTTTAAATATTTCTTTGACTTGCACTGAAAAGAATTATGGCTATTATTATACCTAATGCTTAAATCATCATTCATTATTACTTCAGTGCCACAGCTCTACGGGTCACTGTTGGTGCGTGGACAGTAGGGGGCAGGAGAGAGGAGGAACCAGGACTCCACCTGGTACACAACCCAAAGACTGTGACCGACCAGGTGAGGCTGCAGTTTATAGCTGAAAACTCAAATGTTCAGGTTGCAGGATGTTAACGTAACATTTCTGGGAGTTGGACTCAAGCGTTCTGCAGAATACTGGATCGTTAGAAGCTTTAGCTGCAGATGAGAACACTTGACGAGCTTAGCCAGAGGGAAGTTACAGTAGAAGTTTATAAAGGACCTACATGTTGGGAAATGTCCATGATGAATGCCAGGTTCACATCAGAGGTCAGATCAACACCACAGTCATTACAGCATCAGAGAGGATGGAGAATTTGTCAAGAGAATTGATTCTCACCAGCATAGTGGGACAGGAGAAGGATTCCAGGTTAGTCGGCCACTCAATCACGTTGAGGTCCAGTTAAACAGCCCATGAAACTTTATGTTGACTCAGTGAAGGATCATTTAGATGATGCGACCCAGACCTGAGACATACGATACGCTCCAAACACTTTGTTGGTCCGTGATTAACTTGTGTAACCTCGTTAATGTTTTCCAGACGAACCAGAGCGTCCGAAAACTCACTGTGAGCACCACCGAGAAAGATCGCAGACCACCAGTCCAGACGGATATCCCATAGTCGGAGCTTACGTCCCTCAGTGTGACGCTAACGGACAGTACACACCACTGCAGGTCAGCACTCACTGACAGATGAGATTGTGTTTACTCTGGATTAAAGACATTCAAGACATAATACTAAAATGATTTTTCATTATTGCGTTAGTGCCACGGCTCCTCTGGACATTGTTGGTGCGTGGACAGTAGGGGGCAGGAGAGAGGAGGAACCAGGACTCCACCTGGCTCATCACCTGTCGACTGCGACAAACCAGGTGAGGCAGTTTTCTCGTGCTAAAGATCCAGTAGAATATCATGCAAGTGTTACAGACACACACACAGAGGTTAATATTATTAAGAAAGAATATAATTTTGACACAAATGCATGGAGGTGATAGATTGGGATGCACACATTCCATCTTCCATGAGCCTGAAGCAGGAACAGAAAGTGGAGTGTCATCGGCATAGAGGGGGATGAAAAAAGCCCAAAGTGAAGATTCATCAGCGTTAGTTCATGACGGTGAAGTTTAATGACGCACACATTCACTCCTTTGTGTTTCCTAATGACTCCATTCTCTCCAGTTGAACCCGAGCGTCCTAAAACTCACTGTGAGCACCACAGAGACAGCGTTCAGACCACCAGTCCAGAGGGGTATCCCATAGTCGGAGCTCACGTCCCTCAGTGTGATGCCCAGGGACAGTTTCTACCTCAGCAGGTAACACTGGGATTTCTCTACACGTTTCTTTGTGTGTTTGTGTGTATTTTTACTGGTAATAATATTTCATTTTTTTTATGTATTTAGTGTCACGGCTCCTCTGGACATTGTTGGTGCGTGGACAGTAGGGGGCAGGAGAGAGGAGGAACCAGGACTCCACCTGGTTCATCACCTGTCGACTGTGACCGACCAGGTGAGACCGTTATATACTGCATCGTCATTTTAATCCCTAATTCCCCTTAAAAATACACTTAAGTTCTCCTGACCACACATGTTTAGTTAATTTTTACCCAGTGAATCAGTATAAATCTATCTGTACCCGTTGGTGCAGGACTCTGGTTGAGATATTCCTGCCTCTCTCTCTCTCTCTCTCTCTCTCTCTCTCTCTCTCTCTCTCTCGTTCTCTAATATACACACGGAGGCCGCTCTTTAAATTCAGTCAGGGCTATAAATTCCACTTGTGAGCTTCCAAACATCTGACGCGGTCACTTTGTGGTGTGATGAGCTGCAGGCTGTTGCCGTGCAACCAAACGAAAACAAGCCGGGCTTCCATGACTAGTGGAGTGACAGCACGTTGTTTCACCCCCCCAACAGATGCTGCTCAGACACACACACACACATGTAATCTTAAGGACTTGTAGATATGTACGTGTTCTCTGCTGTTTAGGAACCAAACATATTTAGCTTCAGATTCAGTTGCACTCATTCACACCTGGAAGCTGCCCAGTGCAACCACAGTCGTCTTTCTATCTGGGGCCTCTGCACTGGGAAGTTATTCAGGGATTTCTCAGTAATGGGTCAGGATGCGGGAGGCAGCAGCATTTCCTGCTCAGCTTTGGGTTTCTTAAGGGAGGTCCTCCTGCTCAAAGTAGCTCTTAACTTGTCCGATCTCTCACTACGAATATCATCCAGATTTTGTTCTCAGTGTAGAAGCTGGTCAGTCTCATATTAGAACGTTACACCCAGAGGGAGAGAGGGAGGCCTGTGTAAACATGAGTGGAAGTCTAAAGTGGTTTCGGGTTCAGTTTTAAAGCTCTGTTATCAAGTGAGTTATTAAAGGGATTTAACAAGGTAAACTGTTTTGACAAAAGCAAAATGTGTAGACGTGTTTGTGCCTTTTTAAACACAGGGTCTCCTCCCACCATTTATCAAGCGCTCTAACTATCACTGTCATATAAACCTCCAGCCCACTCTCTCTCTCCCCCTTTCACGCCTAATCTACCAGATCAATAAAGGTTTCAACACCTGGAAAACATCTCTAAATGCTCAATGAAAAGAAAATGAACATACAGTTGAATAAATAACCATGAATTCCAACCGAATAGGATTTTACAACCATGTAAGATTATATTTATCTTAACAATGTAAATGTTTGTTTGATTCGTGTCCCTCTCAGTCTCTGTTGCTCCGACCCAGCATCCTGAGAGCGTGTGTGAGCGATGGAGGATCAGTTTGATTGAGCACTACGGTGGAAAACCAGACCCAAAACAATACGTGCCTCAGTGCGAGTCCGATGGACAATTCAGGTACACAACAACACACACACACACACACAAACACACACAGTGGTTGAAATGAAATTACTCAGTTCTGCTTATTTCACTTCTTCGCCCCCCTCAGCCCAGTGCAGTGTTACGGGGAGACCACCTACTGCTGGTGTGTGGACCAGGACGGACGAGAGGTTCCTGGTACACGATCGCACGACGTTGTCAAACCTGCCTGTGAGTATCTCACCTCCTGGAACACACACCTCTTCTCTGTTTGCATCCTGAAAATAATATATTCTTTATCCATTTAATCCTCCAATCCAGGCCTCCCCTCAGTGGCCCCTCCCACCGTGCGGCCACTGCCCCGCCCGAACGTCACCCCTCCGCCCAGCGCCGACGTCACGCTGCTGTACGCTCAGGGACAGAAAATCGGGGCGCTGCCTCTCAATGGGACCAAGCTCGATGCCACTCGCTCTAAAACACTGCTCACTCTGCATGTGAGAGATGAATTTGCTCGTAACTTTGCATCAACTTTTGAATCAGTTATCTGTGGTGGAAACGAATAGAACCTCTGATGTAGTTAAAATGTGTTCATGTATCTGATTTGTGTGCTTGTGTGTCTCCAGGGTTCCATAGTTGTCGGTCTGGCTTATGACTGCAAAGACAACCAGGTCTTCTGGACAGATTTGTCTGCAAGAACAATCAACAGAGCTTCAGTGGTGCAGGGAGCCGAGCCGGAGATTCTCATTAACACCAGTAAATCCCACACTTACACTCATCACACTCCAATTATAACTGCAGTGTTTAAAACTAATACTTTCTATGTGCTCTCTGTAGATCTGGTCAGTCCAGAGGGTTTGGCCGTGGACGTCAAACGTAGGCTGATGTTCTGGGTGGACTCGACGCCTGACCTGATCGAGAGCGCCAACCTGGACGGCAGCGGGAGGAAGACGCTGTTTGACAAAGACCTGGTCAACCCCCGGGCCATCATCGTGGTCTCTTCAACTGGGTAAACGCCCTTTTCTGGACCTTTTCCAGTGTGGTGGTGCTGATCTTCTAGTGACACCCGAGATGGCCTGAAGGAGCCGATATTGTTGTGTTACTTATTCATAGCACTTTGTTATCAAAGTCGTTTTCAGACACGGAAATGAGCGGAATATTGGGTCCGGACGTTCTCCAGAGTTACTCTCACGTTCAGCCCCTCTGGGAAAATTCCAGAAAACGTCCTGAGTGCAGGTCTGAAAGCCGCTTTACAAATCTCCTCCCAGACATAGACACAAACAAGAGCCCACACACACCGTTGGCGATGGAGCGTAACGTGCTGCAGATGCTCCGCCCTGCAGAATGAGATGCAGCCTTCACTGCGTCTGCTCTGTTTTTATATCAGGGCCCAGATGGTTTTCAGTCCATTAGCACAAGCATGAAATCAAACACACACGTCCTCAGACGGAGCAACAAGGCCTGTAACTAATTCATTAGCACAGTAAACGCTCTTTTTAAAGCCATTTGACAGAAGGGACTTTGTTGAGTCTGGTTTCTGCAGCAGAGACACTGAGATAAACACGTCAGGGTGAGACGGGCCATCCGGGGAACATCCACCGGTTCAGGTTTCAGGGAGGAGCTCTTCTCTGGTCGGGTACTTTTGATAATTTAGTCATTAGTCATTAGTTTGTGACATTTAGTGCTTTCACTGTCGGTGTTGAGCCAAGGAAACTGTACTGGATTTACCGATGCTATTAACCCCGGACACACACACACACACACACAGAATATATGAGGTCTTCGTTGGTCGGCTCTCCAGGAATAACATCTGCTGTTCATCATTGCAACTAATCACATAATCAACAGGTACAGTGTGTGTGTGTGTGTGTGTGTGTGTGTGTGTGTGTGTGTGTGTGTGTGTGTGTGTGTGTGTGTGTGTGTGTGTGTGTGTGTGCGTTCTGAAGTCCTAAAGGTAATTACTGCTTCACACGGGTACACTTATGAATAAGCACATGCTCTGGGATTTCTGCGCCTGCACATGTTCCCCTTACAGACACACACACATACACACACAGTAAACACACAAAAGTTACAAGTACACACATTATAAAGGCATCTCATCCATCACCATCTGCTCAACTATACATTAAAAAGTTAACTTGATTTACACACTCATAAACCCATGGTGTGTGTGTGTGTGTGCATGTGTGTGTGTTGATTGCTCATGTGGTGTGTATTACCTGTAGTTCCCAGTGGACGGCCCACATGTGCACCATCATCTACAGATGAGAAGCAGCGTAATGAGGAGCCCACACACACTCACACTTATCATCGTCCTGAGCAAATGATTTAAATGTTTTAAATAATTAAATAGGATTCTATTCTTTCACAGAAACACGTCACAAAATAAATAAAAAGGAAATATAGTTTATTCTACGCTGGAAACACGTCTGCCTCAGTGTGGCTGATGTTTTCTGATGTATACACATGAAACAACCCCCCCGAAACAGCTGTGGAAGAGCTGAGGTCAGAGGTCGCACGTTGCTCAGAGTAACCTGACCGTGACCTCATCAACGTGAGACAGCTGCTCCCCGGAGCCCTGCGCTCTTGTGCTCTTGTGTACCCACTTGTGTGCGAGCGGCTGAATGCAGGCTGGTGTGTGGTTTTCCTCCTGTCTCCTCATATTAGCCAGATCCCAGAGCTCATCACCGAATCAAGAACACGTCAGAGCAGCGGCACAAACGGGTCAAACTCACCCGAGATGATGTTGAACACTTACAAACCAGTACATTCTGGAATCTGACCTCTTCTCTGTGTCTCCTGCAGAACTCTGTACTGGACAGACTGGAACCGAGAGGCTCCGAAGATCGAGAGCGGGTCAGTGGACGGTCAGAACCGCCGGGTGGTGGTGTCCGATGGGATCGGTTTGCCCAACGCTCTCACATACGACTACTCATCTGGACAAGTCTGCTGGGCCGACGCAGGTTCGTGCATCAATCCGTCCAGATGCATGTGTTTGATGGATTGATTTGAATGTATTGAAATGCAGGATGTAGCATCACACAGTGTTTTGCTCCTGGTTTCAGGGACAAAGCGTTTAGAGTGCATATCTCCAGACGGCTCAGGTCGCAGAGGGATCCACTCCAACCTCAACTACCCGTTCAGCTTGGTTTACTACAGGAACCACTTCTACTACTCCGACTGGAGGAGGTAGCCATCTTGATTCTGTGTTGATGTGAACCACGACAGATCATAATAAACATGAAGCCGCTCTGTCTGAACCGTGCTCGTCCTCAGTGCCTCTCTCTCTCTCTCTCTCTGCCTCACAGGGACGGTGTGATCGCAGTGAGCAAGGACAGCAGTCAGTTCACAGACGAGTACCTGCCCGACCAGCGCTCACACCTTTACGGCATCGCCATAGCAACTAACGGCTGTCTATCAGGTGAGATGTGTGTGTGTTGTGTCAACAGAGGCACTTTGTCAGATGTTTGATTTAATACGGAAACACACAATCACTGCGTTTCAACTACGTGCTGTCTGTTCAGACGTGTCTCACACACACACACACACACAGACAGACACACACAGACAGTGAGCTCATCGGTGTGTGTGCAGTGATGTCATCGCATCAGTCATCTCCCACCAGATGTCACCTTAACAGGAACACAGCGTTTACGCCACAGACAACACAGTAAACCCGACACAGGGACACATGGAGGAGAATGCTGTGTTCAAGCACAATGGACACACAGGAAATATGAACTTCTCTTACGTGGAAGCAGCTGCATCGGTGTTTACACAGGATGCATTCAGGCACATTCACACACAAACACAATAGTCAAAGAAAATAGATATGAAGTTTTAAAAATACTTGTTGTGGTCACAGGGTCACAATCGAGTTTCTACACATTTATATATTTGTTTTCAGTGATTTGGAGATTTTCCGTGAAGCAGGATGAGAGCTAACGTAGTTTTAACAGAGTTTGTGTTTGTCCCACCTCACGTCTCTTCCTCTTTGTGTGTCTGCGGTGACTTGACACACACTCAATGAAAGAGAACAATGATTATAAAGCTGTGTGCGACCCTCAACTTGTGACCCAGTGAGACCAGAACACAATGATTACACAGCTGCCGCCCTCTACCTGTATTTTGTGTTTGTCCCGTTTGATGTGGTGATGTGTGCAGATGGAGTCGTTTCAAAGCCGAAGCGTTAAAACACTTTTAAAGTACAAAGTCTCGCTCTAAACACAGGATAATCCTCAAAGTCCCCCAGCAGATGTCAAAGCGTCGCACTTCTGACGAGCGTGAAATCTGCTCACGACAGAGTCAGACGTTTCACAAAAGTTTGTCCGTTTGTTCGATGACTGTCGTGTCTGCGTGTTCTCAGACGTAATAACAGCCGCCCGCTTCAAAGCCGTGGATGTGTGGTGTAATTCTGACCATGATGACAGTTGTGAAACACACTTGTTAGGCAGGTTGTAAGAGGCTTAAAAGCTGTTATTGTTCAACACGCCAACACACACACACACGCGCTCCTCACTGAGATAACTGAGAAGCGAAGCCCTGCACTTAAGCAGCGTCTGTTTGTTCTGTCATTAGGCCGCTGCAGCCGTAAAGCTTTCATCCTTTCACATTCGGATTCACACAGGAAGAGACAATTAGAGCTTTACCGCTCCGTCTCCACCTGGAGCCTCAGCTCCTTCCACTCGGTGCTCTGAACGTGCGAGCTGTGTTTTCACAGGGAGCCACTAACGACGGACTGGCAGGCGCAGGAGTCTTTTGGTGCTAAACTTCTGGGGGTGATTCCTGAACACACCTCAGCTTTCCAGGTTCCCTCGGAGGAAAGGGGGAGACGCGTCTTCCCGTTGGCAGATTGAACGTCGGAGCAAATTTACAACCCCCCCTCCACGTACCTCGACCCTAAAGATATAACCCCAAAATAAGTGTTTTGTAAATTTGTTTTATACCTCATTTTTAGTTTGTTTTTCTTCTACTGTATTTTTTTACGTGACTTGTTTTGTTCCATTGATAAAAAGCTACACAACGATGAAATCGGATTTTAAATGTATGAGTTTCTTCTTTTCTTCAGCGTCGGCTTCTGGTCACAGTGGTTTTTAATGTCAACGTGTTTTTATCAGTTAGAAAACAGATTAAAAAACTGTGTGAGGTTATAGAAAATTAGCTTTTTAGTATCAAACTCAACAAAAATATAAACCATCAGTGAGTGAATTATATTCTATAATCTGACTATCAGTGATAATCTGTTTGCCATGATCAGATCACGACAGATCTCTCTGCACTACTTATCTGTACTTCACACCTTTTCTTGTTTTTCACAAAAATACTTTTACTACTTCCACTACATTCGAAATCTATCTTTTTATAAAATGTGATATTTATAACAATAAAAATGTGATTTGGTGCTTGACATTGTATTGTGAGGATTTCAAACAGGAAGCTCAGGAGACAAAGTGCGTTCAGATGGATTTAACTTTTATACAGCGTCAGTGAAAACCGTCTCAAAATAACATTTACTTCCATCTGAAAAACAGGTTTTTTGAATATTTCTGAGGTTTGCATTGATTTGTGGGCGGTTACAGCAGCTGGAGGAGGATCAGAAGGTTCAACCTAAAGAAATTAACCATTCAACTCAGTGTGTCTTACACAGCTCGTCTTCGAGACAGCGTCTGAAAAGCGTTGGCTCCAAATCCCCAAAAATAGAGAAAACAAACTGTCCAAAAAAAATTAAAAACTTATTTTCTTCTAAACCAATTTAAACCATGTTTCAGTCCCGCCCTTCCTCTAACGTCCCTCTTCATCCTCGCCCTCATCTGCCCACCTTGCCCAGCCGGTGGTCGGTCTTGGGGTCGGCGATGATGGCCTGCACGGCGACGATGGCCTCGTTGATCTTGGTCTGAAGCTCCCGCAGCTCCTCGATGTGCAGGAGGCGCAGGATCTGAGCCGCTTCGTTCAGGGTCGCGTCTGAGGAGCCAGAGCGTGTTTTTACTTTCCCACAGACGATCACACCACAACACCACCTCATGTCAACACACCCAAACAAACCCGCTTTCCCCCCGTGTACGTTTTATGCCATGATGTGGAAAATGGAGCGCTCACCTCCAGTGTCGAAACCCAAGGTGTGTTTGTCTAAAGTCACTGGAATTCCCTGGAACCAAGAGGAAAACAGACGTGAGTGAGAACGCAGTCAATGGTTATTCTCATTCAAAATGTTAAAGGTATATTATAATATATATCATAATATAATGTGGACATGTTAAAGTTACCTCTCGGCTCTGGCTGGCTTTAGCGATGGCTTCTGGCGAAAGTCTCTCTTGGATCAGAATACGAATGGCCTGAGAGGAAATGAAGCATTTATAGAGTCTTTGGGTTATAAACCTCATCGAGGAACATTACGACGACTATTAGTGACTTTTAAAGGTGAATAAAAATAATCAGATTCAGTATAAAGTCACAATATTTGTACTATTCTTGTATATAATGCTGGATTCATGTGAAATATTAAAGTTATAAAGTACAAAGCAGCGTGTTCCACTCTCTCACCTTGAGCATGACCAGGTAGTCGTCGTGCCGCTGGATTTTGAGGATGCTGGACAGAGCCGTCACTCCTGCTTTGAAATCTGGTGAATTAACTGAAAAAACAAAACCGATTATGTTCATAACGAGGAGGAGGAGGAAAGAGAGGATGTGAGGTGCGATGAAGAGTTTGTGATTACTGTCGAGGTTGACCAGCGGGTCGACCGGTACGTCGCTGTTACTGGAGGCTGCCAGCGGCTGACAGTTCTTATACTTCTCCACTGGGGACACGTGATAGAAACAGAGATGCAGGTTATTCATCTTCAGAAATGACATCTTTGGCTTTTAAAGGGTTTAAATTTCTGTAAAAGTTCCAAAAAGAATGATTCGGTTTTGCAGCAGAGAAAAGTCGTGGTGAGCTGGAACGAGCAGGAACCATTCCTTATCCAACAGCTACATCTAGTGGTCTTCCTGGGTATTGCAGCGTATACTGCTCTGTTCTTCTGAATGAACCAAACAGCTCCTTAAAAAGCCCAGCGTGTGTTTCTCTCTCACCGTTGTCTCCATACTCGTAGCGCACAGCCAGGCCCAGTAGCCAGTCCAGAGCCTCGTGCTTCTCCTGAGACCCGAACGGACAGTTGACGTCCTGCAGGTACTGCACACAAACACAACATTCAAGTTCTGGTTGATTAGAACACAGCTCATGTCAGACTCTGCGACTTTGGCGTCGGCCCAGAGTGTGTGTGTGTGTGTGTGTGTGTGTGTGTGTCTGCCGTGCAACAGGCTGCAGCTGCTGGTGTCACCTTCTGGAAGGCCGATGGCCAGTCGGAGCCGGGGATGTTCCTCAGATTCCCCCGGTCCTCGATCTTGTAGTGTCGGATCTTCTGGTCCTCCAGCCACACGATGCAGTTCCTGTACTGAGTCTCATCTGAGCACAGACCACAGATCACAGACACGTCAGTACCAGCAGCTGCATCAACGACTCCAGGAAAGGGCAGTGATGCAGGAGGATGTGTGTGTGGAGATATTCAAGAAAACGTATCCATGCAAATAGACTGTTATAGTATATAAGTATTTATAGGTTATAGTATAAGTATATAGGCAGGTTCTGTATGCAAAATGAATGAGTGTAAAATGCAATGTGCTACAAACATGTATGAATGGGTATAAATACCACATACAACATAGTATAACTGTGTAGAGATGTGTATATATAAAGGTATAAATTAACAGCAGTATACAATACATACTGGATGTGTAAATGGGTGAATTTGCACAATAAGATTCATACATGTGGGATAATATAGATTCATATGATATAGAATGTGCATAGTGACAGTAACATAGATACAGTTCATGTAACTACACACAATGTTAACAACTCAGTGCTAAACAGCTAACTTCCAAATAGACGTTTAAACTAGTTGAGATAAAACATTAAACACAGGCGACATTAGCTTTGATATGAACATTAGAACGAAGCCGAATAGTAGAAAGTGGAGGTGAAAGTCTGAGCTGTTGTTTATCTCGTGTTTTTAAGCAACACGCACGAAGAGGAACGTGAAAGTAAAGTTCAGCTGCAGGAGTCTGGTCGCTAACAGTGACAGGACACGTTAGCTCCACGTTAGCTCCACGTTAGCATCACACAAGCGGCTCCTGCAGGAGACGGTTCCCACCTGAGAAGTCGCAGCCTGCGGGGTTGTGATAGTCCAGAGCTGTGAGCTTCCTCCGGAACATTTCTGCGGTGGTTAACCGCAAACTACCGCGTTGTGTGTCCCGCAGCACGTTAGCTTTAGCTACTTCCTCCTCCTAGCTGTCAGCGTGGAACTGAGCATGCGCGGACTGCAGCTTCCTGTGGGGACTGTCAAAGTAAAATTCACTATGTAACTATATTATAGATTATACTACATTATGCTATATTATACTACAGCATACTACATCATACTACGAACATAAATATTACATTATTCTACATTAATCCCACATTATACTGCATCATATTCTATTATACATCATACTAAATTCATACCACATTATACTATACTTCAAATCCTCCCCATTGTAGAATGTACCCAGAAGTGAACTCTCTTCACTAAACCACAGAACCTTAATCAGTCTCTTATTTTTATGGTTTAAAGTCCTATTTTATTTTAATACTTGATTTAAAATAAAGTTGATTAAAAAAAATCTATGCATTCAACTTAAAAGTAGCAATATATGAATACATACTTGCAATATGTTATGTATCATATTGTATATTATTCTGAATTTATACCTATATATAAATATAATTATACTTCCATCTTTATATAGTTATATTTAGTATAATAAATAAGATAGCGTTGTTGATTACATTAATGTTTCTGCCCGAATTTACTTCACACGTCAAAACGTCTCATCTCAGATGTTTCTGTGGGTTTTTCCACAAGTTGACTGACAGTTGAACGTTCAGACACTTTAAATCATCTCAGGCTGTCACACAGACTTTGGAAAAAACTTTTATTACACGTCACAATTTACAAAATGATGCAAAAATCAGTCAGGACGATGCGAAAGAGAAAACTAAAGTGATGGGAATTAAGTGTGTTGCTTGCTTGTGTGTGTGTTTTTAGAATGGCCTCATGCGTGTGCTAAGGGGCGGGGCTCTGTTCGGTGGCGTGATAGCGATGTCCAGGTAGTCCCCGATCTGGAAGCGTTGAGACTGCAGTGTCATGGAGTCATCTGCTCCCTTCCTGCCCGATAGAGTGCTGCCGATGTCTTTCAACCTAACAGAGGGAGAAGTTTTAATATACAGCACGTGGAGATGCATCATCCTGCTCCATGAACCTTCTGAAGTGTGGTACTCACTTGTATAGTTTCCCTCTGGTGTCAGGGAAGACTATAGCGAAGCTGAAATTAGTTCCCTTCTTCCTGGCCTCTGGATACACTTCCTTCACCAGGCAGGTCAGCTCCTTCAGAGTCGCATCCATCCTGAAGCACAGACAATCACATACATTCACATGTTGCCTCAAGAACTGAATCCATTCAACAGTAAAGAGAAAGAGCGAGGCGCCCGCAGCCTCACCAGGTGTATATCTGCAGTTCGCTGGAGGGAACGTTGCCACGAGAGAACTCATCTGGTCTGTGGTGTCGGCCGCTGTTGGTGGTGAACACTCGCAGCAGAAGAGGGCAGGTCTGAAACAAGCAGCAGATTCAAAACGGGGTTTAAAATGCATCACCAGCAGCTTTGCATAGAACTGTTGTGCAGTAACGTAGAGGATCAAGTAGAAAACACCGGTTTGTACATTAATATAAGGACAAATTGTGCAGAGTCACAAATGGAGGTTTTCTGGTTTCAAATCGAACGAGACCAGACTTTTTAGTTTGTTAACTTTGACAAACAAAACGTAAAAATCTTTCATTCTTAACAAACGAGTTGTTGTTTGGTGAACAGAGGACTGTGGTTAGCAACACGTTAGCACTGCTAACCTACAGAGAATTTATTTTTATCCAGGTTCCATCCTCCACTGTTTTCTACATCTTAAAACAACTTAAAGTCGATACTGATGTTGATCTATCAACGTTGATAGGTTTAATTTAGCAGCTCCAGTCGTAAAGATGCTAGCATGGAGCTGCTGGCATGGAGCTGTTAGCATGGCTACCGGACCACGTTAGCTTGGCGCTAACGGGGCTAACGCGCTAACTCTGACCTTCTCCCGGTCGATGGGCTTCTCCGGCTCCTTCTTGATTTCCTCCTGTGTGATCCGCGACTCCAGAGCCATCGCTGTTGTTCCTGATTCACTGTCGAAGATCGAGTATCGATCACTTGCAACGTCTTGTTTCCTCTGCGGCAGCAAACAGCGACGCACCGCTAATGCAGAGACGGTTTCCGTTTCCGGTTTTAATTTGTATGATATGATTGTCGCCCCCTGCTGCTGTGGAGTGTTAACGCATCGTTTCACCATCAAATTATTTCAAGTGATTACTAACAAACCAAACAAATAAATAACAAATAATAAATTGATTCATTCATTTATGTTGATAATTATGTATTTTATCACTTTTTGTACACACACATACATTAATATATTAATAATATAACTAATATGGTTTAGTATTGTGAAGGAAATTCACTAAAATGATCCGGCTGATGATCGTCTGCAGATCTTCAAGGATCAGTCGGCCGAGTTCCACCTACACGACTGAAACCTGCCATTCAGTCACATGCTGCTCTCCCCCTCACTCATTACTGCATGTGTTTGTACAGTATGTGGTTGTGGTTGTATCCTCACACTGGTTTCCTCTGTTCTCCCACGAGCCGTCTGACCAGGGATCTGACCACTTCATCAGAACGTCTGGCCTGGGCCTTGTTCTGCCTGGAGAATCCAACAGTGGCTCTTTGTGTCTGCTCCTGACACTGATATCCATTCATTGATATGCATCAGGAACATGAGTTACTGTTATTTTACCCTTAAGGACTTCATCAGAATCACCAACACCCTGTGGTAAAGTGAGGAAGTTGTTTTTTTGCGCCCACACTTCAGTAAACAGTGGGAGAAGCTGGTTGGTCACAGTCATTAGTGGCACACAGAGCGACACTGTGCTGCAGGAGGACTGCTGCCAAGTCCCAGTTTGACTCTGAGCGGCCTCCGACTCACTACCTGTGTCCAGTTACACACACACACACACACACACACACACACACACACACACACACACACACACACACACACACACTAATATGTTCTGCCTGTTTGTCATGTGTTGATGCTGCAGAGCTACTTCTTTAGTCTTTGATGAGTCGTCTTCAAACACTTCTACAATATTCTGTCACTTTTTATTTTTTGTGTCTATGGTGCAGAGTAAAGTTAGAAAACTTTCTGTTCATCCTACCTGGTTTATCTGCACTGAATACTTTTTAGTCCTGATGGTCCCCACAAGCAAAGGCTATAGAATAATAATAACAGCAATAATAATAGGGTTTTATTTCTATAGTGCTTTTAATAATGCCCCAAGACACTAAGAAATCAAAAAAACAGATAAAAACAAACACTATAAATATAAAATATATCCCCATTTATCCCATTTTTACTTCTGTGCTATGAGTCTGGTCACTTCCTCTCAAACGTTGTCTGTGAGGCTTTATTTTGAAAGTCTCAACAGGAAAACAACATATTTTATTCTGGTGATCTTTACATCTGGAGGCAAATCTTTGGCTTCATGCAGAAGAAGCAGCAGCTGCAGGTTTGTGATTACTTCACTTTATTAGATCTCATTGTAAGTGTGTGTGTGTGTGTGGGTGGATGTTTTAGTGCTGCAAAGGAGTATGCAATGAAACAATGATTTGTGAAACTTTTTACAAATAAAAACTATGTAATATGCATTACTGCAGTTGTAATATATATATATTATAGTATTCACATCAGTATAGTACCTGTAGGTTACTGTAGTATTATGGGTTTGTGTGTTGTTGCTGTTTTGTTTTCTATTGTTTACCTAATGAAATGTTTCATTTTTAACCTGTAAAGCACCTGGTAACTGTGTTTTATAACTGTTCTATATGAATAAAGATTACTATTATTATTATAATTATTACTATTATTACTATCATTGTTATTAGTGCAGTGTGTAGAGTTGTGTAGCGTCCACAGTGGGCAGAGAGGTTCATTAGTGAATCACATGAATGTTGGCACTGGCCCTTCTCTCCTCCTCCTCTCTCACTTTCTTTCCTTTTCATCCTCGTCCTCCGTCAAACTTGTCTTTTGTTTCATCGTGTGTGTGTGTGTGTGTGTGTGTGTGTGTGTGTGTGTGTGTGTGTGTGTGTGTGTGTGTGTCCAGCATGTCTTGGCCTGCTCTGTACACTCAGCTGCTCCGGGCCAACCATCACTCCACCAGTCTGGGTAAAGTGTGGCTCTC
This sequence comes from Hippoglossus stenolepis, assembly GCF_022539355.2. Lineage (NCBI taxonomy): Eukaryota > Metazoa > Chordata > Actinopteri > Pleuronectiformes > Pleuronectidae > Hippoglossus > Hippoglossus stenolepis. The sequence continues at coordinate 2,520,371 of NC_061506.1, read as the reverse complement.
TGTGCTCTTCATCTTTCGGGTCCTGGTGCTGGTGGTGGCTGCAGACAGCGTGTGGGGGGACGAGCAGACGGACTTCACCTGTAACACACTGCAGGTACAGCACCAGCATCACTTACACCACGTGGACATATTATGTTCTAACTAATGTCACTGTCCCAGCCTCATTACAGAACGAATAAAAAGTCAAATTCATCATTAGTAAAAGCTGTTTGGTAATGTGACCAGATTAGATTTTGTTCTTTGACGTCACAGCAGCAGGAACAACACAACAGAACCTCACACACACACACACACATAAAGCCCATAAACTGTTTTATTCTGTGTGTGTGTGTGTGTGTGTGTGTGTGTGTGTGTGTGTGTGTGTGTGTGTGTGTGTGTGTGTGTGTGTGTGTGTGTGTGTGTGTGTGTGTGTTTCAGCCGGGCTGTGAGAACGTCTGCTACGATCAGTTCTTCCCTGTCTCCCACGTGCGTCTCTGGTGTCTCCAGCTCGTCTTCGTCTCCTCTCCAACTCTTCTGCTCGTCATGTATGTGTCCTATCGCAACTACAAGGACAAGAAGAGGCTGCTGCAGGTGAGTGTGTACTCACAAGTGTCAATATGTGGTTTTACACCTCCTCATACTGTGTTGTACTTCTTGTCTTGGGTGTGTGACAGGGTTCTGGAAGATCTTTTCTCAACAACAGAACCAAGGAGGAAGAGTTGGAGGTCCTGAAGAAGAGGAGACTCCCGATATCTGGCGCTCTCTGGTGGACGTACGCGTGCAGCCTGGTGTTCAGGCTGCTGTTTGAGGGAGGCTTCATGTAATATGTGATTTTCTCTCAGTCCTCCACAGAATACTGCAGATTTAGTATAAGTACAACAGCATGTGTGTGTCTCCCTGCAGGTTCGCCCTGTACGTGGTGTACGACGGTTTCCAGATGCCACGGCTGGTGCAGTGCGACCAGTGGCCTTGTCCCAACCTGGTGGACTGCTTCATCTCACGGCCCACAGAGAAAACCATCTTCATCGTCTTCATGGCCACCGCCTCGTCCATCTGCGTCATCCTCAACATGGTGGAGCTGGTCTATCTGGTTGCCAAGGCCGTCACTAGGTACAAGATGTTCCTGAAGACTTTCCCTTTGCTGATGAGTCCCAGATGTTTTTTTCCTTTAAATTAATCTAATACTCGGTGGTAATTAATCAGTGAAAACATTTATCAGTTGTTTAGTCAGTCATTAGTTTGTAACAAGTATATTCCACGTGTCTGAAACTCCACTCTTCCTCTTCTTCGTTCTTCCATGTCCGTCCTCTTGTGTTTCAGGGGTGTCGGTGGTCGGAGGGAAAGGAAATCATTCCGCAGATCCAGAAGAGAGAAGACGCAGAATAAGACAAACCAGAATTTACTTATCTCAACCTGAGGTCGCAGCCACAAGGTGGACGACACACACACGAGAGAACCACGTCCCAAAGACTCAAAACTATTCAAGGCTGCAAATACGTGGAATAAATGTGAAGTTGAGTGAAATGCAGCCAAAAGACATTTTCTATGATACTTGAATTGTGGAGATGATGTCAACAACTGAAAAGTGTATTTTCACACAAAGCTTTTTGTGATTATTTGTTGTTGATCGTAACAGTTGTTAGTGGAGTTGTAAAAGTACATTGATGAAAAGGATCAGGGGCAAAAACATAGTTTATATTTCGTGTGTCTGATCAATGTTACATTTGATGTTTGGAAAAGTTGAAAGTTATGTTGTTGATGTTATACTTGACCTGCGCCCCATGCTGTGTACTGACCTCTAGTGGTGACCAGCACAGAAATTGTCACTAGAGTGAAACCCCCCCCCAACCCTAACCCTGAGTACAGCAGCTTCTGCCCACACGTGCACTCTCACGAGCACATACACCCACCCCCCTTGTGCGCCCCCTGCACAGGGACACAGTGACAGTGGGATCGGTTCCTCACCCCCCCCCTCCCTTTTTTAGACTAGACTAACCCCTCTTCTTTTTACTCTCTCTCTCTCTCTCTCTCTCTCTCTCTCTCTCTCTCTCTCTCTCCCTCCTCTCTCACACTAATCTCACCCACTCCTCACTTTTAGTCGCCTGGAGCCCACGGGTGGGAGTTAAAAAAGAGACAGAAGAGAGAAAGAAGGAGAGAAGAAGAGGAGGAAGAGAAGTGGAGGGATCCGTGGTCCAGAGGAGGAGAGGGGTAAGAGGCAGCAGCATCATCAGGAGGAGGAGGAGGAGGAGGATGGAGTGATGAGGGAGGGAAGAGGAGGGATTATCATCCTTCCACCTGCTGGATTATCAGCACCTCACATGATGCGTCCTGACCCCGTGGGAAAAAAGGAGGACAGGAGGCCACTAATAGGCTGATGAAGTAGGCTGCATCGAATATCTGACTTTAATGAACCCTTTTTAGACTTGAGACTTTTCTGTCATTTTAAACCCATTTAAAACCGAAACAGTCATTTAAACACTGTTGATTGGCTTTAAAAGCTTTTCTACAAGTTTTCTACTTGATAAGTTACAACCTGAGGTGTTTAAGATAAGTAAGATAGATACTTGCCTTAAAGTTTCTCTTATACACTTAACATGTCAATATATTTATTCATACATGTTCAACTTCACAAGTTACATTAACAATATTGCTACCTTTAAATAAAAATAACTAATTTATCTGCATGTAGTATTTTTTAACTGTGAAAAATGAGTTATCTCAACAGCCTAAATACTTTTTCTACCACTCACCCTATTTACATTTTACTACATGAAGTGTATAATGTGTATAAAGTGCATATTTACATGTTAAAAGTTTCCATAAATATTAAAAACTGCATTGACAGTTATATTAATGTTTAATCATGCATCATTATATATTTATACAACTGTCAATGTAGTGAATGCAGGTTGTTTTTTACATTGGACAAGTTTATTCTCTTATACTTCACATCACTGCACAGTTAACACAGATTTTTCTCCCTCATTTATTAATATCTTATTTTTAAAATGATTGAAAGCAGCATTACACACGTTTTTATATGTTCATGCTACTTCATGCACCTTCATACACAACCTCTACTCACTTTATATGCACTTGTATCCACTTTGTACACTCCCTGTGTTCCTGTGTGCATTTGGACATTTAGCATCATAAAGTCACCACTGGCCGTGTTCACATGAAGTATGTGAGCTAACCCTGGTTCAAATAACTGATTTATAATATTAATGGATGTGATTCAGTTCACATGAACACTGCTCCACTCTCTGAACATCTTACAAAGTTTTCGGGTGCACGCGTCCGGCCGCACGTGAACTATTTGGTGTGTTTTAGCACAAAGACCTCTGATCCATCAGAAGCACCGGCCGGCCAGGACAACATCCATCTGGCAGCTTCTCTATTGTCTGTGGTGACAGACGGTATTTCATCACGTCAACACATCATGTATATGTACACATGCCACTGTGACACTAGATCCAAGCGTCAGCTTCATGGTTTATTGGTGTTTTCGTGTTGTTAGCTGAGCTGTAGGATTGTTTTTTTTAAGTTTCTGTATAAACTGCTTTGGTAAAGATGCTTTACATTATTTAACGAGGTGTGTTACTGTATAAATGGGTCATGGAACAGCTGCATTAGACCTTGATGAAATTTCACTCTTTGGTTTTATTATAGTGCTTCTAAAGGGAGCTGGTATTTGTCTATAACATGTGTATGCTCTTGTTTTGAGGGCAGTTTGGTGGCTGAGGATCAATCTGTGCTACTGTAACTGTGTGTGTGTGTGTCTCTCTCTCTGTGTGTGTGTGTGTCTGTGCGTGTGTGTGTGTGTGTGTGTGTGTGTGTGTGTGTGTGTGTGTGTGTGTGTGTGCGTGTGCGTGTGTGTGTGTGTGTGTATCCGTTGATCCCAGGCAAACATTTGCCCTCCTCAGCATTCCTGGGATGTGATGAGTCCAGCATTCGACCGGCACAACCTGTTATCCACTCATTCACTTCCCCCAGATCACAAACCATTGTGTCCACAGCCAGCCGGCCCTGCAGTGCACACACACACACACACACACACACACACAAATACGTGCACGTCTGCATGTAAATGTACACATATAAATTACGAAGCAGGCACATATCAGTCTCTCCTTACGTGCACAAATGCCAGCAGGTTTGCATTATCAAGTCAAAAATCTGTTCACCAGAAGGACCACACCCCAAATATTTGTGATTTAAAGGTTTGAATGGAAATTGATAAGTTGTGGAGGTTCTGTCTCAGGAGTCAGTACCTTGAACTAGACATGCAAGATGTGAGAGGTATTCACCAAACTGAAGAAGAAGGGATGAGGGAGGGACGTGAGGAAGAAGGGCAGAGATTAGGGATGAAGGGTATGAGGGGATGCAGGTTGGGATGATGGAAGAGTGGAAGAAGGGATGAGGGTAGAGATAAGTGAAAGAGGATGAATGGATGTGGGTGAGGTCGACCTTTTCTTTCCTCTTTCTCCAGACTAATGTTGTAAGAATGACACAGATTGTATTGTTCTCTTCATGTGATTAAAGTTTTGTTTCAGTCGAGCTAAAGTTCTGATTGTGTTGGACCATGACTTGACTATCAGAGTATTTAGAGGATTCATTAAAAGCAGTGAGATTCAATTCATATACGTGACCTTTGAATATAAATGAGAATATTCTGTGATCTCTCTCTTCCAGATATCGATTTTCTTCTGATCTCTGGTCGATGGATTTATCACTGACGATACAAGAATATTTTGGTAAATCTGTTCATCTTTGTTATGCTCTGTTGTCTGTGTTGTGGACTTGTTGGATTTATCAAACTGTTGCGTCTCTCCTCTCTCTCTGCAGGCTAGAAACTCGAGTGAAGCATGGGTGACTGGAGCTTTCTAGGGCGGCTGCTGGAGAATGCTCAGGAACACTCCACTGTGATCGGAAAGGTGACTGACGGTCAAACGCGATGAAAACAAACTGAGTGAGCTCATGAATCTTAACCCCTCCGTCTCTCCCACCCAGGTTTGGCTGACCGTCCTCTTCATCTTCCGCATCCTGGTGCTGGGGGCAGCAGCAGAGGAGGTGTGGGGAGACGAGCAGTCCGACTTCACCTGTAACACGCAGCAGCCCGGTTGCGAGAACGTCTGCTATGACGAGGCCTTCCCCATCTCCCACATCCGCTTCTGGGTGCTGCAGATCATCTTCGTCTCCACGCCCACGCTCATCTACCTGGGGCACGTGCTGCACATCGTCCGCATGGAGGAGAAGAGGAGGGAGAGGGAGGAGGAGGTCAGGAAGGCCGGACAACACCAGGAGGACCATGACAACCTCTATCACAACGGAGTGGGTGACGGAGGAGGTGGGAAGAAGGAGAAGCCACCGATTCGTGATGAGCACGGGAAGATCAGGATCCGCGGGGCGTTACTGAGGACGTACATCTTCAACATCATCTTCAAAACTCTGTTTGAGGTGGGCTTCATCCTGGGACAGTACTTCCTGTACGGCTTCCACCTGAGGCCGCTCTACAAATGTGGCCGCTGGCCCTGCCCCAACACTGTGGACTGCTTCATCTCCAGGTGAGAGGAGTTGATCACAGGACATTTGACCCTTGTGTTGGAGAGTTAAGGTGAATGTTGGGGTCATGTATTTACTCCTGATAGTTAAGGTCTGGGTATGAAGCCAATCTGTCAGTGAGTGTCTTCACTAAAACTACTTTGGAACTCCGGAGATTCACCGCGAGCGAGTGGGCGGGTTGATGACGTTTCTAACAGGATGCAAAATAAAACAATATAAATATCTCAGGGTGAAATTGTTAACACAAAATATGTGATCTTTTGGTGCTGCCCCCCTCACCTGTCGGCTCGTATCTCAAATGAAACAGAATACCTCTGTTATACAGTTTCCTGTCACCTGTGAGTTTAATCTGTTTTTGTTTCTCCTCCGAGGCCGACTGAGAAGACCATCTTCATCATCTTCATGCTGGTGGTCGCCTGCGTCTCTCTGCTGCTCAACCTGCTGGAGATCTACCACCTGGGCTGGAAGAAGGTCAAGCAGGGCGTCACCAACGAGTTTGTGTCCGACAGCGAGTCGCTGCTGCTGTGTGCGGCCCGGCGCAGAGACGCACAGACGATACCCGAGCAGACCTCGCCATCGGTGCTCAACTGTTTGTCGGCGTATGCCAGTGTGGGCGCGGCGGGGGGCGGAGACGCTGAGGGAGGAGCCTACAGTCCAACAGAAGAAGCCTCCAGAGGTTTGAGCCCAAACATGGCCGCCGAATCTTTGCCGGCTGAGCTCAAGATGGATGGCGCCCCGTTCCACCCAGACGACTTCCTGTTGGAGAGGCTGCCCACTTCCTTTTATGGCAATGGAGACACAGTGAGCGTTGGAAGCCGCGGGCAGCTGAGGGCGATGGAGCAGAACTGGAGCAACATGGCACTGGAGCTGCAGAATCTGAATGGAAAAGACTCCTTCTACCCTCCTCCTCCTCCCTCTCCTCCCACCTCGGCCTCCTCCTCCCCTCAGGGGGAGATGACCCCACCGCCTCCTCAAGAGGTGCAACGCTCCATGTGTCCCACGCTTCCTCGTAATACCCCTCTGTACCCCCTCATGGTGGAGGAGAGGGCGTTGGATGAGGAAAACACTGTCGCCACAGCTCCTTGGATGGTCCCGCACGACGACTTCACCGTGGTTACCAGGGCGGAGATGCATCAGCCTCCATGTGCTGCGGCGACAGACATTCGGAAGCCAAGTCGGGCCGGCAAGAGCGGCTGCGTCCGAGCTCGCCCGGATGACCTGGCAGTGTAGCTGCAACACACACGTGCACAACCGTACACACACGCCTTAAAAACCTACAGTTCATATGCAGTTTTTCTCATGAAACTCCACAAGCACATCCTCCAGAAGAAGACTGACGCTCTGAGGCAGATGTTGAGAAGCAGCTGGAGTCGGCTGCTCGTCTCTATCTCAGAATTACCAAGCAGAGGAAGGAGTTTGGCCAGATTACAGCGACACATCTGTAAACTCACTGTTCTGGCCACACTCCCTCTCACACACACACACACACACACACACACACTCTTTGTAAAGGAGTTGCAGGAAGGTACAGGCCCATGAAATGGGAATCACAGACACACACACTCACAGTACATATATATATATATAAAACCAGTATAAAGGTGATGATGATAGGTTTGGAAGCGGAGAGGCAGCGATATTCTTTCATTTTCATCTTTTTACTTTTATCTCTTTGCGGCGACATCACACGAGAGGTTTGCACTTTTGTTTCTTTCTTTCTTTTTTCTTTTTGTTGCGTGACGGTGGAGCTGTGTGTTTGTCCAACTGTGCGTTTGTGTGCACAGCGTTGACCCGGCCTGTCATTTCAATGAAGAGAGGGATGCTCCGACTGAAGCTGTCCCACCCTGAGACATAGTCCTTAGGCTTCCCAGGCTGTGTGTGTGTGTGTGTGTGTGTGTGTGTGTGTGTGTGTGTGTGTGTGTGTGTGTGTGTGTGTGTGTGTGTGTGTGTGTGTGTGTGTGTGTGTGTGTGTGTGTGTGTGTGTGTGTGTGTGTACCTTCAGTTGTTTCCGTGTTTACTAGATGACATCTCTGCAGTTATATCAGGGTTAACTATGCAAAGTTTATAAATATGTAAATATATAATGATTAAAGTATTAATAGATGCAACAGGATATTTAACTAAACTACATATGTTTTAAAAAAAAGTTGTGATCAAGCTGCAGAAAGATTTGACTCAGAAATCCAAAGATGCTTCAGCGTTTCCTCCCATTGGCTCCACTGGTCACTTTATACAAAAATCCAATGTTGGAACAGTTGATGCAAATCAAGAAATCTAAAGTATTGAAGCGTTGCAACTTGAACAGAGCACAACGATCAGTTCAGCTTCTTTCTGGTGCTTGTGTTTGCAGTGTGTTGCAGAAGTGTCGAGCTCTCCTCGGTGCAGGCGGACTCCAAGTTATATACTTATAGAGCTGTAGAATGAACAGTAGCTTTTAGAGCCTTTTCAAAACAAGAGCAGTATGATCTACCAAAGTGATTTTATTCTTCTGTTAGTTCTTTACTGATATCCCACATAAAATGTTCATTTTCCTGTTCTTTAATTCCTGCCAAAAAGAAAGAAAAAATATATTTTTTATTTAAAATGGCCGATATAAATTCAGTTGTGTTGCAGCAACTTCCCAACAGCGTTTACACGAAGCATCTGCTGATCCATGAACTTCTTTCTGCATCAGAACCTTTGGCACTGAGATCATTGGCCCCTCAAGGTGTAGTTCTACAAATCCTAATTGTTTCCTTAGTTTTAATGTTGTCATGAATGCAACCACTTCTACACACCATCATAAACATTAGTTAATAAAGTATTATTATAAAGCATATATATATATATCTTTATATATACATTTTTGAAGATCTGACCCCTGAACCCTAACAATCATGGCTCCAACCCCGAGATCAGTTTTACAACATTTTCATGAATCTACTGTGAAGAGAGAATTCCACAAAAAGACATTATGTTGAACTTTGTCTCTAAACTAATTTTTCTTTATTTTTATTGCTGATTATTTTTCAGAATCTTGTTGTTTCCGAGCTGTTCCTATTACCTTTAAAATGTAGATAAAGATTTGCACATTTAGATAGTTAGGGGCGTTGTTATGAAGATGTGAAGATATAAATAGAAAAGACAAAATAACAAATAGTGTCCCAGGAGGGAGGATATGAAGGATTTTAACATATTTGTGTTTTTTCATGGGAATAATACGATGGGATTGACACTTGGAATGGACAAGAAAGTTTTCTGTACTGAAAATGGATTGGGAGACATAAACACTTTGGAATACAGATGTTGTGTGGTGGGATTTTTTTACAAACTGGGACAAGCCCCCCCGCTGTTACTCCCACTGTAAAAAAAGTGTCTTTGAAGAGAAGTGCCTTGCGTCGGAACCTTATGTGAAAGAACATGTTGATGTAAATGTTCATTTACCTCAGATGTTTACAGAACTGTTACTGAATAAACTTTTTGTATCACACTGGTTTTCTGTCATGGTTCGTGTTTTCTTTGAGGATAAATAAACCCAAACACTCGATCCTGTGGGGACTCGATTGTAGAATGAAATGACACTGGAACTGTTTGAAGAATAGATTCACTACAGTTAACTTTCATCTCTCAGCTGTGTTTGTTGTGGAAGAAGAGTTTTGTTCTCCGCTTGGGAAAGAACTCAAGAAACAAGCGAAATGCATCAAAAGGTTCAAAACTATCGTATCTGTTGGGATCAAACAAATACAAATCTAAGTATCTACGATTTGGAAAAAACATCTCAGACTCTCAAGAAAATACAATTAAATAGAATAAATAAAAGAATGCATGTTGATTAAATTGACCTAATAATACATTAGAATGATCTCAGCTCCACTCATTAATAATACTTGTTAGCTGTGAGTGTACGATGAGAACTGTCCATACTGTCTGCTATGCATGCGTGCACGTGCACTGGTGTTTCTATGTGCACTTGCATGTGTGTTTTGTGTGTGTGAGTGTGTGTGTGTGTGTCCATGGCCTCGCCCATCAGGCTGTGCTGAGGCCAGCTCTTCTTTTATGTCTGCTCAATGTCCCGGGGATTTTGGTTGAACAAAACCTCTGCAGGGAGTGAAAAGGCCTTGAATGCCGACTAATACCGTCCCGACCTCTGGACTCCTGCAGGCCGCTGCGTACGTGTCTGTATGGTCCAACGTGACGGCTTGTATAAGTACTGTATATTATACTGCTGAGAGGGACCAGGACTCACTCAGTAAAGCAACCGGCACCAAGGCCAGATTAGGAGTATTATTGTAATTCACATCAAAATATACAACCTCATAGATTTAAATTGTATAAATATGTGTGATTGTTTTACATCAAGATCCATAAATGAGCAGGAAATTGAACCTGAATGAAGACACGAGCTCCCAGTAACACTCTGATTCATCCAGAGGGAACATGGACGTGTTTAGATGTATTTTGTGATGAACGCTTGGTTTTTATTGGCAGGAAACGTGTCTGTGACTCTGTTGTGGCTCAGCTGTGGAATATTACTCCATTTCCACGAAGCCTTTTATGTTTATTAAACCTTTTTCTTGCAGGAAATAAAGTGCTTGCATCCACACTTGCATGAAACTTGCATTGCAGCTAGTTTAAGGCAGGTTCCTTTGCATCGTGTATTAAATGCAAAATACCAACTTGGATTTCAACACATTAATTATATATGCAGATGTGTGCACGTGCTTTTATACATTTTTAATTAATGACTGATCGTTCTGTTGCCTGCTCATTTAGAAATGATAATTCATCTTGTTACAGAGCTCGTCTTGGTTTTACAGGGAATCTGATTCGGCCCTTATCACATTCATTTGAGCAGTAGGCCCTCTAGTGGCCAAACTCTGGAATTATTTTGTGAACCTCCCTGGGGTCTTTGTTCGGTTTTCAATGAGTTAAAGTAACAAACCAGAAATAAATGCTTCCAGTAAATTTTAGAAACGCTTTTAATTGTTTCTTGATTTCTTTTTAAATGTTAACTATTGTTTGGCTTCAGTTTTTCCTCTTTAATGTGTAAAGCACCTTGTTACTGTGTGTTTAAAGGTGTTAAATAAAGTTTATAATAACTACAACTGACAGATTCAGATTCTTTCCACATTTTATTCGTCAAACCTTCCAGTGAAGAAGCGAGATGATTCCATGCCTCAGATTTTGATGATGATGGTGTAGACGTCAGCATTTGATGCAAACACTGTCTCCCTGTTTTGTTTGGTAAGATCCCTGCCTCCTATGACTGACACCCCATCATCTCTGTGGTGATATCCTCAGCCACAGGAGCCATTCTGCCCATAGCCAGTAACATGGGGCTGTCATAGTGGTAATACTGGGAGCCCTTGAAAACATCAACTCCGTTTGGACCACACAAACCAGCATCCAAGTCGGATAAAGGCAAGGGGAATGTTTCGGTCACCACCCTGGGCGTGGCGGTGAGGTCGATGTCATGCATCACTCGTCCTGTTGAAAGGAAAATGAGATGTTTGTTGATCACATGCAGGCAAACATCGAACTTATTTACAGTTGAATTTATTTTACCTTGGATGATGTGGACCTTCTGGTCGTCGGGACAGACGAAAGCAGCGTCCACGCGTCCTTCGATGCCCAGCTCCTCCTTCAGGGATTTGGGGTAGCCTTCAACCAGGGTGTAGTGAGCTCCTGCTTTATAGATGTAAACCTCCTCGTCCTGCAGGGGGAACCAAAAAGGACATTCAACACCTTTCTGAAGACAGCACGAGGACGTGACGGCCACCTGAAGATCTACCTTAATCATGTAGAATTTGTCAGTGTAAGAGAAGACGGCGTCCACCCCGTTGGCCACCTGGCTCCACGACCTGGTGATGGGGAAGGCGTGAAGCCCGTCACGGCGAGTGTCCAGACGCATGTAGATTGGGCCTGAGCACAGTGGGGACAATGTGGAGAATAAAGTTTATTTTCAAAATAAAGCTCTGCATCTCCCACTTTTGTTTTGTAAAATTTGGACAATAAAGTTAAAAAAAATGTACATGGGCGTGTCTAAACGGGCGTGGTCTACATGGGCGTGGTTTGTGGTGGGTGTCGGCTTGATTTCATTTCCTGTTTGTTGGAGGAAGTGGAGACACATCGTCCATCTTTATTTTTAGTCCATGGAAACAATCACCTTCTGGCTCCTGTTTGTACAAGCTGCTTTCACACAGTGTCTATGGTAAGAACAGTCAGCAGTTGCTTAGCTTAGCTTAGCAGAAATACACTGAGAAACAGCTGTTCCATCACCACCGACTAGTAGCAGCCAGGTCCATCACTCTTTTCGGTCCCCTGGAAACATTTCCAGTGTCGTTTTCACGATTTCCTTTTCCTAAAGTTACTAAAAATGCTGCTTACGTGAATCATACCTGCAAACAAATATGTTTTCCCCGTGACGTCAGTGGTGATGGCGTCTAATTTGATCTCACTGCATTTAGGGATTTTGTAATCTCCTCCGTGTCCTGCAGTGAAAAACAGAGAGGACACATTTATAAAGTAAATACTTGAATCTAAATGATGTAGGATTTGAACCAGACATCTTTCCCTGACTCACCGAAGTTGTCACACTTCATGAAGTAACTGCGGGCGTCTTTGGGGTACAAGCCTCTCACCACTCCAGTCACCGGGTCGAACCTGGTGAAGTTGTGCCCATTGAAACAGTAGTAGTGCTCCAGCCAGCGTAAAGCCGAGGTGCAGACGGGCAGATGGGACCACGTCTTGGTCTTCACCGTCTTCGTGGCAATGTCGTACACGTGCACATCGTGTCCTGTGAGGAGAGAGAGAGAGGCTTTCAATCATCTCCACCACTCGGTCATTCATCTACTGTAATTAGAACACATTGGATTTGATAATATTTGATGATGTTGGGCTTCGTTCAGCAACATCTTCTGCAGACTTCAACCGATTTAAACCTTTCAAACATGGAAATGTTCGGGACATTAAATCCTTCGACCTTTAGGTGTGTTCTCTTTCTCAAACACTGAGATTTCTCTGCCATATAATAATGAATCTGAATGCAAACACACCCTTGAAGAACAGAACTGAGTCCGCCATGCACTCTCCGGTCGGACACTCCGCAGCAGCATCCAGGTGAGAGGGGACTCCTGGGAAGTCCTCCTGGATCGCCTTCGGATAACCCTCCACCAGAGTGTGGTTGTAGTAGCTGAACACTTTGTCATCCTGGAGGTTAGAAAAGAAACATCTGTCTCTCCATCTGATCTTTGTTTTTCTTTAACAGACTTGCACTAAATTCATCTGAGGGTCGTACCAGGAAGAAATAGATGTGATCATGTTCCTCTGGGTTCTTTGTGTTGTGCATGCGGAACGCAGCGTCTACATGGCCGATGTGATGGACGTCGTCCAGCTCCTTGAACAACTCGCTGGAGAGCTGAGCTGGAGCACGGAAACCCTTCCACAGGTGGGCGCCTGAGAGAACCTTCTATTGTTATACTTTTTATAAACATTACAAAAAGGTTCTTTGATAAAGAGGCTGATAAACTGAGGGGGTTCAAGCTTAATTTAAGATTCACCTTTAAAGAAGAAATGGCTTCCTTTCTCGTCAGGAGTGATGGCATCAAACTCGATCCCTTCACACCGGTCTGGAACAGCAGCTCCATCTTTATTCCACAATTAGAAATAATACAACTTAAATAACCACTAATGCTCATGAAATTATGTTTTTTCTAAACGTGTGAGGCTTGTTGCAGAGATATATGATCATTTAAAAACCCACCGTCAGCGGCTGGATCGTGTGGAGGCCTGTGAAGGAGCAAAAAGATCAGAGTTACTTTTCATTTTCCAAAATCCTCCAGTCAGAGAACAGGGGAACAACCAGTGATTCAGGAAACATGACAACACAGCTTCTCTTGTGTTTGTTCAACTGATCCACAGATTGAACTTTGAACCAGCAAACAGAGTTCTTCAAACTACTGGTCAGTGACTTGCAACTTTACTTTACATTCTGCACTGGTTTCAAACTGATAAGAGAGCAGCAGGTTAACCCTAACCCTAATCCACCAAAAAGATTATATCTTTAAAAAACATCTCCTTATTAACATGTATGTTCATAAACCCATTTGTTTTTCTATCCCTTTATTTATACGTGTGTTTGTTGCTGTTTTACAGAACAGGAAAATATGTGAGAAACTTAAAAATGTGAAACTAAATCCAATGAGAAATTGTGTCACAGCCTTCCAGTCTAAATGACATATCGTGAGTGATAATTAATTCAAGTAAGATGATTAATACTCACGCTGGTGCTCCACTCACGGAGGCTAGTGCCAAACCCAGAAGCAGAAATCTGGTGAACAGGTTCATGCTGTGGTCCTGATGAGTCACTGTGGACGAGTAGCTGTGCAGCAGCTGGATCTGCACTTTTATACTGAAGTGTGTGTGTGAACATGTTAGGTAACTCCGTGTGTGTTTGTTTGCGTAGATGATGATGGGGCTGCCGGGAATTGTGTTGTTGCAAAAACAGGGGATTTCATGATGATTCAGAATCGTTCGTTCCAATTTACCCATTTGATGATTTCTTTATTTTATAAAAGTGGAAATTTCATGTGCAGCTATAGAATAATGTTGGTATCTGTATTTAATGTTAAATATTAATGCTTCAGGAAATCTGTATATTTCAAATGAATTTATCATTTATTTGTGTCTAACATGTTTTTTTGGACAAATATCCAAAAGCTCATGCACATAACCTTTGAGATTGTGTGGTAATGTGTCAATAACAGATACAACTTCTAAAAAGTCTTTTCAATATAGATGTAATAGATATTTAGAATTTGTACTTGTTAAACCACTTATCAGTTTAGATTAATACTATTTAACACATTATAGTTTTGTATTTACAATAATTTCAGAATTTAACTTTCTATTTGCCAAGTATCAGTAGCCAGTAAAAACAAAATCGTGCAAAATTGGATTAAACATAACAAAGTTTAATTCTTTTTACTCAGAGAAACAGTCAAAAATCCTTCAGCTCCTCCCACAGTCAACTGAAAAGTTTGATTTGCAGGTTATACAAAGTTCTCACATTTGTCTCGATTACTGATTAATTCAATCTTTTGCAACATGAGCGTGATTCACTAAACAATCAACTATCAATCAGGTACAAAGAATCAGGATTCACCAAATGTTGGAAACACTCAGGGTCAATTTAAAAACATGCAATAGTATTATTTATCTACTACTTGTATTGTTTCTGTGCTGAATAGGTGTAAGAAAACAATTTGTGCTTCTACGCTTGATTATCATAATGAATAAAATCATGACCCAGTATCTCTATAAATCTCAGATTATAACATGTAAGAGGTAGAGGCTGTAAATTCAACTCAAAGAAAATCACATCATACATTTCTGATACAAATATAATCCCTCTCTTGTTAGTGATTAGTCTGAGATCCATCCACATCTCTCTCTGTCTTCCTCTGTGGTTTATTTGTAGCGGTAGATCTTGACGCAGTGGTTCATACTGTCCGACACCACCACGTGTCCGTCAGGCAGCAGAGCCAGACCCCTCGGACTGCTCAGGTGCTCGCTCACCAGAGGCCAGCCCAAACCCTTAGACGGGTAGTAAAGGACTCGGTGGTGCTGCTTTCCCCAATCTGCCACCAGGACGTCCCCCTCGCCGTCGATGCAGAGGCCCCAGGGGCAGGTGAGGACGGGCCCCAGGCCAGAGCACACGCCCAGGATTCGGATAGTCTTCCATCCAGGCTCCAGGACTCGAATGCACGGGACGCGTCCACTCTCGTTGCCTCGCTCTGACACTGCCATGAGCCCGGTGGAGAGACAGGCCGCCACCAGGTAGGGTCGGTGGTACCCGGTCACCACTGTGCGTTCTAGCCTGGACCCGGTTTTGGCCTCCAGTTTGAGGGCAGTTAAAGTCCCGCGCTTTATGTCAGCCACGATGAACTCATCTTGACGGTTGACTGTCACGCCTCGGGGAGCGTCCAGCTCTTCGTTGGTGGAACCAATCGTTGTGCCTCCGAACGTTTGCAGGAGGCGTCCGTGACGGCTGAACACCAGCACAGCCCGTTCAGCAGCGCAGGTCAGAGCGATGAGGCCCTTTGAGTTCACAGCCACGTCAAAGTAGTTACAGATACGAGAAGATCGTTCTGATCCTGAAGGAGACACCTGCTGCACCACATTCTTCTGGAGGTCAGTCACCTGGATGCGGGCGTTTCCACAGTCCACCACAAACAGCTGCCCTTTGGCCGATGCATGGACGCCGCTCGGCAGGTTGAAGTCAGTGCGGCCGGATCCTTGTTTTCCAAACTGTTTGACCAGATAAGCTGAGTCCAGAGCAGTCGAGCCGCCCTCCTCCTCCAGGTCCCTCAAAGCTGGCACCACTTTCTCCTTCTCTTTGTTGTGTGGTTGTGATTCCTTAACTTGTAATTCATCCCCTTCAATAGCCGACATAGACAGAGATCTGCTCACACGGGTTAAACCTGAACCCTGTGGAACACGAGCCTGGGATCTCAGCTGTTGTTTATCAGAGCTGATGTTGTTCCTCTCAGATTCTGTGGCGTTTCCTCGGACTCCTTCACGAGCTGAAGGTTCAGAGGCGAGTCGCATTCTGTTCACCTTCCTGAATCCTCTGCTGTCACTCTTGTTGAACAAAGGGCGTAGTTTACCAGAGAGATCAGCAGTGGACATCGAGCGGCTCTGCTGCTGCTTCAGAGATCCATTAACAGGTGTATTCACAGTATATGTGTAACTGGAATCCTCACTGTCCACTGGTGATGGAGGGCTTCCCACATCCACTGATGATTCACTGGAGATCTTGGCTTTTAGAGACCGAGGACGACGTCCGGTGGAGAGATCTACGAGACTGTGAGTGGAGAGTGAAACTTTCCTTCTCTGCTTTGGAGATGTTGCCACATCACAGCGTCTGTCATCGGTTCCTTCAGGAGAACAGGACGGTTCCTCACATGAGACCAGGGTCTTTTGTTTCCTCCTCCCCTTCAGTGAGGAGCACCTCTGTGTTCCACTGTGTCTGCCATCAGATTCATCACCTTCAGATTCTCCTTGACTGGACACTGGTGGGATGGAGAGGAAGAAATCCTGCCCCTGTATGTCTGAGCCCACGGACTCCAGGTCTTCATCTTGAGACGACTCCGACACTCCTCGGTGTCTTAGAACGGGCGACTTCAGCTCATCCTCATTCTCTGTGGAGCTTGATGAGTGTAGTTTCCGGACAACGCGTATTTTTGTCCCATCTGGACTGGACCTCTGTCCACCTCTGGGTGGTTGTGGCTCCTTTCGGATTTCCAGAGGGGTAAGGTTTAAAAAGGCCGTGTCCCCTGAGTGCAGGGCACACTTCTGTCCCTGGACTCCACAGACACCGATGGGATACGTCATGCCTTGTTCACAAACAACAACTTCCCCTAAGCTCAGGGTCTTGGACTCAGGACTTGGTAGGAAACTGACTCTTTTCAGTGTCAGAGAGATTTCCCACGGCTGGGTGACCTCTGCCACGCCTCTCTGCAGCTGACTCTTGTTGGATCCAGCAGCAGAACTTCCCCATCTGTGGATCTGTTCCTTCAGTTGTCCCATCTTTCTAAACTGCTGGTCAACAAGTGACTGCACGACCCGCACGGCTGCAGCATTCTCCCTCTTCACCTGACTGAGATGCCGCTGGGCTTCTCTGTGGTCCTGCTCGATCTTCTCAAGAAGACGCCCCTCCTCCCTCTGAGCCTCAATCGCCGCATTGTCCAACTGGCGGTTCACCTCCTCCACCTCGGCCTGCTGTCGCTCCCGGAGGCCCTGCAGTTCTTTCTCTCCTTGCTCCAGGTTGGAGAGCGCCTGAGTCACCCAGGGAGGTGGTGAAGTAAGAGACACGGGGGAGAAGACCGACTGCCGTGGGGTGAAAGATGGGGGAGGTGGGGAGGTCGCATCTCTGCGCTGTGGAGTGGTTTGTGTGAGCAGGGCTGAGAACCCAGGGAGGGGTCTTCTCTCTGAATGAGACCGCATCAACATCGTGCTCTGAAAAGTCCTGCTGCCTCTAATGGGGTTCTGTTGCTTTTGTCTGGAAAGAGAGGAAATGCAAAAGAACCCATCAGAACCCGAATGAAAGGTTCAGTGTTACAACATTTGTTTTGTAGCTTTGGGGAAAAGGACACTTGGGTCCTGAATCTCAGTCCTCGCCATGATCGCCACCTTGTAATGTTTTGTAATCCAACTCTTTGTGTGTGACACATAAACCCAGTGAACATTTGTGTCGCTGTTTTAAAACTGGGACACACACGGTTCCCTTTCATTGCAACTTTATCTCACCTGCACAATATTCAGTTTCTCACCAGACTCCTAAGTGCTCTCAGGTAACCACTGTCCCCAGGTCAGTGTTGTATTCAGACTGATCTCTGTAACAACAACGTCCTCAAATGGATGGGGAAGAGTCAGAATTATATGAATTCATCAGTATTTATAGATATTTACGACATCAAGGCTAAGTTGTGTCGTTACCTCCACATCTTTGAACCCTAAAAGTCCCAGATAGTTGCTTCCAAATGCAGCACAGACGCCCATTGTCCCTGTCGGTGGAAACAGGAGAGCTTCTCTGCTCAGGGCATTGAAACTGAGCTGCGTCTTTCATCACCGGCACCAGGTATGTGAGCGGCTGCCAGGACAGGGGTCACGTCTGGCTGTTCTCCACCCGCCCTTTAAAATGGATCATATTCTGAGGCGACAATTGTGGTCGTACTGTATGTTATCGGTGTGGGCCTGGAGGTGAAGAGCCGTTTATTCCCCCTGGAGCTAAACAACAAGGACAACGTGGAGAGGTGTCAGTTTACCTGGGTCACAATTAGGTCCCTCTGGAAACATGGCCCCTCAGAGTGTCAGTGAATGGACAGAATCTTGTTCCCATGTTTGAGAAAGATGTTATCATTCTTGTGACATTTGTTGTAATTCAGGACAGTTTTAAAGTTTAAAAAACAGCTCAACAACAGGAGAAAGTTGGAGATGGATGGAGGCGATGCTCAGGTGGAGGTGAGGCATCGACCTGTTGGTCGGAATGAGGGCGAATGTCGGCTACGTCTCAGAAACAAATCCCGGTCACTGTCCGAGGCCTCTGGGCCGTCTCGTGTTCCCCCACTTTAATGTTGAATGAGAGGCACAAGTTGCTAAGTTACCGGTCGGCCTTTGCTGAGGTGCTGGGACCTTAGAATAAATGATAGCATTCATAATTGAGAGGATTATGCAGGATGTCCAGGAGCATTCCAGCGTTTCTGAGCTGAACAATGGAGACATTCAGCACAAGTAACAGAGCTGGAACATCACAGGTAGAGAGCTCTTTGAACTTTGAAATGAAACCACCGCACTCGGCTGCAAAAAGAAATCTGTAAACAGCAAATCTCTAGAAAACCTTTTAGTCATTTTTAAACTTTAGCTTTAAGGATCCATCATTTTCATCAGAAATGTGAGATTGTATCAGAGCATTATGAGATATTGTATTTCAAATTTTAAAGAAGGGACTGTCCTACCTGAACTCAAGGTGCGTGCTTCTTCCTCCGCTGCTCTCTCTCTCTCTTCTGTCCCCCCCGACCTGTCGTTCTTCCTCCCACCACCTCTGTCTGTCACTCCCCCATCCCTCCGTTCTCCCCTCCCTCTTTCTGTCATTGCTTTCCTCGCAGGTTGTTGTGCAGGTTTACAAATCCATTTTTCCCTGTACACGTATATTGATTAAATATGTAGGTCGGTTTAATTCCCTGTTACAAACAATAGCTAAAGATGAATAGTGTTGCTTTAGTTGATGTCTACTGCACATGTACATTAACATCCACACATTTTGCAAGTTTATTCTTTTGAGGTCACTGAAAAATCATAAACCTGTTTTCCCCAAGTCCTTGTGGAAGAACGTTGAAAATATTCAAGGTCTTTTATTTGTCAGCTGCTCAGAGATTCAAGGTAAAACCTGCAGTGAAACGTGTGAAGGGCTCGGTTTCTGTTTCTGTGCAGAAAAACCAAAGAGATTAAAAAGAGGGAAAAGATAAATAAGATTAACAATTAAGGGATGTTTATATATTAACATGTTCTTAGTAAAAGAAATACAGAATAAAAATAGAATAAGAAATAATAAAATAAGATAAGAATAAAAAGTGTGTGTGTGTGTGTATACAGTATATGTGTGAATATAAATATATCTTATTAGTTATTTCTAAAACAACTAATTTCCAGTAAAATATTCACAGTTTAAATTGAGCTGCTGTGCGTGTGAATGTGCACTGATAATACCTCTGATGTGTAAAATGACAGATTTATTATTTAATTCATATTTTGTACAGAACAATATTACTAATTCAGCCTGTTAATTAAAATTATAAAGTTTGTTTTTCTAATCATGACGTTACAATGTTTCGCCACTAGATGTCAGTAAATACAAAGCATCAAAATGAAGAGGACCTCAACAGTCTTTCAAATTAAATGTTCTTAAAATAAGAGAATACATCTTATACTGTAGTAAATATATATATATATATATAACGACAATCCATCTAACTAACTTACTACATAGAAACAAAGTACAGGGATACTGAGGGATTTTAATCCTTAATGTTATCGTATTCATCTTCTTTATTTATGTCCAGGCCTGAATCTTAAAATAGAACCTGGAGCGAAATGAAGAGACGCATCAAATGCATTGAGTTAAATTAAGGTTAATTTCCCACACGTCACTGTTCTGCAGATGGCTGAGTGTGTTCACGTCGCTTTATTTCAGAGGAATCCGTGTGCAATCTGTTGCAGGTCTGCACAGGACACTCACAACGCACTGAGCAAGGTTCGCTCCCAATTAGAGAATCACACGTTTATTTTACCTTCATATGTTCGAACGTGTAATTTCAACCTCACTGGTGGAAGCTATGAAGAAGAAGAAACACCGGGTATATGTGATGTGCAGCTTTCACGGCAACATTCACTCTATGTCCCTGACTTTGTTATATAAAAAGAAATCTTTCTTTTTCCTTTGGTGGAGGTTTGAGATGTGACACGGAAAAATAATGACGTTGAAAAGAGCATTTTCAGTATAATTATCAGTGTAATGTTCTTTCTATGTAGAAATGGTGGCTTCTTTCCCCTTTAAGCACAAGAGGAAAGTACATTTATCTCCTTTTTTTATTTGTATCCTCTGTTATCAGACTGTTTCCGAGCCTCCTCAGATTTTAACTTTCAGGCTTTTTAGATGAAGCAGTGTCACCGATATTTCTCTTGTCTTAAGATCCAACTTCGTCCCACCAATTATCACACGCCCAAATGCAGCGTTGCCCCCTGGACACAGACGGGTCTTGAGCCATCAGTGTTGCTGCATGTCACACAGGGTCCTACAGGCCCGGCCGGCTCTGGTGTTGTGACTGATTATTTCTATCTTCCGCTCTGTCAGGAGAGATGGGAAATTATATGGGCCTAAGGTGGCGCTCCGTTATTGATATCACTGTTAAAACTCCCAGATCCAGCTGCTCGCCTCGCCCCTGCAACATCACCACAATTAAATCTGCACGCCGCTCCGAGCCCGTGTGTGTGGCAGAGAGTAATAGGCCCAATAGTTACTGTAACAGAACAATAACGTGATTCAGCATGGCAGCACGAGAACCACACATGTACTGTATGTATATATATCGTAAGACAAGGAAGTTAATGGGTTATTATTAAAGCTCCTAAACAAATGGAAACATCACAGGGAATCAGGTGCAAACAAACAATTAAAAATAAAGTCTGCTCGCTCTCACAGATGCAATCAGAGGTGGTCAAGAAAGTCATATTGTGCTCTTCTCTCCCACTTTGCATACAGCAAGCAATATTAGGTGATGAATATGCTAATGGTCCCCATTCTGGTGGGACTCTCTCCTTTCAGAGGGGAAGATCCAGTTCTACCGTTAGATTCGATTAATTCCTCCTCATGCCACTCCTCATTTTGGTGTCCCCCTCTGCTCTCACCCCCGCCCCATCCTCTCTAACACTTTCAGGCCGATGATATTAGACGAACAATCGCAGAAACAAAACGAGCTGGAACAACCAAGACGGGAACAGATGGCACGTAATTGCCTGGTGGAGGAAGCCAGGGAGTCAATTTTTACCCGTCCTGGGGGAGTTGCAGTTGCAAGAAGGGGGGGGAGAGAAAAGTGCAGGTGCATTTGTTTTGATCAGATATGGCCTAGAGGAAGCATCTGAAAAATATTCATCACACGCACATTAGGGAGAGGAATTTTACAAAAGTGTTGTGGCTAAGAGCTGGGATGTGGTGGTGAGCTCTCGTCTGGGCTCAGAGGAAGATGGGAGGTTGTTGCTCTGAAGGAAATGAGGAAAAACTGCTAAACTTTCATATATAATGAGGAAGTACCACCTTTAAAATTAGCAAGAAAACTTTGGAATAACTAGATATTTTAAGGAAAGCTTAAATAAAGCGCAAATTCTTATTTTTAGTGGCACTAAACTGTCATGCCACCTTTCAAATTCCTGCCTGGTATTGATATCTTCCTCCAAGAAATTAAAATGTATTTAAAAAATGTCTTATTTTACAAATAGACCTACATGTTAGAAACATTTAGGAAACTTCTTATTAACCCTTTGTGCCTGAATTGGTATTTTGGCTTAATTCACATGTCATTTCTTGGAGAATCTTTAAATCCTTCATATCTCTAAACTCTGTACAACCTAAGAGAAGGTTTTGTCAGTCAATAACCATAATTAATGATAAAAGTACTGAAATTGTGTGAGACATTTAAAAAAAAGACAAAAATCTGATGTTTTTTCCTACATTTTTGCTCAAATGACAAATAAAACATACCCCGCTACTCTCTAGCGCCACCACATGTTTATCGCAGGTTTTGCACCGTACTTAACTTAATGTATGACATTATCACAAAAGCAGAAAATGTCGTACGTCAAATACTGATCAGATTAATAAACCCGATCGATGTGGACCTGAGCGCCGCCTCCCGTCCTCTACACCCACACTCCAGTGACCCTGCAGCTCCACACTTTCTGGTGGTGAATCACGGCTTCAAGCGAGAAGAAGGGCGACTCTTCTTCTTGTGACTGAGGTGGAGGTGAAGAAAGACAAAATAAGAAAGTGGTCAGATTTAAAGTCAGAATGGGAACTTTGTCGTGTTGCTTATTCTCATTTTAAACATCCAAAACTCGTCATCGGTTATAAATGAGGCCCCAGACTTTTATCATATCCTGCTTTTATTTCACATTTTCCTTGTTGTTGCTGTGTTATTATATATTTCTCTCTTTTCCATTCAATCCGTCTGATGCAAGTGTTGCATAAACGTATCGCAGGAGGTTAATCTGTCGTGACTACAAAGCTGCATAACGCTATTTATCTGCAGCCACTTCATTTTTTGGACATGAATCAGTCACATACTGTACGGAGATGAATCCTTTTTGCTTGCTCCTCTCAGGTCTGACCACATCTGTTCAATTACCAGCATGGAAAGTGCATTACCATTGGCTTTGTTGTTGGAGATGCTTGATTTTCTTAGTAAAAAGCGGATGAATTTATAATGTTGTGATCCCCTCTGTTGTGAATCTCTTCAGCGGAGCCGAGGCCCGGGGATCGGAATAAGCATTTTGATGAGCTATAGGCCATCTCTTCTTTTTACAATCCCAAACTTGCGCTGCCTGCCCAATATCAAACTAATAAATTACAGCCCCCGTCTCCCACATAACTCACTGATAAATAAAAAAAAGGGTCTGCCATAGTGTGCAGCTGTGACCCAGGGTTACCTAGCAACAGGTCATGCCCAGACGTGATGCACAAGGTAGAGATACACCTCTAAGGAGCGGGGAGAGGAGGGAGGGATGGAGGTGGAGGAGATGGAGGACCACGGGGAGGGAGGGAGGGAATGGGTCTCATCCTCACTCTCTATGACCCTTGACAGATAGAAAACGCACTCAGAGGAAACGGCGTTTGATTGACAGGGATATTTGAGGAACCTGAGACTCCTCGGTTTCTCCATTACTGTGTTTTGTCGGCGAGATGCAGTCTGAAAAACGGCAAATGGCCGAATAATGCGGCTAAAACACATAAAAAGAACATTTCAATCAATTTAAATCCCAAACATCTGCAGTGGAAACAAGAAAATATTCAATTTGAAAACTCTCTCCGTCTCCCAGTGTACATGCATGTACAGAGTCGGCTCCGCGCCCAGAGACTCGTGTGATGGAAACGCTAACTGACAGGCCTAAGAAGATTGAGCAACAGCACCGGAGACGCAGATCAGCAGCAGTGTACGAGGTCTCTGCCAGAACAGCGTGGCATGGAAATGAGAGTGTTCAGTCCGTGCCCATCCCTCCTCCGCCCGGCCTCTGTTGCCTGTGCGACAAACCCTCAAGGGGACTGTGCAGCTGTGTGGGGTTAGCACACGGTCGAGTTAGGGGCCACACACACACACACACACAGACCGACAAACACAGGCTTGGTAAATATGGAATTTGCGTTAACTGTAATAGTTTGAGCTTTAATGAGGATATTTTCTTGGTATTATTTGTAAAACGCATCCAAAAATGCTATTTTCTTTATGCTTAACATAAAGTATGTTTTAACAAGTGCACAAAATAAACACTGTGTGAAGCTTCATCCTCGTTCTCATCATCCTCAACCTCGATATCAGACTTTGGACTTTTACATTCTGTATGTTTTATTTGCAACAGTAAACCTGGCAACCTTTTATTTTCTGGAAGCCAGACGGCCCCTCACTTCACATTGTGGTGAAACGATACGTACAAACTCAACATGTTTATATCTCGTGATTGACACGGTGGGAATGTGCAGCTCCTGGTGCAGTTAATGGACGGCGCACATGTGGCGATGATTCACGGCGAGCAAACATGACGTATGCCGTCAGAGGCTGGTCTGAGTAAAATGGGCATCCATCACAGATGCTAACAACTCTGATTAAAAATACATAATCTGTGAGCGGCCCCCTGATACTGCCGTCAAGCCAGTTTGGGTCTAATTGCAATTGGTCTCCGTTATGATCAAAGGCAAGTCCCACCTGCTCGCCTTTAGCTTTCGTTTTGCTGATTACACTTTCAAATTTCATCAGCGTCAAGTTGATAGAAGAGAAATTATGGGATAAGCCTGTTTACTCGTTGTCAACACCATCACAATCTAAAGTCCCGTCTATCTCCTGGACTGGGAGTAACATCCAGCGGCGCATCAAACCAGGAGAGGAGGGACGGGTTAAAGAAGAAGCAGCCGTGAAAGACAAAATGGACCCTCAGCATCCTGATGCAAACACAAAACAGAACAGACAACTCCCCCCCCCTCCCCATCTTCACCTCACCCACCACCTGTATTGCTCAGGGTGTGTGTGTGAGTGACAAAGCATCAAGAGGAAGAGAACCAAGCCTTCACTCACAAGTCTTTGCACCCAGCGATCACCCAATTTACACCTCTCCCTTTCCTGCAAACCCACATAGGATCCCCTGGTGACAGCGCCATGCGAACATCACCTCCTCGCTGGCATGACTGTGTGTGTTTGTGTGTGTGTGTGTGTGTGTGTGTGCAAGAGAGAGTGGCAGTGAGTAGTATCCTGGTAAGAAGCAGCTCTTCAGACTTGTATAGACGAGCGTAGAATAAGAAGTTTAAGATTTAAATGAAGATGAGGATGAGGAGGAAATGTACCTCGAAGCCATTTCCAGCAAACATGTCATTCAACTCGGAAACGAACAAAACAAATACAAATATGTCAGGATGGAAAAAGGAGCCGTACACGTAGAAGACGTCAAAGAAGACGTCAACTTGGGAAGGCGATGAGATTCGAGAGCTTTTGACGATAAGGGCCTGAATTTAAACATCTGACCTTCCTCCTGCTGCTCTACCCAGGAACCTCCCTCACCTGGAGGCTCCCGACTGGTTCCTGTTGTAAACAAGTCTGACTCGGACAATCTCCTGCTTTATATGCGAAAAGCAATCTCTGGAAAATGTCCGGACTCAATTTTCCAGTCTGCATGTCTGAAAACTACTTATTTCTGCACCAGTATGACGGCCAATAACTTTCTCCGTCACTGTGGAGGCCAAACCTGCGACTCTGGAAAAAAGAAATCTGCACACTCCCATCAAACCTGCTCCCTCCTGAGCTGAACCAGGTTTTAAGTGATGAGCGAAGGGGCTTAAAGAATGGAAACGGTGTGAAAAACTCACTGACAGGATTTGAAATGATGTACCTACTGTAGTCGAGGCCTGTTTAAACATCTTGACAGGATTAGAGCGGAGTTAAACTGCTTTGCGGGCGCAGTTAATTGAAGCGGATGAGGTTTTTAATAAAGCGTGCAGTGTTAGCAGCTGACAAATGGCTCGGCGGACACACAGGGGAAATTGCATTTAATGGCATCAGGTATGTGCTTTGCTGGAGCTTATCACATTACACTGGTGGGTGCACACATACATGCACACACACACACACGCATGCATAAACATACACACCCGACTCTCATCTTCATTTGTGTGTGTGTGTGTTTGTGTTTGCACGTGGACCCACACATTAATTTACACTTACCTGAGCCAGTCAAGGTGTTTCCCCTCCTGTGCATCAAATAGGTGGTGAGCTACATGTAGGTTGTTGGATAGATCAACAGAGACTCATCCAGGACCTGTTACTGTCACTGAAGGACTTTCAGGTTCTTCTCAGGAGGATTAAAACATGATTAGAGGAGAACCGACGTGTGTTGACTTGATTTAAATACTTTTAAATGTGAATCTGACTCCACACATTCTCCGGAGACGCTGTATGTGTGATGCGAATGCTCTCGTGAATTGTTGCACCTTGTGAAGTCCTATGAGGCAAATCGTGATCTGTGAATATGAGCTGTAGAAAATGAATTGATTGATCGATTGAGTTAATTGCTATTTGTGGCTGAGCCTTCTCTTAGGTTTGGAGGAGCTCTAATGATCAGTGGATTTAAAAAATGTTGTGATCATCTTTGTCTTGTGTGATAGCAAATTGTGTATCTTTGGGGTTTTGCCTTGTTGGTCATGTGGCTTTTTCTTTTCTTTTACAATTTTCTGACATTTTATGGACCAAACCGTGCAAATACAGATTAGCTGCAGCTCCAGCCTTGTAAATTCATTTTAGGATTATTCAATAAGGTCAGAAGCCAGCAGAGGATCATGTGATCTATGAAAAGTATAGAAAACACCAACTTGCAGCTGTTTGTGCGAATTATTCCGCTAAGAAATGTTTACTCCTACGTGTGAAAAGATCAGTCCTCCTAAATGTCAACCCCAGGGAGGGATATCCTTTAGTAAGTGCCCTCGCCTGCATGTACGGCAACATTGCAGCAATCAGTGTAAATTAATAATAAGTGAATCAAAGTGCTTAATTTAATGGAGGCTATGAAAGATTAATACCTGACATTATCCAGACTGCTGTGCTGCAAGAGGAACCACCCATGCCCGAGGTAAACCAATCACAGTTCTATGAATATGACATTAGACACATTGATGTGATGTGTTCCATCAATGTCAGCCCAGGTCTGGTGTTCAGAACGTCTGGATAGAAAGTCCACTGAGTGTGACTGGTCTATTTCTGTCTCCTCCCCCCTCCCCTCCCTCCCTCCCTCCTCGCTGGGTCTAGAGGCGAGAGATCAGTTCAGGGTGGAGAGGAGCTGGTGTTTGGCCTGAGGGGGCGTTGGACACAGATTCTGTCATTGTTCCACAGCTGCCACTCCGCCCCTCCCTCCCTCGCCGCCTTCACTCTGTGGCCATCCTCACCTTAAGGGCGTCCCCTGCTACCCCGCCTTCCTAATGAAGAGTGACACGCGTCCGCAGGATCTGATCCAGTCTGAAACCAGGCCTCCTCTGTTGTGTCTCTTGTTATTGAGTGCACTGGCTCACACTGAGTCGCGGCGATGAGAGCGCCAGATACCCAAGAGGCGTCGCTCCCAAATCAGAGGGGGGAGCTCAAAGGGCAGATGCAATTGTATGGAATTGTGAGGACCTAATTGTCTTTATTCATGAGCCGAGTGATTGATATTAGGAGAAAATGAGACACTCTAATTGTCCTCTTATATGAGGAATTTCTTGCCGAGCCGCACTCTGGACGCTGTGCATGTATTGTGTGTGTGCACGACTGGGTGAGATATCAAACTGACAACTCCTAAAGGGCATCTATGCAGCGGTCTGCGGACGTATCACTTGAAATAATTCGTGTTGTCCTTTCTGACAGTTTCTTGGCTTTGTGGCATCCAGACACAAAATAAACAGGAGGAAATTGATACACAACCTCTGAGGACACTCACCCTGTGAGGACGAGCTTTCTTTAAGGCCAACGTGCAGAGGTTATTCAGACACGTCATGGAAAAGGACTTTAATACTCCACTAACAACAACAATAAATGTATCCTAACAATTACTTTTGTGTGTCTGTGACCTTATCTTGTATTTACCCTGATACCAGGCTCCCTTCTGGATCCAAATCCGCAAGAAGGTCGACGTTCGTGATGTTTCAGCCTCAGTTCTGGATAGTGAGAGGAAGTGGAAAAGGTGTCAGCCATCTTTATTTAAAGTCTGGTGGAGAAAAATTGGAATTTGGCCCCTTAGATTTATTTTAAAAGTTCAGACTTTAAAGTTATTGGGACTTTAAAATCAGCCCAACAGATGTTAATTCTCGGCTGTAGCTCCGGACATGGCTGTTATGATCGGTAACACGTGTAATGCTCGCCTGTGTGAATCCACAGGGCTTGGGCCTCCTCTTGAACTCCTGCCAGTCGCTCACAATCAACAAGAACTTCTACATCCTCACCGTCCCACCTCCCACTGAGCACAGCTGTATCAACTGTTTGAGCAACACGCACATTTATTGTCATCGGCGATAAATCACATTAATAATCTTATCTGAACGAGGACGGTGGAAGCTGTGATGGAGGCCGCGGCGCTCCCCTGCCACACGTAGGTGGCACACACTTGCCTTATTAGCCAGGTCAAACATAATCAGTGATAGACACGGCAGGGCTGCTTAATTATGGCTGGCAGCTGGCAGCGGGGGCCTTCCTTTAGGGGCCGGGTTGTGCCCGTGCATGAACCCCCAACACACACACACACACACACACACACACACACAACCCTCCTCCTCCACCACCCACCCACATTGGCCCAAATGAAGAATAAATCTAACCTCCCTTTTGTTTGGAGCGGAGCATGTGGCAGCCCCTTCATTTAAAGCAACAATAAAAATGTGGACAGAATGTGAGATTAATAGGGGGAATGGTGCATTAAATTAGTGTAACTGTGAGGTAACAGTGTTGTGTGTGTCTGTGTGTGTGTGTGTGTGTGTGTGAGAGAGTGTGTGTGTGCATAAAGGTAATAAAAATATCCTGCCAACAAGAAGGAAACCAACAAAGCACCTGAGCGATTAGACGGCTCAGATTTTTCAATTTCATAACACAGAAAGCCTGACAGCTTGTTTGCTTCACTTAGGATGAAACAACAGATGTATTCGCACGGCTTCTTCCCGCCACCTCGGCACAACACATCCCGAAAAGGCTCTTTGCAAACAGCTTGTAAATCTGCACTTAAATGAGAGCGAGCCCGACTCCTGCCTGTGAGCCTGCCTGCTCTCTGAGGAGATGTGGCTTCGTGAAGTTTGCAACCAACACGAGGGAGAGAAAGACGCAGCCGCAGGCGGATGAACCTCGTGTTTTTATTGTAGCTACACCTGAACGTTGCTTCAGACAGAAACGTCCACTTTGAGCCTCTGCACGCAGCAAAAACAGCTGTGTGTGTGTGTGTGTGTGTGTGTGTGTGTGTGTGAGGACAGAGAGAGAGAGCCACTGTTTGAAGCCGAAAACAGATGTGATCTCTCAAGGCTGTCTACACACACACACACACACACACACACACACACACACACACACACACAGATGCGTCTCCATGACTTACATTCATTTTAGGAGACCTACTCAACCACAACTACTACTTCCTTTGCCCTTAATCTAAACTCAATCTTGACTGATTAATACAATGATTTATATCAAGGGGACTTTCTCTTTTTGTCCCCATAAGTAAACACGTCCAATTTTCGTGTATAAATCCTGGAAAATGTCCAGCAATACAAACCAGGCTGTTCTCAATCAGTGTTCATAGGAAAAACTACAAAAAGTACTGCAATAGAATTCATATTTATCCCATGTAATCATGATCCAGGAGGCCGGGGACAAGGACAATGACTTAAACTGACGGCCTAATTTCAACTTATCGAATAGTTTGTTAATCAATGACCCTGTTTATTAACCATGACCAATTCATGACTAACCCTAACCACAGCCGAACCACAATCCACATCTTCCCATTAACCGTAACCAGTAGCTCAGACATTACCTGAACTATCACAACTAAACACCAAACCTTTACCATATAACCCAAATCTAATTCCTTAGTCTTAACCCTCAAACAGCCCTTTGAAAAAGTGAGGGGGGGTTAACATGTGCTCCCTCTGTCAGGTCTGTGGTCCTCACAAAGATATGAGTACAAGTACACACACTGTCTCCTACACATGCAGAGCCCCTCAATTCAGCCCCCTCTGGTATATTGATCCTCTTCATCTGCCTCAATGAGATGCAGACAGCATCTCAGCGCCCATACCGCTCATAATCATGATATAACACTGGGCCGTATTGAAACCTGCCATAGAAAGGCATAAATCGGATAATGCAGTAGCCTGGATAATGAACAATATCAGATGACATATTGATGTTGTCATGCACAGCCTGTAATGAAACATAACGGTGTGTGTTGTGTGGCGTGCGGGTTGAATCAGTACACACATGCAGGAGCAGACACACAGCTGGAAACACGTTGGCTTTTCTGTTCGTCCTCATCACGGCTCCACACAGCGCGCGGGGGAACTTGTGAAAGCAAAGGAGCCGTGCACTTTTACACCAGGACCTTGGACAGCGCTCCATTCAGACTCAAGAGCCGCTCCCCATCACGTCGCACCGTAGCCATGGCAACTATTCTGATCAATCCAGTGCCACCTAATACCAAATGTTTCTCCAAATCGAAACTTAGACAATCAGGCAAATCGCTCGCCAGCAACTTGCCGCCGAGGTGATGCGGCTCCGGCAGCGGGGGGGGGGGGTGGAGTGAAGTGAGTTTTACTTTGGCTTTCTGAGGCGAATTGTAAATCAGTGGAATATAAAATAAAATAAAATGATGGTAGGTAGGCAGGTAGAGGGTGGATGGGTAGATAGATAGATAGATAGATGGATAGATAGATAGATAGATAGATGGATGGATAGATAGATAGATAGATGGATGGATAGAAACAATGCAACAAAGAAAATGTAATGCAGACTTTAGTGGCTGCCAGCAGCTGGAGGGGGTGTATGGGTTTGTGTGGGGAAGGATGTGTCACATTTACTTTATGTCAGCAGCCATGGAGCCGGTCGGGGTTTAGAGTTCACACTGTGATATTTCAACATTCAAGCCAGTGTTTGTGTCCACAAGCAACCAGAGCTCCATGTCCTCCAGTGGTGTCATGTGACTAAATCCAGTTTATACTCTACAGTACTTCAGTACATTTTTAAATTATCTGTACTTTACTAAGTCTGACAGTCTGTTTTATTCTTGTACTAAACAAAACAATGGGCTACACTCTGTAAGTACTTTACCTTTAATACTTTAAAGCTAGAGTTGGTTTTCACTTTTTTCAGATTTTTCAACATTTTCTCTAGTTTCCCAGTGAATAAAATCCGGCCCATTAAGAGGACTGGTATCTATGAGTGTGTGAAATGTGGTGCAGCTTGATAAGAGGCCTGTTGGGCCCCGACGGAGGTACGAGCTCTTCTGATGCCGTTAGTCATCTATTTATTTGTTCTTTTAGTGAAATGTTTCCTCCACCACTCTCTCCATCGTTTTATGTCTTTGTGCATGAAGACAGAGAGAAAACCTCCTGAAACTGAGGTAGAATCAAACCTGTGATACAGAAGAGGTGGAGGAGAGGGAAAGAGAGGGAAAGGGTGAATGAAGAGAAAGCTTATTACCAGAAAACAGATGGCCCCCCGATTCACAGTGGCCCCATGGGGACCTGGAGGGACAACTCTTTGCACCTCCGGGTTACCAGCGCTGCAGAGAGGGGTGGGGTGCTTAAACACAACTCTGTGTGCGTGCACTTTTTTGGTTAACTTGCACACGGAAACCGAATGTTCGACCTCCCTGGTGAGCTGCCACTCTGAGCTCCACGTGGAGTTAATGTTCCTCCAGAGTTTGTGGTTAAAGACGGGTTTATTGTGACGTCAGAGAATGAATCAACAACTCGGCCGTGATGTCGTCTCTGAGGAGGAGTTTCTCTTTTTCCTCTGGACGACTGGACCTACGTGTTCAAAACAAACGCACACACATGTATGTCATCACCTTTTATTTCATCATAACTCAACATCATTGAGAACGAACTAACGTCACAACATCTGTAAAAACATCACACGCAAACATTCACACCCTTTCCCTGTATGTGAGCATATGCAACTATACACACACACACACATGCATGCACACACACATGACAGGCAGTGAGTGGAAATGAAGGATTTGGAGTTCCATCCCGTTACATTATGCAGCAGATGGCGTTCAGGCCAAGCCCGGCCAGGCCTCTCCCAGGAGAGAAAGAGTGAGAGAGAAAGAGAGAAGATGGGGGTGGTGTGGAAAAGAGGGGTGAGGAACAAAGCTGTTGTCTTTTTTTTTTTTTTTTTACATGCGTGAATGCATGAGTTTGCTTCCTTTTTTTTTTTTTTTTGACAGACTCTGGCTTAGATCGCCTGTGGGACAGAGCTATCATCGTCTCCTCTTCCTCTTCCTCTTCATCACCTCTCCTCTCCTCTCCTCCCCCATCCAGCCCAGCTGAGGCTACACCTGAGCCCAGCCACTGAGGCCCCGACCCCAGCTGACCCACCACCAAGAGGAAGGAAGCGGAGGACGGAGGAGGGAAAAGGTGCGAGTGGAGGAAACAAGAACTCAAGATGAAACTGCAGGTAAAATACTGCTCTGGTGTTTTAACGGCAGATTTTTACACTGACTTGGATTTAGAGAATTATTAATTTCTCTGTGAAGCAACTGCTTACCTCGACTAATTTGAACAAAATTCACATGCAGTTGACTTGATCAAATGCCACAATCAACACACACACACACACACACTGATGGACACATACAGAGCAGCTTGTTAAGTCCTCCAGATCTTTGCCCCCGGCGCTTTTTGTTTTGTGTTTTCCGAATTAATTGAGCCAACGCTCAAGTGTGAGGCCAGATGTCACTGCGACCTGTGGGGATTATTAGAAATCTGTTTCCCTCATTGTTTATGTGGATCTCTTCAAACCACAATGCCCCGCGCTCTTCCCGCTGAAGTTTCAGTGAGAGAAAGACACTTCGAACCAGATTGCTAATGTACGAAATTACACCGATGGACACCGAGTGCAAATATCGACATGTGGGACATTCTGGGACTTTTCTGTCCCACCTCCAATGACCGTGGCCTGTGCCCAATGGCCACCAGGGGCCCCCCGATGGCCTCCCGGTTTGGCCCAAACAGCGCCACGCTCCTTGGCAGAGCTCTGGGCCTAATGAACTCATCAGCCAGCTGGAGGCCATGGACGCAGGGACAGGGGCCACTTGGGGGAGGTGTGGGACCAAAGGGAGCGAGAGAGACAGGGGGCAGAGGGCCAGGGGGCTGTAGGTATAGGAAGTAGGAGGTGTGGGGCAGCTGAAGGTAGCTCACCAACAAAGTAAATGAGGCAGGTGCAGCTTCAGAGGGGCGTTGGGGGCCAAGGAGGGGGTCAGACGGCAGGAGGAAGGGATGAGGGAGGCTGTGGAAACAGAAAATGTAGGTCTGTGCTGAACAGGATGGGAGGGAGACGAGGACGGGATTCATCTGGATGAAGAATCTCCATCAACCCCTAACCCTAATACTGTATATCGATTATACATCATATGATCAAATAAGACTCTGACTCTCTCATCTTTTCTCTTCTTATTTGACCCAAAGAATAAAGAAGAGTTTTTTGTTTCTTGTGTGAGAACACAGCTGGGTTGTGAGCTATAACTAATATTGCCTCCTCTTGCTCTCTGAAGTCATCACACTTATGTCAGCATCATCGACAAGACGCTATCATCATTCCTATCATCTCACTGCTCACTCCCGAGTGTGTTTCTTCCTGCTCCCAGGAGAGAGAGAGAGAGAGAGAGAGAGAGAGAGAGAGAGAGAGAGAGAGAGAGAGAGAGAGAGAGAGCACCTTTGTGTGTCCATATGTGTCTGGGTGGCGGAGAGCGCGCTGGGCGTCCTGCTGGGAGCACAGATGGTGCCGAGGCCTGCCACAGCATCGCTGACGATGGCCACATTCTCACATGGGACCCCCAGCTTTCTGGATCCCACACCTCCTGTTCAGGGCTGAACCAACACCCCCCCCCACACACACACACACACACACACACACACACACACACACACACACACACAGGGTCCGGGCCACTGCCTCTTTCGTTACCCTGGAAGAAAAGACACAACACAACACATGGACAAGTTGGCGTTCACACACTCGTCCCAGAGTGTTTCCCTGTGCGTGAGTCTGTGTCACCGTGATGATGCAAATGTGAGAAGAGCCCACTTACATCACTGTCATCGCATTCTGTTTTTCTGGGGCTAAATGATCAGTCGCCACAACTTCCACTCACTCCTTTTTGTGCCTGTGCAAACTGCACTTCCCCTCTCTCCGTCTTCATTTTTGCTCACTTTCATTTGTCTCCACCGTCTTCTCTCTCAGGTCCCTGGTTTCCTCTCTCGCCTCTCCCCTCTCGCACAGATGCCCCCTGTGGCTCGCCATCCACCTGAGAGACGCCTCATACATCTCCTGACAAAGTGACTAATCCTTCCCATTTCACAGCTCCATCCCACTGCTCCCTGGGAATGTTGTATGTCTGTGTGTCTGCGGTGTGTGATAGGTGACAGGTGGGAATATGTCACCTGAGTTCAAGGTGTTCCCTTGTTGCTCAGACAGCTGCCGCGTCTCCTGGGCGCCGGCTGATTAGAGAAATAACTTCATTACAGACGTTGCAACACTTCCTGACATCTTCTTTAAAATTATTATATTTTCATGTCTTTAAAGATCTCGACTTTTTTCTGTAGCCTGGAATTAAAGTTGTATCCTTGTATTTGAAAAATCCGGCTTCAAATATTCATCTTATTACCTCTGAAACTCTGCAATATTAGGCCTCAGCTGGATTGGTGATATAAGCACTAGGAAGAATAATCATAACCATAAATCAGTGATGTCCTTCCTTCCTGTGTGTCTGCTGGTTCTCAATGATTACAGGAACCAGTCTTATCCCAGACTACACTCATGTTCTTCAACTGGTATATTTTTTAAAGGGATATATCACCTAAAATAACTAAAAGAAGCCTTTTTTCCAACAAAAGAAGCTAATTTTCATATTTTATGCCTTAATTTACAAACTTATCTGCCGGCTAATTAGCAGCGGCAGCATTGACCGTGCCTGTGTGTGTGTTTGTGTTCATCTCAGCCTCTGAATGATCAGCAGAAACTTTTCTCTGTTATTTCCCTCCAGTGTATGTTTCATGTCGCCTCAGTATGTTTGTGAAGCAGATGCA
Source organism: Hippoglossus stenolepis (assembly GCF_022539355.2). Classification (NCBI taxonomy): domain Eukaryota; kingdom Metazoa; phylum Chordata; class Actinopteri; order Pleuronectiformes; family Pleuronectidae; genus Hippoglossus; species Hippoglossus stenolepis. The sequence goes on along the minus strand of NC_061506.1, from coordinate 2,485,216 downwards.
TAACACATAAGAGAAATGTATGTTGTATAATCATATAAACCAACGCAGCAAAGGCTTTTACCCTCATCGTCATGACCAAACGTGTGGTGGTCTGGTGACCACACCGCCCTGCTGCTTGCCTCCCTGTCTCCAGAGTCAGTACATCAGCTGTGGGATGTAATTGCAGCAGGCACAAACAAAACAGCCTTGGAGGGGTCCTTCATGTCTTTGGCCAAGGGCCTTACAGAATGAGGAGGGGTCTGGGCGACGCAGACCTCCGAGCATAGACCATCTCCACCTCTCCGTCTGCGGAGCAATTAGTTGTGGTGGCGTGTGTGTGTGTGTGTGTGTGTGTGTGTGTGTGTGTGTGTGTGTGTGTGTGTGTGTGTGTGTGTGTGTGTGTGTGTGTGTGTGTTGTGTGTGTGTGTGTGTGTGTGTGTTCAGGACGCCTCTGTCTCCTGGTCCTGACATGTCTCTGATACACCCCGCTGTGAGTCTCTCTGTGTCATACACACTGCACGGACCCGGTCGGAGCCCTGGGCGAGCTGTCCGTCATCTCACACACATACGCACATTCCTCTCTCTCACACACACACACACACACACACACACACACATGTTTTTAGTGATTATGGTCCTTCTGGCACTGTTGTAGTACTTCTCTCTCTATTGCTCTGATAGTGTGTGTTTGTGTGTGTCTGAGTGTGTGTGTGTGTGTGTGTCTGTGTGTGTGTGTGTGTGTGTGTGTGTGGTGGCAATAAGCACAGTGGTGGCTGTAGGCCACGGCAAGTCATCCGTGCTTCCCCTGATCGTTTTAATCACCTCGTTAGGCGCAGCTAGTCTCCACACTTACTGGCCACTGTCCCTCCTCTGGAACCATGCCCTCCTGACCCGGTGCTGGTGGTGCCACCAGGCACACAGATGCATGATGGGAGGAGGGAAGAGAGAGGACAACTTCAGATCATCCATCAAGTTTAAGCTTTGGAGATGCAGGTTTATGTCAATATGCCAAATGTACATATAGGGAGCATCGCCAGCCCATAAATCGATGTTATTACACCACTTGAAATGTTTAAAATTTCATCTATTTTTTGGGGGGAGCGATAAAATCTTCGTCTTTGCACATCTGGCAACAACAGGCAGGAGAAGTTGGATTGAAGCTGTAACAATGAATATATGAAAAATATGTCTAATAAATCTGCATTACGTTAGACAGCTTCTCACACTCTTCTCACTCCTCCTGTTTAAATTAAGGTATTTTAAAAGACAAATCCTCATTGAGTCTGAACTGAATCTTTCTTAAGGACAAAGGAATAAAATAAATTCAGTAAAAAAAAGAAAAAGATTAAAGTGCTTAAATTTGACCTGGATCTTTGATGTTTTGACTGAAACCTCTTGTTGAATAAGTAGAGAACTTTTCCACTTGTAGTATTTGAAACCAAAAGGAGAATTTCATCTGTCATTACCGATGTATTGAGTAATACTTTAGTCCTTTATGCATAAGTGTGGTGATATAGAGTCAACTTAAACCATAATGTGGGATTCATAAAAAAAAAATTGAAACAACAAGGAATCAAAAAGAAAAGACAAATGAATTTAAATGTGACGTGACGGAGCCGAAGCTGCTGCTGTGCACATCATATTTACAAAAATGTGTATATTTGTTTCCAAAGGGTCAAAGGAAGCGAAACAAGTGGACTATTAAGGCCTGTCTGGGTTTTTGTATTTTTCCATACCTCTCACTTCAGTGACTTTGAATCTAAACCCTTTGGAAAATAAATGACTTGCGACTTTAAGGCCTTGTGTTACATCTCCCTTCACCTCAACTTTGAAAACACCTGTTAGTTGTATTTTCAAATCGTCGCTATTCACCAAAAGAAACGTATTTATTTGTCTATTATTTATTTTTCCATCCCTCCTCATGCACACACACATCTCTGCTTTTGCTTTGCCCACTATACTCCCGTGGGAGAGGGAGCGCTTGAGGGCTGAGGGGTGTGAGGAGAGAGAGGGAGGTGTGTGTGAGAGAGAGAGAGAGGGAGGATGAGGGAGGATGAGGGAGGGAGGGGGCGGCGTTAGACAATACCATTCCTCAAACATATTCCGATCCCTCCGTCCCTGAAGTGAGCCTTTATTAGTCGGGATCGTTTGGATCTTATCTTATCTATGTGACACTCGCTGGAAGAAAAGGCTGGAGGGGCCACACAGAGAAGGGGATTATCCGAGAGCTGCCCCCCGATCCGCCGCGTCCTGACACGGGAGAGCCCCGCGCACACCTCGCCCCCTTTATCTTCCATCTTTCCAGGGGCGCACGGACGAGGAGCCCTGGCCGCACTTGCACCACTATCTGCCCATCTTTTGTCTCCGCGTCGCTGGGATCACACGGGAGGCTGCCTGGTCCCCGCAGCATCAGCACCAGCAGCATCAGCCCTCCTCCTTCTGTCTCCGCTTCCTAATCGGCCGATCTCCATCTCCAGCCTTTGATTTGCAAAACACTTCCCTGCTTGACGTTTGACCCCTCGAGTCAATCCCATGTTCCGAGCTCCCGCGGCTGAAAGAAGTCAAACAACTACTTTCTTGCTTTTCTTTTATTTCTTTCTTTCCTCGAATCGTCTGATGAGTGTTTGTCCGGTGGAATATGAGTTAAATTGGAGTCGAGGCTCCGCTCAAGAGCGTCTTTAAGTTCGTTTCAAGACAAATCTACACCTCAACTCTTTGTCAAGGTGAGTGACAAAAAATACCTTTAAATAAATAAATCATATCCGCGTATTCACTAGTTCGTTTAGTATAGTTTTTGATATTGTTTTACTTGTTGCCTTAGATTTTAAATGTCATCGTGTTATTTGCCTTTAATGTTTTGTATTTCTTTGTAACGGCTGTTTTAAAAGATGCTTAATACATAAATGTTATAATTATCATAATTATTAATATTATTTAGCTTCCATTTCTGTATTTTTTGATCCCATCGTCCAGCAGACGTCCACATTATGTGTGCTCTCCTCTGCCTCCATGCTGTCAAGTCACTGTGGCCTCAGCCAAGCAGATGTGTTCATCACACTGTGACAGATGGCCAGTTCTGATTATGTTAATTCACAAAAAAAGAATAGAAGAGGAAGGAGAAGAAGGAGAAGAAGGAGAACAGGGGCTTTCTCCTTCAAAAATAGTCCCAACAAAAAAATAACTGAATTTGGAAAAAATGACACGTTTCAAATTCAACAAGATCATTGGACATTAAACTTAAATGTGACACTTGAAGAATTGTTTTCTCGGTCCGTGTTTTAAGGCCTCGGGCTTTAATAAATTAACAATTCCTCGAATTTGAAGCCATTCATTATTTATGGAGTTGAATGTTATTATGCAATGATTGGATTTATGGGGGGTCCTGGCACCAAACACGCAGCCGCTCAGGGAATTCTCCACCTGGGGCCTCGCGGTGCGCAACACTTCTGTGGATGTGAGGATTTTTCATGATTTTTCTAAATCTAATAAAATCAATACGGTCGTTTTGCTTCACGCAGGTTCTTCAGCAGAAGAGAAAACCAACACCGGAGAATCAAAATGATGCTGAGCCCGGACCAGGCCGAGTCGGACCTCTCCTGGACTCAGTCCGACCCGGAGACCATGCTCAACGGCCTCAGGTCGGCCGGCTGCACCTCGGACGACCCGACGGAGGGAGAGGAACGGGCCAAGTGCAAATCCGACCAGCCGCTGAGCCGGGAGGAGAAGCGGCGGCGGCGGAGGGCCACGGCCAAGTACCGCTCGGCCCACGCCACCCGGGAGAGGATCCGGGTGGAGGCGTTCAACGTGGCCTTCGCGGAGCTGAGGAAGCTGCTGCCCACCTTGCCCCCCGACAAGAAACTCTCCAAGATCGAGATCCTCAGACTGGCTATCTGTTACATCTCCTATCTCAACCACGTGTTGGATGTGTGAGAGCCACCCGGACTCCCCCACCACCCGGGGTGACAGCAGGGTTGGTTGGGTTGGTGCTGGACTCCAGAGGCGCATGCTGGCATCAGCTGGGTATGGCATTGTTGGCAGTAGAGTCCTGAAGGAGAAAAGCACACGTGCGGTGTTTTTATGAAAATCCATCCATGCACAGTTTTTTGGGGGAATGTGCAGAAAAATGCATTTCAGAGAAAAATCCATATTGGCTCAATATCTGTGAGAGTTTTAGGACAACACCTTGAAATAATAGAAATTAAAAATGGTCCTAAAACACCCTGGATACTGGGACTCTGCCATACCTCAGCTGTACATGTGTGAGTCCAGTGTTGTTTCTGTTGTGTGTTTTTATTGATGGCAGTGTTGGTGCAAAGTTGCTCCAAGTAAAAAAAAAAAAAAAGCCTCAACTTTCAGTCCCCGACCGCTCACTGAACAAAACAGAAGCAACAAGCGCACAGGCGTTTGTGTTAGATGCAATAATGACGAGAGGGATGGAGGAAGAGGAGGGGAGATATGAGGAAGGGTCGTCAGGAATATCAAGGATCTGGTTTTCAGAGAAACTTTCATTTTCCACATTGAGTCGCCCCCCTTTTTAAAATAATTTCAATCCTACATTTAAAGTCATAAATTTATATAAATAAAGGAGTGAGTCCTCTCCTCACTCTTTCAATTTTTAATTTCCAATGCTAAGAAAAACACTTGTGGGGAATTTCCCAGATGGAAATGAAAGGATGTAAACGACATAGCTGCTTTAGATCTAGTTTAGTTATTTTCCATCAAGGAATAAAAAAAAAAAAGATTCACTGCGTAAGTGCCACTTATGACATATAAAATTGTGACCTTAATCATTTTTTAAAAAGTGTATGGGATTATTTATTTAATTGTGTTTAATATTTAAGGCTAATTTATTTATGTTGTTATCATAGGCTGGCGTCTCTTTTTGTATAAATGTATATTGTTTGTCGCTTCTATATTTTAGGCTGTGAAATTTGGAAAGTGATGGTGTTCTACTCTTGAAAAAAAAAAAGGCACTTTCTGTTGATCCATAGCAAAACCTATTGTTTTCCATGTATGTCATTGTTTTTAATTTATGGATTTATGTTGGATTTCAAATCTATTATTTATCAATAGCAAAACGATAAGCACTTCGAGATGGGGTCCAGCCCCATAAATGTTTATTTCCCTGATCTGTTGTGTTAAGAGGTTGCTCTGGGAATAAGAATTAGGCTGCTAAAAGAAATAATAATAATTTACACTCAATATAAAATTTCTCTTGACAGAATAAAGTCAAATCCTTTAGGTTCAGAGTTAAACCTCTTTTTTTTGCTGTGACCAAATAATAATAATAAGAAGAAGAATGATAATAATAATAATTTCGAAAATACTCGTTAATTTATTATCTTCAATGTTTTTGATGTGATTATTATTTCCTGGTTGATTTATTTATCTGTCTCTGCTTTGTGTTATGAATTCAACAAGTAATTTTATAGTGAAGAAAAACCACATATCCTCTATCCAAAGATTTTCTGTCTCTTCAGGGTTGTGTAGCTACTTGTTGCTTTATGCAGATCTTTTGTAGTAGAGGTGTCGTGTGACAGCTGGTTTCTAATGGACAGACTTTCATATTTTCTGGTGTTATTTTTCATTAAAAACTGAAAAACTTGGATAAAAAAATCATTCTCCTGTTTTCAGATGTTTATTCTAAAGGGAATAAAGTTGTTTTTGACTTTGTAATGTGGATAAAAAACTGATAATAGCGACTCACACTGAGATGAGTGATGGATGACGCTCATGTAGGCGCGAGCACGCACGCAAACGCGCGGGGGGTCATGTAAGTGCGCATGCAAATCAGCAGCTCGGCACGTGCACGTCTGCACAGAGCCGTTTGGATGGGCTGTTGTGATTACATGCGCGCATACACACGTGCACGCACGCGCACACGCACGCATGTACACAAGCATGCAGCCTAGTGCACACGCACACAATTAAGGGTGAGACGTGCGAACCCAGTTTAGCATACAGATGAAAACTCACTTTACTTTACACACATAAACATGCAAACACACACACAAGCACCTCTCTCTCTCTCTCTCTCTCTCTCTCTCTCTCTCTCTCTCTTATCTATCTCTCTCATCCACACACACACACATGCACACATCTCTCTCGCTCTCTCTCTCTCCATCTATCTATATATCTCTCATACACACACACACACATCTCTCTCTCTCTCTTTCTCTCCCTGTCTCCCTCTATCACACATACATGCACACATCTATCTCTCTCTCACACACACACACACTCTCTCTCACACACGTCCACTTACATTTAGCTGTAAACACACATGGGTCTAAACAGTGTGAGAGGAAATAAGTGCTAACCCATGCAGATAAAGACAACTCACCCTGTACACACACATCTCTCTCTGTGTCTCTCTCTCACACACACACACACACACACACACACACACACACACACACACACACACAGTGGTCAGCAGCTAAAGGCAGTGGTAGCCTACGTGTGTGCTGCTGGCTGAAAGGCTCTCTCCGTCCCCAGAGAGGGGGCAGGTGTTACTCCAGACGAGCCAAGACAACCAAATTACTGGCCGTCTGGCACCTCCCGTGGGAAACCCTGGGAGAGAGGAGGGATGGGAGAGATGGAAATTTATGAGCGACCGAGTGTCGAGATGTAATATCGCCAAATGGTATGAGCAAGAAAGATCCAAATATTTATATTCATTTGTGATATATACGCCTATTCCCATCGATTGTGCTATAAAAAGCTTGTAGCCCAGTTAGAGAACAGGAGATGTGGAGGATGTGTGAACGCTTTTATCTGAGCTACATTAGATTATCATGAGTGAACCTGGTTTTCTGCTCAAGCATGGGTGGCCCCGGCGGGAATCCAACCCCTTAGCCTTGAAATTCAAGAGTTAAGCTGCTCCAATTGAGCAACAGCACACATTATGTCCAACACACAGGATTATACACAACAAATATATCTGTATATCCACATATATCTGTGTCCTTTCACTGTCAGGTAGCAGCTGCAGGGAGGTTTTTCTGTGGAGACTGAAGGTGGCATGAAATGTTCTTTCCTTTTCAGCTCAGGGCCTCCTGTGTCGTTTCCTTTCTTTTCTATTAGTCATCTTCCAGTCTCCTGCCTGACTTTCTGGCTTCACCTTCAACTATCTACGTTCGTACAATCAGTTTCCACCGCCGTTATCCTGTTCACCATCCTTTACATTCATATACACTTCTCTTACCCTTTCATTGTAGTATGCTGCACTGTTTGGAACTCTCCACGGACATGGCACTGATGTCTTTGTTGTTTCTTTCTTGTTTTTACCTGTGACCTATACACCGTTTTCAGACATGAACCCTGGAAACAGGTTTGTCATTTTCAAGAGTTGCAGCAGGAGATAGTCAATGTGTCTCACCTGTGTCTCACTGTCTCCCCTCTTCTTTTCGTGTTCAGTCCTTAAGTCTCTGAGTTTCTGTTCAGTTCTCACCAGTTCATCTCGACACCTTTTTAGTTCCAGCACTTTGTTATGTTCAGTTCCTGTGTGTTTGAACCCTGATCCGCCTGAAGGGGTTTGATACCTCTGCTATCTTTTGGACTGTTGTTTTCCGAGATTTGCATTAAAGGATGGGATCCTGTCCCTTTACCAAGGGGCCTGGCAGGAAGAGCTCCAGAAAATGTTCCAAAAGCTCAATTTGCTTTCTTAGATACAGCACATCTGGAGAAAGAGTAAAGTGAATATCTGGATATTCGCTTGTTTGGGTGTTTGTGGTTGTTTTGTGAGGGGAAAATATCCGTTCTAAAAAATATCCGCAGTCGTGTAGACAAGCTGCTATGGTTCTGGTTCTTTCCCTCGTTCTTCTTGTGTTGTTTGTGTAGATTTAAGTCTACTCATTAAGCTGCAGGACACGTGTTTCACTAAAGGGGAAATTCCCATCTTCCCATGTCTCTGTTGAATTTGTGCGTCGTCACGTTGACACTAAAATTCACTTTGTGTTCTGTCTGAAAACAGAAACGTGACGAGTCTCTGAAGGCAGCGGATTCACTGTGTTGTCAACACTTTGAATCAGGTAAGAATCACGTTGAAATGTTTAAATCGTTTGATTTTCATGAGCTCATCTGTCGTACAACGCTCAAACCGGACAGGTCCAATACTTACGACCGCTCCATCAATGCGTTTACAAGTAGAACAAGAAAGAAAAGAAGAGAACGCCAATATGTCGCATCAACAGATTGCCGTCTCCAGAACACAAAACAAGCTCTGCGATCCTGGCAGGGCGCGGAGACAGACTTCTGCTCGAGCTTATTGAATGGAGGGGTCCATCTGTACACGGCTGTGAAGCACTACAAGGCCATTTGTGCTCCTCATCCCAAAAGCTTCCGTAGCATCAGTCCTCTTCAGTTTATTCTTTACAAACCCCCAGAAGGGGCAGGGGAGAGGAAAGTGACAGGCGAAGCCCAAACTGCTGAGGGCACTGAACAGCCTGGCTGACAGTGTGGCCGGTGTGTGTTTTCTCCGTGTGTGTGTGTGTGTGTGTGTGTGTGTGTGTGTGTGTGTGTGTGTGTGTGTGTGTGTGTGGGAAAGTACCACGTTTCACCACAACCCCCCCGTCTGCACTGTGGGCTTATGTAACGGTGGAGGCCGAGGAGTGACCATATGTCAGGAGGTGCACGCAGACGGCAGGGGATTATGCAGCAGCCATTATCAGCGTTTGGACATCCTCCTCATCATCATTCAGGTATACTCAAAGCCAGGAGGAGCACACACACACACACACACACACACACACACACACTAGTCTACACACCCATTTAATTCTGAGAGCTCCCTCGCTCTGTGTAAATTGGACGGGGAGATGGAGTATGACAACAAACAGCCATATGTTCACAGTACGAGGAACAACATTTGGGGCTTTTTGTGCTGCCTCATTTTTTCGCCCTCTCTTTTATTCTCCACGTCGTCGGGTATCATGCAAGTCTTCATGTTCAAGGCGAGAACTCCTGCACCCCCCCATCCTCCTCCCTTCCCTCTCTCATGGAGGTGTGTGTGTGTGGAAGCACAAAGCCCGGTCCATGTGTTGAAATGCAGCCCCCGGGATGGGCCGTATTATCCCTGCCTACTTCACCAGCAGGGTCCCGGGGCTCGAGCTGGCTCGTGGCCCTTTGTCTCCAAACAGATGGAAATGGGCAGAGGAGCGGACAAGTGGAGAATCAGAGAGGAGGAGGAGGTGGGGGAGGAATAGAATGGACCAAGAATGGAGAAAGGGGAGGGGAAGGGGAGAAAGAGTCAGTCTGTTCTCATTAAGTGCTGCATTGAAGGCAACGTCCCCCCACAATGCGTCAGCAGCCGTGGCCGGTCCCCCCTCTCATTCAGACTCACGCTCGGACCATCTGTAGCGCGGCCCTGTCAGAAGGTGTGTGTGCATGCATTAGGGCCGCGGCGCTCGGCCCAATCTGCTGAGTTAAAACGCTGACATTCATTGGGCTTCAATTTGGTTAAGATCTCTGCACAATCCAATTTCGGGGCCCTTTGTTGGTGACGCCTCAGTGGTTGTGAGTCACTGTGAGTCATGAGGTGAGTTTATTCAACATCCTGCTGTCACACACACACACGCACAAACACACACACACACACACAGGATTTATAATTACTGAATCCCCCCAAATATTTCATCATTCTCCATTTTATCATGATTAAAAAACAGAATAGTTGCTATTAGATTGATGGCTATTTCCAGAAATGATTATTTTCCTGATGGACTGATGAATCATTTGCTTTATAACAGGAAAGATAGAGATACTCAGTTTATTATCGTAAAAGACAAAAAGGATCATATCAAAAGGAAACCAGTGGATTTGTCTGCTTAAAAATAGAGAAACTTCTCATCATTTATCTTTAGTTTTGCTTCTGACTCTTTCCTAACTCCACTTTCTATTTAAAATGCATCAATGTGATGTTGTTTTTCTTTTCTCCTCACGTTATTTGCAGGGATGCTCAAACTGCCAGGAGGTCCCGGGGCAAAAGTGAACTGTGGGCCGCCGACTAAACGAAGTCAAACAGCAAAACCAGGCTGTTTTTGGTTAGTAACCAAGCTTTTTTCGGTTTAAACACAATAAACTTGAATATTAAAGTTACTTATCTACGCATTTATTTCTGATCTTTTGCTGCTCCAAGTATCAAAGGGGAGCAACTGATAGTCAAGCAGAGAGGAAACTCCTAAATCCAGATTCAAATGTCTGATTTAGGTTTGAGTCACGAAGCAAATTCTGAAATCCAGTAATTAGGTAAAATCCAGGATTGCAATACGATGAAAATCCATTAGAAGTTGTGTTTTGCACTTCAGGGCCTCCAGTTGTTTTGCATCTTCACATTAACACAATGTTTGTCGAGCTTTCATTCTTTCCATGTGCACAACCCACCGTCAACCACATACGTTAAAAGAAAAGAAGTCATTTTGGGCCTTTGAGGCTGATTCGTCACAGCTGCTTGAAACAGGCCCCTGAACAGAGAATCTCATCTGGACGACTGGAAACTCTGGAAACTCATTCATCTCTCTCTCTCTTTCTCTGCGTGCATGCGTGTGGTCTCATAAACGGCACCTCGTCCCCCCTTCGTCTTCATTTTTACATGCTTTCATTTTTCTCCTCTATTTACCAAAAAGCCCCCTAAACTCATAAACTCCGTGTCTTTGGGGAGGAATCCATCCATCTTCCGGACACCAAATTGAATTGATCTCGCGGCCCCCCCCTCCTCCACCACCTACCTTGCCTTCCTCAATAGGAGCCATCTGCGCTTCCCGCTTTGAATAAACTTGAGAATCTGTCAGCACGTGCTGCGGCTGCATGGCGGCCACACGATGCACGTGCCTACCGGGCTCCCATTCAGCTGTGTAATGTGATTTCACTGCAGCTGATTGATTCCCACACCAGGGCAGAGGGGTCTTTTGTTAACTTGTAAATGCTGTATGGATTTTTAAAATGTGTTTTAATTCATCAGTTACATATATCAACTTTGTGTTTTTAACCTGGAGGTGAATTAATTGCAGAACAAACAGTGGATGGTGACAAACACAGATAACTGTAAAAGTTCATTTAAAGCTTTATTTTTTATTTTAGATACATTTATATGTAACCTACAATAATAATAATAATGCTCATGTCTGACAGATGGAATAGTTTGGATGTGCAATTTAAAACTTTCAGGCCAAGTAATGACGGAAAGTGGCCACATGGGGGCGCACTAATATAAAAGTATGAAGTTTGAGGGCAGCAAATGAACACGAGTGAAAAATATGTTTATTTATATTCGACTGGGAAATTAAATTAGGAAAAATGAGTAAATAAATGTTTTGTGAATTTTAATTCTCTTAAAATAAAAACGGTTAAATTAAAAAAGGTAAATATCTGAGGAACCTTTTAAATCATCTCTCAAAAAGATGTTACTATATTATTTTGCTTGTTGTCTTTTATTTTAATAATATATTATTTTAAGTTCTCTTGGATATTAATTGTCACTGTATCATTTTATTCGTCTTTGATTTAAAATGACATTTTATAATTATTATTTTTGTTTAATGGCTGTTTTGAAAGGTGCAATATAGATTATTATTAGTAGTATTAGTATTAATGTCTGTATCTTATATTGTCCATGTGTGTATTGTTAATATGGGGGGGGGGGTAGTTTATATAGAGATACTGATAGAGAATTGAACATATCCTCCCTCCCCATCCTTGGCACGGCCCTGGTGTTTATTTGGCTCTCCACGGGGAGGCCCAGGGGTCGTGTCCCAGTCATGACCTCCATTGTGTTCTGGAGGGGATGAGCTATATCTAAGAGTGAGTGTATCTGCACCGGGCCGAGGACGCAGCGCAGAGCAGGAGAAAGTATTGATTACACAGCCGTGTAATTGCTGGAGGCATCTGTTGCCTTGTGGTTTGAACCTTCACGTGTTTGTGGTGTGAACGAACCGTCCGCACCCTCTTTTGTCCCGTCACACAATACAGGGAGAATGCCAGCAACAACAGAGAAATGTGAGATCAATCGGTGGGGATAGATATATACGTTTGAATTGATTTTGTGTAACCTTTATTTAAACGAATACTTATTGAGGTTAAAGGTGCTGCAGCCTGCAAAACATTATTAATGTCGGCATCGTGTCTGGGAAAAGGTCTGAAGAGGACGTGTTTCATTGATGATAAGCTGCTCCTTTATTTACTGTGCAATTATAATAATGCATCGCACAATCTGATGCTGTCAGCCAATCAGAGTCCAACGTCTGGAATGTCTTTAAAGAAGATCTCCTCTAAATCTCTGGTATTAACATCTGTCCTGAGTGGTCTGGTCAGACATGTACGCCCCAGTGTGTCCTGCGTTCTGATCCAACCCCATTCGGAGGTGGTCTAATACAAACACCGACCATCTTGCTCATTTGGAGTCTGCGGTCCCGCCGTTACACCCTCTCGACCAATCAGGAGTCGGTCTCAGCTGTCAATAATGATGTTTCAAACTAAGTAGAACCAAACTTATCCGAAAAATAAACCTCAGAGTGATAAGAACCACCTAACAGGATTAACAAGCTTTGAGAGCCTCATGATTTATCTCTGGGGAAATCCCAACCTCAGGTCTCGCTTCACTCCTTTAATCACTGTTTGTATTCCCAACCCGTCGCCATGAGCACGTCCACTCTCATCACAAGCTACAGTTTATATAATTATAACAAAATATCTGATTTATTAAAGAAGGGATGATGTCTGTTTCTGTACAAGAAGCTTCTTTCACTCACTGTGTCGAGGAGAGATTGTTATCACTCCGCTGTTGTTGTTGTGTCAGGAGTGGTTGTGTCTCTGTTGACCTTTTTCAGCTTCATCTATCTATCTATTCTCTATCTATCTCTCTTCTATCAATATGTCTATCTATCTCTCTCTCTCTCTCTCTCTCTCTCTCTCTCTCTCTTTCTATCTATCTCTCATCTATCTATCTCTCTCTATCAATATCTATTCTCTCTCTTCTCTCTCTCTCTCTCTCTCTCTCTCTCTCTCTCTCTCTCTTCTATCTATCATCTCTCTCCTCCTATCTATCTCTCTCTCTCTCTCTCTCTCTCTCTCTCTCTCTTCTATCTATCTATCTCTCTATCTATCTATCTCTCTCTCTATCAATATGTCTATCTATCTCTCTCTCTCTCTCTCTCTCTCTCTCTCTCTCATCTATCTATCTATCTCTCTCTATCAATGTCTATCTATCTCTCTCTCTCTCTCTCTCTCTCTCATCTATCTATCTATCTCTCTCTTCTATGTTATATATCTCTCTCTCTCTCCTCTATCTCTATCTATCTATCTATCTATCTCTCTCTATCCTATCTATCTCTCTCTCTCTCTCTCTCTCTATCTCTCTCTCTATCTCTCTCTCTCTCTATCTATCTATCTATCTCTCTCTCTATCAATATGTCTGTCTATCTATCTCTCTCTCTCTCTATCTATCTATCTATCTATTTATCTCTGTCTGTCTGTGTAGGTGTATATTCTAGTATAATACTCTGTAATACAGTGAATATTGTGTACATGATTTATTTGTGTAATATTTTGTCTCCCTGTGTTTGGAACAATAAAGTTGATTTTATGTGACCAGGGTCTCCTCCTGTGCTGAACACGGCCCCCTGGCGGCAGGTGCGGGTAGTGCCGAGCAGAGGCTCAGCCCCCTGGAGCTTCCTGAGGACCGGACCGATCCTCTGCTTCTCCCCGCTGCTTCCTCCTCCACGCACCGCCAGCTGCGGGACTCACTCCGCTGCAGCCGCTGGGTACACCATCAGCCACGGGAATCGAACCTGCACCGCCAGGGACAGGTGAGTGTTGTTGTGTTGTGTTCCTTACAGTCCTGTGTCAGACGCAGTGTGTAACAGTGTGTTGTACCTGGTGACCAACACCATGATAAACAGTGCTGGTTCCATAAAGAAACACGGAACACGCCCTGGATCTGCTGCGGGAACAACTTCCTCCGAACTGCGGTCACATCCACGCACTCTCCCGCACCGACTCCTTCCCTGGAGCCGTCTCCGTGTTCATTCATGGCCACACTTCACGTCCGCTTCACGGCCACTTCCGTGTGTTTCCGAGCCTCGAACTCCCAGAACCAGCGGAGGACAGTCCGCGGTGGTCCTCCCGCCGGACCGGAGCCGCAGTACCCGGCTGCCGAGCGCCGCAGCCCCGCAGGGAGCCGCAACCTGCTGCAGGAGGCTCCACAGCCGGATCCCTTTAAAACACAACCCGCTAAAAACAAAGAGGGGTTTGAACCAGTTCTTCTAACGTGTTGTCAAAGTGAAGCAGAGGGAGCGGGTGAGGGGAGGCGGGAGGCCACGGTGACAACCAGGGAGTTTCCTGGCTCCAGCCCCGCCAGCCTGCCGGGTCACAGGTGGGGGCAGGCCGGGTAAACCTGCTCCGGAGCCGCCCGGAGAAACTTCACACAAACCGGTTATAACGTAGCACAACCTCCGCCTGTTTGCTCCAGTGTGTCACCGCAGCACTTTATTACCTGTGTGACTCACCAACATGGAGAATAAGTCAGTTTCCTCCATTTAAAATAGATCTGAACAGGTGCTACTGCTGCACATATATATGATTTATGATTTAATAACCTAAATCTATCTATCTATCTTTCTATCATTATCTATCTATCTATCTATCTATCTATCTATCTTTCTATCTATGTATTTATGTATCCATGCATCCATCCATACTTGCATCCATCATATATAAATACCAATTATATCATTTTAATTTATGCAATCTATACAATATATAATATTGTGTAGTTTGCCATTTACTTTAATGTATGATGAAGTGTTTCAAACTGTCCAGGACCTTGAAGGACCAATGCTGACCAAGAGTCGGAGCCCCGCCTCCCAGCAAGGTGTCCTAAAGGCATTTTTTAAATTTCCACTGACAGATATTTAACAGATTAGTTATTTCCAACTCTACTTGTTGATAATAACAATATTAACACGATGAATGGCTTTATCACCTGAAAGTTAAAATCAGATTATTCTTAACTGAGGACCTCATTGAAAGCGTGTGTGACCTGCACTGTGACTACACATACATCTAACTATAAATACACACAGCTTATCTCAGATCTGTGTAGCTGTGTGAGGAAGCAGTGCACGACAGCGTGGGCTGACATTAAACTGTGTCTGGAGCAATGTCTTCCCTCCATAAATTATGCAAGGGCGTCGTTATCGTACGGACTTTTATGTTCTGGAGGAACAAGCATCCGAATGTTGTGTGATTCCGATTCCTCTTGGCCCCCCCGTCCCAGGAGAGCGGCTCTGGTTTGCGTGACAGCTGCAGATAATATTGACAGCGATGATGAGAGCGGCTGTCAGGAGCTCTCAGATGTGAGGTGTGTGTGTGCTTGAGTTTAGGGAGCGTGTGCTACTTACTAACATGGGGGTGCTTGCTTGCAGAGCACGTAAAAAAACATTTGATTTGACTCGTTCCAGGGGGAAAAAGAATGTGGACATCGAAGTGATGTTTATTTTTTATTTGGACGTGGGAGTTTTTCCAGACACGTCACTTGTGGCCTCGGGGCGGTGAACTGCAGCATGTGAGTCAACTCCAGCAGCAAACTGCCTAACGTGTTGCTATGGGGATCAACTTGAGGTGTAGTGTAGTTTTTCTTGATTTTGTCCAAGGGTCAGACTTTGATACCCCTGGTTGTGATCAACAGCTGGTTTATCTCCTCACCACCAGTGACCCACGTCCTCTGGTTGCCTGGTAACAGCAGCACATCAGGTTAAGGTCAGATGTGAACAAGGTGTATGAGTCTGTGATAGTCGGACCTCCCTCCCTCACTGCAGGTGGATGCTTGTGCAGTGATCGAAGGTGTGTTGGTCAGTAATAAGCAGCTGTTGTTGTTGCTCTGTGTGTTTTCACCGACACATGGGATGGAATTCCTCAGACAGAAAGGCCCTCATTCACTCCGTCATTGACAGCAACACTGCGAGCATGTGACCGGCCCTAACTTCCACACCGACTTGTCATGTTCCCTCCCGTCCCGACTTGTCCTGTGACCGTCGCGCTGCTGCCTCCTCTCTCGTCGGAGTGAAATCATTATTCTGCATGAGCCGGTTGGTGTGAGGAGATGTGTTATCACGGTGATAATAGAGGCAGTGCCACGAGGGCGTCATGGTTACGGAGGGAGGAGGCCGAAAGGTGGGGGGACAGACGAGCGGGGGCACGCTGACGAATTAACCCAGGAGGCTAATTTCATTTTTACGATCGATCAAAAACAGACGTGATCTGCAGATTGTGCTAAATGTCAAGTCAGAGCTTTTCCACCCAGGAAACATACATCGTATAATACTCCATTATCTCTAAATGCTGATGAGCTTTTAATTGCATCAACGGTCATTACTCCAAGACCATTTGTTGTCAACTAACTCAGGCCTGGTGATTCCAATCAGGGCGCAGGAGAGAAGCGGTGCTTTTTCTAAACATTTGTCTCTTAGTCACAGATTGGATTATTCTCTAAAAGGAGAGGAACAGTCGTTGTGCTGGAATCAAAGATGTGGAATAAAAGGCTGTGGGACTTTAGGATTAATCACTGCTGAGTGTCAGTGAGCTGCAGGGGGCCTCTCTTCTATTCTGCTGAAAAGGAAGAACGGATGAGCGACTTGCCTGAGAGGAGGTTTGGAATGAAAACATCACGGGTCATTTTCTCTGGGTCGTTAGATGCTTAATTTGCTGTTTCACACAGAAAGTGGAAGCACTGTTTGTGCTCCTTGCTTGACTCCTACTCAAGTGTTTCTTCAGAAGATCAGAAGCAGGGCAGCGACTCAGAGAAGCTCGCTTAACGCTCACTGTTCCTCTCTTTGCTAATTTCTTCTTCTTCTTCTTTATGTTGGCAGTCTAGATGCTGATGCTGCACCTTTTCCAGTGCGACATCATGACGTGCATTGAACTTCTGGGAGTTGGCGCATAAACATCCATGAATGTTTGTGTATTTACTGACCTTTACATCTTTGGAGCAGCGTGCAACTGCAATTTTTGATATATTGATATAATTATAATTATCGTGCAACAGTACAGTCCTTCCTTTATCTCCACTGTTTACGAGCTTCCATGGTTTTATTCTCTAAATTGGACATGAAGGCGACTCTCCCTCCTTTGTTTCCCTCTTTTCTCCAACTCAAAAGCAACCATGCATAATCTTTTGACTCCTGATGTCTCACATGTTCCATTTACTCCACAAAACATCTCCTCCACAGCTCGGGTGTCAACGTGTTGGTATGTTTATATGTCCACATCGGCCACTGACTTGAGTCTGGCCGCGTGGCGCCGCTCGCTGTGTTTATTGGACGTGATGTGAAAGGTGCAGCGGAGCGGTGCTGATCGGTGTCCGCTGGCTGACAGCACTTGTCTTGTGGCTGCAGTGTAAAGTTGCTCCAGCTCTCTGCTCAGAGATGGAGCTATGTTCTCGGGGGCTGTTTACCTTCGTGTCCAGGAACCTGAATGTGGATTCTTCGCTCAGTTCTTCACTCCTGTTCAGTTATGTCGGGACATTTGCGTCTTTACAGTTTTATTTTCTGTAGCTGAAAGTCATAACACCCTGGTGCTATGTTCAAGGAATTTTTACGACAGTGTTGGCACTCAGAAAATTCTCAAAATGTATGAAATGATCCTTCATGCTTGAGTCTCCTCTCACGCTGCTTGCTGCCACTGTTTACCAGGACAAGCAGACAAGCCGGCAGCTCAGCAGGGGTCTGGGATTACTGTGAAGAACCTGCCATGGCCCCCTCCCACCCAGTCACAGGGATTTCTATTTCAGCTTTGGATTCTCCCTGCAAACTTGAAGTGGTTCCGCTTTCCAATTTCCCCCGGCATGGCAAAGACAGAAACCACTTGTGAGAACACCCGCGTATCCAGTTTCATGTGAATATAGAGCTCAGGGCCAGGCCTCTGGACGGGCTGGCTCAGTGTGAAGCATCTGAAGTAGTTCGAGATGAAGTGTGAAGATAGCGAGTCCTGCTTGTTAAGAGGAGAAGCACTAAAGTAGGAAATAATCAATCAGCTTCTAACGCGGCTGCACTCTGACTGAACCTGGACCACGCACTCATTCAACCCTATTAATCCCTCATTTAGCCACATGCCCTTCTTTTAAGAGGATTAACCAGGTGATGGAAATGCCTCTGTGATGGTGTCCAGCTTGTTTAGCAGCCGCTAGTTAACAGGTGAATTCCTGCAGTAGAGCAGAAGGCCTGGGTTAACAGCTGGGATTTTATCCCACAGTTTTAAAGTGTGATGCTTTGGCAAATATTCGCTTTCTTGAAAGATGACAAGATTTAAGAGGTTTCGGTGATAAGGGCCGACGCTGATTTGCCATAAATAAAACTGTGATTTACACGTCATGTCCTGCCTCTTGCTGCTCTGCAGGCTCCACCCCTCGCCTGGATGTTCCGGACATTTCCCTGTTGTTGTGAACGAGTCTGACTCGGACAATCTCCTGCCGTGTTCTTCATGGGTCACAGACAAACTCTGGAAAATGTACTTTTCCACGATCGCTCAGGATCAGCCACGCCGCTGCTGGTGAGACTGCAGAGAACCAGCGGAGGAAGCATTTGTCAGCGTGTGAGGATGATTCAGGTGTTTGAAATGATTTGCAGAATGAGAATATATAAATATGCAGCTGCGCAACCTTCAAAGCATTTCCAGGTATCTGTGACAGTCATGCAATCATGCATGTACACACACACACAGATCTGCTGACACCACACTCCTCAGAAGTGGGTCATTCTAGATGTTATGTGCTACAGTGTAGTTTGGACCGAGTGATGTGTGTGTTTCCCTCCAAGACGCAGATAAGAAGTGTAGTTGCTCTGAACGACTCCTTTTCTTCCCCCTGGGGTTGTGAATGCAGAAAAGCAGGGGCGTCTTGAAAGGGAGACGATTTGATCAATTGCTACTGGAGCCATAAATCAGCCGTAAATCTTTGTGTCTGCGCCGGGAGCCAGGCCTGAGAGATTCAGTGCAGGTTTCACTCAGGACGATAAACTGCAGCTTCTCGCCACGTCTGACTTTTTCTGTTGTGAAGTTGAGAAAGCTTTAAAGAGTAGAAGAACAGAAAGAAGTAGAAGCAGCTTGCAGGATTGCTTCAGTCTTCACCTTGAAAACTTAACAAAGACATGAAGCTTGGTTCAGACTTTCAGGTGTTAGATCCAGTCTCCTGTTTTATATCAGCTCCCCATCAGGGTTGCGGCTGTGTAATAGATGGACAGACTCAAAGTGCTTGTGTACAGGGGACTGAGCACATATTTGATTTAGGTATTTTGAGTTGGTGTATTTCACGTTTACCATTTTCCATCTCGCCCGGAGGAGCCTGAAAGGTTGTGTGTGTGTGTGTGTGTGTGTGTGTGTGTGTGTGTGTGTGTGTGTGTGTGTGTGTGTGTGTGTGTGTGTGTGTGTGTGTGTGTGTGTGTGTGTGTGTGTGTGTGTGTGTGTGTGTGTGTGTACCTTACACAAGTGTATTTACAACACGCCTGAAGCTACTTGTGACTCACATCTCTCATTCTCTTCCTCCCACAAGAGGGGGTACTCAGACATGTGCTTTTAATCTGACAGAGCCAAATTTATCTCATTCAAACACAGCTCACTCTGACCTCACAGAATCAAGAGCTGTCAATAAACAGCCAGTATTTTCTCCTAATGCAGCTTTCACCCCCCCACCTGCTGCAGGGAGCGATGTTTTCTATGATAGTAAATGTGAAGCGTTGTTGAATGTTTTAAGCACTGTTAGAACATGCGTCTTCATGGTATAGTGACACAATTAAGTGTTGAGGTAAAACAAGGACATCAGCTCTGTGCATGTCCTGTTATTGTAGTTAACATCACAGAGACACCTCCACTATTAAGGGTATTTTATTTTCACAGTTTGCTCGTCAGTCTCAGGCTCAAATCGTCTGCTGTGAGTCAGAACAACAGTCGTCAGCCACGTGGGAATAAGAGCAAATTGCTGTTTGACTGCAGCGATGATTCATTTACCTGGAACACTGAGCTGGAACGAAGCCCCCTGAGAGCCGCTGTACGGAGGAGAAGCTGATTGTGATGCAGCCGCAGATGAATCCAGGCCCATAAGCAAACTTGTGTTTGGCAGGTGCCAACAATACTTTAGTAAAAATAGATGTGATGCAGAAAATAAGTGATTGAGTCTGTAATGCTCTTGTCTGTGCCAGACACAGACAGACGTGGGCAGTTTTCCCAGACATCCCACGTTTTGAATTTAAATTCTCTGTCTTCTCCGCCCTCCAGGTTGATGTCTCCTCACCGAGCGCCCCCAGGGTCGCTTTCAAGCCTGACTGCTGATCGCTCGCCACCTCTGTTAGCCTCTTGAGCGAGTCGATTGGTCGCCCCCAGCTCAGCGAGACAGCGCACAGGTTCCGCTGAGCCCTGCCTGGGCAGGACTGCTCCACCATGGACACTGAGTCCACCTACTCGGGCTATTCCTACTACTCTGGACGCTCCCGGGGTTCCCACAGGCATGGGTAAGACTTGATCCTGCTAAATAATTCAGTTTCCTTCCGTCTGCTTCTACCTGCAGGGCTGGAGGGTTTTATGTAGCGTACGGTTATGTCATTTAAGAGACTGCTGATCTGTAGCTGAACTTGCACGTCGCCCTGCAGGGCACAGAATGTGTGCAAACATCCAGATGTGCTGAGACCATTCACTAGTTTTTACGTATTTGCTGCAGATGTTTTACTTTATGTGAGTTTATCGTGATTCTAATTTGTGTGCCTGGGTTTTCTGCTTCCTCAACCTTCTCCGTCCACCTCCGTGATCCCCTCCTCTCTAGCTGAGCATGTGTGGGGGCCACAGCCCGTGTAGGCGCATTAATCTGTCAGCATTGAAATGGCTGTGGTTGACAGGCGTCAGGAAGGCAGTGGAAGACAGGTGCTGAAGAGGCCTGACTGACTGATGGCTCAGCGGATACGTTGAGAGCCCGAGTGGAGATGAGAGGAGGGCATTCCTGTTCAACAACAGCCCCTTCCTTGTCACGGGCGGCCCCCTCCAGCTCGCTCGCCATACATCTCCCCTGGTTCGCCGTGGCCGCTCCCACTCTCGCTGCCACCTGTTTGAGGGACTTTGCGTGGTCCTGAAACGTGACGCTCGGCCCTCAGTGCACGCCTGTCATCGTCTCCTCTCTCATGTCATCGGTCACTTTCTATCCCCTCTCTCTTTATCCTTCTCGCCCTCTTTACTCTCGTTCCTCTCGTCCTACCCTCGTTTCTTTTGCTCCCATGTGTCCATCGTGATATGAACGCAGCAGCTGCCCCCTTTCTGGCTGATTCTTGACCTCGTCTCTGTATCAGCTTCTCTCCTCCCACGTCTTGAATGGATTGGTCTCTACCCTCTTAGGATGCGGAGGCGCAGGCGTATCACTGGTTCCCCACTGGCTGGCATTCCCCAGGGCAGGAATGTGTCCAGTTAGCTCAAAGTAATGTGGAGCAAGAGTGGAATCAAAGATGAGGAGGGTGCGAGCTCCTGGTCCTTTATTTTCTCTGCTCTCTCAGCCTCTCAAATGAGTGAAATTTGGAAAGGGAGCATGCGGTCATCCACGCCAAACGCTTTTCACTCCCCTGCCCAACCGCTCTCACCATGACGGCTCCAAAGCAACCAGCTGGCGGTTTGATTCACACACACAAAAACTAAATTGGTGTCTTTGAAACCGCTCTGCTTTCCTCGTCTGAATCTTTTCACGCCGAGGTAGTGCTGCGCGTGAGTCTGTTGTCTAATTACACTGATGCTGGGATTGGGAACAGATTTAGGCATGTGTACAAATACACACACACAAGAACATTACCCTGTATTGTGTTTGTGCATGTGTGAATTTATCAGATTATAATAGAAGAATTGAATCGGATTGGTTTGGATTTTCATTAACGGAAGTGGAGAGTTTGTGGATTTGGATATTTCCTACTTTACATTTTGCCCCCATCATGTTCCAAGTAATCATCAACTAGTGTCCAAGATAGACACATGTTCCTGTGGTTCTGCAGTAAGAGCAGAGAGCGGCTGCTCTGTCTGTGGCCATTCAAACTGAATTAAGAGCTTGTTTAATCACTGCTTAACAAAATAGTCTTTTCAGTACTGGTATCGTACTTATTCACCTTTTTTATTCTATTCCTTATTTTAATCCACTCAGATGAGCCTGATCGCTGAGTATTGAACCAAATCCTGCATCTGCCACTGTCAATTTTTTGCATTTCAATGATTATTAAATAGCAAATCACGTATTAGCAGCCGCTCATGTGGAAAATTGGTTCATTTAATGGGTAAAGCTCCAATTATAGAGCAGCACGCAGCATATGCGCAGGACTTAGTGTGTAATTTAAGATAATTCAGTCATATAATTTATAGGTTCCCAGATGAAAGTCCTCTTAGAGAATTTAATGTTCAGTTTTTATTGACTGAATTACTCTAATTCTGTAATAAAACAGAAACTTTTTGGTCTCGCTTCGTGAATTTGTTTGTGGTCGGCAGATATTGTAGAAATGAAATAATCATTGAAAGCGATAATGACAAACACACCCAGTTTATTAAAGATGAGGATTTGAAGATTTTCTTTGTTAGATAATATACTTAACTGAGTATCTGTTAGTTTTGGACGACTGGGAACAAAAACATGACACTTGTGAAAATCTAGATTATTATCAGCAGTGAAACCAGTGATCAGCATCCGACTGCAGTCCTGTTTGTGTAATAACTAGGTCTGGCCTGAGCTGTGGGGACACGGTGGTAGTTTGACAGTGGGAACGTGTTATTTGTCTCTGGAATGTGTCACCTCATTGTCGTGTTACATGTATGAAGCTGATCCTGGGCAGCAGCCGAGCCACGGGGCCGCTCCTCACACCCAGAGCTGCTTCAACCTGGTTCACATCACACGTCCTCCAGCCGTCACCATGACTGCTGGAGCTTATCGGACACTTTAAAGTAGCAAAGGCCCCGTTCAGACGTGGACATGTGATCACCCAGGACGGATGTTGACACCAGGTCGGACCAGTCATTGCTAAATTTGCAGCCGAGGATGTTTTCTTTTTAAAATGAGTTTGTGATTAAGAGAAATGTTGAAACCCTGAATATTATTTACCGGTTTGAGACGACGAGCTGAGTGTGAGGGTGGTCATTTTTGATTTGGCCTCCTGACCCCTCCGAGCTCTGGAGCATTGACACTAAGCTCCGCAGGCCACAAACAGAGACCAAATTGGACCGTGGACACGTTGACGTGCCGAGCTGGCTGTGTTTCCTCAGCAGCCTCCCTCTGTGTGGAGGTGGAGACTGTGATCACGGCCGCTCTCATCCTCAGGTGTTCGGTGGAAATGGCGCTCTCGCAGCCTAATTGGCAAGACCCTGCCCCACTTTTGCCAGGCAGCCCCCTTCCCCAACCCGCCTCCCCCACAATCCTCACGGCTCCAACAAGCCTCACCCGATTCAGGGATCCACGCTGGAAGTCAAATTCCATTAATCAGATCATGGCGCGGCGCACTGTTGGAATACCAACGAGGCGGCTGCATGCTAATGAGGCAGAGGGAGTCTGTGGGAAAGGGGGGAGACGGAGGAGAAGGTGTGTTGGGACTGAGGTTTCTGTGCAGTGCGATCGCCCCAGAAGCTTCCTGGGGGGAGAATGAGAAAGCAGGCCGGGGCAGAGGGGCTGATCTATTCAAGCCGTTCCCCACAGGTTCTGCTTGTGCATCTACAATCGCTTCTCTCATTTCAAAATGCTTTTTGTGCTCTTTGTAAATCTGTCGCACTTAAATCGTCTTTGCAGCTTTTTCTCACACACTTTCCGTCACGCCAGCTCGGTGAGAACCAGGTGTTCCCTCACCTTCTTGTTCTTGACGGCAGCGTGTCAACCACACTCTGCCTCTCTATATTAGAATCACTGCTCTGTGCTCGTCTCCTCCCAGTTCCCCCCCCTCCCCAATTAATAATCCTAATCAGTGACAACCGCTGACTGATGATCTCTCTCCCTGGAATAACCATTGCTGCAGTAGCGCTGATAGCTCTAATAACATTTATCGCAGTAATGATGGCTGTAATATATTTGAAAGGCTTACATCCACTTCCCGGATGTATTAGATCACATTATGTGTCTCTGTCGCTGGAGGAGGTTTCTGCTGGCGACTGGAGACTTTCTCTCCCTGTGTGAAACGTTTCTGTCGCGACTTTCTCGAGGAAATCGTGTCCACATTCTAAAGGAAGTACAAGAATAGTGTCGGAAAGCAGACTGGTCAACACCCTCTAACACTTGGAATCAATTCAGCTCTATTATACTGGAACATATCCACTACTGTCACACTCTCATACATCATACTGATGATTTACTGATTCCCCTGCAGGCAGGATATCCTGTTCATTATGGTTATGGGCTGTTATGGTGCAGGATGCATTTAATTCCAGTTTGTCGTCTATAGTTCAGTATTTATGAGGAACTTTTTAGACTTGTCACACTTTGTCACCTTACTTTGAATAGATGAAAGTTCTTCTCAATATTTGTATTAACAAACGATCACATGAGGATGTATAAAGCTCTGCTGTACGGAGCGTGTGTGGCTCGTCCAGTGTGTGAAATGTTAGAAATCTGTGGTCATGTCTACGGTCTCCCACGTTTTTAATCAGCTAAGGCTTGAAAACCCTCTAAGTGTGCAGCAGGCAGCCAGACATTCCCTCGGGGGTTTGTGGAGACCACACCTGAGGCAGAAGGAGAATGACTATTCAGATGTCTACAAAATAATGCTCGTGTTGCCCTGTGTTTGCTCCAGTGTCTCAATGGAGAGCTTCATGCAAAACACCCCTCCTGTGTTGTGTAAATTAGATTAGTTTCACTTCTGTGTAATGTCACTCCTACAAAAGGAGTGATTACTGTGAAACAAAATGCTCGGAGGCAGCAGGAAACTCAATTAGGATTTAACAAAACAAAGAGAACAGCATCTGTAAAGATCCAGTTCTACGTTGCAGCTGCAAAGGAACCACATGACGTCTTCTATTCATCTGATGCCCACCATGTTTGTCCAGTAATAAATATAAAAGTCATGGCTGTGATCACTAATCTGATGAATCGATTTGATTTTGGTGATTGAAGGTCAAAGGTCAAGGCCACGCAGACCTTACATACAGGTTTTTTGCCTGATGCTTAATCTCTTTAGGAAATATTTAGTATTTTATATCTGTATCAGATCTTTTCTTTGGGGTCTGTCTGTCCCAGTTTCCTCCAACAGCTCTCAAAGCTCCAATACAAATTTAAATATGAGGCATTTAGCAGTGTAGCAGTGTGTGTGTGTGTGTGTGTTCTGTTAAAAGTATAGAATACTGTATGTACCATGTTCAAGATGTCAGCAGCCGGAGGGGGAAGGAGACAGATGAGGGATTAACTGGGGCTGCTGAGCTCGTCTGTGGTAATGGAGCTGCAGAGTGGGCACGGCGCCATGTGCCCATGGTGATGCTGGAGCGGAGGATGGGGAGACCCAGCGTTCACGCTCCGCACAGATTAGGGCTGTAAGTGCAGGGGTCAGTCTGGCTAATGGAGCTCATATGTTAGGGACGGAGGGCCTGGTAGAGACAGTGAAGTGGGGAGGGGTAAGTTCTCCACAGGGGGCAGCTCTGGTCTTATCTGACTCAACCAGCCACTGCCGGCTTTCACATTGTCCCTGATCCCTCAGTATGTTCATATACACTATGTAACTCTCTGTGTCTTTCTGCAGGCTTGTCTCTGCTGCTTTGAATGTGTCCATTTTTTTTATCCTGTCCCCTGAGAACCCCACAACTCTCTACATCCAAGAGGAACCCTTTATGTCTTGTGGCTCGTGATTTCTCTAACCATCATTTTCTACTCTTTTGCTCTTTCTCTCCAGGGAGCGCAGCCGGGACCGCCACAAGCCGCGCAGCAAAGACAGCCGCTCAGAGAAGTCTGTGACAATCAACACGCCGCCTGCAGAGCCGCTGCTGGGGGACTCGGCTGTGAGGGGGGAGCAGGTCCAGGTAGGGCGGAGCATAAATATCACATAAACACACACATGCCTTACAAAGCCAGAAGACACGTATACACAATGACCCACAATTACTGAACAATGTTCCCACAAGTTCCCTCAAATGTAGGATACGATTATACTGGTTTATCCAATTTCCAAAGGATTTGGAGCACTGGAGATTTATCAGTTACTAGTCAATAGGAGTTGGAATGATAATTGTGTTCATCAGCCTGGGCTGGGACAGGCCATCTGGTATTTCCACAGGGCCAGTCCACTTTTGGCGAGGTCTGGGCCGTCACTTTCAGGAAATCTATTTCAACAGGATATGGATGCAGCAGATTGCTTCTCTAGTCAGTGCAACTTTGCTTTATCCCATTACCCATGTTTGACTGCAGGGGGTCAAGTGTTCAGAACGGTCCAGTGCAGGATGAAGAGACGGCCACAAGGACCCCCGCACAAGTGGACCAGGCCAAGCCACAACAGGGGCTTTGCTGCTCTTTCTGTTATTTCAGTCAGACTTTTATTTCTCTATATGCAAGATCAGATGGATTATGTGATAGATTATTTGGTCAAAGAGAAATATAAGGTATTCATTATTTAATATTTGGGCTGCTGCAGTCAAACTCTATCACAGCTCTTGTTTCAGCAGCTCCATCAGGATGTGTTTTGGTTTGTCTACTGACTCATGTTGAGATGAATACACCAGACAGTGGATGCTTGTTGGAGTGATATAAAAGGCAGAGCAGATAAAAGACAGGTGGATCAGATAGCAGCGTGTTATCTGGGCAGGTTGTGCTGCAAGCTGGCATGTTTAGACCTGAAACTCCTGGTAGCACTTCAGGGGTTTCAAGTTCTTGGTCCAACAACATGAGTAACAGCTAATTTGTGTTGTTGAGGCAAAACATGACAGCTTTCGATCCCTTTACTTTATTTGTGAAATAGCTAAATATATTTCAGTCTGACACTTTTCTGTTGAGCGTAGTGATTTAAGAATGTAGATTTGAAACTTTCTATCTTAATATTCAAAAGCTTTTGTCTGAGCGGATGCAGTTTATTGTTCAGAACCATCCAGATGCTTTCTGATATCTAACTAAGAGGAGGGACTTCATTGCATTTTGATGAGCAGCTGATCTGTTGTCTGTTTCGTGAAATGTGGGCCGTCGTTCCTCCTTCATGTTCAGAGAGCAGGAATTTTAACGACTCGCTGCTGGCAAGGCTCACGTGTATTTAATGAAAGATGAGATGGAGATTTCAGCACAGTTTCAGCCTTGGCTTAACCAAGACAAACAACCGTCTGGCACTGTGGCCTTCATCAAGTGCTCCGCTTAACCCGCTGAAGGGAGAAGACGACAAACACAAACATGCACAGACAAACCTACATGCACCATCGTTTACTGACCTACTTGGCGCTCACTTTCCCTTGTGGCAGGACTCGATGGCACTGCCCGTGTGACTGTGTGTTGTATTGTCTGCGTCTAATTTTGCCACATGACAGGATTTGCCACAGAGCGCACAGCCATCCTTACTATTCTGCTCCTCATGTCTTATTCATGCTGTGGCCTGCAGGAGTGCTGCTGACAGGGTGGGGAGGGTTTGGCTTTAGTTGGAGTAATCAGGGCCACCAATTCTACTGAGAGAGGGGGGCTCAGCACAAATCCGTATGCTGTGTGTGTGTGTGTTTGATTTAGCATTCCGGTCTGCCGTCTCACATATGCTCCTGTGTGAGTGCGTCAGTCTCGTCTGAGACTCTGACTGTGCAGTGCTGCGCTCATTACTCCACTGCTGGGACTTAATCAGAGTCTTGGCTGACAGAGCAGCACATCGCTCCGGGCAGGGATGTCCTCACAATCCAGCACAAAAGTTTCTCATGGCTGTGATGCTTCTGTGAAGCCGCCCCACATGAATTCTAAAAGAGGAGTGTTTGCTTCATTCAGAGAACTGCTCAGAGGATTTACCTGCTGTTGAGACACACTGTTGTTTCAGACGTTTTCAGACGTAAACTCAAAATGTCAGGGAAATTGGGTCCGGTCATTTTCCAGAACAGAAGATTGTCAGATGTGTGAAGATAGTTGATCATAACCCAAAAGGAGGCCGGGCTGTATGTGAATGTGAACATTACACTTCAAGTGCTCGTTCGTCACTAACGTCTCAAGGTGGGAACGAGTGGTACCAGTACATGTCTTTCACAAGTCTGCCTTGGCCTTATTGAGCTGGTGTGGGGCTTGTGAAGGACAATGGAGGTGAGTATAACCTGGACTCACACTAAGTCATCTGAGTAATTAGGTCAGTTTGCCCTGCTTGTATTGTTGTGGGTAACTGGATATCGGAGTGGATAGAGCGATTGGAGTTCGCTGCAGCATGCCAGCTTTGCAGCTCAGGAGAATGTTGTGGTGTGGCATTGTGTGAGGTGTCAAACAGGAGAAACGTGATCTGTTGAAACCATAAAGAATTCTCTGAGTATTAGCACGTACCTCTCTCCTGCAAGTGAGGGAGAGAAAGTAGAGCTGGGATTATTTTTGAGATGATTACCTGCAGATTTGAGAGAGAACCTTGTGTGATTGGGATTTGCCTCGGTGGATCAGCAGGGTGTGGCCACAGGTAGCTCCCGGTGTTGTTCCTGCACTCGAGTGAGAGTTCAGCTGGTTTCTGGCAGGGAAGTAGTGAAAAGGGATTTGGCTCCAGATGCACTGATGTTCTCACACCAACTTCTTGTTGCATGTCTCTAAAACATCAAATTTAAACTTTGACATATTTCCTCTGTTGCTACAGCACTTTGCTGGTGTTTTCTTCAGCCCAACTCAAAGTAGAGTTAAAGGGAACTTTATATACCAAGCTGCTGTTAATACTGTGACTGCAGTGTCCACATTCAATAGATTAAATAAAAAAACATGTCAGATTTTTGTATTTGTTTTATTTATAGCACAATTACAGCACCTTTTTCCTTTATAATGTTTATTTGACTTACAAAACCTTGAAGCTTAGGTTGCACAGAGTTTAAGGATATGAAGCATGTGAAGATTCTCCAGGAAATGACTTCACAGTGAGAAAGAAAGGAGGAGCTTTTCTATTGCGGAGTTCACAGGGTTAATAGTTCAGGGGCCACAGTGGATCTATGGCACAGATCATATATATTATATATGAAACGTCCATGTGATGATGACGATGAGAAACGTATAAGCAGAGTTGTGTCTGTTGTGTCAGCACGACGACACCACAGTGCTCACTGAGTCAGAAGCGATGGAGGGTGAGTGGTGCTGAGGCAAGAGACGAGTGCAGAATGAGCGGAGGATGCCCGGAGGGAGAGGGGGATAAAAGGAAGCGAGGGAGGGAGAGTGGAGGAGGAGAGAAGAAAGACATCCTTGGGTGGATGGCTCTGTCACCTCATTGGTTTGTTATTTGTTTACTCTCTCTCCCCCCTCATCTCTCCATCCATCCTTTTATCCCCTCTTCCCTCCCTCCCCTCTTCCCTCCCTCCCTCCCTCCCTCCCTCTCTCTCTGCCCCTTACATTATGTGGCAAGTGAGCGCACAGTCCCATACAATACCTCCTGAGGCATGATGGGAAATATTTTGATATAAAGACGGATGAAGCAGGGGGCCGTGCTGCAGATCAGCAGGAAGTCAGGGAGGTCTCACACACTCACACACTCTGGGATGGAGAGCCGTGGGTGTAGAGAGGATGTTTGCTGAGCGGAGGTAAAGTTTGGTGGTGGAGGATTTCAGTCCCTCGACAGTGATGGAGGTCGGAGATGAAGTGCTGCAGGTCTTTGAGGTTTATGAGGCGGTAGAGGAGATAAAGGAAGTGATTGTCACCACCATAGAAGAAGACTCAAATACTAACTCCACTCCAGTGGCCAGCTGTGGACCAGGGACTAAACCCAGTCAGGTAATCCAATATGTGGAGCTGTCCTGCTTTCTGTTTGTAGAAATCATTTGTGGTCTTTTCAAAGTGCTCCTTGGGGCCGTGTGATTAAATGTAGGAGGAGACACTGATGTTAACGCCACTGTTCTGAGCCTCACATCTGAAATGTACGACTTTTTAGTTTCATTCATTCTGATCTACAGTAACACTCAGTGTTTGTCGTGGGATACCCTTCAACTTTACAACTTGTAAAGCACCTTCTCACTGTGTTTTGAAAGGTGGTATATGAATAAACACTATTATTATCTTATATGTTTAACGTTTGAACCAGGAATACTACGTCTGAAGCTGGTGATGCTGCTCAGCAACATTCAAATTCACAACACGCCAACAGCTAAATGTCTGTGTGCCTCTTCTGGTTAACTGACATATCTGAACACAATCCATTTAAACCACCTTAATTTGCCTCTTTCATCGGCTGCTGCTCGCTTGTCAGCCTCTCATTGTCCCACACTCACTCGTCTATCCTGCAAATTAACCGAGGAAACTTTTTCTGCTTCCCTTCCTCGTCCTGACAAGTCCTTGGCAGCCTGGCTCGCTGTCCGCCGGCCTAAACAAAGGTGGTTTTAAATGGCTGTGCAGATGTCTTATGGGATGCACGCCTGCTGTGCTTTGCACACACACACTTTGCCTCCCAGGAGTGAGTGAAGTGCACTCGGCGAACAACACAAAACAGGCTTTTAGTGGACGTTAGATTTACGGTGCGAGACAATGGCTGTTGTTTATATTCTGGTGGAGAATGAAGGCAAGAATATTCTCCTGAAAGCTTTGTTAATGCACAATGGCTGACATTGCGTGCTACTGTTCTCAGCCAGTGAGCCGTAAATACCTGCATACACATGAAAACAAGCATCTTCTGCTGTGATGATGATCCCACTAATCGTTTTATGACTGTTCAGCTATTTGAGTTATTCAGTGGCTCAGGGCCCAGGTTGATAGGGAGTTGGCAAAGTGAACAGATCACAGGATTATACCAGTTCTTGTAGTTCCTTGATGTTTGATTGTAAGTTAGCAGGAACATTCAAAATGGATTAACTTGGGTGGTTCATTTGGCAGCTTTCACACAATTTCTCATCAAAACCAGCCTGAAGGCCTTTTGAGTGGGAGCCCAAACCGCCATCCCTTTAATCCTGTAATATGATGCATCCCAACCAGAACCCATGGGCAGTTCAAATGCTGCTCTGCTCAGCAGCGACTGTGTCGTGTTGCAGGCGTCAGTTTGCAGCCGCGTCTGAACGTCATCAAAGAATCACTCTAATCAGGTTGTCTGTCCGTCCGTCCCATTCTTATGGACACGATGTCTCTGGAACACCTTGAAGGAACTTCTTCAAATAGTTACAAACGTTCAGTTGGACTTAAGGATGACGTGATTTGATTTTGGTGGCAATAGGTCAAAGGTCAAGATCAAGGTGGCCTCACAAATCATGTTGTTGGCCTCTTGGACATATTTCAGCTCATTTCTTCAAAGTTTGACCAGTTGTCACTTGGACCTAAACATGAACTGATTAGATTTATTTCTGTGTGTGTGTGTGTGTGTGTGTGTGTGTGTGTGTGTGTGTGTGTGTCTGTGTGTCTGTGTGTGTGTGTGTGTCTGTTTGTGTAGTCCACCGCCGCTCTGTCACAAAGTCAATAAAGCAGTGATACACAATGACTGAGGGCAGTGTAATGAAACCACATCCATCTCCAGGATGAATCAAACCCTGTTCATGGACAGATTTGTCATATAAGCCCAGTTGTACTGTCATCGCTGAGTCATGCTGCCTTCAGGTCCTTCTCATAGGATCACGAATGAAGTCCAGTTATTCTTCCTTCATACAGAATCGTAACTATTCAAACTAAAATGGACTGATCCCTAAGGGATGAGGGGGGAAGTTTTTCAATGAGAGAATTTATATCTCTCCTCTCCTTTTTGTTTAGTGGTGTGTGAGAACACGTCATGTCAGATGTTTCCATTATTCAGCTGTTTACTTTCTACAGGAACGCCTCTGTAACTCCCAGCTCTGAGGAATCGCTTGTAAAACCTTGTCTGGCCTCGAATAAATCACTGCAGACGCAGAACAAGAATCGACCTGACGTGTGTTTAGTTTCAGTCTGTATTGTCATGACACACGTGTTGCTGTGAGCGGAGGATTTCACACGTCCCTCCCTCTCCGGCTCAGTGCCTCTCTTCCCTGTAATTGGCCGTCTTGTTATCGGACATTCGCTCCCCCTCTCCTCCGCTGCTCCTCTCAGTTTCACCTACTTTCATGTGATGAATGGGACTGTGCCTCCTGCAGGGCTGCTGGTACTGAACCAGGTCAGGGCTGTGCTGATTGGCTTATCCCAGGAGGAAATGTGGGTCGCCAATGTCTATTTTTACTTGTGTCGGCAGCGGGAAAGCCCAGGTAGAGTAGTACTGATCAAACAACAGCAATTCCCCAAATTGAAGCAGAGCACATGAAACGTGCTGCAGAGGCTGGTGGAGACATGAGGATAAGCAGACTTCACATGATTGAATTTACCTTGATGTGTTGATGCTATGTCCCTGATGATGGAGTTCTTCAGAGTCCAGTGTGGGATTCAGGCTGTAAAACAAAGGCAACGAGCGATGACTGCTCCAAGGCAGAGCAGCAGGACTCACGTCTCCCTCGGGTGCCCTCATGCTACATTGGGCTCAGGGAGACGCTCGTCTTTACAACTAATGCCTATTGATCTCCTCTGTAAAACACACACTTAGCATCAGCAGGTAGTTAGTGGTCCGACAGGATTAAGACCAGAGTCTGTCAACAGCTGCAGTCAGGAGCATCTACACTGAATTTTCATTTCACTTGTATATTATTTGTGTAGTGTTTCCTGTATATGAACAGACGTAGCTGTTTCCACCACAGATAGATGTCAGGTTCTGTCTCCACGGGGACGCGGGTACACTTTCCCTCTTTGACCTTCTGAACCCGCGTCGTGCATTCCACCGTCTGGTTTACAGCTCGTGGGCTGGGTCAGTCGTGATGCTCCACTCGGGCTGAATCTCTGCAGACAGTGGGACGAGTATTTACGACTGTGCATGTCATGTCAAAGGTCACATGAAACTGACACAGCTCTCGGTGCTGGACCTCATCAAAGGGCCTGTCTGGGGAAACCTATACCAACAAGTCATCTGCTCACATGTCAGCTGCTGTGAATGATAGTGCTGCAGTAAACTGAAATGTTACCTCGCGTTTAAGGCTCATTATATTTAGTTGATTGGGTTTTCTGCTACAAAACAAAATACTTTAATAATATATTTATAAAAAGATTCAGCAAAGTTTGACCTCATGGTCCTGCAGTAGATTATCTGAGGTTTTGACTGATGAACTCTTCATAGACTTTGTTCTGCTCATTAATATTTGATGTTATCAAAGAGAACTAGAGATTTGAAACTCAACACGAGGACACAACAGCAGCTGTGAAGCTAAGAGCATACCGAAGCAACAGGCGGAGCTGTAACCCAAACTGCAAAACCGCGGTGCTACAGTCAGGATCCTGAAACAAAGATTTATTAGGTCGCTTCACAAATACTAAATGTACTTGCACGTTTGAAAAAATTATTAAGTCTCTGTGCAAATATGTTTTCAGGTTGAGTCCATCCTAACGGCTCCAGACACAATTTTCTGTCCACACTTGACAGCTCTTTGTGTCCAAACCCAACATGAGCCTGATGTTTTCACGTAGACAACGTGACTGAATATCATTTAAAAGATTTGTCCGAACCCGCCTGGCTCAGGTATCCACATTCCACTTCATACATCTGTCCGTCCTGTGAACAAAATATCTAAAGAACGCCTTGAGGGAAAGTTCAGTTGGACTCAAGGATGAACTGATTACATTTGGGTGGCCTTGTGAACATAAGAGCGCCTCAAAGATGAGCTGATTAGAAGTTGTTGGTCAAAGGTCAAGGTCACAAAACATGTTTTTGTTTAACGTGATGTCTCAAGTCTGCCTTCAGGGGATTTCTTCACATTTTGACCAAAGATGAACTGGTTAGATTTCAGTGGTCAAAGGTCAAAGGTCCCAGTGACCTCATATGACTACAAATGTTTGTGGACTGAAACTACACTGGTTGGTGGAGGTTTACAACTGCAGTGATACTAGTTTACAGCTGTCAATGATAGAATGCAACACTGAGGGTCATGAATGTGTTTTTATTACGGCTCAGGGAAGTTATATGTTTCAGATCACGTCTGTCTGGGTAATATTTGTTAGTCAAACAAGTTTTAGCCTCGTTCTTTAAAATGATCCTTTAAAAAAGATATTGTAAAAAGTGGTTTCCAGGTTTCCTGTTCATTCTCCTCCAGCACATGAAGTATTGATATTGTGTGTAGCAGCGAGGAATCTATTATTAGTGTACACACACAGTAGCTGCTTTCAAAGACAAGCTAAGCATTCTGCCCGGATCCTTCTATTGTTCTGCTTCTTCTCTGCTGTTTTAACCCTGAGGCCAGTGGGATGTTCTCTGTCCCAGTGCACCATCCTCCTCCTCCCCCTCCTCCTCCCATCCCCCCCAGTTAAAACTGATCATAATGCATCTCCGTGACCCGGCCGTGATCCCTTCTCTGCTGGTGTGGAGCTAATGTCATTGAAACACCCTTAAAGTAGTGCTCATCCACACTGAGAATTACATTTTGGTAACGATGTCTTTGCCGTTATTGAATCCTCATTATCTGACCTGCTCTCACCGGCGGCGGCTGGCAGGGCGACGCTGGCGGCTTGTTATGACTGCAGTGTAAAGAGTCCTTATCTCTGTTGTTCTAATGGCTCTGCTCCGACACCGCTGACCTTCACTATCTGCGGATGCAGTCCGGCCCAGACGTCAGCATACAGCCCAGTGGGCAGCGCCCTCTGTTTGCTTTTTCCACTTCCCATCTTCTGTTCCTTTCTTTCTCACGTGCATGGAAATAACCTCGCTGGCTTTTGTTGAGCTGACGCTTCGGTGAAAAGCAGAACACTGTTATAATGCAACGTCACTACATGACATCCAGAGAGAGGAAAATGTTGAGGTCAGGGCAGTCCACTCACGTAACACTTTTATAAATGTGTCAGTTCATTTTGTTTGTAGAGTCATTATTTAATAATCCAGCTCATGATAAGAATGTGTCATAATTTGCAGAAATAATTTAGTTGCCTCAATACTTTTTAAAAAGCTAGAAATTATACAAATATTTAGCTTAAATCTGATCTTAAATCAGTTTCTTGTTTCCTCCTTCCCTCATGTCCAGGATGACAACTGGGGCGAGACCACCACAGCCGTCACCGGCACATCAGAGCACAGCCTCTCTCAGGAGGATATCGTTCGCATCACCAAAGACCTGGAGGACAGCGTGGGGCTCGACTGCCGCCGCTACTTCACCCTGACCCTCGCTGTGATCCTGGGGCTCCTGGTGTTCCTGACGCCGCTGGCCTTCCTGGTGCTCCCCCACCTCCTGTGGCCGGAGAAGCTGCTGAGCTGCGGCACGGCCTGCGAGGGCCTCTTCATCTCCGTGGCCTTCAAGCTGCTCATACTGCTGCTGGCCGTGTGGGCCCTCTTCTTCAGGTCGCCACGGGCCGGCCTCCCGCGGGTCTTCGTCTTCAGGGCGCTGCTCGCCGTGCTGGTGCTGCTCTTTGTGGTCTCCTATTGGCTGTTCTACGGAGTGAGAATACTTGAATCTCAGGTGAGCGATCCTTGCTTGTAAGTGCACACTTAAGTGGAAACTCAAGGGACTCTACAGACATGTGTGCAGTGGGAGACGTTTCAGACACATTTATTTTTAATGCCTTTAAAAGCTCAACAAAATCACACAACCAAAACACAGATATTTGGCTTCTCCAGGGCCGTGTGTTTACTGTGAGTCATAATTTAAAATGCCTGTTGATCGCTCATTCAGAATTCACACACACACACACACACACACACACACACACACACACACACACACACACACACACACACACACACACAGGAATGGCGGGGGGGTCTAGAAAGCCTGCCATCCTTTGAAAGATCTCTAAATATTCATATGCTCTACATCTTGTCTTACATGTTCATGTTCTCTTTTTTTTACGCCCCAGGAGTATTTTATGCCTTATTTTATGTTTTGAAATATCTTTGCACGTATTAACTGTATTTGCATGTGGTACAAAGAGCATTTTTCTGAATTTTGACTTTTTATGCCCCCCACTTCCTCGCTGCCCCTGCAGGACGAGAACTACCAGGGAATCGTGCAGTACGCCGTGTCGCTGGTGGACGCTCTGCTCTTCATCCACTACCTGGCCATCGTCCTACTGGAGCTCCGGCAGCTCCAGCCCTGCTTCTCTGTGTGCGTCACCCGCAACACGGACGGAGAGACGAGGCAATACAACCTGGGACAGCTCAGGTGAGAAACAACAAGTGACATGACCTCTGTGCGTGTAGAGATGGAGGACAGAAGAAGTAGAGTTAGAAGGAGCTGCGTTGATTTGAGCCTGCAGGGAATAGAAAGGGAAACATGGGGGGATGAAATAGAGGAAAAACGAAGGATGTGTGGGTGCGATAAAGGGACAGACGGAAAGTGGGACACCTTAAGTGAGAGACGAGAAAGTACCAGAGAAATGACTGGTTTCATTCAGACTAGAGGAAGGAAATCGTCCAGGAAAGGTTCGCAAAAGTCAAGAAAGATGTGGGATGTGCCCGAAGGAAAGGAATGTTGATGAAGCTGAAACAGAGATGAAATGTTAAAACCAGAGATGGAGGAAAATGCAGCAGACAAAAAGGCTGATAGGGAGAGGAAACCGTGCCAGAACAACGGGAAAAAAGGCGAGGAAGACTTCAGAGCTGCAGACAGAGGGCGGAGAACAGAGGAAAGACCCAGGAGACCGGAGCACGGAGAAGAGTACGGGAGCGAGCCAAAGAGAGAATGGAGAAGGAGGGATTAATAGTTAATGGGAGGATAGTGTGTTGAAGAATCCTAAGATGTACGTGGGAATGAAAGAAAGGGATTGTGCGTGTGAGCGTACGTGTGAGAAAAGAAAAGCTCGGACGAGACCAGCCAGGTTTTTAACGACCTCACCGTCTCTGAGGGAAAACAGGAAGATCCCATTTTTAGCCAAACACAAGAGCTCTCCTGCTGCTCCCCGGGATCAATACACAGCCGCCAGCCTCACATGCCCCCCTGCTTATGAATAACTAATAAAAGCTGATGGATTTATAGATGACAGCTCTATGACAGGGTGGATGAAACATTATCCTACTTCTTTAGGGTA
This sequence comes from Hippoglossus stenolepis, assembly GCF_022539355.2. Lineage (NCBI taxonomy): Eukaryota > Metazoa > Chordata > Actinopteri > Pleuronectiformes > Pleuronectidae > Hippoglossus > Hippoglossus stenolepis. The sequence goes on along the minus strand of NC_061506.1, from coordinate 2,448,114 downwards.
GTGGTGATTTTGTAAGGTTTGTAAGTGTCCTGTCAGTATTTCAAGAGAAACTAAACCTCTTCTCTCAGCTGAAAACCAATGAACACAGATATTTACTCGTGTTTTGAAAGGATTCACGTCCAAAGTGCCTCAGTGGCTGCTTGATTTTGAGTTTTACTCTTCCCTTTTTTGAGGATTAATTGACATCACCACTCAGGCCTCCACTCTCTCTGCTGCTCCGGCCACCAGAGCTCCAGCTCCGGGACCACCAGTGCTCCACCACCCTAATCCCCACTTCAGGGGCTTCTGGAGGGCTAACGTCCTCCACTTCAAAATAGTCTGAGCAATAGATTGTGTGTCGCTCTCCATTTTTTGAGGCAGAATGCACCACCTCATAAAAGGTACCTCCCTCATGCAGTTAAGTCAGTCCACGATAATCAAGCCTTGCATTGTTTCCTGTTGGCAGAGACTCGTTGATTCGATGAATTGTTCCAAAAATGTGTAAAAACGATCAAAGTGCTGAAAAAGCATTGATTTAATTATTGATTTTGTATCAGTAGAAAGCGGGCAGACAAGTGAACGTGTGTGTAACGGTCTGGTTGGTGTGTTCGCTGGCTGCCTTGGGCGTGTTGTCCTTTGTGAGCGCTGCCATTCATCCCTGCTTGGCCGGCAGCAGGCCCGGCCTCGCTCTGTTGTCCGCCTGTGACTGTAAACACTCGGCTAATTAGCGCTCCCTGCAGACCGCGGTCGAGCATCTGGTCAGCCTGACACACCCGCATGGACACGCACAGACACACGTGTGTGTGCGTGGGTAATTGCACAATATACATGCAAATGATGCGCGCACATGTCGCCACAATCATGAACATGAATGAATGTATCGTGCAGAGAAACCCAGACACCAGTGGGTGTTGTGTTTTCTCAGCCAATGTCTCATGTATCTCCTCCATGAACAAGCCGCCGCTCACATTCCTGTTTACTTGGCTTCATCCTCGGCTTCATCATAGCGAGACCCTGCTCGGGCTCTGGGGTCCTGAAGGCTTGTCTCTGTCTGCGGGGCGTTTGATGCCGATCTGAGGGCCAGTGGAATCCTTTCTTTGTCCCCTCATCAGAGCCGACAAGTTGAAAACAAACACATTCCTCATTGCCTGGGAGAGTTGTTGCCGAGGGCTGGCTGGGGGTTAAACACATTCACTGCTGGGAACTTCCCAGTTTACATTCCAGGACTGGTCAGTCCCGAGCAGCAGCCTCAGTGGTCTGTTACTCTGCTCTGGACAGTAACTGGTCTTTGTAACTGGGTTTACATTAGAGGTGGGAATCTCAGGGGGACTCACGATACGCGAAACAAGGCCCACGATGACGATAAATGCCACCAGCATATCGATAATCGTATCTCAGGAGTGAGCTCAGCGACACGTTGCCTTATCGATATTGTGTCCCACCCCAGGTTTACACACCCAACACAGATGTGTTAATGGTTTTGGGTCATGTTTGCTCGGCTTAATAATTGATCAGAGTTGGGCCCCTGAACAATGGTCCTGTCTGTTGGGGTGTTGAAAGTTTAACGTAGGAGCTGTCTGCGTTTCTTGAGTTAAATAAGATAGTTTCTATCACACTGGCTGCTGCTGAATGTTCAAAATGTTCAAATAAAGTTGGCTGCCAGCAGCTCAGCAGACGCCGACAGCTGTTAACTGACCAACAGTACGACTTTGTGTGTGGCTGCGTCCATCAACTTGTGATTCCTCAGCGTGTCGTTCTTAAAGCCACGTGAAGAGATAAGTCAATAAACTCCAACAAACATCCTAACCTGCTGCATGCGCTTCGTGTTACTCTACAGAGGAACGATGGGGAGGCTGCGACCTCTGAGGTTCTGACCTCTCGTTGCTCCCAGAACAAATGTGACTGTAAATACTGGGTCATTAACATGACCACATACAGATATTAACCACCCAGGCATTCAAAACTTGATTTATTCCTAACATAACATAACATTAAAGATCTCGAACTAAATCTGAAGCAGATATCACTTCATATCACTTCATACCTGTGAAATTGAAGAAAAACGCCCTCTCTCTCAATTCCTGGATCCGCCCCCTGATCTGGATCCGAACCAGCATGATAATCCGTCCAGTAGTTATTGTGTAATGCTGCTAACTAACAGACAAACACACGCTGATGAAAACATAATCTCCTCTGCGGAGGTAATGAATCAAAACGTTCGAGTTGCAGGCCCTTCATCCATTAGCTGTGCTGCTAATCCCTGGAAAGGTCACCGGGGAGGTGGAGTGAATCCCAGCTGACACCGGGGGAGCTGCAGGTCGTAAAACCAACACAATACGTTTAAAGATAAGACTTTATTAATCCCCAAGGAAATTCCTGTGCCAGCTTGCTCCAAGATTACAGTACAGAGTAGAATGGAACAATAAAGAATTAAGACTGTATAGTGTGTTGTTAATGGAATAAAATGAAGTGCATGTCAATAGAAAACTGAAACTAAGCAGATGAAATGGAAACAAAGGAACAAAGACTTCTCTCCTCTCCAGCGTCCAGCGGGCAGCTCTGGCCATCTTAGAGCACTACTACTGCGACTTCTCGGTCCACAACCCGGCGCTGCTCTCCGCCTCCAAGTCCCGCGCCGCCAAGCACCTGGCCGGCCTCAAGGTCTACAACGTGGATGGTGAGTTCCCAGCAGCCCCGGCTGAGGGTGAGTGGGATGCTCTTTGAACTCCACGTTGTGTGTCTGTGCTTTGTGTGTCTCTGTGTGTTGCTTGTCGTTTTGGACAGAATATAAGTGTATTGATTACCTGTTAAACTGTGGATTGTTTTGTTGTAGAAGAAAGTTGAAATATTACAAGAATAAAGATTTGATTTAATGAGAAAAAGTCACATTATTGCACGAATAAAGAAATAATATATATTTTAGAAAGAAAACTGCAAGTAGAGCTTGTGCTCGTAACTTCAACTTGTTCTGGATCCAAATTCTTGTCATTGTTTCTTGAGAAACTACAAAACCTCTTTGAATATGAAAATTATGATTTTAATCTTGAAATCTCCGTCTTTACATTATCACACAAGAATAAAAAGACATTTTGTGAGATAGCTCTCCCGTCTGTTAAACTCTCTTTACTGGAATGTGCTGAAACAAGTGTCTGCCTGGAAGGAAGGAAACCAATCTGCAAACATGATTAGACAACTGTCAACAGTAAACTGAAGCAGAGGTGATTTGTAGTAAATGGGCGACACCATGCAGAAATGGAAGTGTGGGAATTTGAGATGTGGCTCACCCGTTCACCCTCTGGTACGTGAGCAGCAGGTGTGAAAGAGATTCAAGCTACAAACGCTGACTTTCTCCTCATGTGTCTCTTCACACTGACGCTAACCCTGAAAGATTTCTTTCGGGCTAAACTGAAACGTTACCTGTTGGACAGTAAGTGACGCATCCTCACAGCCTGCTGCTGTTCACCTCGACGCACAACAAGAGGCCTGTCTGCACAGATATGATGTCACCGAGGGAAACGCTCACTGATAACACACCGTGAATCGCCCCTCCTCACCCTCCCTCCTCACCCTCCCTCCTCACCCTCCCTCCTCACCCTCTGCATGCCACAGGTGGACACAAAAGTTCAAAGTCGTCCTTGCAACAGCTGGCAGAGTGTAACACAACCCCTCCAGGAAATGATTGCTCTCCCTTAAGTGTACTCAAGCTTCGGTTAAGTGCACTAACTTGACTCGCTCGTCCTTTTTTCTGCTGCCATTTGTCTCCCTCCTTTCTTCAACCTCCTCGCAAATATGAGTGGGAGACGCTGGTGGAGAAGGCTGATGAATCAATAGCTATTACTCCGCCCGTCTCATCTATTTCTCTCGTGTCAGTTCCTCCTTCATTTTCATCCTTCTGCAGGGACCTCTCCATCTCTTTCTCTCAGTCTCATTCTCTCAATCTCGTTCTCCCGCTTCTCTCTTACTTCCCGCTCCTACTTGTCGTTCTCAAGCCGCACGACTCAAACCCGAGGACAGACTAAAGCCTTTCCTTAACTGAAGAGTGGTGAAGTCTCAATAACACTGAATCCAAATGGGTTTATCTCATTTTATGATGCCCAACAAGATGAACTGTCCTAGTATCTATTTCTAAATCCTTCCGACCAGTGGGGGTTTAAACAAAACGCATATATGAGAAATTCAAAGTTTACCTCTATGGCCTCTCACCGTAACATTAATCACCCATAAATCTCATCCAGCTGCAGGAACACTGAGAACAGGGACGGCTGAGAACTCCCCCCTCTCCGTTCATGAATTATTCTGTTTATGAACGATCTCTACCCCACATTAATAATTCAGCTGCTCAGCCGTCTCTTAACCTGCATCAACATCAGACAGAGTTCATCAGCAGCCCCCCGTCCTCATTCCAAAAACCTAAACTTCTGAAGTTCACATTTATTTAAAACGAGGGCCGGCTCCTCCCGAAGGCCCCGAGCGGCCGAGTAATGGGAGTGTTTGAATATCAGTGTTTTCGTGCTCGGGTCAATTTACAAACTACAGCTTTGTGTGGCTTTTCCTTTCAGCTGCTGGGTTTGTGATATTAGGATTTACAGATGTGCAGTAGTAATCTCCCCCTCTGCTCTGAATGTAGCTTGTTTCCTCACATTGCACTTTCTGTCCTCTTCACTCCTTTCCAGCATCTAACTGTGTCTTTTTCCCCCGACAGGCCCGGGGAACAACGCAGCAGCGGGTCTCGCCCACTCCCAGTCCCGAGCGATGATCGCGGCCGCTGCCCGTCGCAGAGACTCCAGCCACAACGAGCTGTACTACGAGGATGCGGAGCACGAGAGGCGTGTCCGCAAACGCAAAGCACGGTGAGTGACACTGTGACAGAGGCTTTAGCCCAGGGCAGAGGAAGCATCGTGTTTCAAGTTCAAATCCTAATCTAAGCTTCGTTTCCTCCCAGTCTGGTGGTGGCAGTAGAGGAGGCGTTCACACATATCAAGCGCATGCAGGAGGAGGAGCAGAAGAAGGCTCCCGGGGACGTGATGGACCCGCGGGAGGCGGCGCAGGCCATCTTCCCCTCCATGGCTCGGGCCCTGCAGAAGTACCTGCGGACCACCAAGCAGCAGCACTGCCACAGCATGGAGAGCATCCAGCAGCACCTGGCCTTCTGCATCACCAACAACATGACGCCCAAGGTCAGGACCACACGACGCTCACAATATTATAAATGTCCAATCGCGCCGCTGTGACGCAATCGGCCTTGTTCTGGATAATCCTCATAACCAGGAAACTAGTGCTCATGTAAACGTTCTCACTGACACGTGTTCTTGTTCTTAGACGTGACACCGTCGTGTTTCTCTCCATTCCTCCCTCTCAGGCCTTTCTGGAGAGCTACCTGAACCCGGGTCCGACCCTGCAGTACAGCCGCGACCACTGGATGGCGCGCCAGTGGACGCTGGTCAGCGAGGTGTCGGTCACCAGCGGCCTGAACGACGGCACCATCTTCCTGCTCAAGTGTGTGGACTTCAGCTTGGTGGTGACGTGCAAGAGGATCCCCTACATCCAGATGTCGGAGGAATTCATCGACCCCAAGTCTCACAAGTTTGTGCTGCGGCTACAGTCTGAAACCTCCGTGTAGGACCACGCTTTAACTCCTCACTTTTTTTTTGTATTGCTCTCAAATGTTTTCATTTTGGGTTTGCAGTTTTTATTTTTACTTTTTTGGAATTTTTATATATTATATATGAATCTATATATCACACACATGTTTGAATATATTGATCTTTTTACGTTTGATTGGGATGAAAAGAAGAATCAGCACAGGACTGTGTTCACAGGAGTTTGGATGCGTGGACTTGTGTGCACGTACTTTATGTATGTATGTGTGTGTGTGTGTGTGTGTGTGTGTCACAATCACTCATTCCTTTTGTGTTTGAGATGCTGGAGTCAAACGAGATGGGAACATTGGAGGATTCTGACGTCCCCACAGAGACTTGTTTGTTTTGCCTCTGTCACTTTATATCCAGGGGACAGACAGAAAGAATCTCAAAGAACTGGATGGAAAAGACTCGGATTTTCATATTTGAAGCGCACGACAAATATCTCCCCTCCTCTGCCATCTCGTCTACAACATTTGAAAGTATCTGGATGCTTTAAATGGATTTCTTCCTCTTGAAAACCCCCCCAAAAAAATCAATCAGATTTTGCATTAAATGCACATTGATGTGTGTTTGTGAATGAGAAGTAAAGGCTTTTCATTTCAAGTTCTGGAATGAATCGTCTCATCCTGCTCTGAAAGGACGTTGGACTGTTTTCCTTTTGTCGTGACTCCTTCAGGACGTCTTCACTGCTCTGGATCGGCTTTCGTGCCACACTTGAGATGTCAGCCTTCGACATGTAGAACACTTCCACCCTTTTATTTGGATGACTTGGTTTGTTTTGGTGCACGATTCCTCTCCAGGTGCAACGGAAGTATTTCCACTCCAGTGGGGAAACAACACGCTGAGTTCAAACACCTGGGTGAACGCAAAATGAACCAGAAGAGACACACTTGGATACGTGGCCACAAACGTTTGCCCTGCCTCCTCGGTTCAGTGACCTGCTCAGGGCCTTCACGTCCAACGCACCTGCCCGACATGATGGGGGGGGGCAGCGAGGACGAGCGACACAACAATGTCAAAAACTACTGACGACTCCAGACCAGAGCCTGTTATTTGAATACTGTCCAGTCTAGAGGATTAATATGGTCAATTTTAATATATTTCCACAATAACAACAGAATCGTGTTCCCTTCATCATTCTGCTCTCAGTAATGAAAGACTTCCTGATGATTTTCACATTAAAAGCCCGCTTATAAAATAGGTTCTGCCAGATATTTATACCTTTTATTTCACAGAGAAACAGGAAGTACAGGACGAGAGCCAGAGAGATGACAGATCCTCAGAGATCAAGTTGAGTTTATACTGGGTTTATCAAGACAAAGGAAACTAAACACCTGTTTCTCTCTCCCACTGAGACAACAAGAGAATTTACTGTATTTAAAGTAGGATTTTAATGTTTGGGGGCAAACCTGTAAAATATGTAAGAGATGATAATGGCTGAACAGTCGGAGCTGGGTGGAAACAGGGTGGAACCTGCCTCGCAACTGGACCGGCTGGTTTTCCTCTCCGCCCGTCTCCCACAACAAACACGCTCACAGGGAATCTCTCCATTCAGGAGGGATTTCCTCTGTTGTTGTTATTATTTCTTTCACCAGAACACAGAGAAATGAAGCTAATGGCACTTAAAAGACACTTTATCATCCGAATAGTTTGACCCAATAGAATGACTCAATCTGTCAACTCAGCAGAAGAGAATCCCTCTGATAAACATGCTTATGCTGTCTGGCTGTGCCCTACTGCCCCCTGGCTGGTAAACAGAGTACTGTCGGTCTATCTGCCTGAGGGAAGCTTTAAGGTGAAGATTCACACAGAAACCCAGTCTCTCTGTTCCCTGCAGCTGTCAAAACATCTGGAAACAACTGGACAAAGCACGTCCTGCTGTTTCCTCTTCAATCTCTTTGACCTGCACCTGCCACTGGTCGTATTTTGAACCTACTGACACGTCAACTTTGTATGAAACCTCCTGTTTTTACACTGTATCTATTTATGTAAACATGCACGTTTGTATGTATGTATGTATATGTGTGTGTGTGTGTGTGTGTGTGTGTTTCCATATGACGACACCCCCACCCCCACCACCCTCCCTCCTCATCCCCACCATCTGTCACGCCGTTGCCAGGTTACAGTCCCGTGTCACGTTTACGTCGGACAGCTTGATGATGATCATGTGACGTTGCAATGTAAGACATGTTTCACACTCTCAGCATTTGTTAAGAAAATAAACATTTTTATGAACATTTGTAAAACTGCAGTATGTCGTTGTATTGTGCAGCAAATACGTCCGATAGAGAAAAAGTTGTACTACGCTGACAACATGGTTAGTTAGTGGAAGTTAACTTAACCTAAGACTGTTTATCTGTAGTTCACAGTTCATAATACATAATAATACATTCATTTGCTATTTAATTTATCCCATTATCCCAGAAAACTGACATTTATATCCTGAGATAATGAGATAACAAACTTTTCAGCTTCCACAGAAAACTGACTTTTACGATTGATGATTGTATTTGTTGCATTTTCCCTCCAAACAAACGATAAACTGTGAAGCTGAAGTGAGAAAGTCTACAGCACCAATAGTTGTTTTAAAATGTGTGTATTTCAAATCGATTTTTCTCTTTTAATGGCTCAGTTTCCCTTGTACAGTTTCTTTCCTCCGGTCGTAATCCTCAGCATCTCTGTATGCACTCGTCTCTCGCTCCAGCTCGAGGCTGCTCACGCTCACCTCTGTCGCTGCCCATTAAGTGTCTGCTGCCGCCGTCTGACACGCCAGAGCAGAACTTCCCCTTCTCCTCTTTGGGCCCCTGTTAGGTGGCGTTTTGTTGTCATCCAGCTCAGGTGGTAATTGGCTGTCAGAGCTGCGCGGCCAGGCCTCGTGGATAAATGAAAGTCAGTGTCAGTGTCCTGCGCCGAAAACGAACAAGCTCATCCCTGCGTGAGCCCGGAGGCGGCGAGGCCGGCTGTCGGAGCTCATCTGTCCTCGGTTTATTCCCCCTCCCGTGCCCACCTGATGCATTCTGGGCCGAGGCGAGGAGGAGGGAGACGGACGGAGAGGGAAATGAGGAGCATTTGCATCTAAATGGAATGTTTTTCCTTCCCTTCATTCCTCCCTCTCTATCTCTTGGGTAATGAGTTGGTTATGTGCAGATCAAGGCATGAACAGAAATGGCTGCAGCTTCTTTGGGGTTTAGTTGTGTCACACCTGACACCTTCTCTTGTCCTGGTTCTTTGCTGTTTTACATTGAACCTGTCAAGTGTGTGAGAGAGGGATCAGTGTTAATGCCCTCTGTAAACGCAGTGCACATGTAAGACACCCTCACACTTGATGCTCACACGTCTGCTTCTTCTTCCTCATGACAGTGTGACATGTCCTCAAGTCCCAGTTAAATGCACAGATCGACACCCACTGATCTGTCTGTGGATTATGTGTGAACGCTGCACCGCGCTGCATCCCATCCTCTTGCATGGCCCCTGTTTTATCATTTATTCCCGTCCAGTGGTTCAGCAGCGTGTAGGACCCCCGGTGGACACCCTGTGATCCCCCAGCCTCACTGTCCACGTCCCTGCTCCCATTAGGGGGCAAAACAGCGCTGAATTATTCACTGGTGTTTGAATAATTCAAGGTGATCAATCCAAGGGGGAGAAAATCTGCCAATCTGCCGTCTCTAGCGTCAGTGTGCAGCTTGGTAATGAGGGAGAGAAGTGAAGTGTGTGTTCGTAGAATATTTATTTAGACTCTTACTGCTTTATAAATTTGCTTTTACCACATGAACCCTGGAGAACCCACCTTAGAGCAGAGAGCCCTTATAGCACATAAGCACATTATATTAATTGTATGTAGGTTTTATACAAATAGAGTCTGATTGATTCTCACTCACACATCAGATGTAAATCACAGTAAAAGATGTACTTTTATTGGCTGCAATCACAAAAAGTACTTTAGATACTTTCCTTCAATGCAGTTTTATGTTCTGTTAAAGTTTCATATATTTACTGAGTTAATCACAACACTTATGACCTTTAATCGGTTCTGTTTTAACAGCCTAACTAATTCATCTACTATCAACAATCTGTTTCTAATGTGCCAGTCAAGTTGACCCATGTCTGAACCGTGAGGACTTTCAGTTTAGTCGTCACCGTCATCGTCACCTTCTTGGTCGTGACTTTCGTAGATGTCCTCCTCGACGTAGCTGTCGGAGTCTTCCTGGTCATCGGCAGACTCGTCATCGTCCTCGGTGTTCACCCTCCCTGACAGGACGTCCTCTATCCAGTCCTCCAGCTCCTCCGCTGTGGGCAAGTCCTCATCGTTGGACATGTCCAGCCACACGCTGTCCGCCTGGAACACACAGGAGGGTCAACGCAGACAATAAAAACACTTGATGCAGTGAGATTCTTACTCTTAACTTACATCTGTTACATTGACAACACCGATTTGAGGACGAAACAGGTCCAACTTGAAGGTTTTCTCCCAGTAGGTGGTCAGCTGGAGGGACAAGACAAGCCAGGTTCACACAGAGTACAGATGTATCTTTAGAAATGTGATCTAATGATGAGGCAGAACCAGAGGAAAGTCGTCAGGGTCGATCCAGACGATGCTGAGTTCTGGGTTGTTGGTGTTGTCTCTGGCTACGTCTTTCAGGATCTCCAGGAACTCATAACCATCTGTGAATAACAGAGCAGAGGAACCTCAGCCGTGACCTTGACCTTTAACCTTTGACCACCCAGATCTCAACAGTTAATCCGTGAGTCTAAGTCAAAAACTGAAAAGATTACATGTTCACAAGACCTTCAACCACCGAAGCCCAATTAATTCATCTTTGAGTCCTGAACTGAATGTTTGTACCAAATTTATAGAAATTTCCTCAAGAGATATCAGGTTCACAAGAGCAGGAGGAACAGATGAAAGCACCAACGTACATACATTCAGAAAACCTGAATCAAAATGCCTCCGACTGCTACACAGAGGCAAAATAAAAAGACAATTAACAGTGGAACCAAAAGGCTAAAAGCTCTGAGCTCGAGGTCCAGACCTGGATCTTCTTCCTCAGCAAATGCAACGATATGTATTCCATCCATGTCGTCTTCCTGGAAACAGAGTTTACAGTAAAAGATCTGATTCACAGTCTGAGAATATTCTCCAAACTCATCATCATGTGGCAGCTCTAACAAGTTTGAATTAATTCAGTGAAAATACACTAAGCAATGACTCACCCACGTCTCAAACATATTCTCTGCCCGGAGCTTCCTCAGTGTCGCCCTGTGAACAACACCTTCTCATCAATACACACCACAATGTGTGAGCTTCTGTTTATAGCTATTTAAAATCTCCCTTAAATGATAGAAACGGTTAGAAATCAACCTTCGGTGCTGGTTGACGAACTCGACGATCTCCATCTCTGTCAGAGGTCGGCCCGGCAGGACGGCAGGCTCCTCCATAAACGGCTCATAGAAATTCACCTCGTTCATCTTGAGAGAGAGATGTTTGGAAACCTAGAGCAAAAACAATAAAGTGCTGATGGTGGATAAAAAGGTGTCGGGGGACAGTTGTTGACGAGGTTCCTGTGTTTTATTGTGGAGTTGTTGTCCTCGTGTCTTTGTGGGTTTTTCTATGAGCACTCCTGAGTAAGTGTAAATGCTTGTGTCTGTGTGTTGACCCTGCTACACGCTGGTGACTTGGGGGGGTCGTATCCCGCCTCTCGCCCGCTGGCAGCAGGGATTAGATCCCCCGACCCTCGGAGGATAAGCGGTATAGATAATGGATGGATAATGGATGGAGAGAATGGATATAGGATTAACAGCTTCACATTTTCTGTACAAATATAAGAGCAGTAAATCGTCTCATTGAGCCTTTGGCAAGAAAGCAAATAGTCATATTCCCCATAATGTTAATACTGTTGGAAAGCGATGTGTACGTGAGACAAATCAAAGGATTTAATTCTGTTCATGAAGACTTACAGATTTATCAAACGTAGCAAAGAACTTGATGTAAGGTTGAAAACGCTCTGAGGCCTCCTGGAAAGCTCTGAAGTCTGCGAGGGAGAGAGAGAAACTCAGTGAGAAACACGTTCATTCACATTCTGCTCGCGTTCTTCACAGAATCTCCAGTATTATCAGGGAGGGGAACTCTTTTCATTCAATTTCCCGTCATGATTGAACTGTCGTCACCCTTGTAACAAAGTCTCCCTCAATACAGTTTTATACGCTGGTAACTCGCTCGTGGCTCAACAAGGTCACCGCCAAGGGCCGACCTATCACAGGGCAGAGATAGGCTCCCTAATGAAACTTCATGCCTCTGTCATATTGGACCAGATAACATCGTCCTGCACAGAATCTCACTTTTTCTACCTTTTTTTGAGAGGAGCTATAATTGCAGTTTGACCCACTAGGCAGGAGCTATTTAGAGCTTCTCATGGGGCCGAGCGAGAGTCTGGAATCAGGTTTCCCTTTAGTACCCAGTTAGGATACATGGCACTAATGGCCATCTAGAGGCTGATGGAGCCGCATTAGCCTCCAGACCCCATTAGAGCCGAGGGAAGCAATGGAGGCGACTTTAGTGGAGAGCGAGATGTATTTCTGATCCATTACACGTTCTCCGTCTGTGGAAATGCAAACACAAGTGCATTAATTTACTCGTTTGCAGGGTCTCGATTCAGGGGCTGCATCCTGTGGAGGACGCGGTCTACCCAGCCCATATAGACCGCTAAGGCCCAAATGAGACGGTCCGGAGGATTTCCATGATCGGAGTCACCGTCTCCGAACTGAGACACAGCTCGAGACACACACCACATGGAGATAAACTAACATGAGTCTTCTCCCTTAAAGTAGCCGATGAGGCGGATGTCCTCCTCCATTCTCTCAAAGGCTCGCAGCTCCATGGCATTGTTGATCATTTCCACCGGGTCCTCCAGCACCTGGGGGGCAGTACAACACAGGTAGGATGTATGCAGAAGAAACACAGTAAGGCTCAAAGCAATGGTTCCACATTTTGGGAAATACACGTATATTTGTGTTCTTGACGGAAGTAACACCGCTCCCATGTGTGAAGCCCCAACCAGGAGCGATTTCAATCGGTTTAGCAAAATGAAACAGCAGGAAACTGCTAAAGACTAATTTTTACCTTTACAAATGAAAATATCTTTATACGTCCTTTACGCTGGCATGGTTGTTAAGCAACACATCCACTAGAGGGCAGCAAAGAGTCCAGCCTACCAGTCTACCTCTGGGCAACCATTTCTTTACTTGTATGAAATGTCAGATCTTCTTTTTTGGGTAAAAGAACATGAATGTTTTTCCTGCTGGAAGTTGAGTTACTGTGAATTACATCATTTATAAGTATTTAATGAGGCTGCAGCTCTTAACTGCCTGAGGATTCCTTCACTTCATGAGAGAATCCATTCTCCACTCACATCCAACAGGAACTCCACCAGTGTGTCTGCTGAGAGCTCGCCGTCGAACTCAATGACGCGGTCGTCCTTGAAAATGTACAAGCTGCCCACCTCCTCCAGACCTAAAGACAGGAGACGTCTGAGTCTTTAAGAAAGATGTTACTGCCATAATGATAAAAGTTTTTGTCGTAGAATAGAGACCGAGTTCTACTCATACCCAGTTTTCTGGCGACCTTGGCGTCCCTCTGGGAGTCGACCATCCCAAAACCGATGTCCTTGTTCTCCAGGACCTGAGCTGTGAGCTGTTGTTCACACAGAAAAACGTCAGAGCGATTAACAAACTGAGCCATAAATATTATCTTGTTTAATACACTGATCCACAGAAACTAGTCTTTGACATCCTTGATGGATGTCGAGCTCTAATTAACAGATTGACCTAGAATCCATATCCCTGGATGTTTGTGAACCACAGAGGAGCGAGAATAATGGGAATAAAACCACTGCTGCAGTTTCAGAGAGTGTGAAGGTAAAACACTGACTCTGTGAAACGAACAATGAGAAAACAAATGAAAACAAAATGACTTATGACAAGTTAGAGTTGTATCTGAGTGTTATAGATTATCTGTGACATTAAAGGTTGCCTTTATCATGGCAGTTGTGACAGGGATGAGGGAGGGAGGATGAAGGGATGAGGGTTAAAGTAAGGGATGAAGAGTTGAGTGAGGTGGGATGAATGGATGAGGGAGGGAGGGAGGGAGGGAGGATGAAGGGATGAGGGTTAGGATAAGGGATGAAGAGTTGAGGGAGGGAGGGAGGATGAATGGAATGTCTGTAGGAAAAAGATGGCTGGAAGAATCTAAGACAAAGGGAACATTGTTGACAAGGTATACGTCAGCTTGACCTGGTTCCTGGACTGAATTTAACTCTTTAACTTCATTAATTGATCTTTAAAACATCAGTACATGATTAATTCATCATATATAAAGTTAGATACTACTTATAATAATAATATATAAAGGGGGACTCGTTGGAAAGGATTCTCCTCTTACCTCCAGCACCAGCTCCGTCATCTGGAACCTCTTCTGCAGACCCTTGTTGGCCGGCAGCGGCTCGTGGTAGAACAGACACAGCAGGTCGAACCTCTTCAGAGCCTTCTTGTAGTTGCGCTCGCTCACGTCCAGCACTCTGTCCTTCCCGTCGAAGTTGGGGAACTCCAGACCTTCCTCGGCCCTGCAGAGGAAGAACTGGTGGAGGCAGAGGCCGGAGAGGAGAAGAAGCCAGATGTGCAGCATTGTTGATCCAGGTGTTTGTAAGATGGAGAAATCAAAGAAGCTGTGGAACTTGAAAAGATCCAAGTTGAAATCTTCCCTCAGGTTTGATCTCCACTATCTCTTTATCAAACATGAAATACCCTCTCTCATAGTTTCTCTCTCTCTTGCTCCTTTGACATCATTTCTCCTCCACCTGTCGCCTGTCTCCTCCTCTCTCCGTCACACACCATCACTGGACAAATCTCAGGAGACTCCATCGCCTCTTTTTCTCGAGAACGTTTAAAGGACGCTCCTTCATGAGGCTCGTGCCCTGAAATCATTTCAGAAATGAGAGAAGCTTTGGAATCAGCTGTTTCATCAGCAGTGTCAGTGTCTATCAGGGAGAATAATTAGGATCTTTGGCTGGGCAGTGGGAAATGATGTTTTATGCTTTGCACAGACATTGTGGGGGGCAGGGGCTCAGAATTATTCATAAAAATAAAGTTCAATACAGTTGCACATCTTTTAGTTCCACATGTATTCATTTAAATACACATGAGTGTGTTTAATACTCAACAGACCAGAGAAGATGGTCCTGCATTCACTGCATTCATCACAAGAACAAGTCAGTGTTCAATAGTGATGAAAAGGGAGAGATAGAAAAAAACAGAAACATATATAAAGATTACGGTAAATTAATTTTGTTGCGCATTACCGTACTGACGGCTCCAGGCAGAACTGACAGATCGCAGATGGCAGGTTTCGTCCTGCTCCTCAGACAGAAGTAGAGGATCAACAGAAACATGGAGCGGGTTTGGCTGTGCAGCTTTTCAACGCTGTGGCTGATTTACGGTTTATTCTCGGTCGCTGCTGCAGGTAACGAACACGTGAACAACTCGTCAACACGTTCACAGGAACAGCGAGACTCCGCCGCGCTGTGTTGGACTGTTCCCCCCCGAGATAACTCCACTCTACGGGCTCACCAGCTAGCCTGCGAGCTAACATGCTAGCTAGCCTGCGAGCTAAGTTGTGGGAAAAAGTTGGAGCTTCCGCTAAAAGCAGCAGAGAAAATGAGATTTGTGTTCGTGTTGTTTCGTTTCTTAAAGATGACATGAGGCAGGCAGGATACAGGAAGACATTAGAATAGAAAGTGGATCCGGATCAGTGTTGGTACCATTTGAAAACCTCCGCTCACGTGTGTTTGTTACTGTCTCAGGCAAAGAGTGGAGGAAGATGAGAGAAACCGTATCTGAGGCTGTGGGAGGATTCGCTGCCTGCAGCCCTGTGAACTGCAGCTGCCACCTGACGTGAGTGTCCAGCTCAATGTTAATAATCAGGCTGTTATCATCCATTACAGGACTTCACACTTAGGTTCTTCTAATCACAACGAAACAAGAACTACCAATAAGTCTGTAAAGCAAAGTGGTCATTACCTGTCAAGTCACCACACTTTTGTTTTGCACAGACACAGATATATTAATATCATTTTCCTGCTGGTTTGGTCACATGGGAAACCTCCGGAATCCTCCCTTCACACCTCATCAGCCCATGTTTCCCTTGATTGTGATCCGGGACACGTGTCTGTGGTTTCTGTTCCAGTGTCCTACAGCAGGACCTGCGGCCCTTTAAAGGACGCATCTCTGAGGACTTCATGGCTGCGACTGTCCAGAGAGGAGTGGGCACACACTACCAGATCATCGACCACAAGTTGTACAGGGAACACAACTGCATGTTCCCCGCCAGGTAAAGATCAAGTTTAAATTAAACAGACGTACTTCCAATTTGTTAAAACCTACTTAAATGCTGTTTTCAGACCAGCAGCTCTTCTACATGTGTACATGTGTGTGCTCATGGTGTTCAGGTGCAGTGGAGTGGAGCATTTCATCCTGGAGCTGATCGATAGGTTACCTGATTTAGAGATGGTGGTAAACGTCAGAGATTACCCTCAAGTCCCCAAGTGGGTGCAGCCGACCCTGCCTGTCTTCTCTTTCAGTAAGGTCAGACTGGAACAGTACTTACATGCACGTATTCAGGAATATTTATTGACTAGATGCAGTAACTGCTCATGTGTATGTTTGATGTGAGTAGACCTCCGACTACCAGGACATCATGTATCCTGCGTGGACGTTTTGGGAGGGCGGACCTGCCGTGTGGCCCATATACCCCACAGGTCTGGGGAGGTGGGACCTGATGAGGGACGACCTCAAAAAGTAAGATTCATCACTTATCAAGGAGACGACCAGAAAAATGAATATGCCAATGAAGTAGATAACAGAATCAGTGTGTGCAAGTTTTCTTTGTGTTTGGATTAATAATCAAACAAAACAAATGTGATGGACATTTATCACCAACTTCTGCATTTTAGAGACAGATGATCTCACAGGTTAATTAATTAGAAGATCAATTATTTGGCAGAATAATTGCCAAGTAGTTTTTTAGGTAATATGTTAAATTTTATTTGGATATCTACATATATATATATATATATATATGAGATTTAGTTATTAAAAGAATATTTTTGGGTTTTGCTTAATTAAAATGTTGTGCATTTCCAGGTCAGCAGCTCAGTGGCCGTGGACGAAGAAAGAGTCTAAAGGATTCTTCAGAGGCTCCCGGTCAGTCCTGGAAATTCACTAGTTTGTGTCAGTTATCTGAGGTTTTCTACCATTTGTGTTTTCCGAGCTGATTTGTCTTCTTTCTGTCTCGTTGACAGGACCAGTCCAGAGCGAGACCCGCTGATCCTCCTGTCCAGAGACGCTCCAGACCTGGTGGATGCAGAGTACACGAAGAACCAGGCCTGGAAGTCTGAGAAGGTCAGACACACTGAAACTACACTGAGGCCAAATACAGTCATATTAGTTATAAAGCTATAGGATGTCACAGGCGATCAGCGCTGATAGTTCACTCATCATGTTGCCTCTCTGCCATAGGACACACTAGGGAGTCCTGCAGCCAAAGAAATCCCATTGGTCGATCACTGCAAATACAAGTAAGTGACCACGTTGTAAAGCAGGAATTTCTAAACACAACATGTTACCTGCTGAAATGTTTGTGTAGCTTTGTGAAGAATCAACGATATGACGCAGCTTCTTTCCACGTCTCTCAGGTATTTATTCAACTTCCGCGGCGTGGCAGCCAGCTTCCGCCTCAAACATCTCTTCCTCTGTGGTTCTCTGGTGTTTCACGTGGGGGATGAGTGGCAGGAGTTTTTTTACGCTCAGCTCAAGCCCTGGGTTCACTACATCCCCGTCAAGCAGGACCTCTCAGATGTCAGGTACCTCGACTCGTCTCAGTTAAACAGGCACTTCATTAAATTCATAAAGAAATGTAGTATTTGGATGAATGTAATCAATACTGAAGGTGTGATGTGTATTTCCATGATCTGTGTCCTCAGGGAGCTTCTACAGTTTGTCAGAGAGAACGATGCCATCGCACAGGAGATCGCCTCAAGGTAACACATCATATTTAATGAAAGGGTTTTGATGGATTGTTGCTGCTTTCAGAAATGAGCTCCTCCAGAGTTCATGTCTGATAAAGGCTTTACTGAAGCATATTCTCCTCCTGGAGCTACATCTACTTAAGCTCCTGTCACAAATCCAATCTGTGTCTGAATCTGTTTCTCCTCCTCCCTACAGGGGTAAAGAATTCATCCTCAACCATCTGCGGATGGAGGATGTTTCCTGCTACTGGGAGAAACTTCTCACCGAGTTCAGCCGTCTTCTCACCTACAAACCCAAGAGAAAGAGCGACTACAACCAGATCGTCCACAGACCCAGGAGGACGGAGCTGTGAGGTTCTGCAGAGAGAATCTCCAGATAGTGAATGTAATTCCTCCAGCACAACATATGATTGAATGAAATCACACTACAGTATTTTTAGACACATTTATTTCTGATGACGTCAGTGTTTTAGTCTCATAGATGTCGTGAATGTAGTTTACTGAGTTTACCTTCAAGTGCCACTCTTTTGCCAAAACTTCATCGACCGTTTTTCTGGTTGTTTTTCTGTCGACTGTCACCAGCAAAGAAACGTCCACGTTAAAGGAACATTCCACCAATTTTACCAGTCGATTTAAGGCAGTTTACTTCTCGTGTAAGACAGTAAAACAGTTATATGTTTTCTGTGGCTCTGGAGGAGGAGAAAATACTCTACAGTACTCTTTTTACTGCAGAGTGTATTTATAAACTCGGAGTGGAAGGTGTGAAATATGTGGCAGTAGGAGTCGAATGAAAAAACAACAGTTACATTATGGGAAATGCAGGATTCCACTTTTAAAGTTAGTAAAAGTCTTGATAAGTTGATTTCTGCCTGTTGAATTTGTTCTGGTGAGTGTTTAAGGCCTATATATCTTTACTTGATGCAACGTCCCCCTCTGCTGGACAACTGGAGACACTGCAGACAACTGTCACCATCACATCCTTACACTGCATAAATGTTATTTATGCAAACGATGCAATACCAATGTCACTGTCTATTATTAAAGTGGCTCTGACACAACTTGGTTCATAACTTGAAAGCACAAAGGAATGTGACATTCCACACAAAGTGTCAACAGTCACAGAAGAAGTCTTTTATTTTGAAATGTGGCCTTTTATACAGAATCTTTGTGTGTGTTGAGAGATGACGTGTGAATGACACAGGACAGGGGTGAATATGTTGTAGTATTCACGTTGTTCTGTGAACCAGCAGAAGTCTGTGTCCTTTTGTACAGACGTGTGGTAAAGACGGTACGTGCCAATGTTGACCAACACGCTGTGATCACGTGACGTCCATGTTGTTGTGTTGCAGTTTTGTTTTTGTGCCAATAAACTGTTTGGTTCTCAAAATGTCCTGCTGAAGTTTTTTATTATTACTGTGACGTTTCCTAAACCTACACGTTTTAACTGATCTCTGTTGTATCCAGTCCAACCTTTGCTTCACCTGCAATTTATATTCAATCAGATGTTTCCTGTCATTGCTTTGTCATTAATGTGTAACTTCTTTTTTATTTATTAATATATTATTCTTCTGGCCAAGTTAGGTAGGCTGGACGACTGGAAACTCATTAATCTCTCTTTCTCTGCGTTCATGCGTGTGGTCTCATAAACGGCACCTCGTCCCCCCTTCGTCTTCATTTTTACATGCTTTCATTTGTCTCCTATTTACCAAAAAGCCCCCTAAACTCATAAACTCCCGACCACTCTCATCACAAGCTACAGTTTATATAATTATAACAAAATATCTGATTTATTAAAGAAGGGATGATGTCTGTTTCTGTACAAGAAGCTTCTTTCACTCACTGTGTCGAGGAGAGATTGTTATCACTCCACTGTTGTTGTTGGTCAGGAGTGGCTCTCTCTCTCTCTCTCTCTCTCTCTCTCTCTCTCTCTCTCTCTCTCTCTCTCTCTCTCTCTCTCTCTCTCTCTCTCTCTCTCTCTCTCTCTCTCTCTCTCTCTCTCTCATGTCCAGTCCTCCACACCGCTGGGTGGCGCTGTTGTGTAGTGGCGCTGTTATCTCTGCAGAGGTCAGGACACCGGCAGCTGAAGGTGAGCATCAGAAACAGAGAAACAGAAACAAACAGCATCAGTGAAACAACAACAACAACAACAAGCTGACGTGTTTACAGTGTTTGTGATGATCGTTAATGATCCAGAGCTTCACTCGCTCACTACACAAACTGTTGTCAGATGCTAACCTGCTTTTCTCCACTGACTTACACAGGCTACTGGCTAATGCTAACTGCTAGCGCTAATGCACCCATTGTCGGACGGACGACTCACAAACACATTATTCACGTTCTGCGAACATAGAGATTAAAAGTAAAGCAGTTGGTTATTCGTGTGCAGGAGCGAGACGTTAGCTTAGCTTAGCACGGGAAGAGACAGGCTAAGCTAATGTAGCTGTGTGACATTAGTCTGATGAGGACCTGCACATGGAATTAACATGTAATATGACTGTGATTGTGTTTGTGCTGCAGCATTAACATGAGTCCAATGACGTTCACTGCATCTTCAGATAGATGCATGGATGAATAGATAGACAGACAGACAGACAGACAGACAGACAGACAGACAGATAGACAGATAGACAGACAGACAGACGGATACAGCTGTCCACTTGTGATCAGATCTCAGGTCTGTTTCTTCACCTCTTCACCTGCTCAGACGACCTGCGGGTCCCTGCAGCGCGTTGGAAGCTTTGTGATTAGTTTGAAGTAGAGAAAGACAGAATCTGCTTGTGTGTGTTGGTGAGACTGCACCATTTAACAGCTGCTGCATCTGGCAGCCCGTGCAGCCCTGCCAGGGCTTCATCTGCCCTCGGGCTATTTGTTTTGGGGCTGGAGCTCAAGTCGAGGCAGCGAGTGCAACATCCCAACTCATGGCCATGTGTCTCTGCCTCTGCTCTGCAGTCCGACGCCAGATGAAGAGTGATGCATCCAGAGCCACACACAACAGGCATCACCCCACAGAGATGGCAGGCGTGTTCAGCACCCCGGGGCATGCTGAGCACCGGCCTACTGCAGGGCTTCATCCAGAGAGCCAGGCCTCCATCCTTCTGCTTCCTGCTCCCCAGGGTCCACGCAGCTGATGTGGCTGCTGCCCAGCCGCCACAGATGCTCTCCTCCTCCTCCTCCTCCTCCTCCTCCTCAACCAGCCCTGCTCCTGCACCCAGCTCATCTTCACGCTCTATGCCAAGCAACTTGGGAAAGCCAGAATTCCCAGACACAGGATGGGATCGCATCAAGGACCTCTTTGACAGAAAGTTAGTGTTTGTCTCTTACTCGTCTGTCTTTAGTTTCATTAGCCCACATCTCCCTGAATTGTGATATTTTTTTGTAAATCATCCACCTTGTAAGTGAACCTCACCTTTGTGAGATGTGATCAAATAACAATCAGTGGCTTGTAAAATAAAACTAGAACAAACCACCCATCCATTGTTTTATATTTCTTCTAAACATATCTCTGTGTGTTGTTGAATGAGCTGTGCTTCATCCCTCTCGTGTCCCGGCAGCGTGACACAGCGGTACCCAGAGGAGCTGACCAACGTGATAAAGAGCGGCGCGGTGGCCGCATTCGCAGGCTTGATCTACGGAGGCCTGCCAGCTGCACGCCACGCCAGGCAGCGCTACATCCAAAACAGCCAGGCGGAAATCTATACTAGTCGAGTGGAAGCAGTGGTGAGTGAAGTCTGTCGTCTCTGTTTGTTTGATATGTGAATACATGGAGAGGATTTAGAAAACATAAGAGAGAAATAGAAATGATACAAATTAAGTTATTGTTATTATATCAGTTGGGCTGTAATTGAGACACAACCTCATACGAGAAGATTTAATTCCCATAGAAAAGTCCTTGTCTCTGTGTCTTTGTGTTGGACTCAGCGCTCGGCCCACAACGCTGCTATCCGTGGTTTTGTGAGATATGGATGGAGGTGGAGCTGGAGAGTCGCCGCGTTCGTCACCTTGTTCAAGTAAATATAAAACAACAATGATGTTGGATCATTAGTTGCTGACTAGATCTGAAAGCAGCTCGTACTTAAATGAAATGTGTTAAATCACATGTGTGTGTTTCCCTCTGTAGTTCCGTCAGCACGGGTCTGTCTGTGTACCGAGACAAATACACACTCAGTCATTACGCTGCAGCTGGAGGTGAGTCACACCTTTTTATTTCCTCTTTATTTATCCAGCGGACGTCAGCTGAGCCCGACACCGTGTCACAACAAGTCTGCGTCACACTCACAAGCCAGCCTTTATACTGAGGGCTCCGCATCACACTCCACACTGCACCAGTTGATCAACTTCATCCTCAGACTGACTCTTAGCCCGCTGCCCCGCCCCCACTGACTTCTACAGAGCGCTGGTCACATCAGTTTTCATTAATGTTTAAAGTATCACGTGTCCAAATCACCAAACCCAAGTTACAACCCACATGTGCCAAGTGTGAGGCCGATAAGATGAGCTCTTTGGAATTAGTCGGTAGATAATGTGTCGACTTGTCTGTGAGTTATGTTATTATCTGTAGCACTGGGACACTTCATTTCGTTCTATGATGTTAATAAAACTCTGTGTGTGTCTGTGTCTGTCTGTGTGTGTGTGTGTGTGAGAGCAGCTGTCACTGGAGGCCTCTTCAGACTCAACCTGGGCCTGGGTGGGCTGGTGGCGGGGACGATCATCGGAGCCGTGCTGGGGTAAAGTTCTGCTTGTGCAAACATCCACTGGTCATCGTAACTAACGTTTTATCGTAACTGATCTCAGAGAAGAATCTTGGTCGGAGTTATGTCGTCAGGAACCGCTAGGTATATATTCTTCCTTGTGCACATTCGCTCATGTGTGTCCACATTGGTGCCTGTGTGCTCCAGAGCAGTGAGCACTCTGGCAGCCAGCTGCACCCCTCCCAGCTACCCTCTGTCGCCCAGCTGAGCCCCTCAGCCCTGTTCACGGTGCCAATGGGATTCATGTGCAGCACAGAGGGCCGTGTTTTGGGTACTAGAGCGAGGAGCCAGGCCAAGACGGCAACTGCCCCTCTCCATTTTACACCACTGCTGTGATTCCAGCCTCTGATCTCCATCGACCACGTCTGATCTGCTCTTGTGCTCCACTCTCGCTCCTCGCTCCTCACTCCTCTCCTCCGTTCCACTTTTCACTCCTTCCTGTGGCCACTTTCAACCGAGTGCGCGGAGCCAAGAGCAGATTTTGATCGTATGATGGAGATTGAGTGCGAGGTGTTTGATGGGCGTAGCGGACCGGAGGGGCCGGTTTGGATTATGTGAGATCATCAGCTCCGTGTTGGCTCGGCCCTCGTCTCCTCTCCTCTTGGCTCCACACTAGCGTCGCCTCCTCCTTCTGCTCCCCCCCTCGCTGTCTGCCTCAGTGACCGGCCACCTGGAGCGTTTGATGTGTGCAAACAGCCCCGGCCCCGGCTGTGCCAGGTGCAGTTGGGGCAGACGGGGTTGAAATGAAAGAAGGCAGCAAATCGGAAAAGCACATCACGCTCCAGATCTCACCTCCCAATCGTCCCCTCGTCCTGCACGTGGTGGTGTGACAGGGAGCTGGAGCCGGACTCAGTCAGAGAGGGAAGGTTAAAACAGCTGAAGCAGCTTCTGGAGCAGAATGTGCTTGTGCCAACGAGGCAAATAAACAACAGATTATATGTGATAGTAAAGTGTTGAGTGTTAACTGGTCTATTTTATTACCTTCGCCAAGGAAGTTCAGTTTTCATGTTTGTTAGCGAAGATTCCACAAAAACTACTGGACGGATCCTCTCGAAATGTGTAAATATACAGGACTATGTTTATAATGTACAACTTGTGTTCAGGATTCCCACTGGGGCTCTGATCGTCAGCATGCAGTCTCTGGCTGGAGAGACGGTCCGAGAGAGGAGGAGGAGAGAGCGCAGGGAGCTGTACGAGCTCAAACTGGCAGAATGGTAATTTAAAGAAGATTTTTAATGACGTTATCTCACAGGATCATTCACCAAGAATAATGAAAAGGAGACAGTGAAGTTTCTTTTTGTTTGGTTAACTCCTCCTCCTCCTCTCAAATCACCAGGGCGGCCCGTTTGCAGTTGACGGACGAGCTGATTGGAGATCTGAACGTCAGCTGTCAGGCAGAGGAAACCAATAAGGACATGCAGAGGATTCAGGAGCTGCTCAGTTCACCACAGAACAAGGACGTGGCTCAGGACTCAAGCAGCCAATGACAGGAGCCGCCTGTGCTCCGCAGGACGTTGAGGTGGGACTAAATCCAACTCTGAGGATAAACAGGTCACTGCTTCGCCTGGACTCCGTCACTCAGCGTTACTCCAGCAGAACGGAACCGGATTCACGCTGAAATGAAAAGACACTGCTGCTCTTCACACTGTCAAGGGTCCTCGAGTAGCATCAGTGAGCTGCTCAGGAAAGTTGAGAGGGAAGAACTCATTTGTAAAACACAGAAACTGTTTAGATTGTGTCATTCTGTCATATTAGACTGTGGATTCCTGACAGACATGATATTCATGTTCGTACAGGATTCAGTGACGTTGAGCTTCTGCACTTATTGACTCAGAGACAAACACGCCTTGTTTCACTGTCTGTTCGTCTCTACATGAAGTTTCTTCTCGCTTGAAGTTCTCAGCTTGTTTTCAGTCTTTGCTCCAAGAAAAGTGAACGTGATCTTCTTATTAAACGATTATCAAGGCAACTCTGTCCCAGTGTGATCGTGCTTCACTTACACTGTCCTCACCTGTATAACTGAACCTCTGGACGTTCTCTGGAGAGAGACACAAATGTCCCACTGAGATACTCCCAGCTTTCTCTGGTTTCTCCGGTAAAGCCTCACGTTGATGTGACATTTCTAACTCAAGACAAAAATGAAAACGAGCAAAAGTAACTGGAACAATAACTGATATGTATCATGTTGTTGTTTTTGATATTAAACCAACAAATGTCAAACCTCGTCTGTTTAGAAAACGGCTTCTTTCTTTTCCCCGTGTCCGTCAATGTGTAGTTTGCTTTTGACTTTGCCTCTTGGGCTTTTCAGCAACTAGGTCAAACAAAGCCGTGGCCCCTGGTGTAAACAAGATGTGACACAGCAGCAGCTGCGGCCTCGGATGCAGCAGTGACTGCTGACGCGCAGATGGACGGCCAATAGAAAGGCTCGGAGGAAATGGGGCTCAGCTTGTGCAGTGATTACTTCAGGTAAACACATTGGTTATTTCCCCCTGAAGCTAGTGTTTGAGTTGTGAGCTGCTGCAGGTCCACACTGGAGCTGTTCAATCACATTGGGACTGTGGCTGTGTGTGTGTCCCTTCCTGTGTGGAAGACATTTTAAAAGATCAAATCATAAAAAGAGAAGAACCACAACATTTGGACAGGGAAACAGTTTTTCTGTTCATTTTCTCATTATAATAATAATAGTTTATTTATATAGCAGTTACAAAGTGCTTCACAAATAAAAGAATACAAATGTAAGCATATTATCAGTAATACAAGTACAAGTTGTTGTAATAACAAAACACAATTACAAAGTGTTACAATGAAAGGCTATTTGAAGATCACACAACATTAGAGCACAAATAAAAAGTTACAGATGAGAAAAGAGTGA
Organism: Hippoglossus stenolepis; assembly: GCF_022539355.2. Classification (NCBI taxonomy): domain Eukaryota; kingdom Metazoa; phylum Chordata; class Actinopteri; order Pleuronectiformes; family Pleuronectidae; genus Hippoglossus; species Hippoglossus stenolepis. The sequence continues at coordinate 2,422,799 of NC_061506.1, read as the reverse complement.
ATAAAATACAATAAAACATGAAATAATAAAAAAGCAGTCAGTATCACCAGAACTAGATTAATGCACAATGACACCCTCTACTGGTGGCTTTGTGCAACTGCAGATGTACTTTGAATAAGAAGACATGTTCTGAGAACATGATACTTGATTTATCTGTGTGGTTTTAAAAAAGTGTCTAAAATACCAATAACGAATATAATAGAAAACAGGAGCCAACACTTGAGAAGAGACGCTGTCGTCGGCCCTTGTTGCTCTTACAGTCAGCGCTAGTGTTGCTGGGGAATCAAACATGTGAACAGTGACGCAACGTGAGGCTGAATGTGGTCCTGTTCTCCATCATCTATAGAAGTAGTGTATGGTGCTAACATGTGACATGTGCGGAACGAGAACAGAGGCTGAATGAACTCTATAGACTCTATAGAACCCCCCCGCGGGTCTATATCTTAAGACCTCTGCGCATGCACGTGGTGGTGCCTTCACGGACAGCTCTGGAAACACCACACTTCAGGAAGCTGCGGGTGAAGTACACTTTAAACTTCTGCTCAACCGGTTTCGTTTGAACTGGTTTATACCTGTTTTCATAACGACACTCGGGATTCGAATCTCTTCTCACTCAGGCGCGCGACAGTTTTCTGTGAGATTGAAAGGTGGACGCTGAGATCACAGAAGAAACGCCTGAGATCCGACTGTACCTGAACGTTACACAACCATAGTAAACAATGATTGATCAATAACACTGATACTATCAGGGACGGTTGTAATGGGAGTGCAGGTACTCAGGGTACTTTAGGGCTTTGCAGAACAACCTTCAAAGTAGCTTGTCTAAACACTAAATACTTGTACACTGAGATACTTGTGCATGTGTTGTTGTTATATATAAAGTGAGTATTTACAGAGTATATGGAGTCTCCTCTGCAGCAGCTGCAACACCTGCACACAGCTCCACACCGACCCCCCCAGCTCCGACTCTGCCATTGGTCGAGTTTCAGGTTTCCTCGCTGTGATCTAACTCCTCGCGGAGTAGATCCAGTGTGAGTGAAGCGCCGGGACACCTGAAGACACACATCCGCAGACATGTCCGCAGACACCGGGCACAGACTCAACCCCATGGCCGCTGCCGGCTTCCTGCCCCGGCTCTTCTTGTGGTAAGTCCCGCTGCCGCTGCGGGTCCATTTGCTTTCATTACAGTGAAGTTTGAATGGGACCAATCCAGAGAGGACACCGTGTGACCCAGAGTGTTCTACTGTGTTGTGTATTCTTATCAATGCTGATGAAACCCTTATCTGGCGGATGTTCTCCTTTACACGGGACATCTGTTGCACTTCTGTCCGTCCTGGGGGACCCTCACATCTGTCTCTCTCTGAGGTTTCTACCTTCTTTTTACCCTGTTAGAGGGAGTTTAGTAGTTTTTCCTGACTCTTGTTAAAGCCCTATGAGACAAACTGTGATTTGTGAATATGGGCTATACAAATAACATTTAATTGATTGATTTATTGATTAACTGTCAAGGCTACAAGGCTCACAAACGTAGGAAATACTTTTTATTCCACATCATAATTAGACAAAGTGAATTTTGTTCAATAGAAGGGATTTTGGCAGTAGATTACTCCAAAACTACACAATTAAAGTACTTCATAGTATTTGTACAAGTAGTTTAAGAGGTACTTATTTAAAAGATATAAGGCCTTTTATCTTGTGTTTGTGTAATAAAAAGCTGGACGTCCCAAAACTTGATCAAACTCAATGAAAACCAAAGTGAGGAGATCCTCTTTGTTGCTGTGCCATGTAGAGAGCCCAGGGGCCTTTTGCTCTGGGACCCCAAACTCCCTTCAAATGCTTCCTGCTCCATACCGATTACTTTTGGACATATTTGTCCTGCACTGTAAACTTTGAGATTTGTCCTTTGTGTGTAATGTAGATGCCGTGTGTGGTCAGTGGGGTCTGCAGGTTGTCCAGTGTGCACAGGAGTTGTGTGATCCGATTGGAGGGATGTTGTGTTGAGAGGTCCTCCTGTTAGTGACAGGCTGGTGGTCTGCAGGGGGCGCAGTCTGCATGACTGACCTGGTTCTCCCATTCCAAGCCTTCAGAAGGATGCCCCCCACCCCCCACAGTTATTGTTGGGGTTTGCCTCTCCATCTCTCACAATGACAAAAAGACAATAAATTGCTGTTGCTCTGACACATGCTCACTAACTGCATCTCTTACTGTGTGCTCCAGCTGGTTGACCCCCCTGCTGCGCCTCGGCCGCAAACGCAGGCTGGAGGAGAGTGACATGTACGACCTTCTGCCAGAGCTCCGGTCTGAGGCCCTCGGAGAGACGCTGCAGAGGTACTGACACATCTATACATGTTCAATCACACACGTTTACACAGTTCTACGTCTTGATGTTTCCATGGCAGCTGATCATTCAAATCCCATGTTACAATAACTGTGTTACTGAGTTACAGTGTGTTCTAAAGCAGAAGTGATCAGTACTGTTAGAACTCTAGAGCAGTTTTCATCCAGGGGCCTGTCAGATCTAGAAAACTATTGTTATATCATTCATTGTTTGAAACTGACCTCATTAGACGTAGCACTCGTTGTATCGTCTTGTACAATGATAACAAAGCCTTCATTCGTTTCATCCGTTCAACTGGAAAACCACTTTTGTTTTTTAATGAAGCGTCACAGTTCTGTTGTGATGGTAGTGAAGTGAAAACATGGCCCATGTCTCCAGACGCACAAAAGTTTGAAAAAGGAGAAAAATAGTATAAATTCTATAAATGCACTAGTTAAAACATTTAATGTTTTCAAATGAATTGACTTGTAATTAACATTTTAATGATATTAAACCTAGTTGTCATGGAAACACCACTAAGCAGTTATGGTTTGACAGTGACTGTCACTCACGTGGTCTCCGTCACAGGTTGTGGGATCATGAAGTCAGAAAAGCTACGAAGGAACTTAGGAAACCGAACTTCACCAGGATCCTGACTCAGTGCTACGGGAAGTCGTTTGCTCTGGTTGGGGCGATTGCATTTTCAATGGTATGTTGTCGCTACTTTGTCAGATTAGCACATTGCACTGGAATCAGTGGTGGAATGGAAATTTTGCATTTGTGTAATGATGTTGCATGAACAGACGAAGATTGATGATTGACCAGATTGTTTATCTAAAAGGGCAACTTTAGGTTTAACTTTAGGTTTAACTTTAGGTTTACGATTATTGCTCAGGGACTTTAAATTGAAGCCTGAACTTTATGTTGTCTCTGAGCAAATGGTTGGGATCTCACATCTGGGGTCTCACTCTAGGGGTCTACCACAGAGACATGAAGGCAGGATGTCTCCCACCCTGATATAGACGTTTTAGACGACAGCCTAATAATAAAGAATAAGAATATACATTTTAATAAATTTAATAAAAGTTAGTCATTGTTTGTGTTTACGTTGGATCCTGTGAGCTGCAGGATTCTTTTATGATGAATTTCAACCTTGGCCACGTTTAAGACCTTGTTGTATTTTCTTTTTACGAGAATTTGCAGCAAGTTTTGTGTCTAATGCAGTTTTTCCCGGGTGCAGCATCAGTAATGTGTGTATTTCTATCTCTTTGTCATAAAGGAGGCCATTAAAGTGATCCAGCCACTTCTCCTGGGGAAAATAATCCTTTACTTTGAGAATTACAACCCAGACGACAGCAGGAGTCTGTACCTGGTGTGTTGTTACGCCGCTGGAATGTGCCTCTCCAGCTTTGGACTGACTGTCCTCCAACACATCTACTACTACTGCGTCCAGATCGAGGGCATGAAGATGCGAGTGGCCACATGTCACATGATATACAGGAAGGTGGGTGGAGATTCAGATTCTGTGGATTTAACGACGTGGAAATATGTCGACAGGTTTCATCTCTCTCCTCAGGCTCTGAGTCTCAGCAGTGAATCCATGGGACAAACCACCACTGGACAAATCGTCAACCTCATTTCAAATGATGCCAATCGCCTCGATGAGGTAACGAGAGCTACAACAACAAATAGAAATCTGAATGAGCAGAAGGCATTTTATCAGCTTTTAATCGGCTCTAATCTCCAAAAACTCTTTTGACTTATGACCCCGCTTTGGTCATGTAGAGATATTTTTTTCTTTTTTAATTTTTGCGTCTTTCCCGTGTCAGAATTATCACCAACCCACCCACACGCTCACTGTGAATCCTGCGGAGGATCTCCTGTGGTTTCCTCGGCTCATTCAGACATTCTGCAGACTTTAGTCTAGTAGTCATAGTTTTTGTCTGTTTGTATGTAAAAGACAATATTTAAAGTTTTTCGAGCACTGATGATGAACTGTTGTTTCTGTAGATAACACTCAATCTGCACTACCTGTGGGTGGGACCTCTGCAGGCGATGGTGATCATCGTTTTCCTTTGGTATGAGATCGGCCAGTCGTGTCTGGCAGGCGTCGCAGTCGTCGCCCTCATGCTGCCTGTGCAGACCGTGTTTGGAAAACTCTTTGGCATCTTCAGGTAGGAAATAACAACCACGACACAGAGAACTAAATCAAACTATGGCCAAAAAAAAACCTCTCGCAATGTTAAAGAAGGTAATAAGACACATATCACAAGTTTCATGGAAATCCTTCGTGTAGATTTTGCATAATCCTGCAAATGAACAGACAACCAGATGAACACATAACCTCCTAGCAGAGGAAACTAAAAGGGCACTGGGAGAGTAGATCTGTGCCAAAGTGAAAGTACTTCCTTGGCCCATGTCCCATCTTTCCAGCAAGTTCCAATATAATTGAGTCAGAAGTTTTTGCGTAATCATGCTGACAGACAAACAGCAATTAAAACACCTCCCTGGCAGAGGGAAGGATTTCTCATGCTGCCAAACAGAATAATGATGAAAAATATGACGTGCACATTTTTCAACCTTTGCAGGAGCAGAACGATCGTCCTCACCGACAACAGAATTCGTATCATGAACGAAGTGGTGTCTGGCATCAGGATCATCAAGATGTACGCCTGGGAGAAACCTTTCTCTGCTCTGGTTACTGAAGTCAGAAGGTAAGAAGAAATACCTCTGCTGTAAAATATAAGATATCTAGAAGGGCCATGTTGGAGAAAGCGATGGCCTCTGCATCCAAAGTCCAGAAGTCAATTAAATCAATTAGATACAATTCAGAATAGTTCAAGAAAAGTCATTATATTATGAGAATTAACTCCTAATTCAATTTATAAAAAGGGAATAAGCAAGGAAGAGAATCTGTGTTTTCCGGAGTTTTTCTCCTTCTGGATCCAAAATCTTAAACCGATCTAAACTATGAAACCTCTTTAAAAATGACACTTTATTTAAACTTTTGTGTTTTGGCTTTTCTCCGAGGACAGAGGCTCTGCCTGAAGTCTCATCTTTGTTTTGGTTAAACTGTGACTTTTTAAAAACCTTTTCACAGCATTTTAACGTGCAGAGGGGTGGAAATAGGGAAATGAAAGATAGTGTGTCTGTAACACACCTGTCAAGATATCCCCAGTTACACAACACCTCCTTTCTAAGAAATCATTCACCCTAGGTCAAGTCACATAGGCGCTGGTCACATCAGTTTTCATTAATGTTTAAAGTATCACGTGTCCAAATCACCAAACCCAAGTTACAACCCACATGTGCCAAGTGTGAGGCCGATAAGATGAGCTCTTTGGAATTAGTCGGTAGATAATGTGTCGACTTGTCTGTGTGTATGCAGTAGACCCCGGAGCAGAGACATCAGGTCGGCCGAGGGCGAGGAGACCTCATGTGTTACTGGCAGACCCTTTCAATGTAAATCAGTTTGTCCTGGACCTTGCATTCACCTTTTGGTGGTTTTAGCCCAATCCACAACTGCTGATTTACCATTAATGTGATGGTTTGAACTCTCCTGGCTGTCGAGCAGGAGACAGAACTGTGTTGCTCTGCTGTGATGTTGTCTCCACTGCACAGGGAATAAACCTGAAGGAATTTGTATTCTTCCAAATTGGGAAAATGACATTTCTTCAAATTTGGGCTCAAAGGTGAACTAATTAGATGTCAGGGGTGGAAGGCCACAGTGACCTCATGAGTCTGGATACAAACTTCCTGTAGAATGAACCACTGCAGAATCAGAAACCTCCTGCAACTGGAAGTCACCACTTCTCTCCATTTGTTGTCTTCTGTTCCCAGGAAAGAAATCAGTCAGATACTGAAGAGCTCTTATCTACGAGGAATCAACATGGCGTCCTTCTTTGCCAGCAGCAAGATCATCGTCTTCGTCACCTTCACGGTCTACGTCCTGCTGGGAAACACCATCACAGCCAGCAGTGTGTTCGTCACCGTGTCCTTCTACGGAACAATCAAGCTCACAGTCACGCTGTTCTTCCCTCTGGCTGTGGAGAAGCTGTCAGAGACGATAGTCAGCATCCGGAGGATCCAGGTATTTCAGTTAAAAATGAAACTCCACTGACTCCATTTGTCATTTAAACATCTCTCCAGGAATTTCGAACACTCTTGATGATTCTTTCCTAGAAGTTGCTGAAGCTGTTCTCTGAGCTGTGTCTACTCAAGCGTGGTAATTGCTGGAGCTCCCAAGAAAAATCCCATAACCACAAGACGGTGTCATAGTTTAGAACTTTCAGGAACGAAGGAGTTCGCGTGACATTAGCGAGCTGATGCGTTTAATGATCAAACTTCTGAGCGACTGGTTACGGGACTGTGTCAAACATTGATTTGAAAATGCTGCTGTTACATGTCGGTACCTTCCATCATGTTTATGCTGCACGCCAGTGACACCTGGTGGCCGGTGGCATAATGTCTTCATTGTCTGGCCATACTTGGTTGGAATGTCAGTTTCAGTTGAGTCAAATCAGTGATAACATGACAAACATTTCATTGATATTATAAATGTTATTTTCAAGATTTATTTGGCGTTGTAGTTAAGTTCAAACCAAACGGCTGTAAACGGGGGTTCAGTGTTGATGTTTGTGATTCTCCTCCTCCCAGAATTTCCTTCTGCTCGAAGAGGTTGAGAGAAAAAGCTCTGGGCTGCCTCTGGATGAAAAGAATCCGATCTCCATTGAGATTAAGAAGATGACCTGCCACTGGGATAAGGTGAATACGTGCTTTTATATACTATTAAACTGGATTAGTAATAGGTGTTAAACATTGTTTTCAAAGGCTCAGGCTGAGAATGACCAGTTTGGGATTTGACATGATACAACATAGGGTTTGTTTGCTTCCTGTCAGAGTTTGGACGCTCCATCGCTCCAGAATGTCTCCGTCACTGTGAAGTCGCACCAACTCCTGACTGTAATTGGACCAGTGGGTTCTGGAAAGGTCAGTAACTCTGAATAAGATGAGGAACAAACCAGGAGAAAACCTGAGTGGAGAAAAATATGAAGTGTGAAGTAGCTGAGCTTCAACAACAAAGTTCTCTATTCACTGTGTCACATGTTCATGAGTCCCATGTTTCCACCAGTCATCCCTGCTGAGTGCGATCCTGAGAGAGCTGCCTCGCTACACCGGGACGCTGCAGGTCAAAGGTCAGCTGACCTACGTATCCCAGCAGCCCTGGGTGTTCCCGGGAACCATCCGCAGCAACATCCTGTTTGGGGGAGAACTCAACCCCCAGAAGTATGAGAGAGTCATCAGGGCCTGTGCTCTGAAGAAGGTGAGAAATAGCAACTGCTGCACAACCACTGACTCGTTTTCCGACATCGAACAGACGTCAAACATTATTCTGAGTTGTTAACCAATCCAAAACACAATTATCAAGATCTCACGTTCTTGCAAGCACGCGTCTTTGTAAGGTTTCATTGTGTTTGCGTGCAGGACCTGGAGCTGCTCCCGGATGGAGACCTGACTCTGATCGGGGACCGAGGAGCCACACTCAGCGGGGGGCAGAAAGCTCGAATCAACCTGGCGAGGTTCAGTCACAATGTGGAGAGGGAACATTTATTAGACCTAAAGCATGTTTGTCACCCTGTCAGTTTGGTGTGTGTCACAGCCGCTGTCTCCTCTTGAATGTGTGTGTTTTATTTTCAGGGCTGTGTATCAGGATGCAGATATCTACCTCCTGGACGACCCCCTAAGTGCCGTGGATGCTGAGGTTGGGAAACATCTTTTCGAGCAGTGAGTCTCCACCAGATTGTTCAAATTGTTAAGTGAAGAATAACAGATGTACATGTTGTGATGCACCGATGGAATATTAGTGCTATTTTAAATGTGTCCACACATCAGGTGCATCTGTGGCCTGCTGAAGAACAAGTCTCGTGTCCTGGTCACCCACCAGCTGCAGCATCTCAAGCCAAATGACCAGGTTCTGGTCCTTAAAGAGGTTTGTGCCCCAACACATGGAAATAAATCAAGAGACAGTGCTTTTAGTGTGAGAGGAGAAATGGGTTGGAAATCTCGAAACCAACAAAAATATTGAAAAAATCCAGCCTCGTGATCCACATCTGCACCAAAATGAAACGTGTGAAAACATAACCTCTGTTGAAGAGGTAACGGATGAGCCCACCTTGTGCAGTTTATTTACTATAATTCTACTTTATTCAGACGTTTAACACAACACATTTGTGTGTGTCTCTCAGGGTCATGTCATGGCGCAGGGAACCTACAAGGAGCTGCATTCGACTGGTCTGGACATGACGTCGCTGATGAGGAGCGACGAGGAGCACGAGCAATGGCCCCAGTCAGGTGACTCAGACAAACTGTCGCTGCGCAGCCAGACGACAAACTGCTCTCACAGCAGCCTCCTGCCGCCAGAGAGCAACTGGACAGACCAACTTCCTGTAGGTACATTTTCTAAATAAAGTCTGAACGTCCAAAAGTAATCCAGCATTGTTTTACCACCATTCCAATCAGTTAGTATGTGATTTGAGTAATTCACTGAATGATGGTTTAAAATGCGGATCAGTAATGACTTGTTTTTCAGGCTGAAACAGTTGGCACCATGGCCGAGGAAACACGAGAAGAAGGAGACGTCAGTGGCCACATCTATCTCAAGTACTTCACTGCAGGCTCCAACCTCCTGGTCCTTCTGGTCGTAGTCCTGCTCAGTGTCATAGCTGAGGTGAGATGTGGCTCAGAGGCCTCGGACATTCACACTCGTACCTGAACAAACTTCCAAGCCTTAAACCTTTCAACCACAGTTTGTGTCTCAGCTACAAAATGTCCAACGAGAAGCCAACTGAACTTTGTTTCCCATAACAGGTTGCATACATTCTTCAGGACTGGTGGCTCGTGTACTGGTGAGTACTTCATCAGATGTCGATTTTACAGTTTCATCATTTGCTGTTGGTCTGATGTGTTTATCTTGTCCCCTGACAGGGCGAGAGCCACGTGTTTGAACAGCACAGCCACTGTTAGCTTCTCAAATGGAATCAACATGACTCACACAGATCAACAGTTCACACTCACGTTTTACCTCAGCATTTACTCAGGTAAGATTACTGTAAATAAAGTCATAATATTACCAATAAAGTCGAAATATAAGGAGAATAAAGTAATATTATAAGAATAAAATCTCCATATTAAAAGGATAAAGTCTTAATGTTACCAGATTTGTTTTCTTCAACATGGCCCTTATATTCTGTGGCCCTGTTGCTTGTGTTTTCAGGTCTGACAGCAGCTGCCGTGGTCTTTGGCTATGCCAGGAGTTTGGTGATCTTTCATGGGCTGGTGAGATCGGCTCAGACGCTGCACAACAGCATGTTCCACGCTGTCCTCCGCACGCCGGTTCACTTCTTTGACATCAACCCTATAGGTGATCCCCACTCAGAATTCACTTCCTGTCATATCTCTTAATAACTGAGAGTCTGTTTAGTTAATTATGGCTGAACCAGAGCAGTGAGTGTGTGAGAGGAACTCGTAACTGACTTTGTCTTCGTTGTAGGAAGAATTCTTAACAGGTTTTCCAAAGACATCAGCCAGATGGACTCGATGTTACCCATCACCTTTGTGGACTTCTATCAGGTGAGCTTTTAGAACTTCTTCATGTAGACCACTGTACATGCACCATTAGACTGTTTTTATTGGCCGTCTTATTTTTCAGAACCTTTTCATCATCCCTCACTTTGTTGCTTTCAGTTATTTCTGCAGAATACTGGCGTGGTGGCGGTGGCAGCCTCGGTCATCCCTCTCATCCTGATCCCCATCATCCCACTGATTCTTCTCTTCTTGTACTTGAGGCGTTTCTACCTCAGCACATCACGAGACGTCAAACGTCTGGAGTCTACAAGTATGTCCCTGCATGTCCCATCTGTCTACGTCTCTTCAAGGCCTGTGGACAATTCGAGCCTTCAGAGCTGAGGACAGGTTGAAGAAAGCCTTCGATGCTCATCAGGACCTGCATTCAGGTTCACCTTTACTGTTTGAGTTGCTGTTTTGACGTTTAAGCTGATTTAAAGCTTGACTGCAGTTGGCAAAGGAAAGTGTGACCGCAGCAAGGCTCTGCTGTGTCCGGTAACATTGGCACATGGTGCACAGTGTTTCTATGCTGTTTATGCATATGCTCTTTTCTCCTGTTCTTAGAGGCATGGTTTTTATTCCTGATGACCTCCCGCTGGTTTGCACTTTGCCTTGACAGCATTTGTGCCATATTTATCACTTGCACAGCATTTGCTTGCATCTTCCTCAGAGATGGTGAGGATCCTCTATATGCACACAGACAGTACAGTTCATCTATTGTACCACTGAGCTTTACAAAACAGAAGGTTTTTGGTTCGAATCCAACATGAAACATCTATGTTTTGTTTTCTTAAGTGAACATTCACTGGAGCATACAGAATCCACGTTCGTTCTCTTGATCTTTGTGCTTCAGAGAACTTCACTTTAGAAGTTTATTCCTAAAATAATTTTAATATTACATGCTAATGTTTAAAAAAGGGGATGACAGTAACTGAAATATAAAATAATATTTAATCTATTCTGATTGAATATAGTATCAAATGCTCATAGTCATCATGAAAATGTCATAGTATAGTATGATATCCAAAATTACGTAAAAACATCTTAGTATATCTAGTGTGGTTTTAATTTTATTTAAAAAACATCTTCAAACTGACAAATCACTCATTCAAATCTTAGATATAATTACTTATAACGACATATACAAACTCCTCCCCCGCGAGTCCACCTGACTTGGTATAGTCCAAGTCCCCCCTCTCCATATATCCCATTGGACTCCTCTACTTCCGGTTTGCCAGTCGGTACTTCCGCATGGAGCCGGAGATGCAGGATCCGGACCCATAGATCCATCATGAGGTGAATACTGTTTAAAACATCAACACATTTATTACATCTTCTGTGTGTTGGACGTGTCGCTGCACATTCTTCATTGTTAACTTGTGTTTGAAAGGAAAACTCGTCTCGTTAGTTTCTAATGGGAATGCTAAGCTAAGCTAGCATCACAAGCTAACCTCACCTGGCACCAGTTGTTCAGCCATGGGAAGTAAAAGAGAGAAACTTGTGTCTGGAGCAGAAAGAAGCTGTTTCTAAAGTTTTCACCTTTTAAACATGAACCGAGAAAACTGAGCGTGTTTTAAATTCTCATGTCAAAGACTTGATCACTTGTTTTGTCCTAAACGAGCTAAAGTACGTCCAGTTGACTTTGACTTGAAACATCTGGATATTTATCTTCAGGCTGGGAAACAAAACTGTGACAATAATGATCAGCTTTTAATTTTCATCAATATCAAAGTAACAAGTTCAATACATGTTGATTTAATAGATTTGTATTGTGTGAACTCAGTGAGGAGAAATAACACAGGATCCATTCAATTCATTCAATTGACTAAGTCAACTCATCTGTAGGCTGCTCCACTTTCCACCTCCGGTTGTACAACCAAAGTAAAACTCTGAATAGATGATTCTATTTCAAGAAATCTGTATGAACTCGAGAGCAGAACCTTTGTTATATTGCTAGTGACGACAATTAAAGGTTCAGTGTGTAAGATTCAGCTGAAAGGATCTATTAGAATTTTTTTTTACAGTAGCCCAGACTGGACAAACTAAACATCTTTTGAGTTTCTAGGACAACTGAAGCTGAAGTTTGGAAGTGGAGGCTGCAATATGCAACTTCACCACTAGATGTCACTAAAGTCTACACATTGCATTGATAGTGTTTTATCACCCAGCCCTACCAAACCCATAATATATATAATTTACCATCATAAATACCAATATATCTATAGATATAGATAATAATGATCATAATAAACATCACAGTTGACAAACTGAAGCAACAATTGTCTCCCTGACTTTCTGGTTTATTGTTTCTTCTGTTTCCATCAACAGAGCAAATCATTGAGACAGTTTTATATTAGTTCTTCTTTATGAGCAGAGAACGACAAACACAAATCTGATGCAGATCAATGATGTGATATTCGTCCTCACTGTGTTTGAACAATGCATATACATTATGTTGATTTGTGTTTGCTTGTAAAAGTAAAATTCAACTGTAACATTTGGATTTGAATTATATTCTAATTGTATGATTCTAATTGTATGTGAGATTGTTAGATTATCTGAAGCATGAAAAGTCAGTTAATAATAATCTCAAATCAATGGTTTGTTATTTTAGGCAGCAGTTACAGAGAGGAGACCCCCCCCCCCCACGGAGCCACCAGGAGCCGGAGCTGCTGCCGGGGCCACCATGAGGTGACTATTGCATAAAATAGCTCAACATTTATTAGATATTCTGTGTGTTCATGTGTTTCTGCAGCTTTTTCATTGTTAACATGTGTTGTTGAGGAAAACTCGTCTCATTAGTTTGTTTTGTTTGCTACTGTCATTAGCCAGAGATGGAGGTAGAGGGAGCCAGAGCCGCTGGAGCCGCCGGAGCCCATGGACCCATCATTTGGTGACTACTGCTTAAAATATCAACACATTTATTGGATCTTCTGCGTGTTTGACGTGTCGCCGCAGCTTTTTCATTGTTAACATGTTAATAGTGGAAACTGCTGTGACTCATCAAACAATCAGAAGATCTAATCAATGGGTTGCTATTTCAGGTGGTAGTTACCGAGAGGAGACCCCACAAACCTTTTTTCTGTGTATGCGGTTTACAGATAATAATATTAAATAAATGTTTCAGTAAAATTCAGCCGGTTTCTGTGTTTCCTTCGATAACCACTTGTTCCTGATTCTCTGGAGGGCCGGGGGAGACACGGCCTCCCCCTGGTACTCACCCCCACCACCAGTGCCACCGTTACCAACACCCACATGCATACAGACACACAAACACACCCGTTACCAACACCCACATACAGACAGACACACACACAACACACGCTGCTGTTATCAGCCACGGTGAGGATTCGAACCAGCTCCTACAGGTACATCCTTGCAGATGTGAACCAATCCACCACCCACCGAGTCCCCTTTGCGTTCACCAACCTTCGTGGCGTCTTTATCTTTCACTTCAATCTCCCAGAGCATAAGAATCAAACCTCAGTCTTGTTCTGTTTCCATGAACAAGACTTGAACTCACAGCTACAGAATCACCAGACTACTGTCATCTGACTGAGCTACTTGACCCAACACAAACAAAGTTCCTCTCATGAAGCTTTCAACTGTCTCATCAGACTGTTTGACTTCATAAATTCACTGGGTCCCATAAGAATTGAACCCACGACTCCAGGTCTGCAAGTCCTTCCTCTAACAGACTGAGATACTTGACCAGACACACTTCAGCCTCTGTCTCTGGGTTCTTGGCTCTTTAATGTGAGTGGAGGACTTCACCAGCTCTGAGTGTTTGCATTGGGGCTGGACATAGAAGAAGAAGCTTCTAAAAGAAATGACAGGTGTCTGACCAAGTAGCTCAGTCTGTTAAAGGATACACTGCTACACCTGAGGTCGCTGGTTCGATTCTTATTACAATCTGAGGCTGAGCTACTTGACCAGAGACACACAAGCCTCTTTCTTTGAGTTCTCAAGTCCAACTCACTGACACTCAGTGAAATTAAGAAGTTATACACATGAAAGACTTGAGAAGCCAAAGAAAGAGACTTGTGTGTCTCTGGTCAAGTAGCTCAGCCTCTTAGAAGTTGGACTCATAAGAATCGAACCAGCAACCTCAGAGGTCTAAGTCCTGCTCCAACAGACTGAGCTACTTGGTCAGACACCTGCTGATTCCTTCTTAGAAGGTTTTCTTTAAAGTCCAGCCCCAATGCAAACACCCAATGATCTGTTTAAGTCCAACGCTCTATACATATAGAACGTCCGTTAAAACTTTGCCATCATCCTGTAGCGTAGAGGAAAGGCTACAGGTCTTGATGGCAGAAGGTTCTTGGTTCAAATCCCACTGAGTTTAGCTTTAGGTTCTCTTGTGTAGATGCACTCTTCATATAGTACGTCCGTTCATTTAAAGCCATCATCCTCCTGCAGTGTAGTGGAAAGGCTACAGGTCTTGATAGCAGAAGGTTCTTGGTTCAAAACCTGCTATGGTGAGCTTTAAGATCTCTTGTGAAAATTGTACTCTACATATAGAACGTCTGTTAAAGTAATGTCATTGTGCTTCTGTAGTGTGGAGGTAATGCTACAGGTCTTTGGACCAGAAGGTTCTTGGTTCAAATCTGACAAAAGACACTTTACCATTCTCCCATGATCCATGCAATTTAAAAGAATTAATTAAAATAAAATATACAAAAAGTGACTTAATTAAACTTAAAAATAAAAAAAGACTTAATTATACTCTGTCTTTATTGCACTCTGCACAATACTTATAATACTTATATTACTAAAAGTATATATTGCATTCTCCCATGCTTCGCATGGGAGAATGCTTTTAAGCTAGTTGAATAGTTGCATTCTCCCATGCTTCGCATGCTGCGCATGCGAAGCATGTGGAGAATGCAACTATTCAACTAGTCATGGGAGCCTTGTTCCTTGTTGCCTTGTTCTGGCAGGAGACACATTGTTGGACTCACCCAGACTCCGTGCTTCGCACGGAGACTGGTGAGGACTGGGTTCATTCATACAGCTATGCATCATCCACCTGCTCCCCTACACTCAACACTCGACACCTGACACCCTGCTCTCCAAAGCCAAAGCCAAGGCCAGTTTGGCTCTGGTCAGATTTGAACCAAGAACCTTCAGGAGCCAAGTCCTGCAGCATCTCCTCTAGGCTAGCGGAGGTCTCCTTTAGTCCTTTGAACAGATGTTCTATTTGTCTTGTTCATTTGTATCATGTTAACAATACAAAATTGCCCCCGAATGGATTTGAATGGGAGAATGGAAAACTGTCTGTGGCCAGATTTGAACCAAGAACCTTCTGGTTGTAAGACCTGTAGCGTTTCCTCAACACTGCAGAAGGACGATGGAATAATTTTACCGGACGTTCTATATGTATAGTGCATTTTCACAAGAGAACTTAAAGCTAACAACAGCGGGTTTTGAACCAAGAACATTCTGCTATTAAGACCTGTAACCTCTCCTCTACGCTACAGAAGGACAACGGAATACTTTTAACGGACGTTCTATATGTTGAGTACATTTTCACAAGAGAACTTAAAACCAAACCTCAGTGGGTATTGAACCAACAATCTGCTATCGAGACCTATGGCCTTTCCTCTGCACTGCAGGAGAATGATGGAATTGTTTTAACGGATGTTCTATATGTACAGTGCGTTTTCACTTGAGAGAACGAGTTTAATGAGCGTTGGACCCAGAACATTCTTTATCCTCACCAAGTTGCTCAGTGTGATAGAGGATGGACTAAGCAGTCTGAAGTGGTGGGTTCGATTCTTATGAGAGTCCATCTTCTAAGAAGCTGAGTTATTGACCAGAGACACACAAGTCTCTCTCTTTGGGTTCTAAAGTCTTTCATGTGTACTTCATAATTTCACTGAGTGTCAGTGAGTTGGACTTGAGAACTCAAAGAAAGAGGCTTGTGTGTCTCTGGTCAAGTAGCTCAGTTTTTAAAGGATGGACTTTCATAAGAATCGAACTCATGACTTTCAGTTGCAAGTCCATCCTCTATAGGACTGAGCTACTTGACCAGACAGCCAATCCTTTCTCTTTGGGTCCTCAAGTCTTTAATCTGAGCGTTGGACTTCAACAGACCATGTTTGCATTGGGAGCTGGACTTTGAGAAGAAGTTTAAGAAGGAAACAGCAGGTGTCTGGTCAAGTAGCTCAGTCTGTTGGAGCAGGACTTTTACCAGTTTCCACGACATACTAACCTACCCCTACCCTAACCCTTTTTAAATCATGTCTTATGCATGGAGTAACTGTCTCCTGGGCACCTTCATCACCCAGGACCTGAAGTGGGAACTGAACACTGGATCCTTCACCACAAAGCCCAGCAGAGGGCACTTTGCAGCTGAAGACGTTCAACCTGCCAAAGACGATGATGGTGAACTTCGATTCTGATTCTGATAGAAAACGATATGGTCTAATATTTGTTAAAAATGTCATAGTACAGTGTCATCACCAGTCCAGTGATAAGGTCTCAGGTCTTGTTGATGAGCAGCCGAGGAACAAACTGGTTTTGTGGTGGGAGCTTGTGGTTCTGATGACCTGCAGCCTCCTGCCAGAGTCCATGAGCAGGGAGGGAGGGGTCGGCCCCAATCTGACCTGCACCTCAGAGTCCCGGAGACGTTCAGGTCCTGGAGACGTTCAGGTCCTGGAGAGGTTTTAGACCACATACTATACTGTGACTTTTTAAATCACATTTTAGAGCACATAGTTTTCTATCAGACTCAGAATTGAAGTTCACCATCATCGACTTTGGCAGGTTGAACGTCTTCAACTGCAAAGTGCTCCCTCTGCTGGGCTTTTCTGGTGAAGGATCCAGTGTTCAGTTCCCACTTCAGGTCCTGGGTGATGAAGGTGCCCAGGAGACAGTTACTCCATGCATAAGACATATTGAAAAAGGGTTAGACTTAGGGGTAGGTTAGTATGTCGTCTGAAAACTGGTAAAGTCCTGCTCCAACAGACTGAGCTACTTGACCAGACACTGCTGTTTCCTTCTTGAAGCTTCCTCTAAAGTCCAGCTCCCAATGCAAACACCCAATGATCTGTTGAAGTCCAACGCTCAGATTAAAGACTTGAGGACCCAAAGAGAAAGGATTGTCTGTCTGGTTGCAGCTCAGTCCTATAGAGGATGGACTTGCAACTGAAAGTCATGAGTTCGATTCTTATGAAAGTCCATCCTTAAAAACAGAGCTTGACCAGAGACACACAAGCCTCCTTCTTGAGTTCTCAAGTCCAACTCACTGACACTCAGTGAAATTATGAAGTTATACACATGAAAGACTTTAGAACCCAAAGAAGGAGACTTGTGTGTCTCTGGTCAATAACTCAGCTTCTTAGAAGATGGACTCTCATAAGAATCGAACCCACCACTTCAGACTGCTTAGTCCATCCTCTATCAGACTGAGCAACTTGGTCAGGATAAAGAATGTTCTGGGTCCAACGCTCATTAAACTCGTCAAGTGAAAACGCACTGTACATATAGAACATCCGTTAAAACATTCCATCGTCCTCCTGTAGCGTAGAGGAAAGGCTGCAGGTCTCGCTAGCAGAATGTTCTTGGTTCAAAACCTGCTTAGGTTAGTTTTAAGTTCTCTTGTGAAAATGCACTATACATATAGAACGTCCGGTAAGATTATTCCATCGTCCTTCTGCAGTGTTGAGGAAACGCTACAGGTCTTACAACCAGAAGGTTCTTGGTTCAAATCTGGACACAGACAGTTTTCCGTTCTCCCATTCAAATCCATTCGGAGGCAATTTTGTATTGTTAACATGATACAAATGAACAAGACAAATAGAACATCTGTTCAAAGGACTAAAGGAGACCTCCGCTAGCCTAGAGGAGATGCTGCAGGACTTGGATCCTGAAGGTTCTTGGTTCAAATCTGACCAGAGCCAAACTGGCCTTGGCTTTGGCTTTGGCTTTGGCTTTGGAGCAGGGTGTCGAGTGTTGAGTGTAGGGGAGCAGGTGGATGATCCAGGGGAGCAGGTGGATGATGCATAGCTGTATGAATGAACCCAGTCCTCACAATGATGGGTGAGTCCAACAATGTGTCTCCTGCCAGAACAAGGCAACAAGGAACAAGGCTCCCATGACTAGTTGAATAGTTGCATTCTCCACATGCTTCGCATGCGCAGCATGCGAAGCATGGGAGAATGCAACTATTCAACTAGCTTAAAAGCATTCTCCCATGCGAAGCATGGGAGAATGCAATATATATTTTTAGTAATATAAGTATTATAAGTATTGTTCAGAGTGCAATAAAGACAGAGTATAATTAAGTCTTTTTTTTATTTTTAAGTTTAATTAAGTCACTTTTTGTATATTTTATTTTAATTACTTCTTTTAAATTGCATGGATCATGGGAGAATGGTAAAGTGTCTTTTGTCAGATTTGAACCAAGAACCTTCAGATCCAAAGACCTGTAGCATTACCTCCACATTACAGAAGGACAATGACATTACTTTAACAAACATTCTATGTGTAGAGTACAATTTTCACAAGAGATCTTAAAGCTCTTAAAGCTCACTGTAGGTTTTGAACCAGGAACCTTCTGCTATCAAGACCTGTAGCCTTCCCACTACACTGCAGGAGGATGATGGTTTTAAATGAACGGACGTACTATATGAAGAGTACATCTACACAAGAGAACTTAAAGCTAAACTCAGTGGGATTTGAACCAAGAACCTTCTGCCATCAAGACCTGTAGCCTCTCCTCTACGCTACAGAAGGACAACAGAATAATTTTAACGGACGTTCTATATGTATAGTGCATTTTCACAAGAGAACTTAAAACTAACCTAAGCGGGTTTTGAACCAAGAACATTCTGCTAGCAAGACCTGCAGCCTTTCCTCTACGCTACAGGAGGATGATGGAATGTTTTTAACGGATGTTCTATATGTACAGTGCGTTTTCACTTGAGAGAACGAGTTTAATGAGCGTTGGACCCAGAACATTCTTTATCCTCACCAAGTTGCTCAGTCTGATTGAGGATGGACTAAGCAGTCTGAAGTGGTGGGTTCGATTCTTATGAGAGTCCGTCTTCTAAGAAGCTGAGTTATTGACCAGAGACTCACAAGTCTCCTTCTTTGGGTTCTAAAGTCTTTCATGTGTATAACTTCATAATTTCACTGAGTGTCAGTGAGTTGGACTTGAGAACTCAAAGAAGGAGGCTTGTGTGTCTCTGGTCAAGTAGCTCAGTTTTTTAAAGGATGGACTTTCATAAGAATCGAACTCATGACTTTCAGTTGCAAGTCCATCCTCTATAGGACTGAGCTACTTGACCAGACAGACAATCCTTTCTCTTTGGGTCCTCAAGTCTTTAATCTGAGCGTTGGACTTCAACAGATCATTGGGTGTTTGCATTGGGAGCTGGACTTTAGAGAAGAAGCTTCTAAGAAGGAAACAGCAGGTGTCTGGTCAAGTAGCTCAGTCTGTTGGAGCAGGACTTTTTTACCAGTTTTCAGACGACATACTAACCTACCCCTAAGTCTAACCCTTTTTAAAATCATGTCTTATGCATGGAGTAACTGTCTCCTGGGCACCTTCATCACCCAGGACCTGAAGTGGGAACTGAACACTGGATCCTTCACCAGAAAAGCCCAGCAGAGGGAGCACTTTGCAGTTGAAGACGTTCAACCTGCCAAAGTCGATGATGGTGAACTTCGATTCTGATTCTGATAGAAAACGATATGGTCTAATATTTGTTAAAAATGTCATAGTACAGTGTCATCTAAAATATCTGAAAAGTTCTCAAGTCCAACTCACTGACACTCAGTGAAATTATGAAATTATACACATGAAAGACTTGAGAAGCCAAAGAAAGAGACGTGTGTTTTCCATTCTCCCATTCAAATCCATTCGGGGGCAATTTTGTATTGTTAACATGATACAAATGAACAAGACAAATAGAACATCTGTTCAAAGGACTAAAGGAGACCTCCACTAGCCTAGAGGAGATGCTGCAGGACTTGGCTCCTGAAGGTTCTTGGTTCAAATCTGACCAGAGCCAAACTGGCCTTGGCTTTGGCTTTGGAGCAGGGTGTCAAATGTTGAGTGTAGGGGAGCAGGTGGATGATGCATAGTTGTATGAAAGAACCCAGCCCTCACCAGTCTCCATGCAAAGGTGAGTCCAACAATGTGTCTCCTGCTGGAACAAGGCTTTGAGAATAGCCTATTCAACTAACTGAAAATTACAATATTTTAGTAATCTGTTCTCTGGAGGAGTCCAATGGGATATATGGAGAAGGAGGGGGGGACTTGGACTATACCAAGTCAGGTGGACTCGCGGGGGAGGAATAAAGTTCTCTGGGAGAAGCACAAAGATCAAGATCCAGTGAATGTTCACTTCAGAAAAAAGGCAGCAAAGAGGTTTCTGATTGGATATGAACCTAGAACCTAAAAAATAAATACATTAATTGTACTTTGTAAGAGTTGAACCCATGTCCCAACACCTGAGGTGAGACTCTTACTGTCTGAACTATTCTAACAGACGTTTGCTCTTTTTTAGAGCATTTGATTTTTTGCATTGGCTACCAACGTTGAAAATTGATTTCGCAAAAACTACACACCCTGACTAGTAGTCAGCCGTTGAATCATTTTGTTTGTTTGTAGTAGAAGATTATCCAAATGCAGCATCTCATTTTCATTATGTTTTGTGTTGTTCAAAAGGGCTTGAGGCTGGAGCAGTGGGCCTGGTGCTCACTTATGTTGTGACGCTAACGGGAAACTTCCAGTGGACCGTGAGGCAAAGTGCTGAGGTGGAGAACATGGTAAGAACCTGCTGTTTGTGCATCAGGCTCAGTGTTGAGGTCAGACAGAATTATCCTAACAGATCCAAGCTTGCATGTCAGGGTTTTTGTGGAAGAACCTGTATGGTGGGGAGAGGGAATTAGATAGACACAAATTACAAAGAGGCTGGAAGTGTGAAATCTTTCCTCTCCTCAGATGACATCAGTGGAGAGGGTGGTAGAGTATACACAGCTAAAGAGTGAAGCATCCTGGGAAACCCAAAAGCAACTTCCATCCGATTGGCCGAGTCAAGGAATGGTGACCTTCAACAAGTTAAACTTCTCCTACAGCTGCGACGGACCAGTGGTCCTCAAAGACATCAGCATCACCTTCCAACCCAACGAGAAGGTGAGATGTGCGAGTCTGCATCAAGCCACAATCTGTTTTTACACTGCACACGCTGGGAGATGATTGCTTTTCTGTGTTTCCTGGGTGTCAGGTTGGTATCGTTGGGAGAACAGGTGCTGGGAAAAGCTCCCTGGTCTCGGCTCTGTTCCGTCTGGCAGAGCCTGAGGGAGAGATCTACATCGATGGGGTTCTCACCTCTGAGATCGGCCTCCATGACCTGCGCCAGAAGATGTCCATCATTCCTCAGGTAAAGAAAAGGATACGTTCACTTTGCCACGATTCAACCATCTTCAAAAAAATCACTCAACAAATTGTTGGACCCATGAGAAACACCCCTGGTAAAATCGTATGTTTCAGAAATTTAGAAATACCGAATAACAACTGAATAAATGATGACTCTGCTCTGTGCTTCAGGACCCAGTGCTGTTTACAGACACCGTGAGGAAAAACCTGGACCCTTTCAACCAGCACACTGATGAAGACCTGTGGACGGCTCTGGAGGAGGCAAGTGTCCAATCAGCTGCTTCAAGAGATGCGTTAGTCGTTGTTGCTCATGTTCACGTCTCTGTGTTGTGTGCAGGTGCAGCTGAAGTCCGTGGTGGAGCGGCTGCCTGGTAAGTTGGAGATGGTTCTGGCTGAGTCGGGCTCTAACTTCAGTGTGGGTCAGAGGCAGCTGGTGTGTCTGGCCCGAGCGCTGCTGAGGAAGAACCGCATCCTCATCGTCGACGAGGCCACGGCCAACGTGGACCCCAGGTACTAAACCACCACCCTGCATCACACGTCTACACATCTCTGGCGGGAGTTTTCTAAACATGATGTCTTCTCTCTTGTTGCCGTCGTCCTGCAGGACAGATGAACTGATCCAACAGACCATACGAGACAAGTTCAGAGAATGCACCGTGCTCACCATCGCTCATCGACTCAACACCATCATAGACAGCGACCGGATACTGGTGAGTCCCCCATGTGTTTGAGATATCAAGATAAATATTTTAGTGTTTAGTGATACATTTTAATTGTTGTTGATTTTTTCTGCTCTAAGGTTCTCAACAGCGGCACCATCCAGGAATTAGACCGGCCCTTCACACTGCTTCAAAACAAAGAGGGGGCTCTTTACAGAATGGTGCAGCAGATGGGTCCGACTGAGGCAGCCGCCCTGCTGGAGTCAGCCAGACAGGTGAGGTCCACGTGTTCCCGTCTTTAACTCAATGTCTTCACACAAGTGTTGAATATTAAAGGTTTTGTTTTCATCTGTTTCCAGGCATCAAAGCCATCCTGACAACCTGACAGCAGATTTTAAACCAACACACTCCAGATGAAAGAAGTACCAGAGAACAACTGATCTACCTGACACTGTTTTATTAAATATTTTGTTTTAAACACGACCTTGTGATCAAAACTGTCACATATCCTCTTTAGTTTTGATAAAGTTTTTCATGTACAACTGAGTTCCTGTCTCATTGAAACCGTGTTTTTTTTAATCTGTTATCAGAAAAAAGCTTTAGCTCCAGATGTTTCTGTGCTGTTGGGAGAATCTCCCGCTGTCTGAAAATGGCTCTTAAGTCAAATCTCAGTAAGAAGAAGCAGAGTAAATATAAACGCAGTACACTCTGATTAAAAGAAGGACATGTATGTGTTTATGTAGCATTTGAAACAACAAAGCACAAACATGTCAGATCGTCGAAACACGTGTAAAAACACTGACAAACTAAAAGTGTCAATTTGAACAACAACGAGGATAATTCAACACACTCCAGCTCCGTCGTAGCAGCTGTTTCCACCTTTGTAAATTCAGATCTGTTCATTAATCCTGTGCGATCACTCATATTTACAAAGGCAACTTCGAACAGTTATATGTCAACATTAACATGTACAATATCTTGTATAGTATTTAAAAAGGATTACGAGGCCATTTTACAGCAGTTTCTCTGAAGCCTCAATTTGTTTACATATAAATAGGAGGCATAGAAAATAAATAGTGTCTATATCAAGTTTTTACAGCAGTGGTTTCAAGGCTCCCAGCTTGAAGGAAACAGCACCATGTACTGGCTCAGGCACTTTGTGAAGTTCTCTGGCTTTTCTCCCTGAGCTCACATGGCCGTCTCACAGATGACCAAACTATCTTCGTGTCCGTTCGGTATGCTGGTGCGGTTTCTGTTCTCATATGCCTGAAAGTACATCAACCACCAAGTGTCAGTTCAACGTTACATACAAAGAGAAGCTTCTCACAGTATATGACGTACACTGGGAGAGAAACTCACCAATTTAGCAGCCTCCAGTAGAGCTGCTGCCTCCTGTTTACCAGTCTGCTGCACCATTTTAGAGAAGATGCCCTGAGGATCTTGAAGGAGAGTGTAGGGTTCGTCGTAGGCGTGGACCTTCCCTGCATCTAGAACCTGGAGGCAAAATCACGTTTGGGATTATTACCCTGGAAACTAGAGTGATATAGTAAATAATAGAGAGACAATCTTAAGCTTTTACTGATCAGAAAATAGCAGCAGCAGGACTCACCAGTATCCGGTCGCTGTCTATGATGGTGTTGAGTCGATGAGCGATGGTGAGCACGGTGCATTCTCTGAACTTGTCTCGTATGGTCTGTTGGATCAGTTCATCTGTCCTGCAGGACGACGGCAACAAGAGAGAAGACATCATGTTTAGAAAACTCCCGCCAGAGATGTGTAGACGTGTGATGCAGGGTGGTGGTTTAGTACCTGGGGTCCACGTTGGCCGTGGCCTCGTCGACGATGAGGATGCGGTTCTTCCTCAGCAGCGCTCGGGCCAGACACACCAGCTGCCTCTGACCCACACTGAAGTTAGAGCCCGACTCAGCCAGAACCATCTCCAACTTACCAGGCAGGTCCTCCACCACTGACTTCAGCTGCACCTGGAAAAACACGGAGAGAGAGAATCAGATTGACACGTTCTGACTGTTGTACTGTTCATGTGAACACGTCTCCTACAATAAATATCTACTGCTCCGTGTCATGAGGAGTAAACTTGGAGACTAAAGAATCCAGATGATCTCTGCAACGTTTTAACTGATTATTACATCATGTTTCTCTTCATTGTGTGTAACATAATGTCCTCCTGAGTTTGTTGTAAACACTGTTGTGGTCACTGACCTCTTCCAGAGCGCACCACAGCTCCTCGTCTTCATGTTGGTTAAAAGGGTCCAGGTTCTTTCTCATGGAGCCAGTGAACAGCACCGGGTCCTGGAAAACAACACGGAGGAGAGGCCGAATTATTTCAGACTGGCCAACCACAACACACCTCAGCTTTTAGAACCCACTTCTCACTGTATAAATGGATCCTTACAGATCTGTTGTGTATGTGTTGAGTGATTTTTTTGAATCTGGTTGAATCGTGGCAAAGTGAACGTATCCTTTTCTTTACCTGAGGAATGATGGACATCTTCTGGCGCAGGTCATGGAGGCCGATCTCAGAGGTGAGAACCCCATCGATGTAGATCTCTCCCTCAGGCTCTGCCAGACGGAACAGAGCCGAGACCAGGGAGCTTTTCCCAGCACCTGTTCTCCCAACGATACCAACCTGACACCCAGGAAACACATCAGCTTAGCTTTAAGAATAAATAAAGAAAACTCATGTAAAATCTCTATTTGATGACAAACATGTCGGACCTTCTCTTTGGGTCTGAACATCACTTTCAGGTCCTGCAGCACCTTCGGTCCGTCGCCGCCATAGGAGAAGCTGACCTGGTCAAAGGTCACCAGCCCTTTTTTCGGCCAATCGGGAGGAGGTCGCTTCTGGGTTTCCCAGGGTGCTTCACTCTCCAGTTCAGTGTACTCCATTGCTCTCTCCACTGACGTCATCTGAAGACAGGAATAGGTCACATGTATATGAAAACTTAGACTGAAGCAAGTAACCAGGACATCAAATCAACACTCACCGCTGTCTTTAGAATAGAAATAGACATACATACGTATACGTACTATATTCATACATATGTATGTGTACATAAGTGAACTTCAGCTCAATCCTAACTGTCTCTCCTCCAATACTCTCTGCTGGTGGTAGTGTCCATAAAATACACATTTTCTCTCATGTGAGACACATTCAACTCAATAAATCAAATGTATATATGTTTTAAGTATCTCCCCTAAATAAAAAGGAAAGAAAGTGAATATCTTACCATGTTCTCCACCTCTGTACTCTGCCTGATCCCCCACTGGAACATGCCGATCAGTGTGACCGAGTACGTCAGAACCAAACCCACAGAGCCAGCGTCCAGCTCTATGACGAAGGAAATCACTTTTTATTTCTATTCAGTCAACATCTGCACATTAGCCCACATTAGGCCTTTGGTGGATGACAGTACAAAACCACTGTTTAGTGTTAGAAGGTAAGAAATGTGCCTTACGGTCTCTGAGCAGCAAGCAGCCAAACAGGACCATGATAACAAAGACGGAGCAAATGCCGTCGAGACGGACAGCGAACCAGCGAGAGATGGTCAGGAACAGGAACCAGGACTCTGTTCAGGATGAGGATAGATATGTTACAGACGCTGGAGACACACGAGAGCTTCTCACTGATGAAAAGTGTTGAGGGAAACCTGAGTGGAGGTCCTGATGGGCGTCAAACACATCCTGGAACCTCTGCTCAGCTCCAAAGGCTCGGATCGTCCATAGACCATTGAGAGACGAGGACAGATGGGAGAAGACGGGACTCCGAGCTGCAGGACAGACAACAGAGGGAGCCTGAGTTTATAGTTTAAGTGGAAACTAAAGAAGTCTTTGAGCTGTGCTGCACACACTGTTGCATTGTGGGACACTCACTGGTGGCCTCGAGGCGTTTGATGTCTCTGGAGGTCTGCAGGAAGTAGCGGCGGAGGTAGAAGAAGACGATCAGCAGGAGCACCACAGGGATGAGGATCCAGGGGAGCACCGCCACCGCCACACAGATCACCCCGAGAATCTGCAAGAACACCTGCTCCGAGATGAAGCACAATCATTCACATGAAGTCACTGAAATATTAAAGACATGAAACATTTCTGCTTTTCATCGTCGTCTTTCTGCCATTCTCTTGTGTAAACGTGCCACAGGAGGCGTCCAGCAGAGGGCGTCAGAGAGAGCAGCTACCGCCACATCTGAACCACCGACACTCAAACTGCTTTTAATCAAGTGAAGATGTTCATGTAATATCACTTTGGGGTTTTTAAACCATGAGGTGGGGGCTCAGTGAATTAAAGAGCACAGTTTTACAATGAAAGATTTTACTCATTTGAAGAAAAAATAAGTAGAATCAACGTTTTCACATTTGCAATTTACAGAATTCTTCGAGAATCATATGAAGTCACTGTGTTGTGGCGGCCACATATAAATCAATGAGTCGGCACCCAGAAGTGTAAAAATACTGTAGCGGGACAGAAGACATTGCGATGACATCTGTCCTCACCTGAGTAAAATCCACAAAAGTCCAGGGCATGTTGGAGTCCAGCTGACCCATGTCCTTTGTAAACCTGTTCAGAACTCTTCCTGAGGACACAAGTCAAACATCACAGACATGAGAAATGCACAAATGATGTCACAGAGGAAAAGCAAGGCCCATCATTAGAGTGAGAACAGAAAAGTTAGTATTTTCTCACATTTCTTTGCTTTTCTGCTAAATTTAACGACGTTTTCACTCACCGATGGGATTCGTGTCAAAGAAGCGCACAGGCGCTCGCAGTATGGACCTGAACATTTTGTCGTGCAGAGCCTGGGCACACCTCACCAGCACGTTGAACATGAAAATGTTCCTGGCGAAGCCGAGGATGATGGTGGTTGCAGTCAGACCTGTGAACGCAGCAGCACATTGCCCTTCACCTCACTGAGGAATCACGCAGCGGCCACAGTGCAGGACACATGTCGAGCCCAGTGAAGAGCAACACGTTGTTTTTTACCTGCATAAATGCCCAGGTAGAAATTGATATCCAGCTCTGCCGTGACGTTCTGTCCGTTTATGATGATCGTGCTGTTAGTTTTGAGCTTATCTTGCTCATCAGCCCTGATCAGAAGAAATGGTGCAAATTAAACAAGTGCAAAAAAACAAGCACGAAAGGACTTGTGAGATTTTTGTATGTATACTGACCAGTATGCCAGCCACCAGTCCTGCATAATGTACGCTACCTAGGAGACACAGGCAGTGATTTTATGTGCACAGCTACATTAAATAATAATCTGCACAAATATGTACGAGGTGAAATAAAACTGTACCTGAGCCAAAATGTTGATCCCTAGGATAAAAACTACAAACACGGTGTGGGCTCCAGCTTTAAGATAGTTGACGTACAGGCTCACTGCAATGGTTCCCTGAGATCGACTCTCCTCTGCCATGGTCTGCACAGCCTCTGCCTGTCGGGAGGATTTGGACAAACATCGTGATCAACGTGCACAGTTCCAGAGATGACACAGCATGTTTTAGAAGACGGGCCCCATGAAGGATGGTTTTTAGTCGTCACAGAAAGAAGCACAAAAGCGGTGCAGAGTTCGTACTGAATCCTGAATCCAGAGGACGGTGAGACATATGTGGATGTTTTAATCAGCCACAGAGAGAGTGAGAAGGCTGAAGACAACTCATCTCTGTGCGGGTTGTATGGTCTCTGGGTCATTACAGCAATGACGGCCATGAAATTCCTTCCCTGACTGCATCTCCATAATAAACCGTCAAACACAGCCATGCTCGGGAGAAACAAACGCAGAATATTTGTCTATAAGTTTCTAGAGAAGAGACGATGTAACAAACCGGTAACTGGTCGCCATCTTTGATCGAATGCATAGAGGAGGTGCGAGAGACCGCAGAGTTCTGGGACAGAGTTCTGATCCTGCTGTGGACGTCTTGAGGAGCCTGCTGCTCCTCCTCCTCATTATTCAGCAGGGAGGTGAAGTCCACTCCAGACTGCTGCAGCTCTGTGTACGTCCCTTTGGCCACCATGAAACCCTGACACACACACACACACACACACACACACGTACACACACAGTAAGAACACACTAAAAACCTCCTGATAACATGTACAAGGTGTAATGTCCATTATTTTGGTGACTTCTCTACAAAAAGTTCTGCATTTGTCCTGTGGGTGAAAATAAGGAAATCCTAAAAGCAGTAAGGGTTTTATTTCACTGGAATAAATAAAAACCCTGCCCATTTATCTCTTAATGAAATATGTGAAATGTCACCAATTGACCTGAGGATGGCGCTATAGGAAAGCTCCATTAAAATCCAATCAAAGTTCAAGACAACCTTGCCAGAGAAAAGAAACATCTGGAATGAGGGAAAAAGTCTTAAAGCAAGTCCAGATGCCAAATTAAGCAAATGCTGAGGAGATATCGTTTTAATTTAAATCTTAATAATTGATAATGAATCACTGCCAGTTGTATTAGTTACTAAAGACAATGATAAGAGAGTGTGATGATGCGTCATGAGTTCAGGGCTTCAGGACGACAACAACAGAGGAGGAGGGATCAGCTAAATGGAAAAACAAAGATTCTTTATGAAGGTGGTCGGGGGGGATGAGACAGTCACAGGAAGGATGAGACTTTATACAGCAGATGAGGTTACACTGACAGGTGTTACAACAAAGAAGTTCCCCCGGAAACAGACCTGAATAAAGACCCTGACGCAGCTGTTGGAGAGAGAGAGTCTTCTATAAAAGCAAATAAGTTGTAAAGCCAAAATAATTTAAAAAAAATATTTCAGTTGATTATTGTGGAATATTCTAAACTAAAAATGTATTCATGTGATACAAGTGTAAAGTATGTATTTTATTGTTTAACTGTTAATACACAAATTAAAAGGTATTTTAAATGTGCTGTCCACTTGTTGCCTGTTTTTGTGAGTGTGTAACGTAATGTGTAGAGACACAAACCTCCTTGAGGACCAGGATCTCATCAGCTTTCTGCAGGTACTGCAGCTGGTGGGTGACCAGGATCCGGGGCTTGTTCTTCAGCAGGCCACAGATGCACCTGATTCATGGACACAGAGGAAAGAGGATGTCAGAACTACACACCTGTGGTTGCATGTCTCAGCATCAGTACAGAAATGCCCTAAAGGAGATATCTGGAGATATCGTTTTTACAAACACAGGACAAATGTTAAACCTGAGAACATGAAAGGGCATAAAAAACCCTCACAAAACTCAGTGAACCTTTCAAGTCCTTATTACGGCTGTTATGTAACGGGCTGTGTTATCCAGAGGAACAGTGACAGGAAGAAAGGGACCAAGTTGAATTGTCTGACCCCAGCAGCACCGCACCTCTTCCTGGCTCAGTTCTTAAACTTTCCTTCAGCTCGGACTCACTTGAGTCAAAAGCTGAACCACGGCTGATATACACGGCTGAGTGCAGTGTAAACTACAAAGCTAAAAACATAAACAGTAACCCTGCAGATACGCCCCCTTCAGAACTGTTGGCCTGGAGAGAGGAAGAGTTTATTCCTGAAAACACAGAGTTTACTTCTGAGGTCACTCACTGTTCAAAGAGGTGTCTCCCGACCTCAGCATCCACAGCACTTAACGGATCGTCCAGGAGGTAAACATCCGCCTCCTGATACACGGCCCTGAAAACAAACGTTCTATCAGCGACTCACAACCAGGGACATTTCAGTCACAGTGATTTCAACAAGCATACGGACGAGGCACACATTTGGTGACATTAAGTTGATGGGATGTGACATGTTCGCAGTGCTACTGGAAAATAAGGCTCCCCCGAACAACACCTTCATTGAAACACAGGAGCAGACCTTTCTGTAAGTGAATCAAAATGAGATCTGTCATTGGTCAGACCTCCAGGTGACCGCTCTCTTACCTCGCCAGGTTGACTCGAGCCTTCTGCCCCCCGCTGAGCGTGGCTCCTCGGTCTCCGATCAGCGTCAGGTCTCCGTCTGGAAGCAGCTCCAGGTCCTGCACATCAGAGCAGCACAGAAACAGAGGAGTGATCATACTGAACTGCAGAATATTACACATTACCTCTGTAGCTGTTAGCACGTATGACAGTGGTGCTCGTGGAGGAACATGTCTAAAAAAAAGTGTAAACACAAAATAAAAGGCACGACTTTGAGTAACATCTGCACGAGAAAGTGTCACATACAGAAAGAAGAGAGAAGTGTAAGTAGCTTATGCTCAGAATATTTATATAATCCATATTTATATCCATATGGACAGTATTGATATCATGATGAGAATGTTGTTGCTGATAGAGGCCCACGTTATGACGGCATATAAAAAATGCACCAGGTTTATAGTGTATGACTGAGTTTTATTTGATCCAGTTTGGTTCATGTGACGTTAGTTGCTCAACATAAAATACAAGAATCCTGATAGAATTGTGATTTCACTGAACTCTCAGCATCTCTTCAGTCAATGAGTTACTTGTGAATCATTTGGTTCATGTGTAGCTGTGCAGGAGGAATGTTTCCCACACCTGAACCATAAAACGCTACAGAGCACCGAATCTCACACACCACTCTCTCTGTGTTTGAAACTTTTCACCCACTGAATCATGACTGTTTATGGCTGCAATGAAAGCATTTGAAGGAAACCCTTGACTTTATCTTATCTCATTTAACACGCTGCTATGTGTTGACGTTGTCACTACTGTTGCACAATGAGACGGCTTGTAGAAACATGTCTTATCTATATTCTGTGGTGTTCCGTGTTTGTAATTAAAAACTCTCCCTCTGGTCACCAGATGTTCTGTATTTATATCTCTTGTGTTATTTGTTCAACCATCTGTCATTTGTCTGAAGTGTGAAATCATATTAGAACCTTTTTATTTCTACGTATGAGTCAATTCTTCATCTATTCGAAGACAGTAAACAAACCGTGTCTCACCCTCTTTAGAGCGCAGGCTTTCAGGACTCTCTCATACTTCTGAGGGTTTATCTCTTTCCCAAACAGGATGTTGCTGCGGATGGTTCCAGGAAACACCCAGGGCTGCTGAGAAGCGTACGTCAGCTTACCGTTGACCTTCAGCAAACCCTTTTCAACGGGCAGCTCTCCCAGGATGGAGCACAGCAGGGACGAC
This sequence comes from Hippoglossus stenolepis, assembly GCF_022539355.2. Lineage (NCBI taxonomy): Eukaryota > Metazoa > Chordata > Actinopteri > Pleuronectiformes > Pleuronectidae > Hippoglossus > Hippoglossus stenolepis. The sequence goes on along the minus strand of NC_061506.1, from coordinate 2,391,693 downwards.
TGAATGAGACATGAAGAGGAAACACATGAGCTAATATACTCAAACTCCATCATTTTCCTACAAGTCACCACCGTGTCTCCCCTCTGCCTGAAACCATGACATGTGATAACTGACCTTTCCAGCTCCTACTGGTCCGATTACAGCCAACAGCTGATTTGAATTCAGATTGAAAGAGACGTTCTGCAGAGATGGAGAATCCAGACTCTGTAGGAGGCACAAAACGGATTCAAACATTAACCCAGGAGCCAATGTCCATAAAAGGAAATAAAAACAACTATTGCGAGTATGTGAACGAGCGAGAACAAACTATGTGACCTTGTCCCAGTAGCAGAACAGATCCTGGATTTCAACAGATCCGTCCTTCTTCTCCTCCTGTGGCAGAGCAACGCTGCGTCTCTCGATCTCACCGAGCATCAAGAACACCTGGACAAAAAAATACAGAGAGCATGAGAGTCATGAAGTGAAATTGTTTCCACTACTGTCTCCACATGCATTATGCAGCACATTTGCTTCTGCTACATTTCTTTAGGAGACAAAAGATGGAGGTGGTGCCTTTACAGAACCAGACATTACAACTGTTGCCATGTGATAGAGCAACTCTGACAATAAGAGATAAGTCACTAGCAGCCAAATCTGTAATATCAGCAGCAGAACTGAATGCAGTCACACGCTGCCAACTCTGATCTGCTTGATGAACCTGTGACTGAATTAAAGTAACTAGGGGAGCGGCGGCGTGGAAAGACATCCATGACAACACCATGTCACCGATTACACGGGACGTTTGACTATAGAGGAGCATGTGTGTGCTCGGTTTCCTCTCTCTCTGTCTGATGACGTCAGATTTCATTCCGTGTATTCAAATATTTCATTCATCATAAAATTCATTTTATATATTGAAAGTTCATTCCATACATTCAAAGGTTTATTCTAGATTTTCAAACGTTTTACTCCAGAAATTCAAGGTTTAATCCATATAATCAATGTTTATTTAAGGTTTAATCCATATATTCCTGCTGTCATTCAATATATTGCAATTTCATATTAAATATATGTATATATGTATATATATATCATATATGGTAAATGTTTCAATCCCTAATATGGATTTCAGGCACCAAACATCCATATCAGGCTGTGTTAAAAAGTACCTGGATCCTGGAGATGCTGACACGGGCCTCAAACAGCCGCTCGATGGCTGCGGGGAAGAAGAGCGTGACGTTGAGCCGCACAGCGGTGTAGAGCGACACCGTCACAAACACACGCGTGGCCGACATGGTGTTTCCCAGGAGCACGTAGACGGTGAAGGTGCAGAAGAGGATGACCTTGTTGGCGCAGAAGAAGGAGGCCATGTTGAGACCTCGCAGGTAGGAGCTGCTCAGGATCGTGGAGATCTCCTTCCTAAAAACAACAGTTGCACCAATCACATCAATCTGATTTGTCTGCGAGCACTCAGAGTTCCTGTGGGACTGATGTGCCTGTAACGAGGGAAGGTGTCTGCCATTTACCAATGTCCCATAAGTGCATCGTATGCAGATTTAGGTAGAAACAGATTGTGTCAGGCTGCCACTGAACACTGTGTGTGGGAAAAGGCTGATGGTGACCAACGTGTGCAGCGAAATGTCCTCATAATAATGAAGAGGAACTAATTTAAATGGGGCTTTATTAGAAGTCTTCATTTCACTGATTAATGAATTACCTGAATAAAACTCTTCATCATCTTCAGCAGTGAAGAACCACAGCGGAATCAACCCTGACACACAACCCGAGAACGGAATTCCTTCAACCACTGGCTGTCACTGGCACATGTGTGTTTTATAACCATTTCTGGTTAAACGTTGCACTCAAGACATATATCCCTTTTCTTCCCTTTGTATCTTAGAAAAAGAACAAGAAAACGACCCTTGAGACACATAAGCTACTTTCTACTGACACTCCTGGGCTTCAGCAACAACCCTCTCCTTTACAACTGTTTGTTCCCTCTGCCAGTGCAGCAACATGTCGACAAACCACAATGAGGTAGAAACACAGAACATTTATAGAAAGTTTTCTCAATATTATCAACGTTAATATAGATAAGGAAGCGTAGAAAATAATAAACATAACTCTGCTGCATGATGACTCAGCATTTCCTTCTGACGACTGTTCCTGCAACTCATTCTCTGCTTTCTGTTTGTGGCCTGAAGCCTATCTCCACTTTATCATGATAATTGTCAACACTGACACCTGCTGTGACGCGCGCTGGGGGGCAGGCCCTTAGGGCTCAAACTGTCCATGTTTTGGTTTTCCTGAGAATGAAACTGCCTTTTCTTCCTCCACTGCGCCGTGGCTTTCCGTAGGTTTCCAGCCAGCAGCAGCAGTGTAAAGGACTTGAAGGACACATCCTCTGCCTGAATGAATATTTGCATGAGGTCAGCAACTGTCAGTTTATCTCTTCAACAGCCCACAGTATACCAGAACCAACAGTAAATAATAGAGATGCTGTAACTGAGCTCGGTAACTAATAATCCAAACTACTAGTTAAAGAGTTGGCCTCCAAGATTTGTTGACTTTTGATTTGAGCACTTTCAAATTCCTTTATCAAACATCGCAGAGCGTTAAAACGATGAGATGTTTTTACCTTCTGACCTCAGAGACCAGAGCAGCAAATGGTTTCTCCCAGGCGTACATTTTGATGATCCTCATTCCAGACACCACTTCATTCATGGTACGGATTCTGCTGTCGGTCAGAGCTGCTGTCAGAGTCCTGTAAAGAGAGGAGAACATTCACAGTGATTAACTACTGCAGGTTGCATAAAGTCGAACACAAACACAAGCTTCATATCATTCATATTTAGTTTTTATGTGGATGCAAATGTGAAATTATTTCTTCTTCAGGCTTTATAGACAAGTGAAATCCCTTTGGATTTGAGACTGCAGTCTGTAACCAGACAGCTCCAGGCTGTTTGTGTTGTGAGTCGTTCATAACGAAGGATTCAGGCAGATTTACAACCCTGTAACTTGAACCTTGTCCAGTATAACCTGTGCATGACACAATGGGTTCATTGACTTTGTACAAAGGCTGCAATCTGAAACAGGAGACCTGTAACCGGAGTCTTTTAGCATGAATGTAGCCATTATGTAAAACAGCTGGTAACCATGTAATTTGTGAAACAATGTTTTCTGAACGTATTTGAATTCAAATGAGTGTTTCCACGTCATTTAATGGAATAATCAAAAAACCTTTAATCCCTCCTTCTTTCGTTTAGTTGGGTAATGGTCCATTCCTCAGTTATCCGGCTCCTCCTGTGAGGGCTGGACACTAATCCTCAGTTAGTTTGAAATGAGCTGCTTCCAGACCTGCACTGAACTCTGGAGAACCTGCGGACATTTTACAGGAGCGGACGTATGTGAGAACACGAATGTCCAAGTGGGAACCTCCGGACTTTCTGATGTGTTTATTGGGTCAGCCCCCATGTGAGAAGACAGCAGGAGATCCTTCTCAGGAGTCACTTAGGGCGTCTGACTCAACATTTAAATAACAAAAAGAAAACAAATATTTACTCGTCAAGAGAGTTTTTGGTGATAAGGGTCGACGCCAGTGTGTAATTACCTGTACTTCGCAAAGAACCTTCCAAACAGAGACTGCACGGGCATCAGGAACAAGAGGACCACCATGCCTGCCAAGCACGACGGACCAATCTCCACCCACAGCAGCCCGACAACCACAGCTGCCTGGAGGGGCCCAACCCAAAGGAAGTGCAAGAAGATGGTCATCTGTTGGAGAGAATGTACAATGAACAAGCCATAAAAGAACATGGAGGTGCAGGACACAATTTATCAACATAGATATGTGTCCCAGTGATCAAAGTGTTTTCCTCGGGGGCCGGTGCCTCATCCCTGTCATCGAGCATTAGACCGGTATGAGCGGCAGAGTCTCTCAACAGGAACTTTCTAAAGGCTTCAATCCAAACCAGCACTGGGTAATTATCAGCTCAGGAGTTTTCACAGCAGGCTCGGACCTACTGATATAACTGAAACCCAAAACCCCAAAGAGACAAACTGGGGCCGGTGCCAGGAAGGCTCAGGGCCAATCAAGTCTGAACTCAGGCGAAGAGAGCACAGCCAGTTTCTCTGGAAAAATTAGGAGAGCAAGTCACACCTGAATCGGGCCAAGAATTTAAACGCTTCATCGGCGCTGACTTGCAAAATGAGGTCCGATGCATTCCTTGGGTTTAAATCACGAGTCGTTCTTTTCATACAATAAATTAAACGAAATTAAAATGTCTGAAGATTTTCAGTACATCATAGCTAAGAAACAGGTGATTGGCATCTTATCACAGCGTCAGTGGAGAGACGTTTGTACTCGTTCTGCAAGATCTCACGATGAATGTTGTTGGGATTAAAAGGAACCACACTAGCTTTAGTCACACACACGTTCACATTAACAATGACTCTTCTGTGCACACTCAAGTTAGTTACTGTACTCCAGAGAATTCAGTGCTGTGACCGATGTACTTCCACAGAGACACCACTCGGCTGCGATCATCTATAAAGACAAAGGAAAGTACTCAGGCAGTCACGGCCTGATGACCTGTAAACTGAAGTACCTGCACTAAACACTTGATCATATAGTTACTTTTGAACCTTACAGTTCACCAGGACACCTGCAGAATATTATAAATTAGAAACCTCCTGTCTCAAAGGGTGCTGGGAAACTAGTCCACGTATTTGTTAGCTCTAGACTGGATTATTGTAATTCTTTATGATCAGTCTGTGAAAAGCCTTCAGTTAATGCAAAATGCTGCAATGCAAGTTCTGACAGGATCTAGAGAGATCAGATTACTCCCATCAACTTGTGTGCCCTGTAAGATCCAGAGGAGAGATAACAATCCGTGTCCTCACTCAAGCTGCTCTCAGTTGTGTGAGAATGAAAAAGCAAAGAGGAGGCACATAGCTCTCCATTTACTCATCTTTGATCTATCTGATTACACTTTAAGTTGTAATTATTTCAACATTTTTGTAAGGGAGAGGAATGCACTGTGGGGTTTATAAAACCGTCAGCCAGCTATTTTGCACTGCCTTGCCCCTGCAGCAAAAATAACCTGTGTGCTTGTCAAAGTTCACGTACATCATCAAACTTGTTGACGTCATTGGAAAGGAGGTTGACAATCTGGCCCGTGGTGGTCTTTCCCATGGCATGGTTATTGAGACACAGAGCCTGGAAAAAGAGCAGGATCATCATCAGTGAAGCAACATCTACATCTTAAACCTCACAAACACTATCCCATCATTCAGTTATACATTAAATACAAATCATCAAAGTAAAGTAAAAGCACAAGAATGCCCCTTTGTACCCTTGATATGCAAAATGAGCAGCGTTCAATGACAACCAAGCAGAACTGAATATTCATCAAGAAGGAGCTGCTGACCTTCTTGAAGATCATGTGACACAGGGCCACTCGGATCTTACTGCCCACTCTCTGGAGCTGGTAGAAGTAGTAGTGATGGAGCACCGCCAGGATGATGGCGAACAGAGACAAACCAGATGCGTAGCCGAGGGCTTCGTGCAAAGCCCGGCTGTCGTTTGGGTCGTAAAATTCAAAGTACTGAATCATCTTCCCCAAGAGGATGGGCTGGGTCACTTTGATGGTCTCCTGTGATGTGGGAGAGCAGAAAGTATAAGAAACAATAAGATTCATTACTGAAGAGAACTACAATACTCCTACAATAACCTGAGTTGTATTCATCTATCAGGCTCTTACATCCCCTCACTGACGGACCAAGCTTCACTTCACAGGCTGAATACTGACCTCAACGACAGTAAAGAGTCCCAGCAGGGCGTATGGTTTCCAGTGGCAAAGGATGATGGCTTTCCCGAGGTTCGGAGTCCGCATCTCTTTGGAGGCCTTCTGGATCTCATGGTCCCAGTATCTGTCGTGTAAAAACCAGTCATAAGAAGTCAAGCCTTGCATCCAGGGGAGTCGGAATCAAAGAGAGGCTTCCCTTTCACTTAATAGCAGAGAACGTATCAACGCCTGAAACGGAGAAGTTTGGAAAAGCTGCTGTTCCTCCTGAGGTAGCATCAAGGATCCAGTCATGAAATAACTGACACGTAAAAACTATAAAATAACAACACACCAGAAGTGCACTAAGTTATTGTTTAAGATCCCAAGCTTCACAACTGCTCAGCGGAGGTATGGTTTCCATAAATGTGGGAAACACCACGACTGCTTACTCCTTTTTCAAGAGTGACCCAGAAGAAATCTTATCTCAGCTCTTTCCAACACGGGAGAAACCAAAAGCCACTTGACTGGTGACTAACTGAGCTGAGACGCTTAAATACAGGATTTCATGCTCATTCCACAGATAAAGTCAATTTAACGGATGATGATAAGCGGCCACACGACCACTGATAGACACATGAAACAGCCCTGTATCGGAAGGTGTGTGGAAAACTCTACTCTCTCAGTTCTAAAGTGAACAATGAGCCAACAAGTGTTTCCTGGAAGACACAACCAGTGCATATCTATGTAGAGACCCAGAGTTTACACTGATATTATGACACACTCTCTCCAGTGTCTGTTCCTGTTAGCAGCTCCAGAGTTACACATTTACTCTGACACTGTTTTCCACTTGTTCTTTATTAGTGAAGTTAAACTTCAATTGTGCTTAGTCATGAGGTTGGAATTGTGTGCTTGCTCTGTTCAACTACAGTGGCTCTATTTTCCCCATGTAAGAGCAAAGCGTGCAGCTCAGGGTCAAAGTGCAGTGAAGATGTTCCCAAATCCACTGCTGCTAGTTCACCATTAGATAAAACATCACTGCGACGCCTTTTGACCAACTTTTCAGAAACAACACAATTGCTTTCCGCTTCATTTAGAGACCAACCGACCATGTTGGCTTGGACGGGTGCCTACGGTGCCACAGGCCGTCCCTTATTCAGCTGCAGGAGATTTACATGATCCGTTTTAAATCCATCTCAAATAAAAGACTATTATAGCTTTAGTCTGGCCCTTCAAAAAACTTTACTTTGATCGTTTATTACTCTTTACTGACTTTCATAACATTTTATCTTAGGTTGTACAGAGTTTAGAGATAAGACATCTACACCGGTGTAGTTGATGAGTGTAAAGGGTTAACCTTTGTGGTGTGAAACCAGCGAAGACACTGGCCCCTTTTGTTTGCTTCTTGTTTTAAAAAAAAAAAAAAAATATTAACTTAGGTTGTCATGCGTCTTCAGGCCTCTAAATATTCTGATGACAACAGGGGAGAGAAAAAACTAAAAACTAAACTCTTTCACTCTCTTACTAACATAAGAGAGTGAAAGAGCAGCAAAGGTCAGGGGCGGGCCGGTAAATGAAAGGAAGGAGGAAGCTGCGTTAGCGAGAACAGGTTACCTCTGCCAAGGAGGTTGTGTTTTCATTGCTGTCTGCAGACTCCAGTTAGAACTCATTACATTTTGGAGCTGGTCCATATAAACGGATGGATCCAGGATCTTTCTGAGATTGGGCATTAACGCAGGAGGTAGGAACTCTCCGAGCGCTCTTCTACTTTTCTGATTATTTTCAGATTCCGTTCTAATGCATGAATAAACAAGCCCCCAGCCCCTCACCACCCTGACGCATTGATGAATAGGGAAATATAAATAATACGATCACATTGGAAGAGGAAAGAACCACACAGAACTATTTCTGACATGAAATGGCGCCTCCACATGCAGAGGTTACAAACTCCCTGAGGCCGCCTTTCACGCAAAGTTAGACTCGACCCTCTCAGACTTTTTTACCAGGAAGAACATGACAATAGATCTCCTGTTTGTTGACGTGAGGGAAGCATTCAGCACCAGAACTCTGCGCCCGCCGGGAGCAACCGGACCACAATCTGCTCCTTCTTCTGTCTCAGCACAAGCCAAGGCTACCAAAGCAGCCCTGGCCTCCTGAGGCAGAGGAGGCTGAGGCAGCTCGGGGGGTCGACTGAGTGGATCCCCACGGTCAGGACATTGGAGGGGGTCACACCACTGACTATCTTCACCTCTGCATGGATGTTGTTGTTCCCATTAAAACCGTGCACTGCTTTCCTAATAAGCCTGGGATCAGCACTGAAGTCAAGCATCTCCTCAATAGGAATGAGAGGGTGTTAAAAGGTGGAGATTGGGCTGAAGCGCCTGCAGGGGGGAAATCTAGGTCCGACCGAGACAGAGGAGTCATACAGAGAGTAGGCAGAAGCTTCAGGAGAACCACACGAGGTCTGGGAAGGGGTGAAAACCATCCCATCTGCAAGGAGAAGAACAGCAGCACAGCAGGTGGTGGGAGCAAACCAGTTCAACCACTTCTTCAACACCAACCTCAAGCCCCCAGAACATCATATAAGGCTATGCTTCCTGGGACTTGGGACACTTTCAATATTTTCCCAGGGAACAGTGAATGAATCTAATTTCAAATGAGAACTAGAATGACACTCAGCGAAGCGTGGATCTTCTCCAGGACCCAACATTCCCCTGATCGTCAAGTTCCACGCATGGTTTAGTTCTCACATAGACGGATTCTAAACAAACTGTTTTGACTTGGGAGAATATCTCGGGGTATCTTGTGAATTTACGCAGAATCTGGTCGGTAAAAGAATTATGGGTCATAAATGTTGTGAGTGTTTGTCTGAGAGAGAGAGAGAGAGAGAGCAGTGGGGCAAAGAGCGCTGCACACGGCGACACAATGAACCAATGGTGCAAAACACCAAGTTAAAGATCGTATATGTTGTGTAGAAAATGTTAATATTGTGAAAGTGTGGCAGGATAAAGACAAGCGCATATATTCAGAAAGGGATTCAAGGATGAGGGCTCTGCTCTGACCAAAAGCTTTAAGGGAAACTTCCAACAAAAACGAGCCTTAAAGTCCATAACATCTGTAAAAAGTGATTTTCCAAAACCAGGTGTTGGAAAATCAGGTGGTGTAAAGTATCTATAACAAGTCACAAACATCAATCTGATGTTTCACTTCTCACATACGACAGAAAATAATGTGTAAGTATGTTTTCATTGATCAAAAGCGACCTTTCCTTCTGCATCGTAGTGCTGTGATGCCTTGCTTTACAGATAAGGGCAGTTTTGTTTTTCGTAATGGAAGCGGCTGTTCTGCCAACAACTGCATGGACGTGCTGTGAATTGAAGGGAGCTAATCTTCAAGGAATTTGTGTTTGGTGACTGCGTGTTTCATTTTGTTCGCCGGTTGAGATATCCACTGATTAGGACACGTCTTTAGTCTCCTGATAAACAACGACTCTGAAATCTACAACAGAGTTCAGTCATGAGAACTCCATGTATATAGCAATCATGTAAATATCTCTAACCACAAGGAATCAAGTGTCTCTCATCTATGACGAGTCAGGACTTACACTGCACTAAGTTGAGTGGGGATATCGGAAACTGTGCAAACTGTCCCACCAACTGACTGGGACGTTTAAATAAGTCCGGTCCATACCTCTGCATTTCCTGACCCAGTGTCTCCGAGCTGTCCTCTGGTATCACTCGGAACATGTCCTTCTCCTCCAGCCTGCGTTTGTATCCAGTGCGGAACAGAGGGTTGAGCCACCTGGACGAGGAGGTTGGAGGGAGGTTTGGAGAAGAAGAAGGAGAAAAGGACCTTGTGTCAATATGGGTTATTATGATATAATAATATAACTGGCATATATGGAGTGCAAGTAGTTAATAGACAATAATGTATTATTCCCAGAAAGGGGATATTTTCCTATTTCTGTGTTATAGCACCAACAAATGTAATAATAAGTAAACCTGCGATATAAACGCGAGGAAACATCCCAATACAAATGCAACAGAGATGATATAACCAGTGTAAACAGAAGGTATTCAGTAGACGTGGAGGATCTGTGCAGCGTTTGTCCAGCATTTCAACATCTCATCATATCTTACCTGCAGCTATAAACACAGTTATGCATGTGGTGCCACTTGCTCTCATGCACCCAACACATGTACAGATATCACTGCTGCACGTTAAGAAGCCTGGACAGAACTATTAGAAACACACATGTTGACTGAACAGAACTTTTACTGAAGTTTATCTGTGATCTGTCCTCTTCACAGATCGTTTATAAGAAGAGTTCCTCTCAGCTCTGGACTCCTCTTCACACATTTGAACAGAACCAGAGTGTGTCTTGGTTGTTGCTCTGGTGCAGGGGGAAGTTCTGGTGCCGCACGTGCTCCTTCTAAAACTCAATCACCAGTCTGGACCGGGCAGAGTCGGTGATTCAACCGGAAACTGAGGTTACATAAACCCAGTGGCTGAATCCAGATGTTTCCACGTGTTGATCGGTGTGGAACCAGCTGGTGGTTCCTCTTGCCGGTTCCCACGCAGCCCGTGTGTCAGAGGGGGGGGGGCAGTGGTCACCTTGGGTCGGTGGGTTCCTCCCGGTTTGAAATCCCCCGCTAACTCCAGCTAACGTGATATCCAGGAACTCACCAGAACAACATCTTCGACCAAACCCCCGCCGTCACCATCGGGTTGGTCTTGGCTTCTTTGCCGACTTTCTCCATGGTGGCTCCTCCGGTGGCAGCGGACTCTCTTCTCTTCGGTGCCCGTCTCGCGGCTGCTGCTCCCGGTCTCTCACATCGGTGGTACCCGGAGGTCGGAACCTTCAAGGTGTGTTACGTGTTTCTCAGAACACGCGAGGTGGAGGCACCGCTGGACCTGGAGACACGCCCCTCACACCCGATTGGCCGGGACGGCACCCGCTCTCCCCACCTGATTGGCTCAGCCCTCTACTCGTCTTTCACGGGATTGGCTCAGAATTTATGGGCCGTCGCTATTGGTCCTGGTCGGGAAGCGCAAACAAACAAGACACACAACACACCAAACAGGATGTACAAATAGGATTAAAAACTATACAAAAGATATAGAATAAAACAAATATATATATATATACAAATACAATAAATACATATATCTTGAAGTGTGTCTCCTTATCAATAATACATGTAACCAGAGGGATCCAGTTCATCAGGGGAATATGACACAATGGTCATAGATTTACAGTTGAGGTATTAACTAAACATTTTCTCAACCTCTCCTTCCTCTATAAGATTTACATACACACATATATATATATATATATATATAAACTCTGTCCCACAAGTAAGAAGGAAGTTCAAAAAAACAAAAAAAACAGCTGACATTTTAGTTTCAATTTCACTTAATGTATTCAAGTGTTATTGAAAATACAAAATTAAACGTGTGTTCAAATCGCAGAAATAAAGACAGATGACACAACAGCTCCCCAACATGAAGCCAAGGTGTCTTGATTGCCCCCTGGTGGCTGGCTGCAGTGCAGGTTATAAATCCTGCCTCCTTCATGTTAGTGGATGGAACAAAATAAAAAGTAACGGTACACGTCAATACAATTCTCTAAAAGATGGTTATCTCAAAGTGAAACATTTGACCAAACATTCAAACGGTCCAACGGTGTCAAAGTGAACTCAGGTATGAGGGACATGTGACCTTTGGTAAACTTGTCACTATTACACAGCGAAATCGCCAGCTTCCTGTTTTTGCGTGAGTCAGTTTATTTCACACGCTCACACTCATGTTTGGAAATATAGTCACTGACTCATTCATGTTACGACAGTGCCGTGATAAGAGGGATTCTAAAGTTCCAGGCCTGAAACGAGGAGGTTTTCTGAGTCTTAACATAAAATATCCTGTCAAGTTAAGTTTTCTTTGTGCTTTTGTCTTTCTGGTCTCTTACACAAACAGACACATGTGATAACTCACTATAAATAAACCCTGTGTGTTCGATGACAGACGCCCTCCGGCACCACAGGTGTTTCCTGAAATGACATAAAAGACCTGAAGCCTCCTCCTCTCTTTTCCACGTCCAAGGCGAGTTGGAGAGAAATCCAGTCACATGTAAAGAAGATGAAATATTATCCCGAGACCAACAATCTAATGATAACACACTGGATGGTCTTCTGCCCTCTCACCCTGCACGTTATCCTCCTGTTGATGTTCAGCCAGCACCGAGGGGGAGAAGGGCTGAAGGAGAGAAGCCAGCAGGAGATTATTACAGGCAGCTGAACTCAGCCCAATACCAGGAATCGGACTGTGGGGGATCAACAGACCTTTCCCATGTTAAACCTGCAGAGGCCTGTTTTCTCCTCACACAGAGAACTAGAGAGGAAGTGCTTCCTTTGTTCAACTTTCAGTCAAGATCCAGGTTGCATGTGTTATTGTTCTGTGAAAAGCTGCCACGTGTTGTACATTTGTCAGTTTGATTAAACGCTCTTCATGTGTGAATAAGTGAGGAAACACGTGACAGAGTAAAGTTCCTTTTTTAAATTGCAAACATTAAAAGTTACAGGAGAGGTCAAGAGGACACAGACGGACTTTTAACACTTCATAATGAAATTTAGAGTGCTGCCTAGTTTGTACACAAGTATGAGGGACATATTGAAAACAACAATTACAATAATATAGTGTTATTAAGAAGACAGTAATAACATTATACAAATAAAGTCCTAAAGAGACAGAAAGAGTTGAGTCTTAGAGTTAATTAACCATCTTTTTCCTCTAAAATAATGCACATCACAGTCAAGCAAAAGCAGCTGTGATGCCATTACCAGGCGGTGTTTTCCCAGCCAAGGAGGAAAATCACCAGATCATCATATTCTCGGCCTTAATGGGGTTTCATCAACAGGTTGACATAGACAACAGCCTGCTCCAGCTGCCTCAGTCATTAGCAGACTTCCAGGATGAGGATCCCCTCTGAGTTTACTCAGCAACAGCAGCCATGGGAACACGACATCCAGGCTTCAACTACCCAGGGATTTACGGAGCAGTGCTCTCAGCATCGTCTCGCTGCTGCTAACAGTAAAACACCCTGTTTAGATTTGCTGGAATGCTGACGATGTGAACACTTAACCTGTGAACAGGTTTACGAGCCCAGGTACAGGGTCAGTGGGGGCAAGCAAAGGCTCAACCTGGACGGTTCAGAAAATCCTTCTGGTAATTATTTCCTCTGGAAACTATCCCTCGTTCTCCACAGCGATTAGATCTAATCCTTGTTTGAAAAATACCTGTACCAAGACAGGGCAAGCCAGTTTGTCAGTATAAAGGTTGTGAATTGATTTAATTATTACTTACCCACCTGCCTCATTGTGTTCACAGTGTTCTGCTCTTTCTCTGTCTCTGCTGCTGTTAGAGTCTCTGATTAGCTTGTCTCTCCACTAAATGTGATTTTTAGCTCCGGCTACTTCACAGCCAAATGACTCCTGTGATCCTAAAGGAACAAGCTAATCACAAAGTGTGTGTTCTGACTTAAAACGCCACAGAACAGAAACACTGATAAAACCAAATAGATCAAAGTTCCCTGAGAACAAGAACAGAATTAACTGTAAGAAAGGATTCACACTTTGTTCTCCCACTTCAGTATCGACAATAAGGGAATCGCCAAAGCCAGCAGAGTTTCATCCTCTGGGGACCACGAATGGCTTTAATAAATTTAAACACAAGCAGTTCCTCCTTCCTGCCACTTGATAGCGCTGTAGCAGTGTGACTCCAGTTCAGGTAGAATCAAACTGCATTCTAACTTTTTGCAAAAGCTGCACTCATTGGTGCCGAGGACAAAAGTGGGAAACGTGCACACGTCAGTCATTCATTCACAATCTCTCCCATCTTGTCTTCCTCTTCTGTCAAAGACTTTTCAGATCCTTTCAATTAAAGACTTCCTGCTCCTGCAGATCTCCTTGCAGACCCCATGGACACCGTGCAGAGTGATGACCCGTGTGTGTGTGTGTGTGTGTGTGTGTGTGTGTGTGTGTGTGTGTGTGTGTGTGTGTGTGTGTGTGTGTGTGTGTGTGTGTGCGCCTTCACCCTCCCACCGCACAAACACAACACACAACAACTGATTGTGTGTCAGTGAATGATGTGCATTGAAAAGTGTTGGCTCCCGGACTGAGATGCTTGGCTGAGCAGGTAAAAGAGAAGCAGAACTGTGCAGAGCTGCCACTGCTGACGTACCTGTCCGGCATCGACCCTCCCACCTCCTCCCTGACACTTCTACCCTCTCCCAGCCCGGACCTCCGAGCCAGAGGGAAAATGGGCAACATGGCAACAGAGATCGTTGCCTTCCTCCTGACCATCTCTGGGTGGATCCTGGTGTCGTCCACCCTGCCGACAGACTACTGGAAGGTGTCCTCCGTGGATGGGACGGTTATTACCACAGCCACCTTCTGGTCCAACCTCTGGAAAACCTGCGTCACTGATTCCACTGGCGTGTCAAACTGCAAAGACTTTCCTTCAATGCTGGCTCTGGATGGTGAGTTGTGGGATTGTGGTGAACGCTGCTGAGAGCATCTTTCTTTTCGTGAAAATCCATCTGACTGAAGATGGATACCTGTTGTTTCTGGATGAATGACAACCATTGTAATCAAATGCATTTAGCAACTCGATCTTTCCTCTTTCGGACTCCGACTCCAGGCCGTCAACAACGGCCACTTTTAAAGCTAAAGGCCACCAGAGGCCGATCGGTGTCCTAATGTGTCCAGAAGAAGCAATCTGAGAAAGTCACACAGTCATGCAGTGGTCACTTCCCATTTCCTGCTCGGGACAAACAGGCCACCATCCGTCTTTAGAAGAGCACAATTCTCAAATGTGCTGAGGGATTGGAAATCTAATGGCACTAATTTCTATCGAGGCTTTTCACTGTATGACTCAAACTTAAAGGCCTTCTTCAAAATGTTTAAATCTGTGGTTTTCAAAGCAGTAATTCTCAGACGAATCCCAGGGGTCACCAGACGTCATCATTTTGGATTATTTATTTCGTTATCTTGTGTATTACCAGATTCTCTTTCTTCTTTTGCTTTATATCACAAATGTGTAAATCAAAAATGTTTGTAGCCGCTGGTTCAAGCTCTCTCCTCCTGTCATGAAGCCTATATCCAGGTGTGTCGGGGCCTGATGATCGCCGCCGTGTGTCTGGGTTTCTTTGGCGCCATTCTCGCTCTCGTGGGGATGAAGTGCACGAAAATCGGGGGCTCAGAGACGACCAAAGCTCGTCTGACCGTCCTGTCGGGCTTCCACTTCATCCTCGGCGGTAATATCTGCCTTTTAGGAATCTGACACCTCGAAGCTACATCGTATTATCAGCACGTTTGGATTTCAGGCCCAACTTGAAGTAGAAATCTTCTTTTTCCCTCCGTAGGCCTGTGCTGCATGACGGCATGCTCCATATACGCTCACAGGGTCACAAGTGACTTCTTTGATCCCTTCTTCGTGGCCCAGAAGTAAGTCTTCAGGATTAAAATGATTGTGTGAAGGCACATCAGACCAAATGAAGTCCGGTCACAACTCTGTATTCTGTGCAGGTTTGAGCTCGGGGCAGCTCTCTTCATCGGCTGGGCCGGATCCGTGCTGTGCATCCTGGGAGGACTTGTGTTCTGCCTCTCGCTGTCTGAAGGATTCAATATGAGGCAAGTAGCTTGGTTTCCGACACGTGATCCCACATCTGTCATCGGCGTCAAGGACTTAACTAAACTGCACTGAGCTGCAAACGCATGCAATTGAAATAATGACTTGAAGAGCAACGGAGAGCGAGACGCTGGAAAAACATCCACTTATCTTTGTCAACATCTTGTCTCGTGATTGTTTAACCTACAGGACAAATCGTGTGATTGTCCTTTTGATAAGTTAACGACTCAATGTTTCCTTTGTTACAATAAGGACTTGAGGAAATGAAAGTCACCTTGACTGAGAGCAGCTACATCAGACAGGCTGAGAAAACTCTGAATATCTTTAGATTCTGGATGAAGCAAGAAAGATAAAGAACATGATTTGAAAAGATCACTTTGTCATGTCCCTCATCTTTTAAAAAGTAACTCTGTCTCTAAAGTGTCTCTGATGGATTATCAAGACGTTTCTGTCCCCAGAGGATGAACTGTAATAAACTCTGATGATTCCCAATATTTACCGATGAGCAAATGTAATAAAAGGCAACACTAAAAAAAGATGATGGTTTATTCCTGCTCTAAATCAAACTGTTTTTTTGCAGAGCTGAATATTCCTACAGAGGACCAGCGTCACTGGTCACAGCGCGCAACAAGTGCAGCAAAACCACCAGCGGCCCGACAGCCAGCGGCCCGACAGCCACTGGCCTTCACAAGGAACCAGTGGAGCCGTCCAGGCAGTTTGGAAGAAACGCCTACGTGTGAAATTGGACTTTATTCAATTACAGTTACATCGATGGTTGTGATATTTATTTCAATATTCTGTGGTCGCGAGAAACTCACCAGTAAAACACAGACGTTCACTTTAGGAACTTTGGGCAGGAACTCTGGGAACTCTGGGGAAATCCTTCCGTAAGCAAGAGATAAACTTGTTTTTCTTTTGGGGCAGGACATTTGATTTGGCTCCAAAACTCTGAGGTCACCTTCAACAAGCCGGCCTCCCCTTTAAATCTGTATTTAATAATTCTTTAGTCAGGGAAGTAGATTTTAAATCATTTATTTCTTTATAACTAGAGGAGAAAAGGGTTTGTAAATAATTTATAGCAGCTCAGACTTTTCCAATGTTTTTTTTATTATTAGACACTTGTTTTGTAAACTAAAAAA
The DNA here is from genome assembly GCF_022539355.2 of Hippoglossus stenolepis. Taxonomy (NCBI): domain Eukaryota; kingdom Metazoa; phylum Chordata; class Actinopteri; order Pleuronectiformes; family Pleuronectidae; genus Hippoglossus; species Hippoglossus stenolepis. The sequence continues at coordinate 2,375,105 of NC_061506.1, read as the reverse complement.
TTGTGCAAATGTGACCAAATGAAGTAATTAAAAGATTTTAAACTTGCTCTCAGTTGATCAGCGGTGATTGCAGTTGATCTTCTCTGATCGCTTCAAAGGGAACATTAATATTTCTCAGGATCTGAGGGTCACTACATCCCATCTGACCTGAGACGGAGCTGGAGGCCGGAGGTTTCCCTCACATCAGCCATCCGTCTCCACCTGGGAATTATCATCACCAGGGACCTCAGGCTAAGTTACAGCGGCTGCAGCCGGGAGCTGGCAGAGAGTCGCTCGGCGCTGCGTCGTGAAGAAGTGTCAGGTGACGCTCCCTGATATAAAGCTAGTATTGTGTCTGCATGACTTCCTTATCAGAGATCATTAAAACACACATGTAAACCAACTGTCTCTATATTTTCTTTTTTTTAAAGAATAATTCAACCGGATCGACACAGAAGTTAAATTTAAATCCAGGTTACAATGAGTGTAATTATATATTGTGCTTGACCACATAACGTTTACATTTTCTAATTCTGTGTAGTTTTACTTTAGCATCATCTGGGAACATGAATATTTTAAAAACAATTCTAATTGATTCAAATGTTTCATTGTGAGGATTTGACCTTCTAGTGGCCGGAGAGGGAACTGCATCCGGCTGTTTCTGCTACTGTGGAGAAATACTGCAAAGTTTTAATAAAGAAAAGAAGGAGAGATACTGCACATAAATACCTGGAATGTCCATGTGTTTACTGTGAGTACTGTGAGTACTGTGAGTACTGTGAGTACTGTGTGTACTGTGTGTATTGACAATAACTTAATAAAACTAGTTAATAAAATGTGTGCAAGTGTGAATCACCTCCAAATGAGATGTTGTAAGAAGAGATAGATAGATGGATAGATGGATAGATGGATAGATGGATAGATGGATAGATGGATAGATGGATAGATGGATAGATAGATAGATGGATAGATGGATGGATGGATAGATAGATAGATGGATAGATAGATAGATAGATAGATAGATGGATAGATAGATAGATAGATAGATAGATAGATGGATAGATACAAGAAGACGGGGTCATGAGTGAAAACGTTGGGAACGACTGACCTTTTATTGACCTCTGTTGGGAAAAGGGTGCAGAAAAAGGATGAAGCCTGAGCCATCCCTTCATCCATCTCTCTCTCCATCCATCCATCCATCCCTTCATCCCTCCATCCCTCCGTCCCTCCGTCCATGAGTGTAACCACCAGAGAGCAGCATTCCTCCACACTCAGCGGATCTGCAGACGCTGCACAACATGTCACAGATAAGAGAGAAAACTAAATACAGTAATAATTCAGATAAGTCATTTGCCGTTAAGATAAGATAAGTTAAGATAAGATGAGTTAAGTTATTTAAAAACAGGTCAGCCTAACAAAAGCATGTCTTTGTTCTTCCTTTTTCTTTTCACTAAACAAATGAAGGCCCCGGTGCTGCACCAGTACGTCCCCACCACCACCACCACCAATAAGTGAGTCCTAAGCCCAGAGGACAAAGAGAAGCTCTTTCATCCCAGAGAACATTCATCACTCCCAGTAAATCTCATTACCTCAGATTTAAGTCTAATTACAAGAGATGTTATTATGAGACCCTCAGTGAACTGACTCATAAGCAGCAGCTTAGAGCCGCAGGCGGCGTCCAGCAGCTTCTGTCCTGGTTATTACACATTTCACCTGCAGAGGTCAGACCTGCAAATCAGGTCGTACGATGGTAAAACTACTGAACAGACAAAACTCTCACAGTCTAAACTCACAGTACCAGAGAACATGTGAGTCAGGGTTACTGGTCTCTCTCTGTGTTACTGGTCTCTCTCTGTGTTACTGGTCTCTCTCTGTGTTACTGGTCTCTCTCTGTGTTACTGGTCTCTCTCTGTGTTACTGGTGGAATGTCCCTTTAACTAAGATCTTATTGTGTTGGTCAGTTTCTAGTTTTCTGGACATTTCGCTGTGAACGCAGATAAACAGATGATTTGATGAAACTGACTCAGTGACAGTGTGATGAGCTCACCTGTAACCTGAGACACACTGAGGTCAGCAGATCTGGAGTCAGACAACTTTCACCTGTGGGAACCAAAGAGACACTTTCCTCTCAGCCACATGTGCCCCCCCCCCCTCTCTTTTCCTGGGATCAGTCTTCTTCTTCTGAGACGAGCAGCGACGCCTCGGCCTCATGTTTTAGGATTAAAGCTTCACCCTCTTGATTCAAACTGAAAACAAAGCAAAGGGAAATCGTCAGAGTTCCACAGTGGAAACGTGATTTATGATAAAAACGACAGCTTCCTTGGATCTGAGGCGACTGAGGCCCTGAGATGCAGACCCGTGTGATCCAGATCTGGGGTTTCCTGCTGACGGTGCTGGGCTGGATCTTTGTGGCGTGCACGATGGCCATGGAGGGCTGGAAGATCACCTCCATCGGGGGCATGGGGGGCTCCTCCATCATCAAGGTGGCCTGGTACTGGTCCAGCCTGTGGAGATCCTGTTTCACCGACTCCACTGCCGTCAGTAACTGTTACGACTACCCGGTGCTGTGGTCTGTGGAGGGTAGGTCCCACTCGTCCTCTGCTGCGTCTCACCGACCCAGAACCCTTCCACCATCTTCTGTGTCCCTGCAGGTTACATCCAGATCGTGAGGGGCCTGCTGATGGCGGCTCTCAGCCTGGGGATGCTGGGCTTCGTGCTCAGTCTGCTGGGGATGGAGTGCACCTTCCTCGGAGGAAAAGACCGTTCCAAGTACAAGAAGATCTACGCTGGAGGGTGCTGCCACATCGTCGGTGGTAAATGTCCTAATATTACAACTTATTCTCAAAATCAAAATATCAAATATCTTCTATTTTCTCCTGTCATCAAATATTTCATGGTTATTTTCTACTGAAAACATTTAAATAAAAAGTTTGACAGCAGAATATTTGAATTTGAAGTTTCTTAAAAAACATTCTTGCATATAAATATTTTTAGATTCTTTCTAGAGACTTTTTAAAGTCTCCAGTGAACTTTAGCCACAATATCGTTCACTGAAAAATACAATATTTTATTTTGAATCTCATTTGAATCGTGTCAAACTGAATAAGTTTGTTTCTGTAACATCTTTGTCTGCAGGTTCTCTGTCTGTCTGCGGCTACGCTGTTTACGCTCAGTATGTTTCAGTCGAATACTTCAACCCCGACTTTGATGGACTGAAGTAAGTTCAACCTCACACATTGTGTATCAGCTACAAAGAGACTTAATGAAACCTGAATCATTTCTCTGCTCCACAGGTACGACCTGGGCACTCCTCTGTTCCTGGGCTGGGTCGGCTCAGCTTTCCACATGACCGGAGGGTTTTTCTATCTGTGGTCTGTGTGCACGCCGCTCTGTGGAGGAACAAACACGTGAGTACAGACGTGTACTATTCTATCTTGTTCTATTCTATAATGCTCTAAACTATCCTATTCTATCTTGTTCTATTCTATAATGCTCTAAACTATTCTATTCTATCTTGTTCTATTCTATAATACTCTATTTTATCCTATTCTATCTTGTTCTATTCTATAATACTCTATTTTATCCTATTCTATCTTGTTCTATTCTATAATACTCTAAACTATCCTATTCTATCTTGTTCTATTCTATAATGCTCTAAACTATTCTGTTCTATCTTGTTCTATTCTATAATGCTCTATTCTATCCTATTCTATCTTGTTCTATTCTATAATGCTCTAAACTATTCTGTTCTATCTTGTTCTATTCTATAATGCTCTAAACTATTCTATTCTATCTTGTTCTATTCTATAATGCTCTATTCTATCCTATTCTATCTTGTTCTATTCTATAATGCTCTAAACTATTCTGTTCTATCTTGTTCTATTCTATAATGCTCTATTCTATCCTATTCTATCTTGTTCTATTCTATAATACTCTATTCTATCCCATTCTCTCTTGTTCTATTCTATAATGCTCTAAACTATTCTATTCTATCTTGTTCTATTCTATAATACTCTATTCTATCCTATTCTATCTTGTTCTATTCTATAATGCTCTAAACTATTCTATTCTATCTTGTTCTATTCTATAATACTCTATTTTATCCTATTCTATCTTGTTCTATTCTATAATGCTCTAAACTATCCTATTCTATCTTGTTCTATTCTATAATACTCTATTCTATCCTATTCTATCTTGTTCTATTCTATAATGCTCTAAACTATTCTGTTCTATCTTGTTCTATTCTATAATACTCTATTCTATCTTATTCTATTCTATAATGCTCTAAACTATTCTGTTCTATCTTGTTCTATTCTATAATACTCTATTCTATCCTATTCTATCTTGTTCTATTCTATAATGCTCTATTCTATCCTATTCTATCTTGTTCTATTCTATAATGCTCTAAACTATCCTATTCTATCTTGTTCTATTCTATAATACTCTAAACTAAACTCTAAATCTATTATATTTAACTCTATTCTATAATATTATAGAATAGAACAAGATAGAATAGATTGAATCGAATAAGATATCATTCTATTCTATTATACTCTATTCTATAATATTATAGAATAGAACAAGATAGAATAGGATAGAATAGAGTGTTATAGAATAGAGTATAATAGAATATAATAGTTTAGAGCATTATAGAATAGAACAAGATAGAATAGAACAAGATAGAATAGGACAAGATAGAATAGGATAGAATAGAGTATTATAGAATAGAGTATAATAGAATGAATTGAATGATATAGAATAGAATAAGGTAGAATAGAAAAAGATAGAATAGAATAAGATAGAATAGAAAAGAGTATAATATAATAAAATAAGAGAACAGGATAGAATTAATAGAATAGAGTATAATAGAATACAATAAATTGAACTGATAGATTAGAGTATTATAGAATAGAATAGAATAGAACAAAATAGAATAGAATAGAATAGAATAGAATAGAATAATATTATATTCTATCCTATTCCATTTGTGTCTATTCTGTCACATTTGACCATAATGCATCTCTCTCTGTCCAGGGTAATCAACATTCAGCCAATAGCCGACCCAGAACAAAACAAGTCCACCACGGCTCTGTCTTCAGTGTCAGAGATCACGTCTAAGACCAAAGTGTCGTCCGTCTCTGAGCTGTCGTCCAGGTCCGAGCGCTCAGACGTGTCGGCCATCTCCTCAAGATCAGAGCGCACGTCCAAATCAAGACGCACGGCCAAGTCAGGACGGTCGACGAAGACAGGGCGAAGTATTAAGTCTGCAGGGTCGGGGCTGGGGTCGGGGTCAGGGTCGGGGTCAGGGTCAGGGTCGGGGTCAGGGTCGGGGTCGGGGGAGGGGTCAGAGTCCGGCCTCTCGTTGAGGTCCAGCATTCCGACTCTGTCCGAGTCGAGGAGCAGCAGCAGCAGCCAGACGGTCTCGTCTCTGTCCAGCAGCTCGAGGAGCGAGACGACGCCGTTCATCAGAAACTCTTTTATCTGAGGAGAAACAAACTGGACAGTTCATGAAGCTTTAAATTCAACTGGATGTTTCGTGTGAATAAAAACTGATGAAATCCTGTGTTTTAAAAAGAATAAATGTGTTAAATCTTCTGTCTGTTTCGTTCATTCCTGAGACGTGTCTCGTAATAAAGTCGTTTATCAGTGAAATGAGCTGTGAGTCGTCTCTCTACACTGGAACCTCAGATAGTGCAACAGATTAATGTTTGGTTACTTCTACTCTTCATCACTATCTTCATCACAGCGAAGGTAAAAGGTCTGTCAGGACGAGGAGACAGAAGAATCCTCGGCTGTGAGGATCAACTGCTGGATAATACAAATAAAAGCTGAATAGTAAAGGTCTTATAAACCTTCTTGTAATTCTGCTCTGGAAAGTGAGGCTGATGCTGGAGGGGTCATGTGATGAGAATCTGACGAATCAGCGGAGGCCTCGTAAAGTCTGCGTCATAGTTTCCAAACGTCTCAGCTGCTGTGAGGACGCCGGCGAATCGGAAGCAGAGCTGAGGACAAAATGTAATAATGTGGATGTAGCCTGAGTCCCAGGGAACTAACATGGAGGAGGCCGGGTTTCAGACCTGTACCGCATCCAGCCACCAGTTGGCGATCGAGGCCCTTTGGCTTCACTGGGTTCAAACTGGTTCTCACAGACTGGTTTTCCACGGCTCTCCCTCATGCGGCTGCTTGTTTACACATCAACACTGTGTCGGCAGCTTCTCTTCACAGGAAACAGATCCGTCCACTTTCATCCTTTGAATAACGTCACCAACAAATAACATGTGGCTCAATGCATCTGATCAGCTCCTCAGACAGGAAACTGGAGCGGCGCTGCATCTGGGAAAATAATCTGCAGGATAATTAACGAGGAAAAGATTTATATTTGTCTTATATAATAAAATATTTTGGCCCCTGCTTGATTGTAATTTCTGTATTTTTCATCTCACAGAGGAAAATCAGTCTCATGACTTCTCTGCACTTTGGGATCTAAAGAGGAAGGAGCAGAGAGGAGGAGGAGGAGGAGGAGGAGGAGGTGAAATCTGAATCTGGTGGAATGACTCACTCGCCTGAGTCCTGGGAACATGAAGGATGCTGAGTTGGCAAAACCTCCTGAAAAGATAAGATGAGACAAACACCCAAAGTGCTGGTGTGACGCCTCCAGATCAGCAGGGAGCTCGTCCAGGTCCCTTCGCCTCGCAGCTCTCACCACGGCTCGGACTGACTCACCATGACGTACCGGACGGTGGTGATGTACCTGGAGATCGGCTGCTTCGTGTCCTGTCTGTTCGGCTGGATCCTGGTGTGCTCCACGCTGCCGACGGAGTACTGGACCTTCTCCGAGGTGGGCAGCATCGTGCTGACCACCTCCAACTACTACTCCAACCTGTGGAAGGACTGCATCTCCGACACCACGGGGGTGTCCGACTGCAAGGACTACCCCTCCATGCTGGGCCTGCCGGGTACGCCCGTCTGAAAACAGCTGTCAAACTGGTCCCAGTGGGTTGAGCTCTGGTTTAGGGACAAACAAGTCCACTGAGATGTATATTAGATATATTTAAATGGGAATTACAGTTATATGAAGCTTTAGTCACAAGGTCACAGGTCATGTTGCAAATATCAAACTGTAACGTAAGAATCCTGTGGTAAGATAATCTGAAGTTATAGATAACCCTCCACCTGTCGTCCCTCAGTGTTCCTCCACGCCTGCAGGGCGCTGGCGGTCTGCTCCGTCATCACCGGCTTCTTCGGAGGCGTCCTCACCCTCGTTGGGATGAAGTGCACTAAGATCGGAGGCTCAGAGATCGCCAACGCCAGAGTGACCTTCGCCGGCGGGATCACGTACCTGGTGTCAGGTAAGAACCACAGAAGAGTCTGATCAATGTGTGAAGTGAGTCCAAAGTCCAACGTGTGTTCTGTCAGGATGCTGCGGGATGATCACCTACTCGTGGTGGGCCAACAAAGTCATCCGAGAATACTTGGATCCACATTTCAGGGCTCAGAAGTGAGTACTTTTTAAAGTATTACAACATATATAACATGATATGAAAGTAGTTCATAAAGAGTGGGATGAGTAACAAACCTGAATATTCACTGTGCAGGTTTGAACTGGGAGCTGCGATCTTCATTGGCTGGGGGGGATCCGTGCTCCTGCTGAGTGGAGGCACGGTGCAGAGCTACTTCTCTGGAAAAGAAGGTCTGCCATCAAGGTACAGGGCTATATGAGTATATACAACCCATAGAAATACAAATATACCATTTACTATGTACATATATAATGATATATACACACAAATATATCTATATGTACTTTTATGTGTTTGTACAACCAGTGATACTGACCATGTTCCCTCTTGTATCTAAATACCAGTTCCCCTAAACGGCCCCTGAGACCCGGCACGTACGCCACGGCCCGGACCCGACGGACCTACATGCTGCCGGCCACGTCCTCCAGACTCACGCTGGGGCCGCCGCTGTTCTACGAGGGCAGGAAGAGCCGAGGGGCCGGGGCCACGGCGTCGAGGGGGGGCCGCACCTTCAGCAGGGACAGCTTCGTCTGAGTCCCACAGGAAGTCCTGAGCTCACAGGGGGACCTGAGGGACTTCACAGGAACAGTTTGACCTTCTGGGAGAGTCTCTGACTGGTTCTCTGAACGAGAGACGAGGAGATGAAACCCTCATCAGACCCCAAACAGCAGTGATGAGAGCAGGTCTTCAGTCGGGTGGAGTTTGTTATCGTCCCACAGAAGCTCATTACTCATATTCACCACAGTCATACGTGTATTTTCCCTGAATGTCAAAGTTTTCCTCGTGTTTACATATTTGAAAGAAGAAGAAACTGGATGGATCTTTTTTGAAATCTTACAAAACGTTAATGTTCTTTGATTTGATGCTTTTCCTTTCCCTCCTTCCCTGTGAGCCACATTCTCCTCGTCTCATTATGACTGTTAGCTTTTCTTTGTACAGTTTCTGGTTTGGTTTTGTGTTTTTAATGATTAAAACAAAGTGGTTTCCTTTAGAACGGGTCCTTCCTTTGTTTCCATTCTCTCAGTGAGACTCTGCGGAGGCTCTTCTCACTGGGACGTCCTCACATGCACCAGTTGGAATAAAACAGAAACACAGTCTGTGTTGAACCCTGACGAGTCTGAAGCTTGTGGGAAACAACAAGGTGACTCTCTGGTGTCAGAAAAGCTCTGAGGTCTCGGTTCGGTTGAAGAAAGACAGAAAGAAAGTGAAGTCAAGAACCTGGGGGGTCTTTTATTGCTGGTATAAATATTTTCGATACAAAACCACATAAGAAGGAACAATATAAAATCTGAAGTACACATGCTTTTACACAAACTACATCCACTACCTCACGGAGTGTGGGAGGAGTCAGGATGGATTTAAAGGTGCGAGGCGAACAAACACTTGGCACAAGATATGAAGTGGGACTTAAAAACAAGAAAAGTCTATGAAACTGTTATATTTTCTAGATGATGATAGAAAAAATCTGAACTTGTGTTTGTGACGTACTGCTCATGTCTCTATAAGCAGAAGTATAAAATATGGCTGTTCTGGCGTCGGCTGCAGACGTCAGAGGAGACTGAGGTCTTTGCACCGGTGCTGGCGGAGCGTTACGGCACCTGATCAGCTGTAGCGTCCACTGGGTTTATTGCTCGTGTCCTCGGAGTCGCTGAAGTCGCCGAGGGAGCACAGGCTGCTCTTCAGGGTGCTTCCTGTCCCGGCTTCAGTCAGACCTGCTGGGAACCAGACAGACGCATTTACATCTTACACCTTAAAAGGAGGTTTGATGACACCGCTGGGTTCTGTGGAACAAACGAGAAAGTTCTTCCCAACGTCTCCTTGAACTGACCTGATCTGGGAGCCTTTCCTGTGGAGGTCCCCCACACGCTGGTGCTGGATGAGTCCAGACTCTTCCTCATTGGTCCAGAGCCCTGAGCTGGTTTAGACACTTCCTGTCCGTCCTCTAAGGAGGAGACCAACCAATCCTGGCTCTCCTCCAGATCTGTGTACTGTCCCCACACACAAACAAGACAAACATTTCAACTTTCTTTTTAGAGTAATAATTATATCAATGAACTGGCGACTCTATGCACCGAGGTCCCGTCCTCCTCCTCCTCCTCCTCCTCCTCCTCCTCCTCCTCCTCCTCCTCTCACCGTCAGCTCCTGCACCTCGTCTCTCCTCTCTGTCAAAATGCTGACGCCCCCTGCTGGTCTCTTTGCTGTTCTCGCTGCAAACTTCTGCTCCACCTTTCTGGCCAGGACAGTGATTTTCTTATCTAGAAACAAACAGCGCAGATCATATTGACACACGCGGTGAGTGCATCATATTTAAGACCTAACCTGATTAAAAACGTTTCATTTTAAAAATAACATTTGAGACTTTTAAAATAACTTGTTGGCGCCTTGAATATAAACAACACAGCTTCTGTGACTAACATCGACATGTAAATCATTTCAAACAAATGTTTTCACTGTTATCAGATGAAGTTTCATGGCTGAAGAGAATCATCTCACTTCTTTGCAGTTCAGGAAACTGAGCACGAACCTTTCTTGAAGTTCCTCTTATCCACGTTGCCGTTCTGGTCTCTGTATCCCTGCAGCTGTTTGGAGTCGATCTCCTGCAGCTCGCTGACTTCAGACCACTCCTCCTTATCATCATCATCTTCATCTTCATCTTCATCATCGTCACTCTCCATCTTTTTCACTGCCGTCTTGGTCACCACCCCCACTGACCCCCACGGCGGCTGGGTGCTGGAGGAGAACGTCTGCCTGGTAACGGCCTGCCTGGCCTGGACCGGACTGGCTTTGCCGGCTCTGATGTGGACCGGAGTCGCCTGGTTCATTCTGGTCGGTGGTGATCTGCCCCTCTGGTGTTTCGGGGGCTGTTTCTCCTCCGTGTCCTCCTCTTCAGAGTCCTCATCGGAGCTGAAAGGAGGAGTCCTTCAAAATCACAGAAACGTCGTGTTTTAAAACCATCATCATTCCATTTGAAACACTTTTGATGTTATCATTTTCAAGACATGTACATTGTGATTCGCTGAAATACTTGCAGGAAAGGTGAAATGCATAATGGGAAAAGTAGTTTGTTTGTTAGTGTTCCTCAAACCTACTAGAATTGATTTATCCAGTGGTTAAATTCCTCCTCAGGCAGGACACTGAAGCCCAAATTGCCCATGAGAGTGGGATGTATGAGTGATAATGAATCTCTAAATAACACAGTGTGTTTTGTATTTTTACTTGAGTGTGAAGGTCCTCGGAGCAGCCTTGCTGTTGGGCGTGGACGTCTTGGGTTGGGTGGTGCTCTTGGCCCTCGGCGCTGGCTGGGGGGTCTTGGACTGTCTGCCTGCAGGTCCAGACACAAACACTTCACACAAACGCCACAATTAGCGGATGAGTCACTGACAGTGTGTCGGAGCCTTAATCCGCTTGTGTGACGGCAAACAAGCTTTTACAGATCAGACTGAGAGTGTTGGATATACACAGTCAAAACCAATTACACTTTATCAAAATGAAACTAATATTTCATTTCAAATCAGTCATGAAAGGCCATGAGTGGAGATAGAAAGTCCAGTGTGGTGTGGTTTAAATTGGTCTGTGAGCAGAATAAGAATTAAAAGAGGATTTCTGATGACGAAGTCTGAGGAAGCACCTCGAACCGAGTGTCTGGGTCGAGCCGGAGTCTCTGGAGGAGCTTCTCTCGTCTGATCGCTCATCTTCTCGTCCACGCTGCGGGTGATCTCCTCCCGACAGCGCCAGTATTCAGGCATCCCCTTTGCAACTCGGTCCCGCTCTGAATGCACCTTGGCCATGATGGAAGTGAGCTCCCTGTTCGTCAGACCTCTTTGATTCTGAGAAGAAGCAGAAGGAAGAAGGTCTAGAGAAAGAGTTTCTTCATAGATTATTATTATTTTTTCATAGATCATTTCCACGCAGCCCTGTGTCCGTATGCAAGTCAACCGGAGGTGAGGAATAGAGGCTACTTTTTCTCATTAAATAACGATTTTGTTCTCCTAATATTGTGACTTTATCCTGATACTCATAGGGTGTAGTCCGTATATGAAACAGAATCGCGGACACGAAAACCAAACAGTGTGGAGAGGAGGCGTTAATAGTGAGTCCATACGGGCTTGACCCCCAGGTCCTCCAGCTTCTTTATGACGGCCTGCTCCAGCTCTCGTCGCATCGCCTTCTTGATGCTGGGGTTCCTCTTCAGAGCAGTGGCCGTCACGCTCGGACTCGGTTTTTTCTCTGGAACCGGCTCAGGCCTCCTCTCCGCGGGCCTCCTCTCCGCGGGCCTCCTCTCAGAGGCGCTGCTCGAGTCTGTAAAAGAAACCTCACTCGGTCAGTCTTGTGTTGACAATCACACGTGTTGGGCGTTATACAGTAAATGCCAAAATAAAATTAAATAAAATGAGCATGCATTTGGCAATTTTCAAAGCAAGATCCATGCCACAGGTTGAGTTGCGTGGATGTGACGGCTGCAGGAAGACAGACGGACGTAATGATCACTGAACTGATGTGGCAGGCATGATGGAATATCACAGACCATGAGCTGGCTTTCACAAAGCTTCTATGTGATAAGCTCATCGTGAGGCCTTTTCATGTCAGGGTGCAATAAGACGATCTCAGTCTGGTAAAAGAAAAGGCTGCCAACAACAGGCCGATGCATCCATGCAGGCAGTGAACCGGCTCGGCTGCTTGTATTGTCTGTTTTACCTTTCTCCTCTTCTGACAGCTCCTGTATAGGCTCCAGGTTAAGAGCAAAGACTGGCTCCTCTAATTGGCCGGGCACGTGAGGTCAGTGGGAGTGAGGGAGTCAGATAAAACAGGAGGCGTTAACAGAGAGGGGAGGGATGTGGTAACAGTGCAGCTGTTAAACTGCATTAAATCCTTCATGCAGGGAAGCACATGCTCAGCCTGTCTGGGAGTGACCATGTTTTAATGTTCTCATTTTAGTTTGAGGATTTACTCACCAAGAACAACCCTCTTTGGTTTGGGCTCTGGTGCTGGTGCGCTGACCACCACTGGAAAACACAATGAGATGAATGCATCAGGATCATATGTGCAGTTTCTGTTCTGAAGAAGACATGTGAGATGGATCCATACCTGGTACCTCCACTACTTTGGTGGGTGTATTTGAGGAAATATTTCTTATCTGCAAGTGGAACAAATAATCACAAGTTATACCTCACGATCATGCATGAAAAAGATAAACAATCTTTGAGATTTTCATGACAGCAAGAGACTCGGCCGTATCATCACATCAGTGCAACTCAATCTGAGCCAGTGCAGCAAATACAGGAAATCCTGAACAAGGCCTGAACCTCCGCCTCACTTCCTCTCCCGACATAATCGCACTGGGCAGCGGTGACTGAGAGTGAGAGTGTGTGTTATTAACCTGCTCCCTCTGAGCCTTGATGGTTTGCTGCTTCTCCTGCAGCCTCCGTCCCATCTCCTGCTGCAGCTGCTGGCTTCGCTCCTGCTGCTCGGACACAGACGACTGAGTTCTGCTCAGCTCGTCCAGCAGCTGGAGAACATGAAGAGGATGTGTTTTACAACAGGGCCGTCCCTAGACTGCTTGTTTAATATTTCACATGTGCCAACTCTGACAGAACCGTACCTGATTCTTTTCAGACTCGTGTTGTTCCTTGTTTTTTTGCAGCATGGATTCCCACATTTTATCCTGGAGAGAAATATTTTTAGCATTTTGGGTTACCCCAACACTTCACTCGTTTCTAGGTTGTAAAATATCAGCTCCCTGCGCCACTGACCTGCTTCTTCAGCTGCTGCTCCAGCTTTTGGATGATTTGTTTCTGCGAGTGAGCAGAGTCGGCTGAGGTTTCAAGCTTGGATATCTGATTCTGATTCAATGCCTATGAATGGGAATATACATGGTATGATTATGAAGATATCCTGAGGAGCAAATAAATAATGTGTATAAACAACATCCACGTATCCTTTCCGTACATTGACAGCCTGAACATTTCGGTTGTACATAGATTCCATCTCTCTACGCATGCCGTCCTTGGTGTCTTCGATTTTTCTTTCCATCCGAGTCATCTCCTCAGCTTTAAAACGGTCCAGCTCTCTCTGAAGGTCTTTGTGGGTGGACAGCAGCTCCTTCTCCTGGAATTACACAAAAAAACAGTGAAATCACAAGAGCCTGTTATAACAGAGGAAGCTTCAACAAGTTTAGTTACCAACATCAGTTTTCAAAATGTAAACTATCTGATCCACCTCACTTCAGATGAGTTGGTATCTATCTCTGTACATGTTCTGCTTTTCTTACCTGAGCTGTTTTGAGCTGCAGGTTCTGCTGCAGTTGAACGTTCTGCTCCCTCAGGCCGCTGATCTCCATCTTGAGAATTTCAATCTGGCATTTCTTTTCACTGTCCGACTGCAGCTCTGGAGGAAAGAATAAGAGTCAGATCACTTGCATTAATTAAACGTTCATCTACAGGTGAAAGACAAGACTCTGTTCTGAACCCTTTTGAAAGCAGACGTCCCGCGGGCCGCCCCTAAGTGGCCACAGGAGATCGTTGTTTGCTTGATCCTGTTTAAATCCATCTTAAATAAAAACTTTAACAGCTAGAAGATACATTATTTTTGTACCAGAAAGCTAAGACGTCTGTATTTGACCTCATTATGCTCATGATCACGTCATTACGTTACATGCAGTGGCAACAACAGGTGGTGGCACCAGAGGGATTTCCCTCATCTGCCCACAAGGGATTGTTGTTTACATGATGGTGTTCAAATCGGTCCAAAACAAAAACTATAATAACTACAACATTCAGTCTTTTAGCAGCAGAAAGCCAAGGGCTCTGTCTTCTACCTCATCATGTTGAGGTAGAAGACGCAACGTTACGTGTATCTGACTTTACTTCTGTTCCTCTCTCTCTCTCTGTGTCAGGTTGACTTACGGCTCTCGTGGTCCTCAGGATGACGGCGTTGCATGTGACTCTGGAGGAATTGGGGAGTAAGGAAGCCTTTTTTACAAATTTGACACTAAAAGAAAGAAAGAGAAAACATTATTTATTACATTGTATGAGGCAACTCCCATTACTGAGGAAACAGGACAGTTTAGATCAGGCTTCGGTCTGAACCTGATGATTATTTATACTTATTAAAGATGGCATCATACAGTATTTTCATAAAATGTATATATAAAATCTTTGCACAACTAGTTTATTGATCAAAACGCAATCAGTTAACTCAGGGCTGTGTCTTGGGTTTATTAAAGGTTGCCTTGTAAAAACTGGCTAGAGGGACAACAGATGAAAATAAGATGATTCAGCTAACTCCTCACAGTATTTAGTCTGTTGATTAATAAGCACTTTCCCTGTCAAATAAATAAGAAACAGATAATAATATATAGAACTTTAAGATGAAGAAATTCATCAACTCACATCGTTAAACAATAAAACCAAATATATCTGCCGTGCTCTAGTTGTGGAGTAAACTACTGAGAGTCTTTTACATGGGGAATAGTAAATGAAGTTTTAAACACATCCCATGGCGATGCAGCTGACAACAGGAGCATCCTCTGAGTTCAGGCGTTTGTTACTAAACACTTGGCGAGAGCGATGTTGATTTGCTCCGTGCGGCAGGCGTCAACACGCTGCAGCTCACTGTCGCTTCACAACCGGGAGAGATGCTGCTTCTTCTCCACACATATTACACGCTGCGTCTGAGCCTGCCGCTCATTGTGCACTTGACTTCACTCAAAAGTTCAGACTGCTGCTGCTGATATCTTGCCACACCGTACGGTAGCAAAGATTGAAAGGTGAGTGAGACACAATTACACGTCTGCTTTGGTGCAACAGAGAAGTTGAAGAAAGCAGCGTGTGTTTGCCTTGTAGACGTGTGGACGAGCAACAAATGCCAAACACAAACCCTCTCTATCAATTATTGAGCCACCTCTGTTAGCTGAGCTGGTAGCGCACACCTAGCAACCACACGCTGTCATGACACACTATATCTGTTGCCCTGGCAACCGCTTGGCCAGGTCAGCGGCAGCCATACACTCAAAGAACAGGGGGGTAGATTTTTGATTTGTGCTATAAATAACCTAATGGCAACTGAGCAGCACTGCCTACCTCCACAACATTAACAGGCAGATACAGAAACGTCTTCAGCAGCAGAGTCGAAGGACAAAATGCTGGACAAGGACACAGAGCCAGTATATGAGGGTGGGAGCCAGTCACCATGATGAATGCTCTTGGATTAATAAAACTAATCACCACCATCTGCTCTCGGGCTCTAAATCCTATTCTTTCGGTCTGAAAACAAAGCTTATTAGAACCCATGGTTTCATAGTACGCATCGTAATCGGTTTGAGGGAAACGTTTTGTCAAGCTCTGATAAAAGCCTTCGTCGCTTTCCCCTTTTCTCTCCGAACCCTGCTCTGAAACGCACAAAGCCGGAGCTGTGAATAGATCTTGGGAACAATGAAGGAGCGGGGGTCCCTGAGGAGGAGGAGTGAGGGGAGGTGCGGGGGTGATGGAGATGCATGTGTGACATGCCAGTGGTGACCAATATCGCTGTGTCAGCTGTACCTTATGGCTACTGAGGAGCAGCTTGGACTGCAGGTCGTGCACCTCCTTCCCCTTCAGCAGGAGCGCTTCTTTCAGCGCCTTCACCTTCTCCTCCTGCTCGCTCTGCTGCTCCAGCAGCTGCTTGTGCTCCTTGCTCGCCGCCTCCAACCTCTCCTCCAACGCATGCAGGTTGAGGCTGAGGAATTCCTGGCAGTGGAGCAGCCACTCCACGGTGAGCTGCGCCAGCTGCAGGAGCTTGAGCAGACCCGGGTCCACAGGGCTCCGGCACTGCTGGCACCGCTCCCCGTCCAGGTTGCAGAACGTCACTGTGCTGATGTGATCCTGGAGGGCGTTTATGTCCAGCTGGCTCATCACCAGGTTTATGTCCACCGCGTTGATCCGCTGCCAGTCCACCGTCTCCCTGCGACGGCGGAATTTGAAGGGGAGGTGGACGGTGGAGGTGCCCCTGGAAGGAGTCATCCCCGCTGCGGGTACAGAGTAGTGGCTGAGCGGGGAGTTCAGGAGGGACTGGATCCCCGCTGATGAGTGGGTCCCTTGGGTGTCACTCCTGTAGGGGTAGTAGTCGTCGTTGTGAAATGGCTGCAACAAAGACAAGAGAGAGACGACAACAGACATAATGTGAGTCACAGACAGAGAGTGAAGCAGACTGCTGCAGCCCTGGAGCTCCTCTTACCATCTCCGGCGGATTCCTGCGCCTCTACCGGGAGAAGGGGATCGATGAGCGGCTGCTGCTCTCTGGTTCCGCCCCCTGGTCGCGGCTGTGCGTCGGCCACGTTACCATGGAGACCCGGGCCAGCGTCCCTGGGGAGAGGGGACACGTTTTAAAACGTTTACCACTGGTTGACTCTCAGACAACAACACAACCGCTCGTGCGTCGGTGTCTCGTTTCCAGAAACAGCCATTTCAAGTTAGGGCGGGAAGTTAATCCCCTAAAAGAAACAATGGCGCACATGTTTGAACGTGTTAACGAGTGAAACACAACATGTAGCCCCGGGGCCAGCTAGCTCAGGAGGCTAAGGTCCGCTAGCTAACGGAGTTTCTTAACTCATCGTCTGGGATGAAAACTTAAAGAAAACCAGTTTAATCCACCGACAAACCAGTGGAACAGTTACATATGAAGTTTGAAGCCGCAGCGCGGACACACAGCTACTCACTGCGGGGGTCCGTGTTGTGTCGTGGCGGTGTTGTGTTGTGTTGTGTTGTGTTTCCAGTCGACGGGGCTCCAGGAGGTTCAGGGGTAACGACTCCACATTCCTGAGGGAGGAGAGTAACCAAGGCTACGCTTCCGGTCAGGACCTTCACAGTAAGAGAGGACACACTAAAAACAGTAAAGACAACTTTCTAAAAAGCGCATGAGCGTTTGTGACAAGGGGGAAAATATGGAAGATGTAAAGTGTCTACCTGGTATAGGTACTTCCTCTTTGACCTTCTTCATAGGTAAATGAATGATTTGTCTCATTTCGGGGGGGGTGCATCCTTACGCAGCAGATGAAGGACGCAGCCATAGACCACGTCTGACAAACCGAAATGCTCGTTGTCTAACAAGTTCGGTATTAATGAGTTACTTGTTGCTATGAGACGTCATGATTGACAGCTGAGACTGACTCCCGATTGGTTGGTTGTTGGTTTTAGGGCGTGCTTGCAGTGGGGGGGCCTCACAGTGCCAGCCTGACTAAAATCCAGACGATTGGAAGTGTCAGCTCAGCAAGAGCTCTGCACTGCCCAAGCAACTGGAAGCCAAACGGCAATCTCGCCTGCAACTGCCCACTGGTTTTCATCTCAGACACTTTGTTGTCTATTTTCAACGAGGCTGCCGCAGGGGTCACAAGTGGTGAATCAGCCTTGTGGGAAGGAGAGATGAGAGAGTGCAGCACTGGGGAGGGGAGAAGGAGAGAAGCATCCCACCGTTTCCTTTCATTGTCCCATATGAATGTTGCACAGGTCAGAAGATGTACCAGCACTGAAGAATTATATATAGAGACAAACGATGAGGTCTGCACCGATCTGTTTCTCATCCTCCCACTGGGCGAGGAGGCCCGGGCTCTACAGGGCAAATTAGCCACAGCAGCAGTGGTGGATCTTTTGGAGAGAACACAGGTAATAGATATATAAAATATAGAGGGAGAGTAATGTATGATGAATGTGCTCGTGGGTATAAAACTAAACTCAGACTTTCTTGTAAGACAGAATAAACTCCTACTTGTGTCTGCATCATTACCAAACTGCACATTTCCTCTCTGCGATCATCCCTTATTTTCAGAAATATAGAGTCAAAGTGAAACTTCAAGAAGTAAGAGAACCTTTCCAACATCACTAATAACTAAATAACAGCTTATTTTGAAATTTTGATTCAGATTTATTCTTTAGATTTTCTTGCACCTCTTGTTATACTCGTCTCTGTGTTGTTTTCAATGTCCCTTTACAGCACCTATATATGCTCGCCGCCTCCAGCCTCTCCTCGAGAGAGACGATAACAGACATAATCACAGACTGATTCACTGATCCACCTCTGACACTGCTGCAGTCCTGGAGGAGTCATCGAAGGAGCCTCTGATGAATAGAAGATGAGTCTTCTATTTCATCGAAGGCTCCTCTGATGATATAGAAGATTATTAAAAGCATGGAATGGCAGGAAATGAATACGGGTCATTTTTGACCCATGTTGTGCATTAGAAGGGAAGTGATACAAAGATGAAAGTAACAAAGGAAACATTTAAATAAGATTTGTGATGTTCAAAAACAAGTGAATTGGTGGATACCTGAAATACTGAATGATGAAATTCATTCACTGCAAAGATATATTAAATAAAAACTTTATGACCCATGTTGTGAATCAAAGGGTTAAAATCAAACAGCAAAGAGGACAGTGAGAAAAAACCCTGAGTATTTAGTAAGAAGTAATAAAGTAAACCTGCAGGAAATACGAATTACATTAGAATGATATTGTATGTGAAGCACTTTGAGCTGCATTTCTTGTATGAATGGTGCTATACAAATACAATTTATTTATTATTATTAATATTAATATTGCTTGTTAGCATAATGCATGTGACCTATTTATTTGCACTGTCCTCTTTGCTACTGTAACCTGGCAAATGTCCCTGTAGTGGAATGAAGTATCTTCTCCTGTATGTATTTCTAAACTATGGGTGAAAATGAGACCTCATTCTGCAAACACTGGGATTCTTTACAATGGAATCGTTTTTTGCAGAAGTGAACTCATTTACATAACTGTAGCCACATTGCTTTTTCAATGCCCTTATATTATGGAGTTTTGTGATATTGCCATTTTGCATATATTAGAATATTTGTATCTATTAAAAAATGTTCAGAAATCCCTAACGTTCTCCATTTGTTGCTGTATAATTTATGCCTCATCTATTTCCCTCCCTTTTTCAATCTGGTTACTTTATTGCAATGATTCCATCAGGATATAATTTCATCTTATTTGACATGAACAATTTAAAATGATGAAATGCTCGGAGTGGAACACTACCACCGAGCAGCTTTAATTCTGAAAGGACAATCCCTGCACTTCTTGTGTTATTGTGGTGAGGGAGACACTTTGGAATGAGGGGGAGCACACCACTGCTCATTGAAACAGGGGAACATGGAAACAGGAATGAAGGAGTGAGGTTGTCCAGATCTCTATCAGGCTACAGTTGTAAGTTAAATAGCTTAAAACATCATGAAGTTGTTTGAAGTAATGAACATGTTGAATAACTGAAATAACCATGAACGCAGCTGCAGGGACACAAGTGAAGGTTTGTAGAGAAGTTTGAAAACTATTACAATCTATGCTGGACTACGTCTTTATGATTCAGTGGATTATTGAGGCAGCCGTACAAACATGTAGATGATGATTCTACCAGCAGAGGTCAGTGTAGCTCAGCTTTGCAGACCCTGTGGTTTTACTGTTGAGGAGAGATGATGGTTAGAGGAAATGCTGCTGTGATGGAAAGCAGCTGCAGGAGGACACACACACACACACACACACACACACACACACACACACACACACACACACACACACACAGGTATATATGCATGCATAGTGTCTGTATTCCAGGATCAGTCTCACATAGTTTCTTTTAAGCACAAGATAAAAGGATGATTCACATTTTGGACATTGCTGCAGCAATAGAACAAGGTGACATAAAGTGTGATGCATAAGTGTGTGTGTGTGTGTGTGTGTGTGTGTGTGTGTGTGTGTGTGTGTGTGTGTGTGTGTGTTTCAACATTACACATCCTGTTAAGAAACCCTGTATGTGCACATCCCAGCATGTGGACCTCTCCATCAGCGTCCCACTGCTGGAGGAGGCTGACGGCGTGCCATTTCCCCGGCCAGTCCCCAGACAACGTCAGTCGACTTCTGATAAATAGAGACTTTAATTCCTGCGGACAGGGTCTGTAACTGTCGGGATAGCCTGGGGCGAGCAGGAGAGACGCTCCTCACAAGCTGTGCCCGCAGTAAAGACTCCTGCCAGTGGCATCACAATGAGGCTGTGAAGTTCAGCTGTAGGACAAGATGCTGATGTGCTTGTTTCTGGAGCTCAAATCCCAGCCTCACTCTCATCTCCCTGCAGTGTTTCTCCTGGAGCCTCCAGGCTGAAGTTGTGGCGCTTACTTGAAAATAACACTTTGTGGATAGCAGAGGGAGAGACACCCATGCGGGGCAGAGAAGTGGCGGCGCTGCATTAGTCAGGCAGTAAAAAGGAGCAGGGGTATGTGGAGGAAGAGGAGCAGACCTCTTGAGATGAGTAAGCACAGCTCTACACTCAATTTACTGCTTGATTTATGAGTTCATTTCCTGCTCCAAGTTCTCAGCGGGGGTGAGGTGGTATATCTCTCCGACTATAGGTAGCAGTGGCTCCACTTCCCAATCCCCCATGAGACCCACTCGCACAACTCCGGGCCTTCGTGGGACTATAAATAATGGCCTCTGTAACAAGTACACATTGAACACAGAGCGGAGCGGACGCCTAAACATCTTTATTCATGAAGGAGGTTCTTATCTTCCGCTGCAGAGGACCAGAAGGATTCAGACATATGCTGAAATGATGTGTACAGTTACAGTGACTGTACTGCTGCTCTCTGATAAGCGTCTTGAGATGTTTCGAAGAATCAGATGATAGAGAGGTGAAAAGAGACATTAATTACTTCTCTGTCTGTGCGTATGAGTGTAGATGAAATTTATAAATTCAAATGGGGATTTTTAGTTTTCAAAGCAATTTAAAGGAGTTTGCTAGAGTGACTGACATCACAGTAAAAACAACTTTCTTAAAAGCGCATGAGCGTTTGTGACAAGGGGGAAAATATGGAAGATTTAAAGTGTCTACCTGGTATAGGTACTTCCTCTTTGACCTTCTTCATAGGTAAATGAATGATTGCTCTCATTTCGGGGGGGTGCATCCTCACGCAGCAGATGAAGGACGCAGCCATAGACCACGTCTGACAAACCGAAATGAGACAGTCTGGTCTCCTTATTGCGTCACCAGCTTGCTCGTTGTCTAACAAGTTCGGTATTAATGAGTTACTTGTTGCTATGAGACGTCACGATTGACAGCTGAGACTGACTCCCGATTGGTTGGTTGTTGGTTTTAGGGCGTGCTTGCAGTGGGGGGGCCTCGCGGTGCCAGCCTGCTCCCGTTTATGACTAAAATCCAGACGATTGGAAGTGTCAGCTCAGCAAGAGCTCTGCACTGCCCAAGCAACTGGAAGCCAAACGGCAATCTCGCCTGCAACTGCCCACTGGTTTTCATCTCAGACACTTTGTTGTCTATTTTCAACGAGGCTGCCGCAGGGGTCACAAGTGGTGAATCAGCCTTGTGGGAAGGAGAGATGAGAGAGTGCAGCACTGGGGAGGGGAGAAGGAGAGAAGCATCCCACCGTTTCCTTTCATTGTCCCATATGAATGTTGCACAGGTCAGAAGATGTACCAGCACTGAAGAATTATATATAGAGACAAACGATGAGGTCTGCACCGATCTGTTTCTCATCCTCCCACTGGGCGAGGAGGCCCGGGCTCTACAGGGCAAATTAGCCACAGCAGCAGTGGTGGATCTTTTGGAGAGAACACAGGTAATAGATATATAAAATATAGAGGGAGAGTAATGTATGATGAATGTGCTCGTGGGTATAAAACTAAACTCAGACTTTATTGTAAGACAGAATAAACTCCTACTGGTGTCTGCATCATTACCAAACTGCACATTTCCTCTCTGCGATCATCCCTTATTTTCAGAAATATAGAGTCAAAGTGAAACTATTTAATAACTAAATAACAGCTTATTTTGAAATTTTGATTCAGATTTATTCTTTCGATTTTCTTGCACCTCTTGTTATACTCGTCTCTGTGTTGTTTTCAATGTCCCTTTACAGCACCTTGAATCTAACTCAGTGTAAACAATGCCTAGTCCAGCACCTAAATGCAGTTAGAGGTCTTTGCCATATTAGAGACTAAATGTTACGCTTGACAGTTTGAACAGATGAGGACGAGAGCAGGAACGAGGAGAGCAGATAACTGTCGCTCTCTTTGAGCTATCGCACGGCCTCCTTTGTATTCAGGGGGCGACTGGTTTTTGTGTCAGCGCGGGACAAGAGAAGCACTTAACGTGACATTTAGAGACGCTCAGAGATTCTCTCCGGAGGCCAGAGGGGGGGAGAAAAGAAGCGATGATGTTATCGCAGACATGTGTTTTAAATGCCAGGAAGGGTGCTTTACCAGAGAGCTTTGGCCACAAAGATAAGAGAATAACCCTCCAGCCTCTGGTCCTGCACCTCTTGCACCAGTTCTGAAGCTTTGTCTGAAATGGTTTAATCTGGTTTCTATCAGATATGATCTCACAGAGGGCTTACAGAGCAATCTTCTTAGATTGTACATTAGGGCCGCTGTTATCCTCAGAAGAAATCCACACATGCACGGTGCATTTTAAAGACTCGGCCACAGACTGAATTTTAGCAGGTGGGCGACACAAGCTTTCTGGGATTTTGAATCTTAACCAGATGGTCATAATACACATCACGACTGTGATTCAAAGCCTTTTCTTTTTTTGAAGAATCTCACTCCCTGAATAATTTGTGAAATCTCCTTTCCATTAATACAAGACTAAGTATCTGTTATTGATGTGGGTTCATCCTGAAGGGACCCCCACAACAAGACAGCATGAATATTTAACAGGTGAAGAAAGGTCAATCTTCTGGTGTGCATACTGAGACTGAACTCATCAATCATCATTTCTGTGTGGAATCAGTTTGGATTAGAGAGAATGTTGCCACCATCAAAACAGATTTAAATCAAAAACAAGCATCTCAGTATTTTGCAATTCAAATACGACGCGTTCATCAATCTCGCGAATGCATCTTTCTTTACACAGTCTATAGAAGCATGTTTATATGTGCACAAAAGGTCCAGCGACGGCGATTGCCTCCAATACATCAGGCAGTGAGTTTGATGTGTGTGTGCATAGTGATGAAGCACCTACACGGGAGCTTTGGAAACAAGGTCAGCTGTTCGTCACAAGACATCCTACCCGTCCGCAGATCTTCCACACCTCCACTCGTTTTTTCCATTTGTCTCAGAGACGGTCACTTGCTTCCATGGGCCCGGGGTTTTATGCCTCGTCACAGCCTTGTTGATTAGTTTCCTTAGGAATGACACCTAAAGTGGTAAGAGAGTACGACAAGCATCACAGTGTTAGTGACGGTGGGATATTGTGAGGAGCTGAATTCATCTTACTGGTACGAGCAAGTGGAGAAACGTGTTTGTACAGCGGTGAAATCCCCTCTTGTCTCGGAAACACATTCATTTTTATTTCTCCCATCACATTTGACCATTTGCCGTCATCAGGGACCACTTGAGTTTTCCAAACGCTGCCTCGAAGAAGCTCTTTCTCGCTCTGATATTCTGTGTGTTCACTTGAGGAATAATCCATTTTTACTTCTCTTGCCTTTGCGTGGCTCCTTGAATATTTACGGCTTTGATGTTTGGTGTCTAATGCAGTTACCTAAGCAGTTTGCTGTAACCGGCCTCTCAGAGATTCTCCCTGCACGCTTCTCCTATGTGTCTGTGACAATGAAGCCTCCTTTTGAAGCGTTTCCTCGCTGCCTCTCGTGAAGGTGTTTTCTGTAGATAATGACTTAATTCAATTCACACTTTACCCAAAGACTGCAGCACTTTAAAAAATATATATTACTTGCTTACTCTTACTTACTTGCAACTGTTGTGACATGAAATAAATTATAACTGCGCAGACAAGGCCATACATTACTAATTCAATCTCTCTGGCTGCCAGGTAGCTGTGCAGCAGCCAGGGAGCTGTGCAGTGTAAAGACCTTTGAATTTAAACAGTAAAAAATTGCAAATGATTCAGAGGTGAATTTCAACACGGCTGACCATTCACTTTAACCTCAACGTGATTTAGCGAATAAATTATAGGGACAGAACAAAAAAACGAGCATTGGGAAAAGAAAGATGGAATCAATACCAAGCGATGACGATCTGGTGCTTAATAATGTAATTAATATAAAGAAGACAAAAACATCACCCAACTTGATAATCAACTTATCTTTCTGGTTATGGATGGATGGATGGATGGACAGTCCGCCTTTGTATTTCCACACTGACAAAATGAGTGAATTCTCTCATGCTCTCCCCACATGGAGCTGAATCTATATAAACACTTTCTTCCCTTCAAAAGAATACTTCACTTCACAGATTGGTCTTTTTAACATTGAACAGCTTTTAGACGCAGTTAAGTTCAAAGAGAAAAGCACCGTTCACGCTAGTTTAACCTGCTGATCCCGTTTTACATGACAACTTACTGAAGGTACATGTGAACAAAAATAGGAAGATAAATAAGAGATAACAAAGCCTTGGTGGCTGTCAGATATTCCATATGATTCCTTTATGATTTGTTGGTCTTGATCACAAACCGAGTTCACACATCAATAACTTCAGGATTTCACTTTGAAGGCTTTTATATCCTGCAGCACGAGAAGCGTGTTTGAAAGGTTTTCTCAAGAATGAAGACGGAATGTTAATTAATAGATATTTACAGGCGAGGTTGAGGTGAGATTCTTGCCCTTATTATCTTATTCCTTTGGTCTAAATCTGATTACTTTCCGATAAAAGAACAATGACATGAATGAAACGCTCTGTTTGCTCTTAATAAAAGTCACACTGAGGTCATTTCATTGCGAGGTGGTTCATTTTGATCTTCCCTAATTATTTTTCTGTTTGCTGCCTCGTTGGATCCTTTAAATCTCACTCCACACATTTATTCTGTCCTTGGGACTGTCAGCATTAAAGCCTCCTCCTGAATCAGCCACATTTATTCAGTTAATGTGAGAAATTAATGTCTTTCAATTGAACTCTCATTATGAAAGCAAGCATAGAGATATTTTTACATTTTATATTAATTAATATCAGCGAGTAAAGGAAAAAAAGTGGAGCCTAACACCGACAAAGATGTCAAGAGCCGACACCGGTGTCGATGTGCTGTAAACTAAACCACCTGATCTCCGTTACATCCTGTCTCTACCCCCCCCCTCACCTCACCTGAACGTCCCGCTGCGTTGTTTATGTGTGAAAGACAAACTGCGGAGACAGTCCGGACCTAAATCTCCAGGGATCCTCCGCAGGAGTGTAGGAGTGCTAAAGACGCGTGATAGAGAAGTGCTTCATATAGAAGTGCTGTATGAACTATGCACTATATAAATACAATCCTTTTAGTAGTGGTAGTGAACTTGCACAGCAGTTTCTGAATGAATCAGCAAAGGCAGAGAAAGGTGACCTTAATATTGGGGTACAAGCAATAAAGCTTGATGAGAGAAATTACAGTAATTCTACCGCTGACATTCATTCAGGGGCTCGTATCAACTTCTGCAGGAAGTGACATGCAGGCTGTGTTGGAGCAGGCAATAAACATCCATCAGTGCTGATGGTGGAGACAGGAAGGCTGATTAGGCCACGGCACGACACATCACTATCAAATGTGTCCCCAAGGCTTCAATTACCTGCTCCAAAACGCAGATTGTATCGCCGGCCTCCTCTCCCATGTCCTCGCAGCGTAGTGGATAGCACACCAATCTGGGTTATTCTCTGTCGAGCTGCCAAAGTGCACAGTGTGGGACAGCAGCTTCCTTTTTATGTTGGACCAAGTGCAGAGCGTGTCCCTTTTGATTAAGTGTTTTTGGATGAGGCTGTGGTGAGAGCCCGGCACAGGTTGGCATGGGGCCGACACCACGCTGCAGGTGTTGGGGACTGCTGGTGGATCCCTGCGGTGGAGAGTTCACACTTCTTCAGACACTCGCTCCGCATGCAGCCAAGGAAAACGGCCAAAAGTGCTGCATGGCATCTAGTAATGGGACTTACAAGCAAAACGTTCCATCCTGGAAATAAAGAAAGTACATTTCTGCCAATGAGCCCCGACGGCCAAGGTGTTTCTTTTCAATGTGAACAACAATTATCAGATGAAGGTCGTAAACACACAGCATCTCATCTTTCTAAACAGGAAAGTACTGAAAACCCTTTTGAACAGACTTCAAGGTGAAGTTAAGTTAACTCCTCTCAGATCCAGCAACAACAGGGACAGATCTCTACTGATGTCAAGATGTTACTATTTAATGTGATGTCTAATTAGAGGACGGTCAACAAAGGTGAAGAGTTTCTCCATGAAACACTTATTATATTAAATATTAATATTTGCAAAGAGATAAGAGCTTTTTTAACAGAGGAGTTGAAAGATGGTTTATATTTTGGATTTGGCCTTTTTCAAATCAAATCAGTTCAAAATATTTTGACTCATCAATAATTCAAGTCATATATAAATCATAAAACACTTATCCAGACAGTTTGCTGCTTCTGTTTGTTAATTCCAACACGGCATCATGATGTTTATTATAATGCTTCAGGTTGTCCGTCCGTCTCTTTCTTGTGAACACAAATTTGGCTGAGAATGAGGCTGAGAAATCAACATCTACCATCGGCTTATTAGACTGAAGATGCCTAACACGACTACAACATGTTGCTAAACATATGGGTCATAAGAAGACAGGACAGTCTCATACAAGATGGGTTCTTGATGCTACGAGACTGTAAAGTTTAGGATCAGTTTTCATGCTCTACTACAGAATGAATCTGCAGCAGCAGAACAGGATGTTCTCTTTCATACTTAAGATTTTCCTCAAGTTTTCTTGTGCAGCAGCTTTACATTCCACTTGCTTTCATTAATAATGTCTCAGGCTGCTCATTTGAGAGAAATGCTCAGAAACTCTCCGCTCACCGGCAGTCCCACTGCAAGAGTCCAAAAGTGAACTGTCGGAAAGTCTCTAAACTTCATTATAAAATCATTACTTATTCCAATAACCACAAAATACATACACGCATTTGTGGCCGCGTCACACGGGCCTCGCTGAAAATGAAAAAGACAAAACCCGATGAAGAGAAATCACAAACCAATCCAATCATTATTTCCAGGTAGCTTCAGCTCCATGAATGCGAGGCCTGTACACTGCTCCACCGGCTGAATCAGCACTTTCCCGGGGTTATTTCTCACAAGGCTTGTGTAGTGAGCGTCAGGGACCTCATAAATATCCCAGCCGCACAGCCAGTACAACACAAGTCTTGCTTCACTGCACAAAATATTAATGCAGGTTCTTTCCCATCAGGGATTCTGCTCATATTTGAATCCACATGCCATTTGTAGGGATGGATTGTTTTTTGACTGCATCGTATCGTATGTGGAAGAGGCCTTACAGGGAAAGAGCAGGCTGACACAGGACGTTATCATCACTGAGCCTAAAAACATTGTGTCCACATGTGCACGACCTTTTGAAAATGAGATATTTCTTGTCATGACACAGAGTCCTCTCACCCCCCCTCACCCTCTCTTAGGATGAGGGATGCCGAGTCCCCTCACACATAAAGAGAGGTGAGCCGCGGACTAAACTCGAGACAGAGGAATGTGTTGTCAGAGTGCTGAAAGAGGATTGAACAGAATACATTCCAAAGCACACCCTGGTTAAATCCCTTGATGGGGGGGGGGGGCATCTTAAAGCAAAATAACAAAAGCTTTTGATGAGAGCAGGCTTAAAGGACGTCCATTACTGGAGCTCACATGCCTTTAGTTGTAGCCTGTAGTGTCTGCTGTAAATTCAACTGTACTGCATCACGTGTTCAGGTCTGTTAGTGTCGACGTCCGCACACGCACACACACACACACACACACACACACACACACACACACACACACACACACACCTCTGGAATCTGTGGAATCTGTCCCTGATCACTGTCCGTGGTGCTGAAATCACTCTCCTCTCTATTAATGATCGACAAACAACCACCTGTATAAAGCAATATAAATATAACACTAAGGAAATAACACCGCTGTAACAGTACATCTCCTACTCTAAAGTCACTCTTTTATATTTGCAAGTAACTAATTATATATTAAAAATAATTCATAACAATTGAAAGGTAAATGGTCTGTATCAATATAGAGCTCTTTTAGTCCTGATGCCCCAATAATAAGAATTTAAAAATCATTAATAATACCTGTTTATGTCATTTCGTGGTTCTTTTAATTTCCTATACTGTTGTAATGCTGTTGTAATTTTCTTCCACCACTTGTTCCAGGCCACTCTAATAATTACCTCTGTGTGTGTGTGTGTGTGTGTGTGTGTGTGTGTGTGTGTGTGTGTGTGTGTGTGTGTGTGTGTGTGTGTGTGTGTGTGTGTGTGTGTTTGAGGATGAGGCTGCCAGGACAGCTGACTGGTGGATGCAGAATCAAGCTGCCCAGAATAAAACATGAGGCTACCTGGTCATCAAAATAAAAGCACGCCTGACTTCAATCGGACTTCATAGGTTGAAGACACTGAGCTTGTCCAGAGCCAAGTATAGACTTGGGGTGCATCACTCTGGTTGATTAGACCAGTAAAGTAAAGGTTAGTATTAGTCCACATTCCGTAAAATGTGTTTTTCTTTAAACTTTAAACATTTCTCTTTGCTTCAGCCTTAAACTAGACTTTCTTTTTATTTCCTTTCTCCAGCTGTGTTCTCACATCGCCTCCTTCGGACATTCTGGGGTTTTTACTGGGGGGGGCTGGCCGGAGAAAGTCTCCCTTGGACGTTTGCGTTCACACATGCAGCCCCTTTGGAGAACGTCAGGAGATTCCCCAGAGTTCAGGGCATGTCTGAAAACAGCTTAAGTGACTAGTTGATTAAAATCTCTGACTAATGACAGAACGAGGGCATTTCAGGGGCCAGTCAGATTTCAGATGGGGCCAGTGATCCTCTAGATCCGCCCCTGGATTGACCCTATTTCCACATGCTTGTGTTTTATTCTGACAGTGAGGACAGGAAGTCGCGGTGTGTTGGCTCTACTCTGCTTGTGGGGGGCGCTCCGGGCTCAGATACCGATCAGCGGTTGTGTCTGACAGGACAGCCGAGCCCGAACGCACCGCTCGGGGGGGATGCTCCGTTACGCACCGACGCCTCTGGTGGTTGTGTTTACGCAGGCGACTTCTGAGTGACCCGGTTCAAAACAAGATGTCTTCACCCTCCACGGAGTAGGTGAGTGTTCAGAGGCAGCTGAAGTTTGGAAAGTGGACGTGTTGCGGTGCAGGACGAGGCCGGAGTGCGGGACACGAACCGGAGCTCCGCGCGTCTGGAGAGGAGCGGGCGCGCAGGATGAGACGCGGGGAAGAGGAGCACGACTCGGACATCACATCACCGTCTTCGTGATTCACAGTTTCCCACCATGGAGGAGAAGTTCAACCGACTCATCTTCATCCCCATCGCGGCGGTGCTCTTCCTCATGATCGGGTACCAGTACGTGTGCCCGGCGGACTCCAACACCTGCTACTTCAGGAGCGAGGACCAGGGGCTGTTCCAGCGCTACTCGTCCGGGTTCGAGTTAGTTTACCCGGAGCTGGAGGCGGACGAGGACCTGCCCTCGAAAATCACCGCCAGATTCAACTTCACGGAGCGAGACCTGGACCGACACGTCGACTTCAACATCCGAGGAGACGACGTGATGGTGTTCCTCCACATCCAGAAGACCGGCGGCACCACGTTCGGGCGGCACCTGGTGAAGAACATCCAGCTGGAGCAGCCCTGCGACTGCATGCCCGGCCAGAGGAAGTGCACCTGCCACCGGCCCGGGAAGGCCGAGTCGTGGCTCTTCTCCCGGTTCTCCACCGGCTGGAGCTGCGGGCTGCACGCAGACTGGACCGAGCTGACGAGCTGTGTCCCGGTGGTGATGAACAAGAGGGACAAGAAGAGCGCTCAGAGGAGGAAGAGGTGAGGTGTCCCCTGCACCTTCATTCATTCATACACTTCACCTTCGTCAATGAAGGACATGAGACTGGAGGAAACCATCTCCTTCACCTGTTCACTCACTGAATTTCACACACACACACACACACACACACACACACACACACACACACACACACACACACACACACACACACACACACACACACACACACACACACACACACACACACACACACACACACACACACACACACACACACACACTTTAGGTTCTGGGTTGTTGGTTTGACAAAAGCTCTTTGACGACACAACCTTGGGCATTGTTCACAGTTCTCTGATGTGTTGAGGAACAAGTGATGGACAGTGATCATTGTTAGAACTCATGTAACTGAGGGTTTCTTCTGTCAACATGAAACCAGAGGTATCTCTGTGGAACCGTCTCTCCTGGTCTTTCTGTTTCCTCAGGGCTCTGCCACACATGCGAGTTCCTCTTAATTATATGTAATGCAGGGTGCAGAGGGTGTTAAAGCCGTGGTGTTAACATGCTCGCCACCTGGCATGTGGAAGCAGCCAGCAGACAGAGCGTTTCCTCGCCTGAAGGTCTGATTCAATTTCCTGTAATTACAGAACCAGCAGAGCTAAGCTTAAGTGAGTAAATCACTTAAGAAGGGCAGGGTCCTCCGAGGTGTGCCGCCCGCGTGTTGAAGCCAATTTGCCTCGGAGTCGGTTCAGAGAGCAAATCTCCATATGTTACCGAGAGCATTAAGGGGGTCGACACGGAGCGGGAGTGCCTTCAAGAATCCTTCCAGTCCATTAACGGCAGCCATCAGACTTAATTTAACACTTTTAAATCGTTTTGAAGAGGCGCCTCGGAGCCGTGTCAGCACTGTGAGAGAATCGACAACACTCCAGTCACCACTTGTCAACTCAATATAATAGTTAGTGAGAAATCAGCGGTCAGTAACATCGGCACTTTGCTGACATGGGCTGGCGTCATTTCTAAACATGGGACCAAATCTGGGCTCTGCACCAAATTCCCTGCTATAAAACGTCAATTACAGACTCGTGTTTCCATTCACTGAGCTAATGAGAGCCGTATAAACTCCTGTAGGTGTTTACCGAGAAGGACGCGTCTGTGGCTTACCGCAGCACAGACAGATCTGATATAATACGATACTGCACCGGGCCATCTTGAAAAGTACTCCCTGATAACGTGATACTTCATTGATCCGGGCAGTGCTCTTTCTACACAGAGGTCAGGGTCGTCCTCGATCAGGGACGATTCTCTATCTGCTCTGTCTGACCACACAGGCTGTGATGTCGTCATTTAAATCCTTCTAACATAAAGGAAATATTTCGTCTGTGATGACTCATAAGTACTTACAGCTTTTACAAGTGAAGTCTTCACATGTGACCAGATGCTAGGTTTATATATTTTAGAGGAAAGGCTCAAGAAATGGCTCAATTGGAGCCAAACGCCCCCTGAGTCACAACTCACTCTGTCCCCATGCATTTATCACACGAGTTGTGAGTCATAACTTGTTCAACAGCCACAGATCTGTCACATTAAGTGTTCTCATCCCAATGCTTTGTGGATTTTCTGTCTGTTTACTTAAGAAAATGATCAGGGGTCCATGACGCTGCGCTGACTGGACCCTCCTTTAGTTTTAGTTTCATTCTAGCAGTTTATTCATGCTGCAGTTCTGTCCGACCTGGTTGTCGTCACTGGCCCCACCATGATGGACTGTGACGCACACGAGGCAGTGATGGAGCTGAGTCTGTGCTTGTTGTGCACATCAGTGAGTTTTATCAACTTACGCTACAGCTCAGCTTAATACAATATTTAATTCTTCTCCGATCGACCATTTAAAAGTCGCTTGTTTGGATTTCAGCCCTGATCCCACTGCTCTTGAGA
Source organism: Hippoglossus stenolepis (assembly GCF_022539355.2). Taxonomy (NCBI): domain Eukaryota; kingdom Metazoa; phylum Chordata; class Actinopteri; order Pleuronectiformes; family Pleuronectidae; genus Hippoglossus; species Hippoglossus stenolepis. Next base: position 2,342,870 of record NC_061506.1, on the reverse strand, counting down.
GAGTTTTTTATATATTTATAATCCAGATTGTTTTATACTCGGTACCTGAGGTTAAGACATAATCGTTCAAAGTGTTTTTCAAAAAGTGCTCATAACATTTGTTCCTAGTTTGACTCCCAAAGACAATCCAACTTAGTAATAGCATGGCGACACTGACTCGTCTGATACGAGTCACATATAGCAACAGGAGTGCAGACAGTCAGGGATAAAACATCATGGGACTGGAAGACGCCCACGCTCACCTTCAGGCTACATGCAGCAGGGTGTGACGTGTTCCAGAGTCTTATCTCAGCCCTCAGACTCTTCACTGGGATATTTAACTCTCCGGCACAAGATATAACATTTGGAATTCCTAAAAATCCCTCTTGAACTAACAGCACAGTTTTTACTTAACTTAAGTTGACTGATTACATTTCTGTAGAGAACGTCAGAGTCAAGTATCGGCAGACGCAGCCCACGTGGTGATGACGACAGGTGGCACGTATGTCTACACAATTCTTTAGTGCGCTCCCTAAATGACAATGTGAAACTGAATGTAAACAGTATAACAAGCATTAAGCTGTGGGCCGGACACTGCTCGGGACGTTCAGGTGTGTAATTACCCTTAGTGAGACTGTATTTATCGTCCACTGAACCCCCTCACTGTAGCTGGCTGCCTCTGCCTCAGTCCACTACTTTCTGTCCCCAGATGAAATAGATCTGCGTCTCAGCCCGTTGTGAGATCAGGTCGTGTGTGCACTGAATGTGCAGAATATTACAAAGGCTTCTAACAATCTGCATCTGTGCTCTGTAAAGAACATCTGTCCTCCTGCATGATCAGTGTATCAGTAACAAATAATGACTTTTACCTGGATCAATAGTTTTCACCTCTCTGCTACACACCCTGCCAGTGTAACAACTAGTAACACAAATACACAATTACACTAAGTGGAGCATGATAGTGCAAAAACACGGCATTAGTTGCAATGTCATTTTCTTTAATTGTACAATACTTGTGTCATGATTGTGGGTAAATGTGTCTTAGAAACTTCCACCAAGAAAGAAAATGAGAGGACGATCAGCACTAAGCTCCTTGGAAACCAAACGAGTTCGCATAGCAACCAGTTTTAATTTTGTTAAAACGGACTGACTAACATAAGAAGCACATGCTGCATTCAATCACACGTCTGGCAGATTCCCCCGAAACTCTAAGAAAATACGTGGCCGGTTCAAGTAGCTTTTGATTGGCACGCCACTGGTCAGAGGCTCCTGCAGGGCTTTGCTCGCAGCATGTGGCTACAGCATTCACATCGCAGCGGGCTACAAAATTGCTGTAAGGCCAGACGTCAAACCTGCTTCAATTGCCGGTCTGCGCTGTTCGTCCTTGGCAGCTGGTCTCACACTGTGCAGTCAGAGAGTGTAACCTTATTACTGACCTCATTATTTCAGATTAGGGCAGAGAACGCAGGCCGGCCGAAACACGCCTCAGGACCAGTCCAATTAGCTCAGTTCATTCTGGGCACAGTCAAAATGGGTCCTGCTATTAATTTGGCGACGGTTCCCTGTTACTAATGATGATAATGGTATAATGGGCCTGAAAATATGCAGAAATAAGCAGCTTCAGTAGTAAAACAGGGAGGAAATATGATAAAAAAAACACGGTTTTATCTAAACGCAGTTCTCGAGATATTTGATTTTCTGTTTCCTCCATTTTTCTCTGAAATTCACATCAGACCATTGGAAAGAAAAAGTCTGGTTGCAACTTTCTGACGTTAATCTGCCTTTGCAGTTTCTGTGAGTCACTTTAAATCCTCGGCTTCAGAGAGACATATGCAGAGATTTCAGAAAGGGATGTATGTAATTGAGAAAACGTGTTAGAAGCAGAGAGAATTTCTTAATGCTCTGGGCGTAATGCTGCCGCGGTGCTGTCACCGTTTCTTTTGACTGTGGAGTCAGACTCTCAGCTTACACATGGGTTGTTTTTATGCTGCTGACAACCGCACAGTATTGTTGAAACTACAAGTGACAAGAACAGTGATTGTGTGAATAATGTGACCCTCGGTGACCAGAAGTCAAAGGAACTGCTCCCTGTGGATCTGATGCCTTCAAATCAGACTGTAAATAACACCTTCTTACTCCGAGCAAGGAAAAGTTGAATGACTCTGCAGTAAATGTACCGCGGCTCTATTTAAAACACTCTGGTGTCTGGTATGGCTAGTGCAGTGTGTACTTGAATCAGTATATATAAATATAAATGCGTTTATCCTCGTGCAATCCTCCTGTACTTCTCTCTCCTCACATAATATTCTGTCTGCAGTGAATCTGTACATGTTCTCTGTATTTTCTTGTCTATTTTTAATCTATTCCATCTTGTCATCACCTCAGTTTGACGAAGTGCTGCTGTAACAATCATGTAATCTTCTCCTGAAGATGTGAAGCTGGTGAATTAGATCCTTGTCTTGCATTAGGAGACAGTTCTGATTCGTCACTTCTTGTGGGAGTATGTACAGTACCTGACACCAGGGTTTTATTTTTAGCGGGGAGTGAATGTACGGGTCCTTGGAGGGAGCCTGTGCTGCAGCCTGATGTTGTGATATACTGTGGGCTGATAAATCTGAAAACTCTCCTCAGGTGGAGAATACTTTTAGATTTTGGTCAATATTTCTCATGGTTACACGACCCAGGTTTACCTCTGTGAAGAAGGCGGGACATTGCATGTTGCTCATGAGGTGTGGATGTTCAGCGTGCTCAATCGGGGGTGCTGCAGTACGTCACTTCACACTCATGCAACAGTAAATCTTCATCGGCCTGTTGATGAAGTCCGACTGCATCAGAAATATCAGCCTGCATGACTTGACCTTTGGTTATTTAACTGTGTCAGTATTAAAGCGAGCACCTCCATCTCATGATTTACAGCAGCATGAGAATAATATTAATAAATATACGCCGATATATAAAGATGGATGATATATATATGGCCTCTGGAGCGGCCCCTGGTGGCTGGCTGCAGTATAGGTCATAAATTAGATAGATCTTTATTCTAATCGGTTTCATGTTCCTGATAACTTTGGTTATTAGATATTTGATGATATAAACATCTTAATTGACTCACTGATGGCCGAGCACATGTATCAGTGGGATCTGGATACCGCAGCTCCATGATCCTCAACACGCTGCTGCACAGACTCTGGCTCCAAGTGGGCAAGATGGCAGCGTTCGTATCCGGGATGTTTTGGCTGCATCTCTGGATATCTGTAGAAAAGAGACGCGTCATCCATCGTTGAATGACCTCTGAACTTCCTGTAGGGGGGGACAGGAAGAAGGGAGTTTGTGTTTTGTAGATTTTATGGAGTTTATAGTCTTCTTGTGATACGACGACTCTCTTCTGCTTCTCTTCAATATGGTATTAATTTATGTTTGTTTCTAACTGCAGAAAGCAATGAAACACATCCTCTGACAATAATTGTCACACGACACTGACACGTTGCTTTGGTGTCATGGCTTCTGGCAACTGAATCATTTGTCAGTGTTAAAGCCCCATCTGAAGACACAGCATATCCTTCCTGTTTACAGTACAAGTAATTGGATCAGACACATTTCAAACAACAGACCAGAGTGTGGAGACGTGTGTGAATACGATAATGAACTGATAAAGCCTGGCTCTGCCAGCACTAACTATTTTTATTTGTACTGCTGCTGTTGACACACTGGTGAGATGTGGGAACGGAAATTCCCTCAAATCCTCCCAGTAACCACAACAACCTTGAACCTTGTAATATTGCTATTGATGACAATTATATACTAAACTATGATATTGTTATTTTGACCTTTAATGCTTTCAAACTATCATCACCTCTTCAAGAAAGTCTGTAGATAAGAGTAAGAGATTATGTTTTAAATACCTTATATGACGGGAAAATACAATCAACAATCATTTAAGTTTTTGGGGCAGAAACGAGCAGGAATGAAAGATACTATTGAAATCATTGAAGAACGTCTTCAATCACCTTCTGCAGAGGTGGTTCATTGTGGTGGGATATTGGATGGAGTTAGAGGAATTAGATAAAGAGGTAAATCAAACCCTCTCTCCCTCATGACAGTGAGGAACGTCTGGCATTGAGAAATGTGAGATATTCTGAGGATCTGGGTAATCTCCACAGTCCCTGGGGGGATTAGGGGCAGTTGAAGACAGGTTTTATTACACAAGGGTGGAGGAAGGGGGCGATTAATCCACAACTCCAGATTTGTACAAAACCTGTCGGCTGAATGGAAAATTCCTTTCTTTTTAAAATACAGAACATCGTGTTAGTTTTGGTTGAAGACAAGAAAACAATTTCTGTTGGACAGATCAATATGTGCCATCAATCAAAAGGCCTCACGGTTTCTATCTTGGGCCGAGTTACTGCACGGATGATAGATTATTATAGAACTGTTGAATTGAATGAGAGGAAACTCATTTATTCCACTGGATTTCTAGGTTGTTATTGACCAAGTACGTCTTATATAAATGTATGATATCAGCTGCTGTGTGATGAGAATCTTATTTTTTGTGATTTTACAGAGTTATTGGAAGGATGAAAGCTGTAAATCACTTTCAAAGCGTCAATGTCAAACAAACAGCACACGGTTGGACGCAGCCTTCAGGTATTTCTAAACTGAGGATTGCCTTTCAGAAATACAGTTTGTATGGGTTGAAGTGACCTTTGCAGAGCTCGGTCTCCCATTTATCCTTTCCATCGCTGCACGGACCTAGAGGACTGACACTTCACAAAGCTGCAAAGATTAAGATGTCAAGCAAAGGTTAAGGCTAAGACGCCAAAGCTACTAAAGCTGCACACGCCAGGTTGTTGTGTGCGTGGACGTCCTCCGCGCTGCGCTCGCCGTGGGTGTGTTTGAAAACCAAATGAACTCCAGGAACTCTTGGAGAACGTCTCTACCTGAAAGGCAGCCAAAAGGGAATAAATACAGATGGATGATTCCGTCTCCAGAGGAAGATGCAAAGATGATACCTCACTTTGTTTTGAACCCTGAAATACTCTGCATAATTCAATTTGTTGAAGTGTTTGCTGGCTACAGCCGGAACACAGTCTGTCACCTAGTTGTCAGTGAAACCACAGCTTCACACCGTGCATGCCTGGACACTTCATCCTTCTGCAAGCGTTCTCTGCTCCCTCGTCTCCGCACCAGCATCCCTGGGGCTTTCCTTTATTTGCCCAAAATAGCATCTCATATGTGCGACCGATGAAGATCACAGTGCCGGTCTCGGTGCTCATCGCTCCTCTCCTCACTCTCTGTATATTTAATCTAGTATTGTGAGCTGATAATATTGCTCACAACTGGGTAACGTTTAGGATGGGAGCCTGAACTATGGACAGATAAAAGACGCAGCACACGTAGCTGATGACGACAGGACGTTAGTATTTCATACAGAATTATTAAGTGCGCTCCCTGAATTGTTCTGACTCACATAATAAAACATTTAGCAAATCCATCATTATCACAACCAACAGGACATTAAAAAGAGATTTTAGGGAGATAAGCCTGAAGCGTTAATGACTGAGGGGTTTAGATTTTCCTTGTATTGACAGTAGGGAGTGGTTAAGGGATCCCTCTTGGGCACAGAAACACCTTTATAATGGATTTGCTCCAACTGTGCCAGTTATCAACACCCTGACTTTGGTGTGAAATCCATGTGCAGTCCTGTGCTTGTTCTCAAAGTTGTTTCTTCTTGGGACTTGGCTGCTAGAAAAGCCTTGAGATGTGATACTTAGAGAAACTTCATTGACGAGTCTCATTGGAAAAGCCGGAGCCGTGAAACTGCTCCTCAGAAACAACTAAAAGCAACATGATGTACTTTCATTTTTCACAAGGATAAGATGAATGAGATTGTTGTCGATCCACAGACTTTTTGTATGGGCGGCTTCAGCAGCATAAATAGTTTCCATCAGGGCTTTTATCACGAGACTGGCAATGTCCTTGATGCTAGTGAGTGAATTAACAAGGCAGATATCGATCTTTCGCAGCGAGTTTCCTCTGTAGCTTTCTGATGGTGATTTAGAGAGTGAGAGAGAGACAATCAGGCAGAGAGACGGAGAGAGGGCGATCAATATTGTTTGCAGGTTTGCCGTGTGGAGAAAGGTGACTGACGGGGAGAAGGGCACGAACGAGGCCTCGGGATTGATCGGTGGCAGAATGCGACAAGCTGATTTAACTTTACCTTCAGGGAACAGCTTTGCATGATCACATACACATGCATGGGTGTGCGATGACGGAGACGCTGCTGGTCTGCCAGAGAACATGGGATTTGGGCTCGATCGATCAGGTATACGAGAACGCAGAAAACGTTCCCACTTTGTCCTTATCAGGCCTAAACGACTTAGAAGCCATTTAGCAGACGAGCAAAGAGCTGAGGCACCGGCGTGGAATAAAGTGGGACGGGTGACACATAATGTTTAAGAGAGATGCATGGTGGGAGTTGTTTTAGCTCAGGAAATCCTCCTCAACTCACAAACTGTTTCAGGCAAAAGGCAAAGCACTGCTTTACCCTCAGCAATTCCTCCACTGAGTAATTATTGCTGACCTTCATAATCTGACCCTGCCTCTGTCCCTGACATTTGCTGCTCTTTGTCAATGAAAGCGCAGACGCAGAGAGGTGGGGCTGCACGGACATTTATTGATCTGGCTGTCTGGCGATGAGCTGCACAGATAGACGATAGGCACGGGAGGAGGAAGAGGGTGAGCTGTTTTCCAGGAAGTACAACAAAGGCCGCTTTGTGAGGCGCTCGTGTGCATCCATCCATCTCGTGCTGTCCATTCAAGCCAGCGAAGATGGCAGGGTAATTCACTTAGCTTCCACTGCTGAAGGCCATTATCTGTGGGTGGTGTGCCTGTCTGCGGACGAGCTCTGCCATGATATCATCATGCCACTCACTTGAGTAAACATCACAGCTGATTGATATCTGCCGCCTGCCGATAATTGCTGAATTATGGAGCTTTTACGGCTGTTTGGTGGTGCAGGCTTTCCTCACCAACACAACTCCCTCAATAAATCTAATTTCTCAGTTTAGCAGCGAACCTGAAAAGCTGATGCATTGATGCTCTCATTGTAAAAGCTCCGGGTTTCATGGTTGATGCTTTTTACATCTAATACACGTCAGATTTAGAAATGGAAGATTTAACTTATAGAGATCGATGTATTTTACCACAACAGCCGCTCCTTTTTATCCTCCGTTTTGTAAATATCCAGATTTTGTCAACACCGACAGTCCGAACTCTCCCTCATCCACGGCCTGTACTCAACAGTTCAATACACCTCGGACATCTGTTCTTTGTCTGGCTGCACTGAACCCAACATTGTCCATCTGCATCTACAGTTCTGAGGAAAAAAACGCTGATATCTGCTGGGAACTCTGGTTACAGCGACATCTCAGCGTGAACTAGAATAAAGAGAAACACTTGATACACTCGATAATAGACTGAGAATAAACACAGGAAGTTGATTAATTTTGATCTGTTATCACGAACTTCACCGTGTTGCTTTATACTGGTAACAAGTGGGAAGGAGACTGCATCATGCACTGAGCATTCATGGAATAGGGTTTATAAGAGAAGCTTCCACAGCAGCATTGCAGCAAAACGTCCTTGAATCCAAATTCTTTATTTAGCTGTTAACTGAAAGCTCGCAGAAAGTAAACCCGAAAGAAATCAAATGTTTGGCTTTTCATGTGAACTTAATATCTGGTTTCTGTCTGACGCCGTGAGGTCGTGGTGATCTTTGCACACGAGATGAACCTTTTCAATTTCCCTTTCATCCATGTTGTTTTCATTTTTGAAAAACTTTTCTTTTTTTTTTTTATTCTACCGCCGCCGACTCCTTCAGTCACCTCGCCGCGCTGCCGGTCATCACTGAACTCAATAGATGAGAGCAGAAAGCTGTTTGTTAGCTGAAAGGTTTCCATGCGGCTGCGTTACAGCAATTTGTGAGGCGCCGTTTGAGGCAGATCAGAGTGACTCAGAAACACGAAAGGTGCTGGAGATGGAGAGGGGAAAAAACATATTACCAGAGGTAGACAGGAGAAAATGGGTGAGACAAAAACGAAAATAATTTCACATCTGCAGGATATTAAATGACATACACGCTTGTTCTGCATTGCTCTCTAACACCCACAGACGCACTCGACGATGTTTTTCATTTAAACCCTAATCACACTTTCAGTCGCTCCATATACCTCCAGGGTTGTGATATTTCTTCTGCTCTGTATTTCGGTTTTAACTGCAGCAGGATATGAGATATTTGATGTATAGTTTCATCCTCCTTCACCGGGTGGAAGTGTTTTTCTCGCTTCACACGCACTAAAAGTGCATCACATTACAGATCAGCTTCACCCATTCCCACTCCACATTCATACATGGTGCTTTGTCCATCACTCACTTATCCCATAGTTCAGGGTTTAATGCCTTGCCCAATTGTCAGGAATAGAACCACTGACCCCACCAGTGCATGCTGGACATCTCATCTTATGTATCTCTTTATTTGTCTCTGCAGGAATTTCTACTACATCACCATGCTACGTGACCCCGTGTCCCGCTACCTCAGTGAGTGGAAGCACGTGCAGCGTGGGGCCACTTGGAAAACAGCTCTCCACATGTGTGATGGCCACGCGCCCACTCAGGAGGAGCTCCCCGCGTGCTACAATGGCGACGACTGGACCGGCGTGCCTCTGGCAGACTTCATGAACTGCCCGTCTAACCTCGCCAACAACCGCCAGGTCCGCATGCTGGCCGACCTCAGCCTGGTGGGCTGCTACAACATGTCCTCCATGAGCGAGCTGGAGCGAGGCCACGTGCTGCTCGCCAGCGCCAAGGCCAACCTGCGCAACATGGCTTTCTATGGCCTGACGGAGTTCCAGCGCAAGACGCAGTACCTCTTCGAGCGGACGTTTGGCCTGCGCTTCATCCGGGCCTTCACGCAGATCAACAGCACGCGCGCGGCCAGCGTGGGAATCAGTGAGAAGGTGCGTTGGCGCATCGAGGGGCTGAACGCCCTCGACATGGAGCTGTACGAGTACGCCAAGGAGCTGTTCCTGCGGCGCTACCAGTACAACCGCCAGAGGCAGCACCAGGAGGAGCGGCTGAGGAGGAGGCAGGAGAGGCAGCACAGGCAGAAGCTGCACAGGACTTATCTGGCTGAGCTCTGGAGACTAGGAGGAGGAGGAGGAGGAGAGGAGGAAGACGAGGAGCAGGACGTGGTGAAGGTGCTTGAAAATGCGGCCACCACAGAGGATTACAGCAGCCAGGTGGTGCAGTGGTGAGGAGAACACAGAACTAAAACCACAGAGGCGCTGACTGGTCGCTGTCTGATTCATCGTGCTCCTCCCTCCGTCTCCTTGTCTCACCTCTGCTGTAAATCTGCCAAACCTCCTGCTCTCATGACGCTTTGTTGGACTGCCCAATGGTGTCTTAATATTTATGATGGATGTATTTGTCATGGCAACATAAACATTTTGTATTTGGTTTCTTTGTTCTGGCAGTGCAGTTGTGAAATGTATTTATTTATTTGTTAGCCAGTGCTTTGAATGTTCTCAAAGCAGCGAGAATGTTTCCTAAATTTCGCTAAGAAATAACTGAAAAAAATAAGGTGTCTCATGACGAAGGGCAGATTTAGTATCTTATCAAAATGGCGAAGGACTCTTTGGATGATCTGTGTCATGTCTGTGATCTAGCGCCGTGTCGAGCAGTGGAATCTTGTAGTTGCTCTGTGGTGTTTGGCTTCATAAGAATATCAAAGCACAAACTTGGCGCTATAGTCTGCGCTGTGTTTTTCTTTCTGACTGACGAAGCTGCAGAAACAATCAAGGCGTCGATTTCTTGCAGGAAATGTGTTGTAAAAATAAAAAACATGCAGTATCCAGTGATGTAAATTTGTCCCTGACCGCCTCTGTGGTACGCAAGTGTACATGCACATGTTCTTGCTTTGCTCCTTTTTTCACAGCATGTTCTCACCATAAAAATCTGAAATCCTCACACAGTGTGACAACTTCTTCCCATAACCACGCACACACGCACACACTGACACACACGGAGGCTTGCTCTGGAGGAGAGCAGCGCCGCAGGCCTGAAAGACAGCCTGTCAGAGCCAGCTCCAGCGCTCTTACATCACTGTGATGGAACATTGGTATTTCCACCATTAGGACATTGATCACAGGCTCTTCGCTCACAAATTGATCGTTTAAAGTTCAATTGACCGTGACTCTGGTGCAGCAGAGAACAGAAGCAGCCCGGTGGCTGGCTGAATGCCTTCTACTCTCATAATCCCACAAACATACAGTACGCAGCTCGACTGACGCTTCCATTTGCACTCGAGTAGAAAAGCAATCTGTTTCAACACATTCCCACAGACACTGGAGAACATTAAAGAATTGTTTCTTCCACCTGACGTTTGGTTCGTGACGATGAGATCAGGGGCAGAAAGGGAAACGGTGATGTCCACAGACTGAAATAGCCTTTCTATCCCCAGCTGCAGTCGACATTCTACTTGCACAACATGGAACAGATAAAGATTAGAATTATATGAGCCTGCGATAACGACTCTCTGGACACAAACTCCTTAAATGTTACGCCAATTCCATCTTTGTTATTTGACACAGCTTCATATTTGATTTGATCGCAGCCATAAACCAGGAGAAGTCGGCGCAGCAGAAACTTCCGTAATCAAGGATGAAGCAGCCAGTGAAAGACAAATAACGTAAAAGCTTCCGTTATCTCCGCGGGATGTGTCTGTGTTGACAGGGAGACTTTGTTCCAGGAGGTTTCAAATGGCTGTTTCACTAAGATTCGTACATCGCAGTATCGAAGCCATCAAGTCGGATTCTAACCCACTGGTTCCTGAGTTGTCAGCACATGTCGGCTTTGGAAATGAGAAATGTTAGTTCATGGGGAAGATAAATCCATTTGCACAGAGAAACGCAGCTAAGTGCTTCGACACAAGCTCAGACTGTTCCACAGACCAGTAGCTGCAGGAGATGTTTAATCACACTGCTGCTTCTGAGCTTCCACCTGTTTCCAGAGGATTTTGAATGAAGGAAATTCACAATGTGAGACATGATTAATTCTAAATTCAAGAAAGTAACATCTGATGCAACATCACACTGCAGATCAAGATGGACGACATGTCTCCACTTCCTCCCACTATCCATAATGAGGCCAGAATATAAAACGCTGCCATCTTGGGAACCTGCGCAGTGGCAAGGTCCCACTGATACTGGCCCTCGACCAATCACGAGTCAGACTCAGCTGTCAATCATGAGGATTCGTTCTGTTTTTATATCATCAATTAACTAATTAAAACCAAGCTTCTCAGATACATGAACATTCATTGGCGTTTGCTGGTGGATTTTCTGGGCAGTGGTGGTGAAGACAACAACTCCCATGATCCCACGCTGCTTAACCGCTGCTCAGCGACCCCTAGTGGCCAAAGTTACATATGTTTTTGAAAATGAAGCTGAAATAAATGTGTAGTTGTCACAAGAGTACAGAAACTAAAGTTTCATTTTAAAAACAAACTGACCTCAGTACTTGGTTCATGGAACTGTTAAATCTCAGCACATGAACTTAGCTTCTATTAGAGAAAGTTCTACAACAGGAACAATAACAAAGTCTTAAAAGTGAACTTACAATGTTTTCAGACGGTAAAAGTTTCTCCAGTTTATTCACTGAACATGTTCTGGATCTGAAAACAGAGAGGAAGCAAACAGTTCACATTTTACACTTTTAATTACTATCATTATTATTAATAATCACGTTTTAAAGCATATTTACCCATTTAGAAAACATCCAGCTCCATTAGTAGAAAGGGGCGGTTCTACACTTCCGGGTTTGATTTTCCATTTCCGGCTGTGTCCCGCGCCATTTCTTCATACAGGGGCCACAGTGACACCTAGTGGCCTCAGTATGAACAACATATTTTCCACCGTATAAAAAACCTTCTAAAATAAACTTTATTTATATCGCAGCTTTAAAAATACAGTAAGAAGGTGCTTCACAAGTTAAAAAGGAATAATTTGAGGTTCATCAATAAGAAACAATGCTACTTTATATGGGTCTTGTGTATTGTTTTTCTTAGTTTATTTGTTTGCAGCTGTTTGAATGTCTGAATCGTAAATGTGCTGAATCCGCTCATTGTTCCACACGACAGGTGAGACACAGATATTTATGGGTTGGAGTCAATGAGGATTTCCATCAGTTTGCATCGCGTCACAAGAAAAAAACTGTTGTTTCTATATTTACGCAGCTCGGCCCAGGTTATAGCTCTGTTATCACTTTATTCACACAAACAATAAAGTATAACCTAGGATATTGCCTCTATATGCAAAGGACATACACACATTATACGTCAAGAGGGATCATTAAAAGTTTAGTCATCAAAACCAGCACAACTTTACTTTATTGATTAGAATAGGAAACAGAAGATTATCATCATATTCAGGTAAATCACTCTGACAGTTAAAGACAGAGTCTAATCTAACATGCAAACTTTTACCTTTATGTATATTTCCACGTAGGGGTTGACACACGCTTTCTGCCCGACACTAATAGGTCAGTTTATTTACAATCTGTGATTCCACACATCAGAGTGAGTCACTGTTTGTCCACTGAAGCCGCATTGAGACATGACCTCAGCAGAACTAGTTTCAGGACAGAGTTTGTCTTTCTCACTTGAACAACGCAGCAGGAGATTCTCCGCTGAGACGCGTTCACACCAACACAGAAATCTCCAGAGCGTAAGATGTAACGTGTTCATTCTCACATCGGCTCCTCTAGATTTTCTTTTTTTTTTATAGCCAAGTGGAGAAAGTCTGCAGAACCTCCTGTCTGACAGCAGCTGGAGTGAATCAGGTGTTGGACAGTTGTTGCTCACACAGCAGCCGTGTCAGCGCCTGCTCTGCTGACGAAGGCCTTGTGCAGCAGCGGCCGGGCCTTGGTCAGCCAACCCTTCCAGTGGAACGTGCTGAGGAAAGCTCCCTTGAACTTGTCACCTGACAGAGTGTACAGAGCCAGGTTAAAACACGTGTTGAGTCCAGCCAGAGGCCTGGAGATGATGTACGCGGCGTGGATGACCCGCTCCACCATGCACGGTGTCTCTGACGTACCTCGACTTTCTATTCGCAACACACGCAAGATGTGGTACGGCAGGAAACACACAACGAACACCACCAGGATCAGCACGGTCACACGACTCGCTCGCATCCGACTGGAAGTGCTCGCGCCGGGCCCTTCTGCGAGCTTTCTCACGATACCGATGTAACAGATGAACACCACCACTAGGGGGAGTAAAAATCCGAGCGTAGTGAGCAGCCAGCTATACCAGCGCTGATCAGAAGAGCCCACGCTATCACGTATGGCGCTCGCGAAGTCCATACAGTACGTCTTGTTGTCGTGTTCCTCCAACATTTTCATCGTCAACATGGGGGTTATCTCAGCGGCGGTGATGATCCAAACAGACGAACACGCAACGATTCCCCAACACGTCTGCTGCACCTGCGCGGCCCTCAAAGGCCTCGTCACCACCACGTAGCGGAAAACTGCGTGACACGTGAGGAAGAGGATGCTGCCGTACAAGTTGAAGTGAAACCCGAAGCGCACAAAGCGGCACATGAGGTCGCCGAGCGTCCACGAGTCCCCGTTGCTGTAGTAGTAAACCAGGAAGGGCATGCTGAGGACGTACAGGAGGTCGGTCAGCGCCAGGTTGACCATGATGATGCTGCTGCTCTTCCAGGGACGCAGCTTCGTCAGGTAGATGCCGATGGAGGTCACGTTTCCCACCAGGCCCACGATGAAGATGACGGAGTAGGAGACGGGCAGGAAATAACGTGTCAACAGTCGGTCCACAAACGTGCAGTTGTGGTCGTCTCCATAGTAGAGGCTGGTCGCCATTCTGGAGCCCTGTTTGAAAAACAATTTCACTAAAATGATTTAAAACGTTTTTACTAAAACAATTTAACTGATTCATTTTCAAACAGATTATAAACTCAAACACATTATGACATTTTTTAAATTTACAATAAAATACAATCTGAAGATTAATAGAACAGGAAATTATAGATTTTATTCAAATTGCTTAATGGCCTTGACATTTAAATCACATTGAATTCTTTATAAAAAATACAAATAGAAAACACGTCCTATTGCTGAATGTAAGTATTTTTTAAATCTCTGTAGAATAACTAAGCTTTTTGGAGCTAGATCATTAAACATTAAACACAAATAGCAAACTTTGTTTGACCCACATGCTGAGTGGAATGACGTTATCCAGATCTGGGCCATAACTAAACCGCAGGTCAGCCAAAGCTACCAGGGGCGGCCCGAGTTTGTTTTGTGCTTTTTGGGCCACAAGTGGGAACTTTAGGTTCACACATGTGGCTGAAGTGTCTGGGAATATGTTGAGTGTGAAGAAAAGAGGTTCAGGAGACAAACAGACAGACAGACAGACCTTGGTGGAATTTGTAGATTTCAGAATATTCATTTGCATTTTCAAGTATAATGAACAAATTCTGTATTTGTGCTTTTTCATAATGGAAGTTTTGAGTGGAAGAATATATGAGATAACAAGGAGGCTTCAAGCGAATCCTCCTTCCCTCTCCCCCTCACCTCCCTCATGACTGTCGGAGGTGATTACTGCTGCAGGAAGGAGGAAACAACCCGGAGGCGAGCAGACGAGCACAGAAACAAACAATCAAGCGAACTCAGTGGGAAAGAAACAAACAGAATGTGGATATGACAGCACCTCTGGCATCCTCAGCTGTCAGTGCTGCTCTCATTATGGATGTGAGGTGACATTTACACTCTGTGGGAGCTTGTTCCCCTTCAAACAATTTCACCTGTAAACATAAAAAGCATCATAAGATAAAGATAAAGTTAAAAAATCATTTTCTACTCACTGTGAGTGACAGCGTCTTCAGTCCAAACCTTCTGCGTCTCCTGGTCTCTTGTCCAGATCCATTCCTCCGTCACTCCTCCTCCCACTCAGCCAGTTTCCACACCCAGGGGGGAACTCCAGCTCATTTCACTGTGAAAGCCCATTGTTCCGACTTCCTGGTGTCATGCATGAGCCAATAAAGTGCAAGGGTCGGTTCTGTGTTTTGAAAGATTCTGCTCAGATCTGGTTTGAGGTGAAGTCCAGTAACAGATTCACCAGGTCATTACCTGAATCTGGCACAGACAGGCCCTGGTTTCAGATTACACATCGTGTCATGAAGTGTTTTAAACCCTGAACACAGACGTATGTTCTTCAACTAGGAATCCACCCATTTTCAATCAAATTCCTTTGCTGTCACATTTACCTACAAGGATCCTACAAGACAGAAGATATTCTGGGGATCCGTCATGTTCGTCCCGACGCAGCGTATTGTTCTGGACTTGTTCTTAGTTATGTGAAAGAACTGGTGACAGAATTTATCTTATATTAGACACGTATGAAACATATAAACTTTATTTGTGTAGCCGAGATTCACAAATCACAGTTTGTCTCATGGGGCTCAACAACAACACATGGAGCTTCTCCTTCCTCCTCTTCCTCTTCATCACATTAATGTCTCACAAAATACACTTGTGATTTATGGTGCAGATCTAGATTTGCTGCTGCGGCCACATCCTGGATCATGATGTTGGATCAGGATCCAGAATCGTGCATCAAATAACAACTTGCTTCTCCTTTTTAACCCTAATTATTCACTTTTAGCACCAATGAAAACACAGTGAAGTTAAAAGTGCAGCGAGTTAGCTCACTCCTCTCTCTACGACCTGCAGAGTTGTTTACACACACATGAATGAGTGTGTGACGTGTTTGAATATTATCAACCTGGGTTTAAAATACAGAGAGTAAACCTGCTGTAAACCCACTTCCTTGTTTACCTAAAAGGACAAAGAATCTACACAGTGCAGGTGTGTTTTATGATTTTTATGATTTTTATAGATGAGACGAAATCAAAACAATCAAAGAAGTTTATTTTACAAAAGAAGAGCTAGAAAGGACGTAAACAGAGCTGCGAGGTTTCATCTAAACTGGGGCTTCTCTTCTGATACTGTGGGGACGGTGCAGAGCCGAGTGTTTACAGTGCAGATAAGAAATGTTTGAGTTCAGTGTCAAAGGTCAACTTGACAGGGATAAGATGGAAGGAGAGAGGAGGAGGAAGAGGAGGAGGAGGAGGAGGAGGAGGAGGAGGTTTCTGCAGCGACTCTGTTTACAGCTTGGCCATCCTGGCGGCGTTGAGGCGCATGGAGGCGCAGGAGGAGCCGGCAGCGTAACGCATCTCCCTCAGCATCCCGCTCCACTGCTTCTTATCGTCCTCGTACCTGAGGACAGACACAGCAGAGTCAGATCCAGCACAACGACACAGAGGAGACATCAGACCCAGAACTCAGACTTACTGCCAGACGTCAGTGACCTCTGTGGGAGCCACCTCCTTGTTCTCCATCTGGATCATGGCGAAGCCGCCCACCGCGAACAGAGCGCCACCGGTGCTCACCAGGTTGACGGAGCTCCGGTCCTGGGGAAACTCTGTGAAGGTCTCCCACCTGAGGAGAGGTGGCATTCAGAGAAGGTCAAGTGGAAGATGGAGCCTTCACTGCGTCTTTTGAACTTTGGTGTATTCACTGAAATTCAGCCTTTTATATTTAGTGGATGAGACACAAAATACGGAGGCTCAAAGCGACCAAGGTTATATTGAATAAATAAATAAGACATAATGATTTAATGCTGAAACAGTCTTTTTCATTATATACACTATATATTTCATTATAAAGAATTTGTTTTATTATAAAACTTTATCGAAATACTTTATAGAATAACTTTTCATCATAAAAGGTACAACAGGAAACATGATTATTAAATAACTGGTTTACCAAATAAAATGTCCTAACCAGACTAAGAAGAGAAAAGAAAGTTGGAAGCAGAATCCTACTTGTTTGTTGCGAAGTCGTAGGCTTCACACGTCGCAGTGAGTCCTTCCTCGTTGACCCCCCCGGCGACCACGATCCTGCCGTCATGGACGACGGCTCCGAACATGGCTCTGGGCGTCTTCATGGCCGCCTGCTCCCTCCACTCCGACTGTTTGTGGTTGTACACAAACATCTTATTGAGAGCTTTGCTGCGGAGAAGAAGAATAACAACTCTTCAATATAACATATTTGACATTTGGTCCATGTCCCATTCACTAACACGGAGGAGGCGTCCTCCATCTTTAAAAGTCCCTGGTAGTAACATGTCAGATCATCATGGACGGCAGCAGTGGAATTGTGATATACGACAAACAGCTGCTGCACACACACACACACACACACACACACACACACACACACACACACACACACACACACACACACACACACACACACACACACACACACACACACACTCACTTGTCGTCCGTCTTTCCTCCGATGCAGTAGACCAGTCCTCCGTGGGAGAGGACAGCGTGGCCGTGGATCTTCAGAGGAAGTTTCTTGCTCTCACTCCACCTCATCTTCCTGAAGAAAGGAGGTCACACCGTCACTAGAGGCTCTTTAGTCTGGAACATGCTTCATACATGTGATCATGAGCCAAATCAATCTGAATGTGTCGATAATGACTGAACAAACAACCACAGCAGCTGAGATCACATCATGGTTCATTAAACCTGAACTACACATCTTTACTTTTTGAAGACTCTTCCTGCAGTTAATTATCGGCTGACTCAGACAGAAAGTAAGAAGCATGGAAGGAGGGAGGAGAGAACACTGACTCCACATCGTAGCACATGACAGAATCCAGAGACTCGTTGGTCTGCAGGTCTTTTCCAGCCACGGCGAACAGCAGGTTCTCGCTCTCTCCGATGTTGAAGAGGCACCTGGGGGAGGGCATGGGCGGCAGAGCGACCCAGTCAGAGGTGAGCTGGTCCAACTGGAGAGAGAGAGAGAGACGATAATAAGAAACACAATAAAACACCCTCTTAGTGGCCATTAGCTCTTTGTGTCCTCGTAAGGAAGGAAGTGAATCACCGTCCTACATGCTATCAACTTATTGATCAGGCTGTTAAATACTAAAGAAATATCCAATTATTCTCGTAGGAGAATCGTCCGAAATAAAGGATGAAAGATTATTCTCACACATCTTTGAGACAGACCTACTAGTTTCATGTTCACTTAAGAGGAGAAACATGTTGGGACATTTCTTAATAATAGAAAAACTAAGATTCAGTTTTATTGAGAATTAGATGCATCCTGAAGAATCTCAGATTTTGGTTGCTTGTCGGTTTTGCTGATCAGTTGATGATGACGCCTCAGACCTTTTACTGCACTGGGTTTATATTTAATTTAGTTTAAAATAACTGCTGTGAGTTGTGTGGTGAATAAATAATCACACACACTTTTCGCGTTCACCCTGCTTCTTTTTCGTAAATGCTTTATATTCCCAATGTTTGAAAGGGTCTATCCAATGACGACAGCTTCGTATTAAAGGTACGTGTGATGGTTAATTTAAGATACGAGAGTGATCTCTATCTTCTCATCAAGATTTGCCGAAGTCTTCTTCAGCTTCTTCTCCAGAGTTTGGACGAAGGAGCTGCTCACCAAGTAGAAGTAACACTGCAGAGGCACGTCCTTGTTCTCCTCGTCCACAAACAGTCCGCCGATGATGTAGAGCTGGTTCTTCTGTGACGCCAGGCTCACGTGGTTACGAGGCACCTGCTCTGACATGGCCGCCAGGAAGCACTCGTTCTCGTTGACATCATACGCCACCGCCGCCGCGTCGTTGATCATGACGATGAAGTCACGGGTAAACATGCCATGTCTGCGGTTTTCATTCAGGAACCCGGGGAACGGGCTGTCCTCCTCCTCACCTTCCTCCTTGTCGGCTCCCTCCTCCCCTTCCTTCTTCAGGGGTTTCTCCGGGAGCTTCCCCTTGAAGGCGTCCCTGATGACCTGGATCGTCTTCTGCAGCTCCGGGTCGGCCTTGATGATGTCATCCGTCTCCACTCGGTCTTTGAAGTACTTCTCCGGGAGCAGACGGAAGCGGATGCAGTCAAAAGCGTCCTTCAGGACATTGATGCGCTTGTCTTTTTCGTGGCGGACCCAGGCCATGACGGCCTCGAACACCAGCTCCTCCTTCTCCACGTTCAGCGAGTCGCCACCGATGATGGCGAAGAGTTCATGGGGGGCGAGCCTGAGGAACTCCTGGTCTTTGTAGAGGGCCTCGAAGCGGTCAGCGATGTAATTGCGTGCGGCCACGGCGAGCCTGGGACAGTTGAGCACCAGGCCCATCCTGAAAATGGCCATGCAGTTGATCAGGGACATCTTCTTCTGGAGGTAGTTCACGCACACGGTGAACACAGAAGGGATCTGGAACCTGTTCGCCATAGCGATTATATCCTGAACGTTGTCGTCTGTGAGATCGATCTCGGCCGAGTAGAGGTACTGGACGATCATGTCCAGGATGGAGGGGTTGACGTCTTCCAGGACCACCTCCTTGGTGTTCTCCACTTCCTTGCCGTCCTCTGTGAAGAAGAGCTCCCTGAAGTAGGGGCTACAGGCGGCCATGATCAGCCGGTGGCAGGGGAAGCTGCGGTCGCCCACCTTCAGGGTGCAGTCCACAAACTTGTTCTCATTCAGCAGCTCCTTCAGCCCGTCCTGGAGCAGCGTGCTCTGAAACAGGCGCAGCTCCTCCTTGATGGCGTTGGGGTCCATGGTGCGTCAGGAGGGGACACGGCAGGCGAACGAGGGGTCTGTGGAGAGAGGAAGGAGGTGACGGCCACAGGTCCTGCTGGCAGTCGGTCCTGGCTGGAAAAGGGAGAGCAGAGAAAAGGTTCCCGGTGTGAAGACCCTGACATTTAATCCTGTCCCGCTCTAAATATAGCCCCCTGCCCGCTGCAGCTCCGGAGGAATCCGACTGGGCCGAATCACAGCGCAGGCCTCGACTGGAGCAGCTGCTGCCACAGACTGAAGGAAGCAACTGGCCGCTGGGCCCGGAGAGGAGCCACCATGATTCAGCTCACACAGTGTCATGTGGCAGGAGGGGGACGGAGACAATGCTGTCAACGTCCTCAAATAGCTTCTGAACCAATGATGGTGTATTTAGAGCTGCGGCTGCAGATCATCTTTTCATTTAGAACATACTCTCATTCACTTTTATCACCTCAGTCACTTTCATCCTATAGATCTGGTCTTTAGCTCAAATATGGATTCCAGCGAATAACCCTCGAGAAAATCTATTGTGTTTTAACTTTTAAAGTCCAAGGAATATTTGATTTCTTCTATTTCTGTGACACGAATTCTGTCTTTAATCATTCTACCTATTTAATTCTAATTCTAATCTATTTGATCTTATCTTATTGTTACTGAAATGAGACACAAAATCACTTTGCACTAAAAGTGGTCGTAGAAACGTAGTAAAGTTTGAACGCAGCAGCTGTCTGAAGAAACAGGTGACGACCACCGCTACGAGCAGCTCTCTCCACCAATCAGAACGCTCCTCCCTGCTGGATGGATCATAGCCCAGCTGCTTCTGTGTGCGTGTGTGTGTGTGTACGTGTGTGTGTGTGTTTGTCTGCATTTTAAAACGTTCACTCCCGTCACTAAACGTTTTCCTCCTTCTTACGGTTTAACGTTTTCTACGGCCGAGCGTTTCAATGCAAGATGTTGAAACTGTCCATCAGGAAAAGGCCATGACTGATGTATGCAGATGAATCAGAGTTTATATTGTTGAGTCTGGCTGCTGGTGAAGTGTGAGGAGTGTGTAGAGTTAGCTCACGTCTCTAAAGATAGATCCCACTTGTGGAGGAGCGTCTAACATCTAATTTAAGCAGGAGAGCAGCTCTGCCACTTCCCTGAAGCTGATAAATGAAGCAAAGCTCAACTATATTCGTGTTTTAGTGGAATTTGAACATTTTCAGGAAGCTTGGGACTAGTTAAAAAAAGGAAACCTCTGAGTTATTCATATTTTATCCTCCTTAAAAACATAAACACCTCCTTTCTCTCCTCTTTATTTTTTAAAAGTGATATTACATTAATAATATTGTTGCTTTGGTTCAACTCCTTCGACTAATGAGCGGATTTACACACACGTCTGTTTGCTTGGGTTTTCATACAGTCCCTTAATTTGAAGTTAATGCATAAAGTATATTCATTCTAATAATACATAATATAATAATCACATATTAGTTTGGATCCCATTTATTACAAATAGTTGATCTATTGACCACGTGAAAAAAACAACACAATATGAATTCATCCAGTCAGTACAGCTTGGTTCAGTTCACAGGATGTGTTGGCCAGTAGAGGGCAGTGTGTGTGTGTGTGTGTGTGTGTGTGTGTGTGTGTGTGTGTGTGTGTGTGTGTGTGTGTGTGTGTGTGTGTGTGTGTGTGTAGACATGTAGAGGAGGAAACAAGTGAAACGATGTAAACACGAAAAACAAAACATTCAAATGCACAAAATGATCCCAAAGAGCGTCAGTAACTTACAGTAAGTATATTGTATTGATTTACGTGATGAGAGGCTCAGTCTCAGCCGTGTCTAATTGGTTCTTGTGATTCACGCTTGAGCAGCGACCGATCCGACAGTGACGAGTAAAGAAACGGTTTGTTGATTGATAGATTGATGCACTGTGTGTGATCCCTGGAGATTTGGAAACACACTGATCATCTGTATTCCTGAGAAAAGAGCGATGGAGTTTCTCCTGCAGTATTTGCTAATATTAAACAATAAAAACAATGGAGGTATCTATCAAACGAAGCGTCGCTTCATCGGATCTGACAGGAGGACACGACAGGAACGATTACGTGGTGGTGATATGGAACATCAGTGATGCAAGAACTTTACATAACCCAGCGAGAAAGGCTGGTTTTAGCTGCTCCTCCGTGAGGTATCTACAGCAGACGCTTCCTCTCAGCCGCCTGGAAGACACAAACACAAGAAACAACTCTAAAGCTGAGAGGAGGAAATGAAGAGGTGATGTCAGACCTGCTGGCGGACACGGTAGGTGTGAATGACATAATGAAAATATGGCGGGGATGAGTCACGAGAGCGTACCGGTGGATCTGGGGATCACGCACGTCCTCTTGCACTCCTCCTCCGTGTCGAAGCGGTTCTTGTTGCCGTTGCAGCCTCCGTACCAGAACTGGGCGCAGGCGTTGGCTTGCTTGTCGTAGTACCAGCGGATGTTATAATCCCGACACGTGCCCTGGTCCAGAGCCAGGCCACAGCGGGGGTCCAAGGGGACGGTCTCTGCAGGAGGACGATGGGGAAACAAATGAAAAAAACGTCCAAATAGTGGCGCTGCTAAGTTGTTCTCTTTTGAGGCTACACCTGTTCCCTGACAGCGCTCTGAGGAAGGAGCACATTCTATCAAATCATCCACACGGCATCAGAAATAATTGGCCTCGCTGCTCCTCACCTACGTGACCTCATTACAGAGCCTGTCAATCACGAAGCACTCATCACAAACCTGGAGGCAGAAGATTCACACTCCTTCACTGGGGCTGCTGCAGGAAGCTCCTCCACGTTTGAAGGAATGAAGGTGTTCATCCCAACACACCTTCACTTTAGCGTGTTCAGATTTTGACTAATCATGGAAGGATCGTGCATCTCAAGGGTTAAAATAAGTTTCTTTCCATGGATCTTCACTGTCGACACTTGTCACTGGGATGTTAACTCCTCATGATATCATTTCTTTTTCCATCTCTAATCAGAGGCAACGACCTCAGACCCGAACTTGTGTGGACATCTTCCAGAGTTTGGACATTTTTCAAGAGTCTGGCAGGACAAGTTTCAGAAAATGTCAGACTCAGATCTTCGCACAGCCCCCTGTAACATTTCAAGAAAATGTCCTGACCTCCGTGCAGGTGCAGTAATGAAACACAAATTCTTTTACTGATTTAATTAAATCCCTGAGGTTCGAGTGGTTTTGTGTCTGTAGCCTCGGAAGCTTCTGCATCATTTGGCAACAGCTTCACTCGTTCATTTTCTTTAATTGATGGTGTTTCTCTTGACTGATGAAACTCTCTGTTGTGGCTGGAATGGATTTGTAAGTGTTTCATGTCGGAGCGTGTTTCAGGTCGGCTGTTAAAAAGAAAACAAGTATAGAAGTATGATAGAGTTTCTGTACCTTTGGGGAGCGCCGGCCTTGGGGCAGATACAGATCCACCTGAGGATGATGTGGTTACGTTTGTAGAAGACGACGATGATGAAGATGATCCTCGCCTCCTGGTGGAGTCCCCTCCGGAAGGATCTATTGTTTCACGGTTAAATGTGTCCCCACGCTCTGTTCCCCTGTTTGTTGTTTCAGTGTGCACATGCTGCCCTCTTCCTCCTCCTCCTCCTCCTCCGCCCTGAAACAAGACAACACTGTGAAACTCTTTGTCCCTTTTAACAGATATAATATTAAATGAATGTACATTCTTATCTTCCGTACATGTGCTGTGCTGGATCCTTTAATGCCGTGTCGTGTGCTGTCCACTCCGCCTCCATGGCTGTGGCTGCCGGTGCCAGTCTGTCGGCCGCTCGCTGCTCCCTCCTCGGTCACAGGCCGGTTTCCATAGCCGCCGTTGGCGAACTTCCCATTAATGCCATTCCTGTTGCCGTTGTAGCCGTTGTTTCCATAGCCGTTGTAGCCGTTCGTTATTCTGTTGTATATCAGGGCTCCGTTCTCGTCCTCACAGAACCGGCTGACCAGCTTGGATTCCAGAGCTGAGACACACAGACACAGAGAGAGGTCAGAGGTCAAAGCTGCAGGATTCCTGTGGGGTCTCTGAATGGGACTTTCCCATTAGCCTCAAATACACTTTATGTTTAGTCGGCCTGTCACTTTTTATACAGTCATTTGAACAAGGGGGGGTGTGGTAATGATAAACACCGACTGTAGAGAAGTCGTCTCACCTGGCAGAGTGTTGAAGTCGTCGATGGGGAACATGTGCTCGGCGTCCGGGTCAGACGCGATCAGGTTCAGCTCTCTGAGGAACTCGGCCTGTGTTGGGTCTGTGGTGTTCACTATCCCCAGAGCAAACATCTCAATATTGGCGGCGTGTGCTTCTCGAACCGCGATATCCAGCTTGACCGGCTCCCGTTTGTCCGTCTGGCCGTCAGTAATCACAATGGCCACTTTGCTGACTCCCGCACGCGAACTGTAGAAGGCTTCCTGTGTGGCCTTACGAATGGCCGTGCCCGTGTTTGTGCCCTCTCCCATGTACGGGATGGTTCCGATGGCCTGCTTGATGTCCTGTTTGGAGACGTAGCGAGCCAGGTTGAACATCAGCTTCGCCTCCAGGCTGTACAGCACCAGGCCGATCCTGGTGGCGTTGCGTCCCACCGTGACCCGGTCGACTAGCGCGCTCACAAAGTTCTTGATGATCTCAAAGTTCTCTGGGCCCACGCTCTCTGAGCTGTCGATGACGAACACCAGCTCCATGGGCCTCTCCTTACACTTGATCCCACATCCTGGAACCACACAATGAGATCATGAGTGAAATGTCACTTTGACAAGGTTCAGCCTGTGGAATCTGATCCAGTGATCCACAGATAACATGAGACAGCGGCTCAGTCAATGAACAGTGCAGAAGACGCCTTACCACAGATCTCTTTGATCATTCGGATGATGTCCTCTCTCTGAAACCAACACAGCAACATGCTATGAGCACATTGATAAACATGAAAATGAATGAAAATGTGTATGAACATATGAGAAGACTCACGGTGAGTCCAGCTTCACCTTTGATACCAGATCGGCCCTAGAAACAGATATTTAAAAAAGAAACAAGAGCAATCTTCCAACATTTCTCAATTTAACAGACAGGTATTTGCTCAAACGAGTGATAACGAGTGTCAGAACATTATTCTCTTACATTTGAACCTGTTTCTGCTGCTCACAAAGCAGCTCACAGTCAATCTACAGATAAAAGCATCACTCACTGTTTGCCCCGGGGTTCCAGGATCTCCCATATCACCTCCGATTCCCTTCAACCCTCTCTCCCCGGCCGAGCCACGGTCCCCCTGCGTGGCGACATGTCAGTGATCAGAGATGAATCCGTACACACAACCCCACGTTCAAAAGTCTAAAACTCACTTTAGCTCCAGGAAAGCCCTCTCCAGGCAGCCCCCTCGGCCCGGTCACGCCCTGGGGCCCGTGTTCCCCCTGAATCAAACACAGTTCAACTATATCAGGGACAGAAACACAGAGATACAGCAGAATGCTAATATATCTAATGACTGACAGCAATATGAGAAAATGAGACTCTGATAAACTCCATTATTATTCATTGATTATTATAAACAAACCTTTGGCCCTTGAACTCCTTGTCCATGTGGCCCCATTGGCCCCGATGGCCCAGGTCGCCCAGGGTTACCCTGCAAGGAAACACGAGTTTAACTGTACAGCACCACAAACACTGACATGAACAGGATTTGAAAATAAATAAAATGAAAGAGAATATGAATAAATATCCTTCTGCCTTGATTTAAAAGACGTTTTTTCAGATTCATTATGTGGATGAAACCTGGCTGGTGCTCCTCCATGGTTTGGTTTCCGACTCAGGGGCCCATGAGCAAACCTGCCCCAGGCGACGTGAGAGGTGTGGACAGATGTAAAATAAATCTTTGAAAAGCCTTTTCTAGAGAATATCATTTACGAGGTGATGATTACCCCTCGTGTATAATACTGAGTCATTTCTGACACCACCGTTTTCTCAGCTTTTTTCATTTTGCCTCATATTACGTCATCAGTTGAGTCCTCAATTAAATCCTGCCTGCTGCTGCCCGGCTGTGACAGGGCTCGGTCCTGCAGAGACGCTGGTCTGAAGCCTGCAGGGAATGTGGATGTGATATCTGTGGACATATGGGCGCTGAGAGTCGCCTCGTTTCGACCCGTTAGGCCAAGTGCTTCTCATCAGACACATATGTCTGTGGAGATTCTCACTCTGCACCGATGTGTCAGAGTGCTGCGGGAAAATCATGATAAATACCCGGAGCGAATGCAGTGGCAGCCTTTGAATATAAGGCCCCTGTGGTGGGCATGTTCAAACAGCAGATGAAGAACCGTTTTTCACTCTGACTGCAGCTAAAACACATTTCTGCAGAGAGTATGACTCAATCACGACCATCTGCTCGCGTGTCAGATGAAATGACTGAAGGCTTCCCTGTGAATATTGTCTTTGTGTTTGCAGAAACAGAATATACTGTTTTTCACGAGTTACAAACATAAATGAAAAGTCGAAACTGAAATCATTTTAGACACAAGAAAAATCTGTATCAAGTACCAGAGGTCCTTGGAGTCCTTCGCCCGGAGGTCCTGGTAAACCAGGCAGCCCCCGGAAACCAATATCCCCCTGCAAAGAGGAAGGAACACAGAAGATATATCACCACCTCCACGCGGCACAATCCATCAGCCAAATGAACTCCTATAAATCTGGTTTCCTTTAATTACTTTCCTCTAACAAATGACCAAACCTTTCATAGGAGCTTTCTAATTGATCTTACAGTATCTGACATTTGGTTTGGCTCAGGTTCCAGTTGGAACACACTGGATTCTACTTTTGGCCTCACATGAAACACAATGAAAATGAAAAGCATCACTTTCTGCCACCACCATGCTCCGAACTAAGACGTCACCTTTGGTCCCGGGACGCCCACTCCTTCTTGGCCAGGTTCTCCTGTGAGTCCAGGCAGACCAGGAGGGCCCTAAAGAACACAGGACACGACGTTAGAACACAGCCATCAGAGTATTCATCTAAATATGTCGAGATTTAGGAGTGGACAGTGAGTGACTGGATCGCTTCCTCACTGTGGGGCCGGGGTAGCCGTCTCCTTTGGGACCAAATGGACCTGCAGGGCCTGAATCTCCACGGTCCCCCTGCAGCACACAGACACAGAGGAGTCCATCATTTGACAACAAAACAAACACAAAGACATTGTGACAAGTACAAGTGCTGTTTTTGCCATTTTGTGTGCGTCAGCGTAATTAACGAAAAATAGAAACACAGGATGTAACTTCACGTTTACGATCCTTTTTGATCCTTTTTGTCATCGTCTCTGTTCTCGTGGGAAATGAACTCAGGGGTGAAAATTGCACACATGTGCTGCTAGACCTGCCGCTCATTACGTTTCACTGGATAATAGATTTTCCAAACACAGGCTATGACAACATGCTTGGACTTGTTGGTTGAAAATGAAAACTTCAAGTGTGTGTTTTCATTGTTGTTTATAATGAGCTTCACCTTCGGACCAGGAAGTCCATAGCCATTTTCCCCAACCGGACCAGCAGGACCATTGGGGCCGAGATCCCCCTGGAACACAGTTTACATTTATTCATCACAAGGAAGAGCCAAATTAAGTGAAATGGTAAATGAACATTCACCCATTCACACGCGTTCATTTTAATTATCCTGCAATTACACACTGTAATGGATGGAAATTGTTGCTAATGCCATTAAATACAACAGTTCCATATGAATTTAAACTGTTTCAAGAAATAAACAATGAACATGCCAACTCTTAGAAATATGAAATGTGCATGTAACAGGGAGCCTGTTTCCTAAAGTCCCTGGAGACGCTCCGATCGTAGTCACCTTGGGTCCAACAACGAAACGTCCTTGTGGACCAGGAGGACCCCCCCTGCCTTGTGTTCCTGGTTCTCCCTGAGGAAGAAGGATGGAAGTCAAGTTGTTAAACTTATTAACTGAACCATTTATATTCCAACAGACACAGAACAGGGTCTCAGTGGCATCTCACCTTTGGTCCTGAGGGTCCAGCGATGCCAGGTGGACCCGTCAAACCTCTTATTCCTCTTTGGCCTTGGTCACCCTTAAAAGATGGAACACAATCAGTGCTCTGTCAGCAGTGGCTTCACTTATCCTGCATAGAGCAGCAAAGGTTTCCTGCAAGACGAGCAAAACAGTGTGCAGGGAATGTCCCTTGTGTATTTTGTACCTTTTCCCCCTGAGTGCCGATCCCAGTTGCCCCCTCTAGGCCCCTGAGACCTGAAGCTCCTGGCTCCCCCTGACGACAGAAACACACGTATGCATTCACTGGACTGACTTGAGTTCACTTATACAGGCTTCATATTGGAGGTAACAACGTCCAAACTACTTTCTGTCCAGGGGCCCCGTCCTCTCCTGGCAGCCCGGGCAGACCCGACGTCCCTGTCGATCCCGGCTCACCCTGGGGACACATTTGTGGATACGTTGACATTTTTAGGTCTAAAAAAAGTATCGACGATTGTTGCTGATGCTAAATTTAGCCACAGTGCTTTGACCGACCTTAGCTCCTGGGTCTCCAGACCCTCTCTCCCCTGGAGCGCCAACTTCGCCTGGCAACCCTTGGTCTCCCTGTTCAGAAGACAAAATACTTATTATATATTTCACAATGGGCTCAGGGGAGTGGTGACAATTTCCAGGAGCCCCTGAAACAGTATTATTTAATGTGTGTACACACCTTGGATCCAGGCATGCCCTCTCCTTGTGGGCCCCTGCCTCCTAGTGGCCCCCTTGGTCCTTCTACCCCCTGGAAGGATAAACAGATGAAGTGATGAATAAAATATTATTTCTAATAAAAGAAAAAAGCATCTATTGAAAGAATCCATATGAAAATCGTTACAGTTTTTAGCGACCAAAAGAGTTCTGCTTCATATAAGCTGCAGTGAAGTGAAAAGTCCAATAGGTTGAAGGAGTTTAGTAATAACGAGCAGCAGGAGCCACTTTATGAGGAAAGTACTTGCCTTCTCACCCTGTATGCCCAGGCCCGGAAGTCCGCGGGGTCCTGGAAGACCTGGAGATCCAAAATCCCCCTTTAGATAAAAGAATAGATAATAATAACAACTGCACGTTAATGTTGAAAGCTTGACAGAGAATGGTACTCACATTCCAGTGATTTACTGCGTGTGGAAAGCACCTGTTTCCTTTGCCAACATCCTGTGCGTTTCCTTATGGCTCAGTAATGAATATGTGCTGTTTATTGCACAGCATGAGTACTTTCACGCAGTAAAATCTTTATATACACATAACTCAATTTGCGTGTTTCAATACTTGCATCTGTCACAAGCAGCAGCGACATTGTAAATGCATTTTGCTAACGCACAGAAAAAAACGTGGTTTGTCATTACCACGTGAAAACATTGCAATTATCCCGATGAACTTCCACTCGCAGCTACGATAAAACTGTCATCACAACACTATTTTAACAGACCCATATTTTCTCTGGGAGACGGATTCATTCACTTCTCAATGTTCACGTCATCTTCCAGTGACTTTAGATGAATGACGAAACTTAAAAACTCATTTTTAACTCTCCCAGTCAAGTCCCTGTCAGCTGGAAGATTCCCAGATGTCTACAAAGATCTGAGCGATGGAGAGAATACAGCTGCAGACTGCCACTGCAAACGTTCCCACATTCATCAGTACACACCAGGAAGCCTCACTCCTCCTACACCACCCGAGCTCGAACCTTGATTCATCACCTGTAGATTGTGACCTCCTATATAACACAGAGCTGAAAGCGTTCGTTGGTGATTCTGCCAAATGTTTGGCCTTCTTTCAGCGAGGCGTCTTTTTCACAGCCACTCTGTTCTACCTTGTCTCCTTTAATTCCAGCGCCCGGCTGTCCTCTGGGCCCTCGTGGCCCGTCCAGGCCTCGCTCTCCCTGTGAAGACACAGAAAGGTTTCACCAATTGGAAGAGAAGAAAATCAGAAGATACTGAATTTAAGAATGTAATCACAGTCACAGCATCACTGGAGAAAGGTGAGGAATCAGCAACAATCAGTATTAGGACTTCGGTGCAAAGCGTGTTCACGGATGAGGAAGTTTAATTCACATTACGCAGCAAACAGCAATAAGGTTTGGTCCACGTCCCATGCACTAACACGGAGGAGGCTGCCACCAGATGTCAATGGGGATGTTTAGGCTTCACTTTTGGGAAACTGTCATCGTTATTTACAGTCTCTGGTTTGAACTCGGTCTCGCTGTAGGTGTGTGGTTGTTACGTGTGTGTAACTGGGCCAAAAGCCTGAAGCATATTTATATCTGCATGATAGTTTTTGTACAGAGGGAGAACAAGTAGCGGGGGTGTTCTCAGTGCTTTATTGACTAATTCATGAATTCATAATAAAGAGAATAATTATTAAAATATGATTCCAGGCAAAGTTTCACACTGCATCTGTCTTCAAGTGTCTGGAGAGGATCCACAGAATAGAAAACATAAAAAGCAGGTATGGAAATACAGCGAGGAATTAGATCAGTTGACAGTAAGTAGAATAAAAAATGCAGAGACGTCTCATGTCCCTGAAGAAAATCCCCCCGTCTTCTGAGGTCACACAAGGACGACAGAAATTCAGCGTCAGACACAGGAGTTTGTTTCTTCTCTTCACAAACTATAGATGTATTGTGCTCACTCTGTGATGCCTCACTTTGGCTCACACACCCAGGTGCTAATGATGTGGAAACAAGGATAATACTGCTGACGAGCTCCTGTTAGTCCGGAGCTTGTCGACACACGTCATGCGAGGAACGCTGCTTTGGAGCAAGAACGCCATCTGCGGTCAGATTTCCTGCTGAGGGAAAAAACGAGCACCCCCGAGGCCAATCTTTAACAGGGGGAGGGGGGGGATGCACCTCCGCCTGTTCAAGGGTGAAAACGAGCTGTTACCATCCCCACGAGGAAAGTCGAGAAATGATAAATTGGATGACGGCCTGGAGCGAGTGGAGAGAATAAGGATGGAACCTGAATTCAAGTTACTGCGTCTATCTGTTGATACTGTCAGAAAGCCAGCAAGTGATTAGGTTCCTCATGACCTAAAGGAATTCCACCGACTTAATCACACTTCATTTACCGTCTGCGTTGATCAAACAACACAAGGGTTTTGTCTGATTTACAGATGATGCTGATAAAAACCTACAAAGTAATCTGTCTTCGCTCTGTGACGCCACCCACAAAGAAGTTATAGATTTAATTAATTTCATTATTAATTGATGTAACTGTGTGATAACCCACATGAATGTTTGTTTCAGAACCTCTTCACGAAAACAAATGACACTTTGATGGGGAAGGATTGTGTCCTAATTGCAGAATGGAAACTGCACTTGTGTTTCCAGTCTCATCTCTGGACCCTCTGCCCATGTGCACCTGTGTGTGTGTGTGTGTGTGTGTGTGTGTGTGTACATCCTGAGAAGACACAGACGCACAAACTCATTCTTTCCTCTCTTTCTGAGTCACTCCCTCTCTGTCATGTCTCGAGGTGTCCTGGCTCTTTTCCTGCATTGTTGCCACATCCACTCAGCGCTGGTCTGTGCTCGTGTCCTCTACTGGGGACGATCAATGGACCAGGTCACCCCATGAGGTAATGGGAGCCGTGCTGCACTGCTCTATGTGAATTTATGAAACCTTGTCAGCCGATGTAACCGTACACGTTGTCCATTTCCTTTCATGACGACCTTGCAATCTGGAGCCCAGATGAGGCCTTTGAGCAGGTCAGTGGGTTGGTGGGTGAAGTGAGAATGTAATGCATGAAAATGGGGTCAAGGGGGCTCAAAGGTTTTAGTGCATGAGCATGAGGCATAAAAGACATGAACCCTAACTCACCTTTGGGCCAGGGAGACCTTCTCCCAGTGATCCTCTCTCACCTTGGACTCCCTGTTGCCCTTGAGGTCCCTGATTTAAAACAAAAGATATATAAATCAATAATGGGGAACATAGAAAAACTAACTAGCTTCACCCAGTGCAGCACAACAACAACACTGCTCCAGTGTCTTCTACACGGAAGACGAGGACGTTGCCTGGCACCTGCAGCATTACCCTCAGTCTCCCTGCTCATCTTACTCACCGGTGGTCCCAACTCGCCGAGCCCTGGAGGACCGGGGAGCCCTAGTGGCCCCTGGAAACCAACATCACCCTGTGGAGCAGAGAGAATGAGAGGGTTGCACAACCGTGTGTGAGGTGGATTATTATGTTTTCATGACATAATTTTCCAAAACAAAAAGGGTGGCAGAGTTCACCTTGGATCCCGGAAGGCCGATCCCAGTTTCCCCTTGGATTCCAGGTGGCCCAAGAAGTCCCCTTTCCCCCTATAAAGACAGGCAGGGACAGACGTGGGCAAGTACACACACAGAGACGCATGGAGAGCAGCAGTAGCTGTGTTCATCTGATTCTTGGCTTCATTTTGATATAGGTGACAACATTAGAATTGCCCCGGTTCTTCTACTTTCCTCCGCTCCACACTTACATAAACTACTGTTCCTTCCTGTAATTTTCAGCTATTTTTAAAGGTGGTTGGAAACGTAATATAGGTCCTTTTCATTCCTTCAAGGCTTTATTGTTAAAAAATGCAATTATTTCCAGAGAAGCTATAAATCACAGCAGCAGTCGGGCACTTTAAGACACGCAGAGAGGGCGTGGAATTGTTCGTAGGTGCATACCGACACGTTTTTTCTCTTTCCCTTGCCCTTTCAGGCAGGTTGGGACAATGTTTAAAGCCAGACATTAGTCTGCCATTCAAGTGATATAGGATGACAGCCAGACAATCAACGTGAACATTCTTCCAAAATAATTAAGGAGGGAACACTTGGTGGGGAGTGTGCGCTCATGGCGGAATTGGCAGCTATAAGACGGGAGAAGGGGCTGAAAACGTAGGGCCAGACAAATAGGCTGACAGGGTAATAACAGATGAGGTACTTCAGAAAGGTTTCAAAATGTTTCACTGGGGATGGATCATAACTCACAAGTATGTGTTTAAATATATGGTCAAGCAATTAGTTTGTAGGGCTACTTAACATTTGTGATATTATTTATGTGATAGATCGACTCATTTTAAATGTCGACTTCGTGAGTAATGTTATTGTGAGAAAAACTCTCCAGAGCAGAGAGAACACTTTAATGTGTCACAGGTATTTTTTACCACTTTAATTCCACACTTTTAATTCGTCACCTCTCTCAGGTGCCAGTGGTTTTCATTATCTTTGAGATTTTTACTTTTTTTCCACACAGCTATAAAAGAGACTTAATTCAACCCAGACTGGAAAAGAGTTGCATCCAACAAAAACCCAATATCCTTCAGATATGCATCTGGTTTGGAGGTTGGAGGTCGGCTTTCATCAACGGACTTGGACAGGAGAAGGGGAAACACACGTAGGAAACTCTGACTCACTATCTTTTGTACGCACCTCATACATATTCAACACTGACTTCAAAAGCATCAAACAGAGGAATACTTACTTTTTTACCCATCACTCCTTCAGGTCCGATATCACCATGTGGACCAGGCAAACCCTGAAGTGTAAACAAGTGTTACACGCAGAGCAAGTATTTGAAATGAAACTGGCACAAATGATGCTGTGCCCCCCCACAGCGGCTGTACAATCACAGCTTCCTAACCACAGCAGGTCTGTCAATCAGTCAAACATGTCTTTGCAGGCTGCAGCCGTGTTTATTGTAGTATTACGGCCACTTAAAGGGAAAAACATCTGCCAAAGTCTGCTTGTGCCAGCTGCCATTTCAGTTGTGAAAATCGATGAATCACTCACGCATTGTTTAAAAAAAGTTCAGTAACTGAATCTTATTGTGAACTGTTTATGTGCCCTGCTAGAATGGAAAGCCTGACAGGTGTCAAATGTCAGTCAACGGGAATTGATGCTAAATGGAAGGTAGATTTCACCTGAGGACCACGGTTTCCTCTCGGGCCAACATTTCCTTCAGGACCCTGGAAAGGAGAAGAAATTAAATTGAGTCCATGTTGATCACAAACAACACTTTCATCTTTAAGTGGTTCTCTTAGGGTTTGGTGATAATGTGATCAACACAGATATAGATTGAAATGGTATGGAGGATTAACTTTAGTCATAAAACAATATTTCACTTCATAAATAAATGTTATCACCTTATAATGTCTTATTGTGTATTTATTTATTATGAAATAAAACTCAAGTCAACATAAAACAGGGTTAAAGGGTCACGTACTCTGTCTCCTTTAATTCCAGGTGTCCCACACTCCCCTCTCTCCCCCTGTAAGAGAACAAAAACACGTTATAAATATAGTTTCATACTTTCTAATTACCAGTTTACACCAGCGTGCAATTTCCAACTGGTTATCTTGGAGTAATGAGTTTTAATATCCCAGGAAGGATCTGGTTAGCCAAGACTAACATAGGATTCATGTAATACAGATCTTGAGGGTTAAATTCCTTCAAAGGGAAAGAACCTAGAGATACTTGTAGTTCATTATAAACAGATGTAAGAAGGAGAACAAGCTGCTGTGATGATTGTGTGTTTAATCTCTATCATAGCATCTGGAAAACATAATAATTCTTCATTTTCTCTCCCAGCTTCAGCGTGGGAACTCTACACTTTGACAAATCCTCAGCAGATATCGAGAGAATGTACAGTAGAGTCCATACGATACCTGCTCTCCTTTGTATCCTGATTTCCCCTGTGAGTACAAAACAGTCGTGTTAAGTCAGGAGGAGACAAGCAGCAACCAAAACACAGACCACATGAGACCTGTCTGTGGAACATGATTTTTTAATTTGTATTATTCTGCACTTGACAACTTATCAACCGCTCGATCTCACCTCTGTTCCTTCACGACCTGGAAGTCCACTGAGACCACCCTCACCCTAAGAAAAACAGGGATTCTAGTTTAATCAGGAAATATATTATATATCTGGCAGCAGATTTGAATTATGCAGTTTGATTTAACAATAACTGGTGGTTAATGAGCAGGCATCACCTTCTGTCCTTTTGAACCATTACTTCCGTCTTCTCCAGGACGGCCCTTCTTCCCCTGTGAGGAGAAGGATTGAAGTTATGAAACATTAAGAAGCACATCCGACTGATGCTTTGGGGAATTTGTACCTTCTTCAGTTTAGTTGGGTAAATAAAACAGCTCACGTAGATAACCTTGATAATATGAGCCTCAAATACAACCTCAGTCCAATAAGCCTCCTCGGTTTCAGTCAGTTTTGACTCCACGCGGTGAGGAGTCGAACATAAGCCGTTGCCATGGAGAAGGAGCCAGTGGAAGGTGCAAACCGGAGCGGCAGCGGATTCACAATGTCTTTGAACAGTGTGATGCTAAAATGCAACTTACAGCCTGGTTCTGAGATGCAAGACAGTGAATATATCCCAAAATGTCAAACTACTCTTTTCAGTAAGCTCAGCTGCTTCGTGCTCGGCAGTGAAAGAGCTCCTCTTGTTCCCCATGCATCATGAAAACAATATATCTGACGTCCATCTTGGATAAAGGCCACAGAGTCTGGGAGCCCGAGCAGCCGTCTGGCTCTTCTCTGTTTTCATGCATGTGTGGTGTGGACTGTGAATGTTCTCATCTTTCAAGTAAGCCCCTCTCTGCATGTCTGTCTGCATCCGCTGCTTCCGTCACTGCTGCCCCTGATGGGAAACAGCTTTTGTTCAGAGCATTAGGTTCACGGGGGTAATTACTCGCCTCTCATCCAGCGAAAATACATCAAAGCTAAACCGCTACGTCTAATTGTGCTCGAGCTTCTCAGTCACGACAAGGCATTGGCAGGCGAAGAAAGTCATGCATGTAACTTCTTCTTCTTCTGCATGCGTCCTCACACAATCCCCAGTGGGTTGTCTCATGATTCTGCTGATTGCCCATGTAAATCCTGTGTGTGTTAAGGCCTGCTCTCACTGAACTGTTCCAGGAATGTGAGGCATTTGCTTTACTTTCATTGCTGCAGGGAAGTGAAACGATATTTACAATTCAACTGCTGAATTTGAATTGAATCGCTTATTTTTTACTCATTCAGTCATTCATCATTTATCAATAATCATTTATTTTAAAATGGAGAATAATCCAGTAACTAAAGTGCTCTGTTGTCACTGTGTGTAGTTGATGTGTCAGCTAACTGGCTCAATGTGGTATCAGCTGAACTTCCTGTCTTATGAGGCAGGGGACGATTTATAACTTCCTCTAACTTATCTCTTTCCTGTTTACCAGTGAACATATGAATTCTGGGTAAGACAAATACTTACAGGAGGGCCGCCGGGGCCCCTCTCTCCCTTGTCGCACGCACACGTGCTCAGGGCCAGGGGACACTTCAAAACACAGGTGAGAGTCAGACAGGCCTCACAGAGACACAAATCCAGATATGTGCGGAGAGACAGCAGTCTTGAGACTTACCCCTTCATCTGCCAGCGCCGTCTGTAGAGCAAGAGACACAACAACGTCAAGCTCCATATTGTTGATGAACAGAAACATGACGTGAGCCCATCTTTTATTGTGATGTGAAAGTTACACGATTTGGAATAGAGCTGCTAAACATACACCCAATCAAACTTGTTCACTGCGACGCTAAATCAAATGGCCTTGTGCGAATGGACGGGGATCCTGCACTAACTCTTGTAGCAGACGGATCTCGCCGGAGCCCTGGTTTTTACCCCGGTGGTTGCTTTCCTCTTCAAAGCGGACCACATTCTTTACACAAGGGGGAATGTTCCACTGAGACTAAATACAAACCACATGCAATGTTCAGTAAAATAGCCTGAGCATCCTGGGGTGTCTGAAGACAACAGACAGTCTGTCCATTCCTGGAGGATGGAGAAACGCAGTCGAGGGCTACGACCGAAGATAAAAGACAGCTTCCTCGTCTCAGGGACGGAGACTCGTGCTTATGACATACAGATGCTGCCTGTACAAAGGAATGATGAACGTCTGAGTGAAGCTGCCGCGGCTGGGGTCCTGCATGCCAGCACAGTGCAGTCTGTCTGCTGCAGTGGTGGTTTTCTATTAAGTTTTCCCTTATCACGTAGGTTTGTACCACCTGTGTCAACATGAAGCCTGACTTTCAACTTGCTGCCCACACAGTGTAGCGTGCATACATGTTCTCCTTGGATTCATGTACTTAATGCACCCAATTTTCACACACAAGAGTTTAAATTCAAAGCATGTGTTGTGTGCTCGGTTGTGTGTGCAGCACATGTTCGAGTTGTCTTGGGGGAAATTTATTACCAGTAGAGAGGAAGAATTGAAAATAACAATTACATTAGTCTTCGTCACTCTCTGTGTGCGGCTGAAGAAGAATTTCATATCTTTACATTCGATTCTTGTGTTGATTTGGGTGATGAGAGCTTCACTAACCCTTTGGCCCAGTGGGGTGCATGGAGAGGTCAAAGAATCATTTGACAGATATCTGTCTCCATAATAACGTTTTGGAAGCTTCCTGTCATAAATTTCTATCCTCAGGTAAAAAGCAATTATCAAACATACATGGAATTCCTCTGCCGAACAAATGTAGACACATTAATGCGAGAAAAATGATTATACAGAATTCATGTCTGAACATGTGACGTTCACCAAAAAATGTATATTTATCGCTGTCATCTACCTTCAATGAAAATGTATTTAGAGAGTACATCTAGAACACCAAACTTTGTCGGGCATCCAAGACACAACTGCCACTACCTCTACTCTTACATGCAATTTGACACCAAAGTTTGTTTTTACTCACGATCTCCTTAATGACTTTCTCCACGATGCCGCTGTCCTGCAGGTTGTGAAGGTAGCGGGAGGCGGGGGAGCTAGCAACCAGCCGCAGCTGAGCTATGTTGGCTGCCTCATTGGCTTCGGGTGTGATGCCTATGGTGAAGAAACGCACGCCCTGGTTCTTGGCATCAGCCACAGCTGAAAATATGTCTGGATTCCTGGGGTTTGAGACGCCGTCGAAGAGCAGGATGGCCACCTTGATGCTGCTGACGTCCGACTCCTCCAGGTAGATGCGGGTGAGGTTGGTGATAGCGTAGGTCGTGTAGGTGCCATGACCGATGTACGCAATTGGAGCGAGTCGGGCCTTGAAGTCCTCGATTCCTCTCCACTGTTTAAAGGTCTGCTCTATGATAACATGGCTGCTGTACTGAAGGAGCGCCGCACGGGACGTGAGGCTGCGGCCGGTCTGCAGCCGGAGGCCCTGCAGTCGGTTCATCACCTCCAAGGCGAAGTCCTTCTCCTGGGCATGGTTGTCCTTGGCGCTCTCTGAGCTGTCAATCAGGAAGGCTAACTCCAATCCGCAGTTCTCATCATTGAGCGCTTGAGAGGAAAGAGGAGTTGCACATTTGTGATCACTTAAACCTTCTGGCATGAGACTGGTTTCCATCCACACATCTGACTAACTGATGAGTTCACTGCACACAATCTTCTGTTGCTAAACTGATATAATAGGAAACCATTACTCTCATATCCAGCGAAACACAAAGACCCAACTCATAGCATCATAGCCAAACATATGTTCTCAGTCAGGGGGACATTTTCTCTGCAGAGGAGCTAAAGGTGATTTACTGACCACTTAGGCTTTCATGAATGTGACATATCATTTTGAAGTGGGAATAAAAGTAACTGAACTTGCTGCAGCAACCTTCAGTAATGGAAGGAGGTTGCAGATCTAATATAGGCTGAGGATAAATCACATTAATCTTCACGGAAATATGTCCCAGGGAGAATGTGCCTGGGGAAACAGGATTCTGAGCGAGTGTAACATTTGGGTAGCAGAGCGCTGAGCAGTCACACAGGAGATGAATGGTTCTGAGAAGCCTGAGAGATACGATCAGTCCACGTGCATCTTTCAGTCCTTGTTGAGTTTCATGTTCTACTTATTCACCTTTTTTACACAGATTGAAATTCTGCACTTTTTCTAAATAACAACACAACAACTTTAAGGTTCTGCAGAGAATCATATGTTAAAAATAGAGTATTTCAGACTTACTTTTGGATTTTTCTGGTATGGAGTTGGATGGATATAGTTTGTTCTTTTTCTTGATGGTCACCACCTCTTCTTCATAGTCTTCATCATAGTCCTGTGCCCAAAGACCCTGAAGTCCCCCCAGCATCAGGAGCCAGAGCAGTGAGGGGACCATGATTCCCCTAAGAGATAAAGAAAAGACAGAGATGGATTAAAAAAAATACCCAGACAAGTCCTCACATTTTATTACCCTCTGCAAAACCTGCACCTACTCAGAGAACAAGCTTTAACAAGCTTGCGTATTGGAGACTCAGGCATGCATAACTCACAATGTTGCTGACTTAGGTCTCCAATGTGATCAGCTCTGAACAGCTCTCCTGGCTGTGAAGGGATTCAGACAGAAAGTGCAAACAGGCAGGCGAGGCTCTTCATTCAAAGTTAGTTTGCTTCCATGTGCCGAGCGTCAAAGTCATCGAGAGTGTGAGGTCAAGGGAAGAGGCTGCTCAGTGGAGGAGGCAGCAGCAGCAGAGCGGAGTCAGAGGTTTGGGCTGGATCCTGGTTCTCATAAGTGGAGCCATTCTGCGCTCGCAGTAAACGAAAGGAAGGCCAGCCCTTTTTAAAGATCACTCCCATTTTGGGGCAGAGTGTGGGAGAAATCACTTGAGAAGACAGAGCCCTCAACACACACACACACACACACACACACACACACACACTCAAAACCTTTGTTGGGCACTTTATCACCATATTGCATATTTACAGTTTGTATTGAGATCAGATTCATACAGATCATCATCCAGATCTGCACCAAATTTCACCTGTTCATAGATATTATTGTTTGAATTGTCGAAAAATGTTAAAGAAAGTGAAAAGAAATCCCGCACCTGCATAATCCTGCAAACAGCCAGACAAATGGCAATGAACGCATTCCTCCGTACGTAGAGGAGGTCATAAAATCTATCTGAACTGTGTTCTTCTGGACACAGATAAAACAGCTCCAACAATTTCCTCATGAACAGCAGCCAGGCACACCAGCGAGTCGCTGCCAGAATCCTGCAGAGACCAAAACCCTGGTTTCACTGATTGACACAGGCTGGAACCTGAGAGAGTCACAGCAACTACACCTGAAATTATTCTTATATTTCTGTGCAAATATAAATGAAATAAACAAGATGTGTTCACTCATTTGGGATCCACTCAGTGTGAGCTCAATCAGCTGGTAGCACCTGCAAGGATTCAAGAGATCAGGTGGAAAGGAAGTGAGCAGAGCCTTTTCCTTCCTTGTGTTGTTCTGTGGTTTTTGAATATAAGGCCGAGTCCGGCTCGTTCCCCTGCTTTCCTTTACACTAAGCTAAGCTAACCACCTCAGACTTTATGCAGATAATTCAGTTGAGTGCATATCTCTCCGCCAAGGTCCAGCTGCAACAAAGTGAACAAATTCATATCTGTCCTCCTTTATTTTCATCAAGATCCATGAATTATTACCTGGCAAAAAAGCTTTCATGCAATTAATGTTACAGAATGTGCCAAACTTTAATTACTTCTTCCTTGGCCCATGTCCCATCTTTCCACCAAGTTTCAAGAAAATCAGTTCTGTGTAATCCTGCTACAAGGAAGCAATGAAAACACAAGCTCCTGAACAATGTGTAAGTCAATCACCTCCGGATTTCAGCTCCTGGTTGTATCTCTGCCTGGCAGCTCGTTTTCCTGCAGGTAGACTTGTGAACTTTGCCACTTGGGGGCAACAGTAACAAGCTGTGAAATCAACACTGACGATATGCAGCAACATTCATGTGGATTGTTCTTATCTCTCTTTGTTCTGCACCAAATATCTGGCTCCTGTGAACTGCTGCTCTGCTGTTTGGTGCAGGGCAGCTTGAGCGTTTTCTTTTGGCTAAAAACAGATATAGTTATGGGCCATAATGAGCTGAAGCAGGCCATGACTCTGCAGTCCAGCCAAGTGGGTGATAAAGCATCTCTGTGGGTGCATCACTACAAACACTGTTCACATTACACATCAGTGTCTTTTTGGCTTTGCCCTCAGAGTGATCCAGACACACGGAAAACGTTGGATTGGAGATTTCATACCTTGAGGCAACACACCTTGCAAGAGCTGCATTCCATGATTCACCTGTGAAAACAACCAGAGCAGCCACTTGTTATTTGTTCACTGATTTACTGTAAACATTACAGATGCTGTTCGTGTTAGTGCCACCGGAGCATTTACAGCCAAATACAGACATTTGAATGGAATTCTTACATTTTGTTCATCCAGTCATGTTGCTCGGAGATCAGGCATCTGCCCAGAATGTGTTTATTTTATATCCTGTCCACCTGAAGTCAGATTCTGAACATTAACACGAGGTGAAGTTTCTTTTCCTCAAAGGCGGATGTAACAGGTTGTAACCGTGCGTTCCTTTTGAATCAGTCCA
Organism: Hippoglossus stenolepis; assembly: GCF_022539355.2. Classification (NCBI taxonomy): domain Eukaryota; kingdom Metazoa; phylum Chordata; class Actinopteri; order Pleuronectiformes; family Pleuronectidae; genus Hippoglossus; species Hippoglossus stenolepis. The sequence goes on along the minus strand of NC_061506.1, from coordinate 2,301,767 downwards.
CTGTTTATTGAAACCTGGTGCGTTTCCTTTTTTAGCACCAAAGAAAAGCCTCATAACTCCTTTTTCTTATCATTATCATTCCTGTAGCCCTGAATCAGAGGAGCCCTAAACTCCCGTGAGATGGTCTGCAACCATAAAAGCTGGAGATGGAATCACATAACTCTACAACAGGGATGACAATGTGTGTTTTTACTGCCTGCTGCGTTACTGAAAGCGAGGGCAGGTGAGCTGTCAGTCAAGAATGCTCCCAGTGAAAGATGGAGCAGCTTAGACCCGGTTCAGCTCCCTCTCCTTCATGTGGCCTGTTGATTAAGCAAAGCAAGAACAATATGTTATATTTATCTTAACCTTGTGTCTGTTTTGATCTAGTCTGCAGTGGGACGTAGGTGAAATGATCACGGCCAAAAAACACAACTTATCTAACTCTCTAATTCTGAAATAATGAGTCCACACGTTGGCCCTACTGCATTGTGGGAGTTAACAGGCCAGACGCCACAGTGAGTCTGTGATATTCAATCAGTGAGTATGTGGGAATAAATGACCCAAACAGTGACGTTCTGAGAAGCTGCACACGCCATTAAAAGACAATCAATAAGGAGCAATAAGGTGATTTTGTTGTTGTTGTGCATTTGAATCTTTATGTGCAAATACTTTCCCTGGAAGAGGTGGCATGAGGAGAGGAGGGGCAACCAAACAAGAGTCATTCTTTCTTTGAAGACGTTGCAGAAACCCCCACTTAACTCTTTGATATTCCCTAAACCCCTCCAGGTATCTTACCTATGACATTTGGCTTAACCACTGTTGTTACTAGATAATGCATGTTCTTAAGCAGCACAGAGAACTTGAACAACACCTGATCTTCAGTGGAGTGGGCAGCCACGCCATGTGTCCCCATTATGGACAGCAGCATGTCTCAAGGCACTTTCCCTGTTTTCTGACTTGCACTGAACTCCAGGAAACCTCTGGACATTCTCCGGAGTGGCTGCATGTGTGACTATAAACGTCCAGACTGTCCCAAGTAGGATGAAGGAGGACTTTGTAGAAACGGACATAGACCTTCCACAGGTGGAGCATTTGTTTCTGCAATATTTCCCAAAAATGGGTATTTTTGTGGATCCAGAGCAAGTTCCACAGGTTTCTTCATAATGTGGGTCATCAAACTTTTCTTGAGGCAAATGAGACCAAACCAGGCTCCACTGCACTGGATCATTCGAGGGAACGTGTTGATACTTGTATAACTTGGCCTCGCACACCGTTGTGAGATAATTTGACTTAATCGTTGTAGCTACAGTAACAGCAGCTCAACACAATCACAACCTGTCTAAACACAGAGAAACATGCATATACAAATACACACAAACTTTAAGGACACACTATCAAATGACCTCGTCAGTGCTTGATTCGTGCTTTTTGGTTTTTCCCTTTCCGTTTGTGTGTCACAGCTGTTTCTGCTTGTGAAAGTTCTGCTCACTTCCTAACGCCTCGTTTGCATCTCTGGCTTTTTCTCTAAAACGTGCAACATGCTCACCTCCTGAAGGGGAAATGTTGTGATTGTGACAAATCAAAAGAGCTCAAATGAAGTGTTTCAGACACAGCGTGCAGGAATGTCGGCTATGAGATAAATAATGAGAATTTTGAAACTCGAAAAAGATTTTTGCCATTAGGTGACATTCAGAGGTGTTGACTTATCTAGCAAATATATAGTATGCACTTGCACGACAAACCACAGTAGCCTAGCAACATAAAGTAATCCCAGCCGTCACTCATCAGACTTTACTTTGCACATGATGCCCAATTCAAATATGTGCTGTGTTTCCACAGACAAATACAGACGAGTAAAGATGCGTCTGTGCCTGCAGAGAGTCCGATAGTCGTCTGAGGGGAGAAGGATTTCAAGTATTGTTCAATCAGAGTAATATCCAAAACTGTGAGGGTTTTAAATGCAGTATTTAAACTAATATTTCATGTTTTTAGGTTTTACTATACAATCACATTATAATATTTTACTTTACTAGCACCCTTTTATGTTTTACTATAATATACTTTATACTTTGACTTAGTCTATACTTATAAAAATATTGTATGCCTCACTATATTATTTAGTTTTTTCACACTAAATTGAACTGCCATGGTAAATTATACAGTATTATGCAGACTACTGTGCAAAGGATTTGTTTTGTAAGTTAAATCAAAGTTTCGTTTGAGCCCTGCCTGTGTTGAAGGGTTGAAAAGTAACACAATACACGACTCGACCATCTGCGTCTGCTCAGGGACGCTGTACAGAGATATATATATTTTATGCTATGGTTTAACAAAGGCTTTGACACATGCATGATTTAAGGCTTCCAAAATGAAAACGCATTCCATGTGTGCCACACATGTTCCTACACCTGCACAGAACCCACCTACACGTCCTGCCTCTTTTGGTACAGCAGCACCCCCTGCTGTCCATATCATGGAGTCACATCTCTGGCTTACATCACAGCTGCTTCCCAGTTCCACACTAAATACTGACACTGTACACAACTTCTATTAATATCTATTCATTCTCACAGCCTATTGTTAAATACTGTATATAAGACTTAAGAATTAAATGGACTGTTTGTAGTTTGACTTCTCACCACAAAAAGCACAGGAGCAACTGCTGACTTTCCCCATGTCTCTGTTCCACGAGTCCCATGAAGCCTCTTCACAGATCTATCACGTACAACACCACAGCACTGACCCTGGATCACCTCAATGCAACAAGTACCTCAGTCAGTACATGCACTTAGGTTCCACCACTGACTTCCTAAAGTCAGAGAGTCAACTCGTGGAGATGAATTAATAAAGATAATGATGAATAGAATTAGGAGTTTTACAGTTTGGGATCAATGAAGTACACAAAGACACACAACCCCCCCACCTACAGATGTGTCTATCTGCCAACCTCCCTGCATGTCTGTGTGTCTGTCTGTGTGACTGTCTGTCACCATGCATCTTATAACTACAGACATGTCTATCTACCAACCTCCCTGCATGTCTGTGTGTCTGTCTCAGGCTCTGTGAACGTGCATCTCATCACCATGGACATTTTGCAGATTGTCTCTGGTGACCCGGACAAAGTCGTCCAGAGAACAAATCAAGTCAGTGCAGCAGAACACACCCTCCTCGTCCCAGTGGATTCGGGGACATTGTGTCCACATGTTGTAGAAAGGGACAGCTGGACAGGGAGAAGCTGCCCATGGGGTAGAAGACTCGTGAAGAGGAAGAACAACCTCTACTTGGTCCCTTTGAGCACAGACTGGGACAGGGCTCGAGTCTGTGGAGGGCACAGTGTCAGCTGGCTCGACGCCACATCTGCGCATGCTCAGTCTGCCCCTTGACGTCGCACGCATGCGCAGTTCGCCCCGGCGCTCATTCATTATAAAGCCCCGAGTTCCTCCGTCTCTTTCCACCTTCAGCCATTTTGACCATGTTGGGAGCCGTAGGACGCTGCTGCACCGGGGCTCTGCAGGCTCTCAAGCCCGGGGTCCAGCCCCTCAAGGCCCTCGTCGGGTCCCCGGCCGTCCTGTCACGTAAGTCCCCGCATGCGTGGTGCTTCGTGTCCGGAGAGAAGTGTGTCATTTGGGCGCTTGTCACGGGAGGGCAGGGACGGTGCTAGCGTTAGCTGCTGCTGCTAGCTGCTGCTAGCTGCTGCTAGCTGCTGCTAGCTGCTGCTAGCCACACGCTGGCTGCAGCGGCGCAGCAGGCCCGAGTCGGGAAACGACAAAAAGATAAGACGTGTAGAAGGAACACCAACACGTGAAGGTGTCACACGTGTCCACGCGTGCTCCTGGTCATACATGACATGCAACATACATGACCGGGCTGTGTCTTTACCCTGCTAGCTGCAATGACCTTTGTGTAATGACATGTGAGCATAGCACAGCCGGCTAGCTTAGCTCTGACGTCCTGCCGGGATCCTGCGGGAAGATTAGCAGCTTGAGCAGAGACGTGTTCTCACCACAGATCCGGTTAGTTCGTGGAGAAGAAGATCCGGAACATGACAAAGTGTCAACACACTGTCCACCGCGATGTCCTCTGCTGGCAGCACCGCTAGCTAGTAGCGTTAGCACCGTTAGCTTCACGAACCCTCCATTCATCCCCGCGTCATTAGGGTGCATCGCCTCCTGGATCCAGCTTGATGGAGTCTACGTAACATTGTTTTCAAACCGTCATGTTTCACTTGTACTCACGCGGAGTCGTTCTGCAGGTGTTGGCATCAACTTGACATTGAGGCGAAGCGGCCGCAGTTCGTTAACAGTAAGGTTAATAAACACTAAAGCCACTGACTGTGTTCACTCCTCAGGCAGGGACTATGTCGCTCCAGCTGCAGCTGCCAGCGTCGCCACCGGCCGCATCGTGGCTGTCATCGGTGCTGTGGTGGACGTCCAGTTCGATGAGGGGCTCCCCCCCATCCTCAACGCCCTGGAGGTCAGCGGCAGAGAGGCCAGGCTCGTCCTGGAGGTGGCTCAGCATCTCGGTGAGCTGCCCGGATCACACCCCCCGGCCTCCTGCAGAGAGATGAGACCCGTGCACTGACTTGTCATGTTGTGTGTTTAGGGGAGAGCACGGTGCGCACCATTGCTATGGATGGAACTGAAGGTCTGGTCCGTGGACAGCAGGTCCTGGACACCGGGGCCCCCATCAGAATCCCAGTGGGTCCGGAGACCCTGGGCAGGATCATGAATGTCATCGGAGAGCCAATCGACGAGAGGGGTCCCATCTCCACCAAGCAGTGAGTTCACTTTGAAAATGTGACGGCAGCCATGACTGGATTTGGGTCATTAGGCCTGTTAGAGTTGTTAATCACTGGATTTCTCTTCCCCAGGACTGCACCCATCCACGCTGAGGCCCCAGAGTTCACTGACATGAGCGTGGAGCAGGAGATTTTGGTCACTGGCATTAAGGTGGTGGACCTGCTGGCCCCCTACGCTAAGGGAGGAAAGATTGGTATGTGCTAAATTTAAATGCTGCACCGATTGTTTCCGTTCTTGCCACTTGTAGAAGTCGTGCTAACGTCTCTCTCTCGGCTGCAGGTCTGTTCGGTGGTGCCGGTGTGGGCAAGACCGTGTTGATCATGGAGCTGATTAACAACGTGGCCAAGGCCCATGGTGGTTACTCCGTGTTTGCCGGTGTAGGAGAGCGAACCCGTGAGGGAAATGACTTGTACCATGAAATGATTGAGTCTGGTGTCATCAACCTGAAGGACTCCACCTCCAAGGTGAGATTCAGGGAAACAATTTAAAAACACTACTGTGTCGCTGTGAAAAATCCAAGTAAGCACTAACCTCTGTCTCCATCAGGTGGCGCTGGTGTACGGCCAGATGAACGAGCCCCCTGGCGCCCGTGCCAGAGTCGCTCTGACTGGACTGACCGTGGCCGAGTATTTCCGTGACCAGGAGGGACAGGATGTGCTGCTCTTCATCGACAACATCTTCCGCTTCACACAGGCTGGCTCTGAGGTCTGTAACCTACGGATCAAACATTAGAATTTATAACTTGGTTAATGTCATTAACTTCATCTGCTCCCCTCTCAGGTGTCTGCCCTGCTGGGTCGTATCCCCTCGGCTGTGGGTTACCAGCCCACTCTGGCCACTGACATGGGAACCATGCAGGAGAGAATCACCACCACCAAGAAGGGTTCAATCACGTCTGTGCAGGTAAACAGTGACTCGGAGGACTGGAGAACTGGTGGTGGATGAAAGATGGAGTTTCTTTATGAGTTATTACTTTTAAAGACTAAATGTCTGTTCCCTCCCCCAGGCCATCTATGTGCCCGCTGATGATTTGACTGACCCCGCCCCTGCCACCACCTTCGCTCACTTGGACGCCACCACTGTGTTGTCCCGCGCCATCGCTGAGTTGGGTATCTACCCCGCTGTCGACCCCTTGGACTCCACCTCCCGTATCATGGACCCCAACATCGTCGGGTCTGAGCATTACGACATTGCCCGTGGCGTACAGAAAATCCTTCAGGTGTGGGACTTGATCATTTACACTCTGTGACGCCGTTTGTTTTTGTCAGCGCCCGTCTAACATTTGCACATTTCCTCCTGTAGGACTACAAATCCCTGCAGGATATCATTGCCATCCTGGGTATGGATGAGTTGTCTGAGGAGGACAAGCTGACCGTGGCTCGTGCCCGCAAGATCCAGCGTTTCCTGTCACAGCCCTTCCAGGTGGCCGAGGTCTTCACTGGCCACATGGGCAAGCTGGTGCCCCTCAAGGAAACCATCAAGGGCTTCAAGGCCATTCTTAATGGTAAGTGTGCTTCGTGCATTTCTTTTTACAGTCGCGTACTTGAATATCTTTGCATTACTAATGTTTTGCACGCGTTTCTCTGTAGGCGAGTACGATGCCCTGCCCGAGCAGGCCTTCTACATGGTCGGCCCCATCGAGGAAGTTGTTCTGAAGGCAGAGAAGCTGGCCGAGGAGCACTCGTAAACAAACTGTCGTAGGGAGAAGAGAAACTCAAAGAAGGGAGGGGTCCTGCAATTAGGAGCACTTGGTTTGTAAAACATGTCAAAATATACTTGTCATCCTGAAAGAAAGTTCTATTTAATGTTTCCAATGGAAGATGGAATAAAATACTGTCTTTACACAAAACATCTTGTCAACTGCATATTTCCAATAGGTTGGACTTTTTAGTTCCCTGTGGTGTTTCATTAAAAGTGGCTGTTCTCATCTACTCTAACAGGAGAACATATTCCTGAGCTGTGTTAATATGAACTGTTGTCGCAAACTGAAATAAAACAGTGGACAAACATTGGCATGCGTGTTTGTTTTCGAGGTGATGATAGAACCTTGGTCCAGGGGTCTGAACTCTGACGCAGGATTTGTGTGGAGATCTTTCGATAGTTTTTAAAATGAAGGTTAATAAGAACTATTACATCCTAAGTTTAATTGGGGCTGTGCAATAAAACAATCTATGATTTCTCCTGTAGAAACTGCTCAACATAATTCTATTATAAACAATCCAAGCTATTCAGAGACAGCTTAAGAAGCAGCGACTCACGGTCTCATGAGTTAAATCCTCCACCTGCCAGCCCACATGCTGCTGATTTCCTCCGAGGTTTACAGCTCCTGTAATTCCTCCAGACAAATTAACCTTCATTACACAACCGAGGCTTCGAGGCCAAACCGACCGACTTCCCAGACACCGATAAACACTTACCAGCATCTCCTGGCTGCTGCAGACTTTTCCGCCCTGGTCGTCACCATTCGTCATATTTAAGATCTGAACTTAGTGCCGACTGGACGCTGACACTGTCACGAATCAGCTGTAATCGATAAGATGTGTAAACCTGAACTCACCCGTCAGTGATACTAACAGAGAATCCATTGTTTCACTTTTTCAATAATGTGTATGTTTTTAACTCAATTAACATAAAGTTCATGTGTAGCTCTATTTATTTACACTTTAATGAAGTTGTGAGATTGACTTTCAAATAGCTCCATCCAGTGGCTGAAGTTGGGTAGTGCAACCTCATGTAAATGAAGTGTTTACAAGAACAGGTCGTCAGTGTGACCTTGACCTTTGACCTCAAAGGTCTAAACAGTTTGAGTCCAAGTGAATATTTGTACCAAATCTGGAGAAATTCACTTTCTGTATTTACAAGATTTTTCAATGAATAAAAGAATTGATAACAAAAAATATGCGTTACTTTTTTAAAATGTGATTTATTAGAGCTACACTTTAAAAAAAGTTAAAATGTTTCCCCTCATTTCACTGCAGCTTTAATCCTCATAGTTAAAAGCCCAAAAGTGAGATAACTGGAAAACTGACTGTAATACCAACTCTTGACAGCAGATGGGGCTGAAAGTTAGACTTTTACAGAAAATAGCGGAAAACTGATAATATACAATTTAAAGGACAATTTAAAACCAATTACATTTAATATGTGAATCTAAAGCAGAGGAATAAAAGATAATGAGGAAAAGCAGGGACATATAGTCGTGGTGTATAAAAGACAAGTCACTTTCTAGATATACAGAATCATTTAAACCTCTATCGCAGGAGTGAGCTCGTGTTACCTCAATACTTATTTAAACACACACAGAGAAGCAGAGTAATACGACGTGTCTGTGTGTTTATCACCTCGTAAAAACCCCCAAATTAAAACCGTGTGACGCGGGTTAATGAACTGCCTTTAAACACACACACACGCACACACACACGCACACACACACACACACACACACACACACTTCAGCTTAAAGGGCAGAAAATAAACCACTTGGGTCATTTGGGGACAAAACACTGAAGCAAAAGGGGTAAAGAATTTAGCTTGTGCTCCTTGCATGTTATAAATGAAATGATAGGTTTTTTTTGGACAAATTCATTCTTACTTAATAATGCACTTTATTTTGAATATTTTAAAATGTTAATATATGAAACAATGGCGATAGGAGCCTTGTTATTATCCGTTCGCGTGTCGAGGTGCCATTTTGGCTGTTGGCCTCAGATTGGTTGAGCCAAACCAAACAGAAAGTTGTCACAGAACAAACAAGATGAACTTTAATCTAAGTGTTGATTTAGTGTTGTTGTCGTTGGTTGTTTAAACGGAACAAAAGTTCAAATATCTTTGTTCAATCACAAACTTTTAACATAAAATCTAAACTGAATATCTAATTTCTAGAAGAAAACAAAAGGTTCTAACAAATAGAAAAACAAAATAAAAGTTACCAATCATTTCTTTGTCTACTGATACTTCGAACAGCTGGAGAAAGTTTATCACATCGTCCTGTGATGACTCTCCAGAGCTTCGTCAGTCGGTGGTGTCATTTATTTATACTCGCACTGAGGTTTTTTCCGTATTTCTACGCATATTCCTCTAAGAGCTCAGGTTTGTCACAGCAGGTTTTGTGAATCATCAAAGCAGGAGGAGTGTGGGTGTAAATACAAACTGTTTGATGAGTCAAACTGCTCTGATGCCGCTCGGCTGCGTTTACAAAGGTTCGGAGGTGGAGGCAAGTACGGCGACCATGCTAATGAGGTGAGAGGTGCACGCTCAGAGTTTGTGTTTGTTTGCACGCTGCAGGTGACACGATGGCGTGTGGGAGAACGGACGACAAAGCTAAATAGCTGCGAGCAATGCACTGGTCAAACATGTTTTTATCAACTTCGTGACACTGAGCTGTCCCGGTTACTCGCCTCCAACCTGCGGCTCCTCTGCTTCTCTGGTTTAATGCCACGAAGCATGAATAAAAACAGTAAATCAACCGGTACAGGCTTATTTGTAGGACAAGTCCAACCCACCATCGTTCTCAGACACGTGTGTCTTGGTAGTTCACAGGTCAAAGGTCAATCAAAAGGTCAGAAATAGTTAGCAAGATAGCAAGACTCTTGCCTATCATTTCTGGAAGTATTGTGCATTTCTGTGACACAAGCATGAAACACTTCTTGTTTAAGTTGGTTCTTGTAGTTCTTGATGACGAACTCCATTAAAATAACCTATTGCGGTTGCTGTGACTATTATTAGTCCTCTTTGAGGGTTGAGGAAGTTCTTTACTTGTTGTTCCAGCCTCGTTCCATCTAACAGACGTCTAAATATACAAGAACATCTGCGTCTTCCATGACTCACCAGGGGAAATAAAATAATTTTCTTAGAGTAGCCATGAATTCAAGATGAATCAACACCACCTGATGTTCAAAAACTGAAGTGTATTTTTCCATTTAAGCTTCTTGATTTCTCTAATTTCGTGGACTTGTGATTTTCCAGGTTCAGTTTGTAGCCTTGACTCCGTCCAGCTGCTGAAGCTCTGATGTTTGTTCTGCTGAAGACTGACTCACACTGACAGACACACTGAGTGCACCTCTATCACCTTTATTAACGTTTCGTTTTTACGAGCTTGCGTGTGTGACTTCTTCGTTGTTTAAAGTCAGGAAACTGAGCAGGTTAGAAAATAAAAAGTTCAGAGGGAAGGTTTGGACCTCGTCTGGTTCTTTCCCTGCTCAGTCATGGCTGCGTCCTTCAAACCATCAAGGAACGAAGGAGCCCGGAGCTCCGCCAAGGTGGGAAATTTCATCTGTGACTCACCCTCTCGCCGTTTGTCAAATCAATTTGAGCTAACGATGTTCTCAATAACAACATCGCCTCAGCGGCCAAGGAAAGAATGAGCCCAAAGTGTTCTGAGGAAGGACTTCAAAGAGGGAGAGTGCGCTGTGGACGTCCCTGGAGAGCTGGCTCATTTCTCGCCAGTAATGCCGGCTTTTCCAGAGGAGGGTCTTGGCAGCGTGGACTCTCCCACCCGGCGGTCCCACAAGATCATTACCGGAATGTGAATATATATCAACAAGCGATTTATTTAACCTGGAGCTCAGGCTGAAGAGATGACTCCATTGTGATTGGAGGCTCCGCTCATTTCCTGCAGCCGTTTCCTGTCCTGGGGACGGTTCTCCAACTTTTACCGAGCTTGTAGAAATGTTGTTTTTTCTCTAATTCTCTAAAGTAAATAGGAGAAACTCCCTCCAGGAAAAAGGAGCAGAAACATCAATCCAAACACTGTGTAGCTTTAATTTATGTTTCCTTAAAGTTTGTGTGAAAGCTGCCACACACACACACACACACACACACACACACACACACACACACACCAGCCTGGATTTCATGTGTTTTCATCAGAAGTGCGATTTGTTAGATTGAAACCAGGATGTTTATGTTGTTGAGTTAAACCTGAAATAAACTAGCAGCTGAAACAAGCTGTGAAATTCCACAGACTCACGATATGTTTCTGCTGAACGCCGCCCAATGAAGCAAAACAGTAAATTGACATAGTTAATAAGTGTCATGACTTTACTTCCCCTGGTTGAAGACCCACAGGCCAGTGACTCCACCAGCACAGGTGCATTGTTGCTCAGTGCAGCCGGTGGGTCCAACAGAGAGAGGGTCTGGGTTTTGCAGCCACAGTTTAAGTTAATTAAGTTGAATTGACCTCCACAGTGGAAACCAGTGGGATTCCAGCCTCCATGGGAGAGACCATTTCACTGCTCACGGTGACACCAGGGTACAAATTCATATTCTTTATCTCCACCTTTATCAAGGAATAAAATGTACAAACTATTGATTCCTAATCCTGAAACTAAACCATGTTTGAGTCCTGTTGTGTAGAGAGAATCTGTGCGGCCCTGAAAAGTCGGTTTAGAAAAGTAAAAGTGAGCTAATTATTATAGAGCAGAGAAAGAAGAGAGATGAATACCCACAGATTTTATTTTGAAAGGGTGAATGAGTTCATGGGAAGCCACGGTAACATTAATCATAAGTCTGTGTGGTATGTGTGTGTGTGTGTGTTTGTGTGTGTGTAGTCCTAGATACACCCCCCACCCATTTATTCAAAACCAAAACACACACACACACAATTTACATGGCTCATGTCAGTGTGTGTGTGTGTGTGTGTGTGTTTGTGTGTGTAGGGAAGTGGTGAATTTAATCAACCCCAGATGAGTGGAGAGGCCAGACGAGCTGATTCACTGTGTGTGTGTGTGTGTGTGTGTGTGTGTGTGTGTGAGATGTCTCAACGTCTCCGCTCGTCGGCGTTCACAAAACATTTCAATCGAATATAAAACCAAAAAGCTGTCGGTGCTGCGTTCAAGGTCGATCAGGACAAACTGCTCCTAGAAAGCAGCAGCTTGGTGCCACGTAAACTGTGTTTGTAGATTTACGGCAGAACTGGGAAGTTCCAGTATTTAGCGACAGCGAGGATTGTGATTAAATAAGATAGAAACGTTAAAATGATGTATTGATAGAGGAGCTGCAACCACTGGGGGTTGGGGCCTGCAGCATGAAAACTGACCTGGTTCGGTTGAGTCTCGTCAAATTAAATCTCTGACGGAGACAAAAGATCTGGACATCGGGAGGCATTTGGTTTCAGTGCTTTCAGTCAGGTTTGGAGCTGATTAAAACTTTATTTAGGAGCAGCTACAGAAACGTCCGCTTCATTTCCCAGACCAGGTTTTATGTTGTCCAGGAGTGAGTCATCAAAACTTCAGGGTTTGGAAAGGACGGCCACCGACCAAAACATTTCCCAGCATGCTCGGTTAGTCACATAGCAGGATGATGGATTGAAACTTCTTCCAAATAAATACTCAAAAACAAATGTCCACTTCCCAGGTTGGCGATGAGGTTTTTATTCAACCCCTATTTATCCAGGGGAGGTTTCTCAACAATGCTGTGATTCATTTTCATAAAGCCGAACACATTGTGATGTGAGAGCTGCTGCGACCGCACTCTCCTGCTGTCAGCTACTGGAACTTTAAGTTACCTCTAGATTATACAGGTTTTCTGTTCATCTGAAATAAAACATTTGTAGATATATGGATTTTGAACCAATTTGAAATAGATATCCTCACAAAATATGTTTAATGCAACTTCAAATTAATGTAACTTTATCAAAGTTTTTACCTCCAGCAGGCAGATTATGATTTCTACCATGAGAAGTCATCGTGTGTAAAATCCTCGTTGTTGATCACAAAGAGAAACAACCACAAAAAGAGATGCACAACAACCTCAAAGTAGAATGAAATGACAAAAGATGTGGCTGCATCATGTGTGTTTGTCTCTTTCTGTGCGACTCATATGCACATGTCCATGTTTCATTTGTTTCTGAGCATCTTCTGGCGTCAGACCAACCTTCTGACGCTCGGCTCCGATGCTGACGGGCAGCGAAGTGAGTGCGAGTGTTTGTTGTCCGAGGAACGAAGAAAATATGCGGCTCTCCTCTGCCATATTTTTCTTAAATTTACATTCTTTGTTTTCACTTTTCCAGAGCTGGCGAAGGAACTGAAGCTCTCAGGCGGAGTTAATCTCTCAGGCGTCAGTGAGTGGAAGCTGGTCTTTAACCAAACAGAGCCCAGATGACCTCTGGACTCTTGATGGGTTCACAGCTTTTCTCAACACACAGAAATGTGTAAAAAGATATGAGGCGATCGTTTGAGTGTCAGTCTCCGACTTGTGAAGCATTCGGTGAGATATCTCCAGTATCTCAGACGTGCCCTCACACATCCAGCAGATGCAGATCGTCACACAAGTCAAAGTTAGCAGTTATCACACTTCTTCAGTATCTGCGTAATAACATTCCAGCTCATTTAGATTCCCCTCTAGTTGTCGTGCGTTGCTCTGGAGACACATTCATTATCACAGCCTGACGGGACGACACTAACACAGGTCATGCCAAAGGGCGGCCGACATTTGCTTTTATTTACATTGACTAATGAGGGATTATAAACGGACGAGCTCAGAATAAGGAGACACGTTTAGAGGAAAGTTCCACTTAACGCAAACCTCCTCTGGTTAAACCTCTAAGACTCCGATGTGACGCTTCTTCTTCTTCTCCTGCTGAATAACAGGTTTTAAATGACCCGTGACTGGTGGTGTTTTGTGGGTTTGGTTTTGAGTGATGCGCTCACTTACTGTCATTTGGTGGAACCAGGGCTGCAGTCTGGAAACGGTGGTGGAGGAGTTGTGGCTAAACGTGGTGATCCTGAGCACAGAGACACGACAGGTTACTGTCAGGTGGACAGGAAGGCGACAGAGACAAAAGGTCAAGGTCGGCTGAAGCGTTAGAACCACCAAGCTCGTACGACGAGATAGTTTGTGATCGTCAACCTTGTCCCAGTTTGACCAATAGAAAAAAGCAAACATAGATCAAGTGCACGCTGGACTCTGTGATTTGACTGTGTGATCCGATGCGATCATCCAAACAGACGCGCAGCTTTCCGCCTGATAACTCTCCCCACAAACAAATTGCTTACAAGCTCACAGCCACAAGAGCTTTAACGAGCTGCAGGGTTCGGCTGTGGTATAAATAGGAGCAGAGGTTTTCAGAGGCTGTGGGGTTAAAGTACAGGGTTGGAGGCTGTTAGGTCAGAGGTCCAGACGGTTTCATGACAGGGAGACGACGGCTCGACTGGCAGAGCTGCACTCGAGCCGTCGTCTTCGTGGGAGGAAGAAAACACTCCACTTGTCTTTATCTTTATTTAGTCTGAAACAAGCAAACAAGTCTGTCAGTGAGGTGATTCCATTCCACTTGTTTCTCCTGCACACCGTCCCCTGAAGGACCAGTGGGAAGGGTCTGGGAGGATCGACTGGCTCCAGAAACTAACTGTCAGTGCATTTTTCTGTTGCTTTAGAATGAGCCTCTTATATCTGCATCAGGAGCAGGTTGTCTGCTACTTTAACCAACTTCAACCTGTCTGTATAATTCAAACCAAACTCATTAGAAACATGAACACTTGAACATGCACCAGTATGATAAGAACTACTGCACGATCTCCCAGTAGCATTTCTACAATATACTGGAGCAGGAAATAACAGGGAATGAGCTTGGCTGCAATCCAAACTCTTTTCTTCCCAGTCATATCAGTACCAATAGTTTTACTGTAAACGTTATTATATATCTATTTTGATACCTGATGGGTTATTAACACGTCTGGTTATCTAACACCACAGCTGCAGCACTTCTTCAGGGATTATGGAACCTTTTCCCCCCCCCAATAGCTGTCAACTCCTGCGGCCTCATCCAGTAAACAATGACTAATGTGAAGGTTGTGAAAACAAGATCCTTCACAGTGACTCATCTGCTCACAGACATCTGACACCGGACTTCAAAAAAACAAATCAGACGCCATCATCCGAGTGATGAAATGTTGTTTTTTTCCACTTTCACGACTTCATTCTCAGTTTTTCCAATAAACCTTTTTTTCAGGTCAAATAAAGTGGAATTAGATTATTTTGAGATTATGAGAATCAGTTCAGTTTCCTTACTGACAGAGTTTAAACCCTGCAAAAGGTCAAACTGGGGTAAAAAAACAAAAAGAGCTGATTTCCCAAAATACACCAAACCATAATAAATCACAAGAAAGAGGAAGAATGTGAGGTTACAATTACTGAAAAGCTTGTTCATAGATGAGGCTGTGTTTGAAGGAAAATGCTGCCATTGTTGGGTCGAAGCCCGCATGACTCTGATTTACTTAAACGATCTTCATAGAAAGATTGACACACTTCTGTCTGGGTGCAGAACGTCTCAGCACATTTGTGCTAATGAAGCTCGTGTGAGGTCTCGTCACAGACAGGAAACCAGGAATTGTTTTCTTGTTTTCTTGATTTTTAACCTAATATAAAATCAGCCCTTTTCTCTTCAAAAATAACTCGAATTGAACATACTATAGACAACACGGGACACTGGCATGAGGCTTCTCTACCTCTATGATCAAAACACCAGATTAACAAATATCTTACTTGGTACTAGTACTACAATGGTTTGTTTTACAGATACAACGCCCTTGTTATTCAGAACAATCCACAGACGTTGCAGTCGACTATTTTAATTGAAAATTATGTTCCACTGAAAAAAAGCCAAAGAGTCCCTCTGAAAACTCTCCAGAGTGAAGTCTGTGATTATCCAGAGCAGCGAAGTGTCTGCGAAGATGTAATCAACGGGGTCATTCTCAGGCCAAACATCCCAACGTCTCAGGAACATAAAAACCTACAGTGTGACCAAGGCTCTGTGAGAAGAGACACTGACCTTTGACCTTCTTTCTTTCAGTAGCAACAGGAAGAGGAAGTGAAGGACTCATTTTGAAAAGTAGTACAGCATATATACAAAATATTACTCCTCAGGACGGTAACATTTGTATGTATGTATCGACATGGACCAAAACAATACTAATCAAACTCCCTCAGGGTCAATTTAGCCCGTCTAGAGTTTTCAGTGATATCACATGATTCTCATCAGAACATAAAGACGGCTCTGTTGGAATTGTAAATTTCCACTTTTCTTTTTTAGAATCTGCCAATATGAGCCTTTCCCAGAGATCAGTATCACGATTATACTTATCAATACTATTCTACAGAATAATGCACAGAAAGTACGTGATTCAGGTTTAAATGTTATGTTTATTTATCTTTATCTATTATAAAGTTTATGGTTAAACTGTAAAATATCAAGCCCCCGTTATATCTCTTCATCATAAGGGTTTTGAAAACGACATCTCAGGAATCATTGCCAACATTTTTTATTCCCTAATATCTGTATTTATTTATCAGTCGGGCTCTAGTTTTTCCATGTTGGCTGAAACGTTGTGTATGTTTTTGAAATGGACCAAGACATAGAGTAGACTGTGTAATTGCTTTTAGTAAAAAATATCACTTTGAAAACTAGAAAAGTTCTAATTATAGAAGTTAAAGTTGAGTCCAAATGAGCTCAAATAGCTACAAGTACGGACAGAACATCTCCTAAATTCCAGTTTTGATTCCACAGTTATTTACAAACCCACCGCTCTGCCTCTGAAAGTCCCCGCTTGCGTCCAAACTCCACGACATCTGCCACCAATTTACCAGAACACGCCTATCCCGGATACGACTATTAACCAGAGCTGCAGCCTGCCGCATCTCCTCCGGCTGCACAGCTCTCACCACTAACCAGGGCTGAAGGATGAGCCGCAGGTCCGAGCCCATCCAGACCGGCCCGACATGGAAAAAACACGACTGCAGCAGGCCTGTAATTTCAAGAGGCTGTGACCTTTAATCATATCTTGATCTACATCCTTTATCCCTGCTTCTGTCGGTGGCCCGGTGCTAATTTGAGACGACGGATGTCTAAAAAGTTTCACCCTGACCGTCGTCCCATGTTTGGTGCCATTTCATATTTTAGAGACGTCTGTGTCAAAGCTCCAGACGGTGAAAGACTCTCCCATAGTTGTGCCAGCTGTCCGAGGAACCAGAAAACAGCCAAAGGTCAAATAATACTGTTTATAAATATAAAACCAGAGGGATTTAACCCCGGTGGAGCGTAGATATTCTGCACTCTGGCCAAATGGAGGTGGATACTTCCATATATGCATCTATAAGTCGACCCTCAGGGCTCCAGCACGATTAATCACATCAAAATCATGATCTCAAATCACACCTACATGCGTTCTCATTTGTAATTGATAAAAGAAAACTCCACTGATAACATGAGAGCAAGAAAATACTATTATCACTAAATGTCATTCAGCTCAAACAGAAAAGTATCAGATGCAGAGGTGCTGTTGAGCAAGGCACCACCTTCACGGCGCTCCATGGAGCTGTGGCCCGGGAGAGAGAGGGTCTACGTGGGAACCCTCCCCTGCTTTGAATCAAACTCTAACCGCACAAATTTCACAAGTTGTAGTCAGAGTTTTGGGAGCCGTGTAAATGCCACCTCTGCATGTTGCAATAAAACGCTGCAGCAGCCTGCGGTGGCTCGGTGGAAAGTTACTGCAGCTCCTCAGCCTGTTCTGGTGCTGCCAAATATGTAAACTGGTGCACTTTAGTCATAGAGCAAGCTAATGATGAGGAACAACAGGTTCTGGCCTCGTAATGGCCTCTGCTCCCTGTGTAGTGAAAGCCAAAAGCTAAAGAAAACCTCAAAAACAGGCCGGCTTTTAATTCAACTGCTGCAGCGGACATGTTCTGATCAGAGGAAAGCAACACAACAAAACTACTGATTCATAATCATGCTGTCAGCCGAGGACCAAACTTAGCTATTATCCTTTAAAAAGCACTATCATTTATTTTAATTACCAGCTATAAATCATTTTGTGGATGTCTCAATTAAGAGCAACAACTGCTCCGCTCCATTAGCGTCCGGAGATAACAAAGCCGAGCAATTCAAGCTCTGCGGGCTCGGATCAAACTGTCATCCTTCTCAAAATCCTTCTACGTGAAGACGGGGAAACAAAGCCGAGCTGCAGAAACAGAAAAAGGTGCTGTGGCTCTTTAAAAGCGTCTCATAAAGACAAAGGAGCGAGAGCGCGGCTGCCAGGCGCTCGGAGATTGAGCCAAGCTGTATTAAAACAGGGTGTATTTTAAACAAAGGTTGCATTTTAACAGGGCCAGAGGGTGGCATATCGCAGATAACTGTCGACTTGTAACTGCCGTGTTTAGTGTTGAACACAACATCCTGCCATGGCAACATGGACGCCAAGAGTTCCCCCTCAGCGCTCCCATGAGGCCGACCTGGAACTGTTTTAATACGCAAAACAGTTGCAAATGAGAAGTACATTTTAATTACAGGGAAGAAGAAAAGACCAAAATGTCTTTACAGGGAACGGTTTACATAAATAATGTAAATCAGTCTGCGCAGGTTTCACCTTCATCATCCTCATCAGGTGCAGGGAGGGAGACTCCAAGGCTCAGCTGCACCTCAACGCAGCAAACCTGTCCTTCTATCTATTTATTTGAACGATACTGCTGCGCGGACTATGGCATCGTTTGTATCCAGGAGATTTTTGGCTTCATTCCTGGAGAGGAGGAAGTGGAGATGCACCGTCCGTCTTTATTTACAGCCTCTGCTTTAAACTAGAAAGAAAAACATTCAAAAGCAAATTGATTTCCTGTGGTTCAAAGAGAGACATCAACTCCTTCTGTTTCATGCCATTCATTGTCATTTTTTTCCAGTTTGAACCATCATGACAAGATTCCAGTTTACTTCATATCCGACAGAACCAGTGAAGCCCCCCCAACGTCTGAGCTCGTATCTTAGAGCTTAAGATACGAGCTCAGACGTTGGGGATCAGGTGATGAGAAGTGACTTTGTGCACCTTTCAGTTCTTTCATGGTGCGTGGCGTGCTGGAGCACGTCGCTCGCCAGGCGCTAAGATAAATTCTGCTGACATTGACTTCACGGAGCACAATGAACAATACAGGAATCCTTCAAATGCAGGGCTGTGCAAAGCCTGAGTTCACCTCCCGATGACAGGGCGTAGGAGGACGCAGCATTCATCAAGCACAAGCACCTCGGTCTATTCCTGTCGTGGCCGGTGGTGGAGCTGAAGAAAGACTTGAGAAAAACAAGGGTTATCAAGACCGGTTGTGTTCTCCTGGTTGTTTGGCAGTAAAAGTTTTACAAGATATATTTTCAACCATTAGTTTTCTAATACAAATGTACTTGTATCTGCAAATATTTGTGTCTCTTTGTGGTAATTGTTCTGTTAATTCTTGTGTTCTTAAATCTAAACATATCAAACTAAACTGAACTAAACCAGGTAACAGCTGCATACGTCTAGATGTTACTCATGTAAATGATGGGATACAACCAACCTGTGCAGGTGGAGATCTTCATCTTCATCTTCATCTTCATCCCATGATGCTCGCTGAGGTCAGAGGTCATCTCCTTTCTGAGCAGTTATTCTCTATTAAAATCATTTTTAATCGATTTAAAATGAACAAAACACATGAAAAGTTCAGGCCCATTACAGTAGAGTTAATTATTCTTTAATAATTCATGATCATGATCAATTAATTACAAACCATATACAAAGTTAAAAGTTTTACAATAAAATGATTGATGTTTAAAATGATGTATTATTATTACTATTTACTAAAGTATAATTTCCTGCTCAAATATATTAAAAAGGTACGAGTATTATTATATTTGTATTGTATGTACTCTTATTATAATTATTTAAACTAAATGAATGTAAAAATTACAATAAAAGTCGTGTAAATGCTGTGCTGTGATTGGTGGAGAGTGTTTTTAAGGTCGTCCGGGTGGGTTCGCAGTCCCCTGGTCCCTCCCGCTCTGCGCTGTCAGTCGCGTTTGGCCCACATTCGTTCCACCTTAAATATTTCTCCTCTCGCGTTATTACGGTGACACACAAACACACGAGCACACGCCCCACGCGCACTCACCAGCCGCGTCGGGAGCGCGCGGCCGCGGCAGCAGAACCAGCCCTGTCAAATCACAACGGAGGAGAGAAATCCCTCCGAGGACTTTTTTTAAACTTTACTTTACTTTCGAACGCGTGAAGCGTGCGGGGTTCTGCGGTGAACCGACGCGGGAGTACGCGGCCGTCGGGACTATTGAAAGTTGCGGTAGTTGACGTGCGTCTTTACGGACGTTTGGAGGAGTCGAAGGAAACAAAAGTAGTTTTTACGCACCAGGAGGAGAAGGAGACGGGTTCTGTGCTTCGTTCTCCGGCTCCTTTCCCCGCATCCTCTTCAGTCCTGGTCGCTCGTCGTCGAGGGGGTTCCCTCTTCCTCGGTCCGGACGTGAAGACCCTGACGCCCCGGGACGCAGCCGCTGTCCCCCCTCGTCTGCCCGGACGCCACCATGCTGCCGAGCACGGCGCTTTACGCGGCCAAGAAGCGAAAGAAGCCCGTTCAGAAAATGTAAGTCAAGCAAACCCCCACTGTAATTACTGCTTTAATAATCAGCATAGTAACATCCCATAATGACCCTAATAACACCCCACAGGCTGTTTGAAGCGTGTTTACAGTGACTTGTCTGTGCGTAATGACCTTATTGTCTGTGTGAACACCCCCGACGTGCGTCTGTGGCTGCGGCGCCGCACCGCACGTGATCCTCCGGGACGAGCTTATAACCCAATACAACGCAAACACAACGCGGTTGTAACTCGTGAGTCGTGCGGGTGCGTTGCGCAGAGCCCCGTCTGTCTGGAGGTGCGTGCAGCTGTGCAAACACCTCCAGTCGCTCCGCGTCGCAGTCGGAGCTGCATGGGAACAGGGGCGCAGCAGCTCCTGCGTTGGGCTCTTGTGTTTGCAATAGAAGAGACATTGTCCCGAGCTCGATCCATAAAGTCTATTTTCCCCCTGCTGCGGTTATGCAATGTTGGCCAGCCACACCAGAGGTAATGTGAAGGGCCGAAGTCCAACAGCCGCGCAGGCCTATCCACATGCAGCATGGAAAAGAAAAGAAAACTGTTGCTTCAGTACTATTTAAATCTAATTATACCATGTGAGACAGCTGGCCCTCTCAGACCGATTCGTGCAAATGGACTCCACGCTGTAAAAAAAGCCATTTCACTCAGATCTCCTTTCAAGAAACCTCCTGGAGGAGCATTGCAGCGAGGTGAGGGCGCTCTGCGGGTGGGGAGGTGGACATCAGGAATATCATCACACCACCTCATGGTTCTACTTGTGATTTAAGTAAACATGCACATGGCATCTCGTCCCCCCCTGGATTCCCCTGCTCGGTCCCCTGGAGGGCCCCAGACCACAATCTGAGAACTGCTGCTGCTGCACACTGTTGCTCTGCAGATCGTTCTTCAGCATGTGCTGCATAGTCCTGCTGTTTGTTCAGTGGAAGCCCGGCTCTGGGTTTCAATCTCCTACTAGCACCCAGGTGAAACAGGGAATTGAAGTCAGACACCTCCGAACCAATCAGAACTCCCTGAGAACCTTGAGAAAACACCTTAACAGAACCCTTTGCAGGTTGCAGATACTAACTTCCTTTCAGACAACACACGGTGGCCCTCAGGGGACATACAGATGTGCAAAGTCCCTCTTCAAGAACCTTCAAGGGTTGTGTGTGTAACAGCTCTGTATTAGAACCCTCATAGAGGTTTAGTACCATAGTAGAATGGTTCCTCCTTCATAACGTCTTAACTTTCAGACAGGCTCCATACTTAAATAGTTTATAACAGACTGTTAATGGTGACAATAAAAAAAGTTGATAATTTATTCGTATAGCCGACTGGTGTCTCTGCCACTGACTAACTAGGAGCCTTTATAAACATCTGGACTGATTGTGCTCATCCCTAATATGAACCTTATATGGTGCTGCCTTGATCCTTTATCTGCAGCATCAAGGGCTCTTCCCTTCGTTCCACGTTACTTTGTTCTCTGATGTGCCGTGCAATTAAAAAACACTTAGTGCCGTAAGAGCTTTATATGGGTTCTCCGTGGGTTCTCTATTGCACCACGCTGAAAATAGTTTCATCCTGGGACCTTTTATTGCCGTGAGGAACCTTGAGATGGGTTCTTTAAGGATCCTTTTGAGGGGTTCTCTATACGTGGAAGTAACTTCAGACTTTCACTGTTCTTTTTACTTTTAGGAGCTTTTTTTTAAGCACAGAGTTGTTCCACTGGGAGCGTTCATGGTTCTGTAGAGAACATTAGATGGGTTCTTTAAAGCACCGTGCTGTAGTAGAAGTCTCCTGGTTCCTTCAGGATTTAAGAGCCGCTTTAATCCTCCCTGTCGCCCTCCTCCGCCTCCTCTCTGTGATTTTTACCAGTTTGTGATTTTCTAACTTTAACAAGCCAGACAGAGTGTTAACTGCTCCACTCGGAACCACAGGCTGGAGCCGAGAACCCTGGGAGAACCCTGCCAGAACCGTGGTTTCAGTGTGTGTGTGGTACTACCTGCATTAATCATAATCAGGACGCGGAGCGAGAGCACTCTCACGCAATGTTTCCACGAGGGAGGGAGGGAGGGAGGGAGGGAGGGAGGGAGGATGGCGTAATCTGAGACTCGCTCTGTTTTTCTCCTCCTCCTCCTCTGACTGCCACAACATACTTTTTCCTGTCTTTCCTTCTGTCTCTCTCTGTGTGTTTTTTCGGGGGTTGTTTTTTTCCTCCCTCCCTTGACTCAAATTAACATAGTTCTGTGTCACGCAAACGGTTACGTAAGTCTGCCATGTTCACTCGCCTCGGTTTTTTAGGAAAACTTACTCTCTGGGAATTTATCTTTTTCTTCCTTTCTTTTCTAGGGGGGGGGGAGGAGTGTTGTGAGTGAGTTATGAGTGTGTGAGACGGACTGTGTTTAACCGGCAGGCAGCACTGGAGGCGGTGTTCCAGCAGCAAACCCTCAAGCCCTTCACCTTTTTGTTTACACTGCACCGTGAAACCAGAACATTTAAATCTATGCTAATGTCCGCGAGGAGGAAAGAAGGAGAATTCAATGTGGTTCAGCGTCACAGAAATGTGCAAAACAAACTTTAAGTAAGAAGACAAAAGCCGACAAAGACACACAACATGACGTAAAGTATGTGGACACAAACCATTCACCCCCTTCATGACTTATGAACGTGACACTCTGAAACTATGCTCATGTATATGCTGCGAAGGAAAGCCATTATATCATACTGGTATTTGCCCAGTGAGCCACCAGAGACACCAGAGACACCAGAGACACCAGAGACACCAGAGACACAAGCTGTGTTCAGACGGGGAAATGTCCAGAAAACTGGGTCAGGACGTTTTGCCTTTCACATATGAAGAGCAGGAGATTGTCCGGGTCTAGAGCAGCAGGAGGAAGGACATGACGTGGAAATCACATCTTTGTGCGTCGTCTTCTCAAGTTGTCGTCTTTGTCGTGGTCTTGTACGTGTGCGTTAGAAACGTCAACAACACACCCACTTAAAAACTAAATCTGACATTTCTTATGTTCTTGAAAACGTCCAGAGCAGCTCACTCAGACATCTGCGTTCTCACATACAGCTCCTCCGCAAAAATTCCAAGAAAATGTCTGAACTTCATTGCCCGTGTGCAAACAGCTGTAGTGAGCTCCACCAGTTATAAGGTGCGGTGCAGATATTGGACTTGAGAAGGCTGCCAGCTGATATCTGATATCAGTTGCACGCTATGCATTTCAGACAATATGTCATAAATAGACTTTACACACTGTTTCCTGGATTAACTAAAGGTCATAATTGAGCTTTTTCGCCGTCAGAGGTGTCCCAGTAAAAGTTTTATGATGCTGGTTTGTGGGGAAAATGCTTTTTGTGCCGCAGGGAACATTCATGGTTCGTCACAGTAAACTGGGGAAAGTATTTCTTTATGGTGCTGACTTTGTGTTGTCATGTTGACAGAGGAAAGAGCTTTTCTCCAGGGCTCACTTTGGTCTGAAATATTGTTTTTAGGCCGCAGAAGATTTACTTAACTCTGGACCTAAAGGGTTGAGGGACAACTCTGGAGATGCAGTGATGTGCATCAGAGCCAGTTCTGATGATTTGGCCATGATGGGCACAAAACCACAGTTATTAGTTTCTTTATTTATGGCCCTATAAAAGTTGAAATTTGAAATGTGATGATTTATGATCCATAGGGGAAAAAAGCCTGTAGTCAAAACAGGAATTTCCATTTAGTTCCCCTTTTGAGTTTTGATGGTAGGGGATCAAATGAGGTTTCCAAGTTGCAGAATGATGAAAGGAAAAGAAGCGTTAAAGAACAAGAAGTGGACGTTCCTTCCACAGTGGACCTCTGTTGTGTTCTGTGAAATGTGGAGCATGGCTGCACATGCATGTGTTTAGATTCCGTGTTTCCCTGCAGATGAATTCAAGTGCCAGATGATTTCTGTTTGTCAGACAGAATGAAAGAGAGCAGGAACAGAGCGGTCAGTCCTGCTCGTCCTTGTGTTGTTGCTGTTGTTGTTTTGTGTGTCGCTGGACGTGATCCTGGCTCAAGTCCTGCTGGTGCGTCTTGAGGCCGGCAGCCCGAGACGCACAGCTTCTCTCATGACTAACACGTGATGGTCTCCCAACATCCACTTCCTGGGTGTTATGACACTGGCCAGTGCCACAACACACTCACTGGTTGATTTATTTATGGTTTTATTCTGATGGTTTTTAATTCCTGCGTTGTGCTAATCAGCTTTGCTTCATTACAACGATGGCCACTATAATTTCTAATATTTATGGATGAGTAAAGTTATAAACACTGACTTTAATCAGAGTAAACACAATTAAAATATGTATATTAGTACTTATTAATGTTGGTAATATAGGATTTTCCGACTATTTATGTAGTATTTGATATATATTCCAGTATCTTTGCATCAAAGTGATTAAATACCTACATTTTAATTTAATTAACCAGATCAGTCAAAAACAGACACCTCTAGTTATTTTAACCATAAACTCAGTTGACTTATTTATTTATTATTATTAACGTGGTGCTGAGTTTTACACTTTAATAAGATCAAAGTGTTTGTGACGCTGAATGTGAATAAAAATGTAAATTAATTTGAAAAGTGCCTTAAACGTACAGACACACATACAGACACATAAAGCAGAGAATCTTTTATGTTCATGTGTGAAAGAGGATGTTAGTATTAGTAGAGTATCGATCAGCTTTAAACCCGATGACCTATCGGCTGTGTCGTGGTGTTTCTGGCTCTGATATCACTGGAGCTCTCACACTCCTCTTTTTTTCCTGTATCATAACTCCGGCAGGGAGCAGATGCCAAAATCGTATTTAGTTTCTTTTGTTCCGCTAAGGTGTCGTTTCCCCGTCGGAGACAAAGTGCCTTTGTGTGAGCGCAGGGAGTGTTTCTTCAAATCCAACACAACTCCACACTCTCTCTCTCTCTCTCACACACACACACACACACACACACACACACACACACACACACACACACACACACACACACACACACTCATATATACACGCCCCTTCCAGGACAGATTAAGCAGATAAAGCGAGAAGCAACAACACTGGTCGCTCATTGTTCTCGCAGGGAGTTGTGCCGTCAGGAATGCAGCGATAGCCATCTCGCCTTGATTTCAGATATGTCGTGTTCTGGAGTATTATTGGAAGCAGATGTCTTATTTACAGGAGGGAGGGAGGGAGGGAAGGAGGGAAGGAGAGAAGGAGGGAAGGAGGGCCAGCGTCCACATTTTACACGTTTGTGTTGCAGTTACACTTCAGACTTCCCTCCACAACTGTTCTCCCACAGGCTGTCGGCTCTCAACAACAGAAAAAGCTCTAAAACATTTCAAGAAAGTGGTTTTCTGTGCTAGTGATTGTGTTTTTAGGCAGTTTTGGTCCCGAAGTTTGTGAAGGTCTTAACTCCAGCGAGTCGAGGCATGAGTTCTTCTGACACGTTTTGCCTGTAACCTCTTTGATTGCTCTTTTGGATTCAACGTATTTTACATTTCGTCCTTTTCCAGTCTGATTCACTTGTGCAAAGATCCACCCGGAGATACAAGTCTCTGACTGGCCAGTGGATCACATTCCTGCTTCAGACTCGTTGGTACCCATCATCTGAATTGATCATATTTCACAGGAAGCCTTCTCTTAGCTGCAGGGCACAAGTTGATATTGGCAAATGAACCCGGAGCTGTTTACATTGTGTATCCACTGCAGACGGCCTGCAGCAGGTTTCTGTGAGAGATGTTGAACAAACACAACGAGGGAAGAACTTCTGGTCCTCGCTGTTTTCACAGTTACGTTCCAGGACGCTTGAAGGCACCGTTGATGAGTCATAGAATCCGACTCTGTCAGTGGCGGTAGCCAGGTTCAGGTCATTTTGCAAGGTCGTCTTCATCTTATTGTATTTTACAGGAAACGTTCCGTAACATGCATCGTCTAGACGTCGTGAACATGAGAATCTAACGTCAGTTTCTCTGCTCTGCAGATTCAAACCGGCTTCCTTTTGGTTTCATGTTGCCTTTTGGGCCTTTGACATCACATCCAATTCGTTCAAAAGGTTGAACACCTGACGTTGCTTCGCTCGTCTGTGGTACGTCCACCGCTGCCTCAGTTTGGTGGAAGGCCAACCGCAGAGACCGCGGGTTTGATTCCGCCGTCGAGGACGTTAGCTGCTTTGTACAAAGTTGCCAAACAGCCTTATCTTTGTTCACACACAAAACACGCTGCTGACTTTCTTGTAAAGTCTTTTTTTACGACTTCGGTGTGTTCCTGTGCTTGAAGAGCGAAGGAACACGATCAGGTGTCACAGGCGTATGAGTTGGGAGCGGAGGTTGGGTTGGTTTCAAATTGTTGATGCCAGCAACTTGGCACCTCCTGGGCCTAAGTTGTCCTCTGACTGAAGGTGGCGTTCGGGTGAATTTTCCAAGTCGGGATCTTATTTGATTATTCCAACGCAGTAGGTCAAGCTGCTCCCTAGCGCCCTCTGCTGGGTCATGAGGCAAACTATTCGTCTGATGCACGTCTAGACTGTAAATTTAAGCTTCAAACATTTCCCCCCATGTTTTAATGAAAAATTTAAAAGTGACGGATCTAGTTATTTGTTTTATTTGTAACTAAGTCTCGTTTGTGTGTTTTCTTCAGACGAAAAGCCGAAGTAAAGATGAGGGCTTGTGTCTCTCAGTGGAAATTGTGTGAAACTGAATCTTTAAACGACTCATTTCTGTTCTTGTCTCAACTTTCTGAAGAACACGAGTCACCAAAGAAGAAGTCACCAGTTGATTTCTGAGCTGATAAGGAATTGAATACGTGAAAATTGAATGGGTGACAAATCTAAATTCAATGGTCAGACTAACCCCCGTCATCAGACGGTATGAAAACCCCCATGGAGCTCGGGTTGACCCTGAACGAGCGGCATCTCCTGGGCCGGCCTCACACCTTCTGTGGGAAAAAAGAAAAGCCCCTCTGTGCAGCGGAGGTCTGGTTTGAGTTACAGACGAGAAGCCGCTGGGTTTACCGCCGGTCACCGGAGTTCAGATACAGATACAGACCTGCCGCCGAGCTTCATCTGTCCCGTCGGCGTCGAGCTGCAGCCGGGGCCTGAGCGACCGGCGGTTTATTTACCACATTACACAGGTTAGAACAACAAAAACGTGTCAGGAATTTATTTGGAGAACACATGCCACTGCACCGAGGCCGATATGGAAACCAATATGAGCGGACTGGAGCTGCAAGGTGTCATCGGGCGTTTATGAATAGAGTTTATTATATCAGGCATTCCTCTATAATTTAATCAGGATTTAAATATGTAACAGTCTGTCGTCTTCACTAGACCATCACACCCCCACAGATCAGATTTATCAACTACAGTTTTTCCTTCTGTTCTCCCCCAAAATGAATCTGAACTATCTCGGAAACGAGTGCCGCCATCTTGCTCCCTTGACATCATTTGCCGTGTCTCAAGTCAGCAGGAAGTTGCAGGCAGAAGAACTTGGTCTTTGAACTTTCAGTTTTGTATTTTGTGTAATTTTTTTTTAAATGGTGGAAAGGAAATCTGATTCAGGAAGGAAACTGTCCATTTCCTCTCTCTCTCTCTCTCTCTCTCTCTCTCTCTCTCTCTCTCTCTCTCTCTCGTCAACACTCCAGCTAAACATGACAGAGCGGAGTCGAGCACACGGGCGACAACACGTCCCTGAGCAGGTGGCATCAGGCCGTTCACCTGGTTCCCATGGCAACAGCGGATGGAGCTCCTCCACAGCTCGGCCTCTGGAGAGTCCAGGTGGTCGGGGCTTTGTTGTTGTTCACTCAGCCGACGTTTCACTCCCCCACATCCAGAAGCTCTTTCACAGAGGGATGTCTATTCAAATCAAACAGAGGGCCGGCACTTACTACTCTGTCTTAACTTCATTTGCACACATTAAATATCCATGTTGCTTGTTGAATGTTGTGCAGCAACCATTCCAATAATTGATTTATTCTTGAAACCTTAAGTGTGTCCAGATTCTCAGGTGTGAAGATCTTTAGATTTTTCACATCTTAAATCATTTTAAGTTGAACACACTCATCCAGAATGTCAGTTTGTACCCTGGGAACTTTCTGACCTTTTGATTTTGAGTCATAGGTTTATGAATCGTTTTAATTCATGAGATGAGATGATTGATAATGGATAAATGGAATAATTGTGAGCCTTATTTAAAACGCACATTTATTTATGTGTCTCTCTGTTGTTTTATCTGCTTGTTGTTTCAATGTCTTCCAGCTGCTGTTGCACTGACGCACACAGACGTCAGTTTACAGAACATATTTAGCCTCCAGCTCATTGGTTGCACTCACCGTGACCTTTCTCAGTCTCAAACCCGAGCTGTGACTTGTCAGGGGAACTGACCTTTTAAAAAAAAAGAGTCAAAACCGCTTCTACTTTCTTGTAGATGTTTGTTTTTATGTCCTAAATTAACCTTCTGTTCTTGTTTTAAAGTCCTTTTTCTTGTGCCCGCAGCCCCAAACCTCCACCTCCCGATGGCATCAAGTCCAACCCGTCCAAACGCCACCGCGACCGGCTCAACGGCGAGCTGGACAAGCTCACCAGCCTGCTGCCCTTCACCGAGGAGGTCAGGGCTCGGCTGGACAAGCTGTCCGTCCTGCGCCTCAGCGTCGGCTACCTGAAGGTCAAGAGCTTCTTCAGTGGTGAGTGTGGAAACCTCCGGAGCTGAAGATGTGTTGTCTCTTATCTCCCCGGCTGCATCACTTATTCTTCCATTGAAGCCTCTCAACTCTTCTCTCCTTGTACATTCACTATCAGTTTCATTTTGCATCGGGTGTCAAACTGCTGCTGACTCGATAGCCTCCCGTCTCTTTACTGGAACATCACCATCACAGGGTCTCTGACGTTCTTTCAAAGCCTCTCATGACGTTTTCCTTCGCAGCTTCGTCATGTTGCATCACGTTTTTTCTCCATTTCCCTGCTGGTGTTCTGCTACTGTGCAGCACGTAGGGTGGCGCTGCGTTGTCATTGGTTGAAGGAATCATTAGGAGCGCTTGTTTTTTGATGCAGCAGAATCGCTGTCTTCTTTCTACCAGGTTCAGTCCCATCGAGTTTAAACAGCTCGGCAGCGAGGAGACGTCCTGCGTGTGTTTAACTGAGAGATATACATTTTATATTCATTGAACTTTTCTCTGTGGCAGAAACTGGAAGTGGATAAAGTATTAAATAGATGAAATGGCAATTTAAACTCAATCCTAATACAACAAATGCTGGATTTTGTGGAAACAGATTAGAATAAATAGACTTTTAACTTCAGATAATGCAGGTTAATTAATCAGTCTTTATCTTTTTAATAGAGCTTCTATTGAACTTGCAAACACATAGTAGAATAAGTGAAGTACCAGACAGAGATTTCACGGCTAAGAAGAAAACCAACTGTTTGTTTCCCAAATGTTGCTTTAAATCTCTGTTAACAATTACTTGAAAAAGAAATAAACTTCTCGGTTATTTAAAAAAAAAAAAAGAAGTCAAATCTCTCCTCTGGGAACCAGGAGGTTATTTATAAAAAAAAAATGAATTCTGCCCTATTTCTGTCAACATGGCGCTGGGAGGTTATTCCAGTTTCCATCCAGCTTCCTCACATTGTTCTGCGACCTCTTTTGAAAATAGCAGCAATTAGATCCAGAACGCCTGAAAGATGAGGTTCCTATTTACAGTGTGTGTGTCTGTGTGTGTGTGTGTGTCTGTGTGTGTGTGTGTGGTGTCACTATCTGAGCGGTGACATCAGTGCAGGACGATGAAATTCGTCCCTTTCTGTCTTCTCGTGTGTTCGGAGCCGTCCTCCTCAGCAACAGGAGGTGTGAAGCGGAGCGAGAGGAGGCGAGCATTTCTCTCTACGCGTTGCCGCGGCGATGATGTCCCCCTCTCGGGAAGTGACGACTTTATGAGGGTTAAGACTCAGGGTCCAGTGTGTGTGTGTGTGTGTGTGTGTAAACATGTCAGTGTGCACCTGCTGTCACTGTTACTGCGATGGTCAGAAGCTTTTCCTCTGGCGGTCGATGAGTCGACGGAGCAGGCGAGAGTGTTTGTCCAGTTTCACGCTTTCTATTCTACATTATACAACATTTTTTTTTAGACTAAACAGTGGATTGATTGATTGATTTGATTGAATTGACGTCATGGAGCACATTGGGGGAAGAATTCAGACAAAGAAAAGTCAACAGATGAAGTAATTGTAAATGGGATTCTGAATGAAAACAGAGAATGGTTGTTGATATGTCGAACTGGGCCGTTTCCTCTCAGCCCTGATCTCAGTTTGCTCGTTCAGACGTCAGAGCCCGTTGCTTCGGATCCATCAATTATTTGGCAGCGTCGCTCGCTGAGTGTCGGCTGCACAGATGCGCCCGGGAGTCTGGTTACTTGTGTCGTTATGAGGTGAGGTGGCAGCTTCGCCCAGGGCTTTTATTTTGAAAGGAGATGAGAAGAAATAGTCATAGATTAAGATTACATTTTACAGCTGTTTTAAAAAGACAAGTCATGTTCCCTTATTGAAAAATCTTAATGTTGTGAATAGAATTATCATTGTAAAAGAGATCAATTCCATGAACAAAGAAAGGAATTAACAGATTAATCCCTGATCCTTTTTAAGTTGCATCCCTGTGTCAACATCCCACCGGGCTTGTGCTTTTATTATGACAGGTACTGGCGCCTTTTGTGTGATAATCCAAACCACAGTCAGAATCCATGTTGGCACGTTCACCCCCGGATCTGCACAGAATAACTAAGTCAGCATGTGACAGTGTTTTTATTTCCTAACTCCCTCGCCCAGTTGCCGCTCATTTACTTTCTGATTGCAACACACACGCCGCAGGTTATTACAGGTTGAGAACAGATTTATCTAAAAAGGACGAGATGAAATATAAATGCCAGTGTTCACAACAGCTTTTGAGATCACACACACACACACACACAAACACGCCCGCTCCTTGACCACCGATCCGTCACCTCTCCCATCGAGCCACACCCGTTTCCTGTGGCGGCCCCTGCAGCACCCCGGGGCCCCTTTTCCTCCGACTGTTCAGCCCTTTCCTCCTCGGCTCCGACGTCTGAGGTTCGCAGCTCCGCTCTGCTCGCTGCCCCCCCCCCACACTCCAGCTCAAACAAACGCTGCAGGACTCCAGTGTGTTGTTACAGCGGGGGAGGCGGGGGGCGGCTTGTTTGCACGGCAGGTCTGCAGCAGGACAACTCAGGGCTTTATCCATTCATGAAACCCGCCGACACACAGTTCCCCCAATTTCAGCTGCTCCTTCAAAGGTCTCTTCTAAAGTGCACGCATCAGACGTCGGTGAAAGCCCATTGTGGTGCAGGTTATTATCTGCATTTGTTGAACAAAGTCCTCATTACCGATGCTTTTGAGGTTTTGTGTAATGACAGGTCGGCTTCCCCACCTCCAGGCTACATCCACTCTAATCCACCTTTTTAGTTCTAAAACTAAAACAACCTTCTGGCTCTGCATCCGTAATAACTGCCGTCGATACTGACACACCTGAGTATGCATATCACGTGGCAGGAAGCAGATTGGTCAATCAATCAATCAATCAATCAATCAATCAATCAATCAATAATCAACCAGGAAGTTTCCTCAAACTAGTTGTCCCTTAATTTCCTGATATCTTTTCGTCGACTGTAGTTTATTATCAGAAAATCATGTCTCTGGGTTTTGAGAGTGTTTTTCTTTCAGGGTCATATTTATATACCGTGAAGTACTCATAGGTAGTATAGTGTCGTCAACCGTCCACGTCCTCCAGGTCTCACCTGGTGTGTGCTGATAAATGTTGCAGCCTAATAATGGTGATAATAATCATGACTCTGCAGCCATTGTTCCTCTGTGGATTTCTGTCTTTGCTTCGCTCTAATAGCGATAATAGAGCGTATTGATTTTATTACACTAAACATAAAAGTGCTTTAACGGTCAAATAAAAGGGAGACATCAAAGAAAGGTGATTATTAAAAGTGTGGAGGGATAAAAGCACGAGGACGGAGCGTAGAAATAATCGTGGAAACAGTCAAAATAAAAGACATCGTGCAACAAGCGAGTCCATAAAATGGAGTTTACAAGGTTTAAAAGGTAAAACTGATACAAAGCAGCTGCTCAAGGATTAAGGTTGAAATGAGGCCGTGTTCTTCAACTAGAGAGAGAGTGTGTGTGTCTGTGTGTGTGTGTGTGTGTCTGTGTGTGTGTCTGTGTGTGTCTGTGTGTGTCTGTGTGTGTGTGTGTCTCAGTCCTGGTGAGCTGAGATGCAGGTTTACCTCGTGTGTCTATGAATGATGTTTGTAGATCATCAGCAGATATGTGTTTACTTGGACTGAGAGAACATGGATGATCTTCTGTGAGGTCATGTTTGGAGCCGGGGCAGCGACAGGACAGGAAGTGGCTTCGATATTCTTAGAGCGCAGACTGAGCTGCTCCATCTGGGAAAATTAGCATCTTCTTGTGGACAAACCCAGAATTTAGATGTTGATTCATAGCTTTAAGTTCTAAAAACGTCTCAACAATGGTCTAAAAAGGCCGGTCGCTGAGAAAGAAAGCGCAGACGTGAAGATCTGCTCCGTCTCTCCAGCGCGTTTTCCCTCATGTTAAACCACACGACCTCCGAGGCTGAGAAAACCTGATGTCTGTATTAAACTAACATGAATAAATATAACAAATTCAAGGAGCTTCCTTGAGGTTAAGAGCACAGTAGGAGCTCTAAGTGTTTGGATGGACATCTGCCAAAAAGACAATCTTTTAATCAACGAACCACACAAATGTATTGAGATATGAAGCCACTGTGGTTGATTGTGGCCCTAAAACATATTTGCTAATATGATTAAAGCGATAAGCGATTTTAAAAGATCAGAAAACCATTTGGTTTTAATCGTCCATCGTGGCTTTGTAACTCGTCATGTGACACGAATGATGCAACAGCGAGAAAACCTCTGGCTCTGCGTGAGCGAGTGAAGACGTGACGGTGTTAAAGCTGCACAGCCTTTTATAAATGAGCCTCGCTGCCCACATCGCAATTAAAATCGATTCCCCGACGCAGGGAAAACACCCGAACCAGTCGGAGCTCTGCAGGCGTCAGAGAAAACAGCAGCGGAACAGTGACCACAAATTAAATCAAGATATTCCCTCCATTCCCAGGACAAACATTTACTTAAGGGCAATAAAATTCCTCCTTCCAGACACAGGATCTGAAAACAGTGTCAGGCAGAAACTAAACTGCAGCTCAGTCTGATTATTAGACTGTTAAACACAGATTATTGATCGGTTTAGCTCAGGTGCACTCGAGGGGTTTCCCACGAGCTAATAGAGTTTTTTTAAAGGTAGTAACACGTGAGTTAAGATATTTAAAATACTTGAGCTCTCACTGCTTGAGTTTTTATATTTTAAAATACTAACTAAAGCTAAAACTCTAAATGTTAAATGTAAACATCCGACGTGCAAGCGCTTCTATTTTGGTTGCGTGTTGCATTATGGGTCATTTTGGTCGTTAACCCGCAGACGAGGAGTGACTTCATTTGTCTGCTGAAAGAGAAATAATGACATTCACAGATCCAAAGGAACAGACTGACTGAGCGTCTGCGGCCGCGGTGAATCCCTCATTGTGACGAGTCCGAGTCTGTGCGATGGAGAATTTCCCAGCATGCCTGTCAGCGAACAAAGACGACCCTGGAGTGTAAAGGCTCATGGGAAGGCCAGGCCGGCACGTCGGAGCGGCAGGAAGTGGCTGAGAAAGGAACGCTCTGTGTCCGTCCTCTCGTCCCTGTCTCTTACCCCGGGGCCGAGCCGCAGGATGGGGCGGAGAGGCCACTGGGAAACGCCTGGAGGTTTGATCCCATGGATCGACGCTCACAACATGGGCATTGTTTAATGCTATGAACGTTTTCTGAACCAGACCTCCCTCATGTTCAGACACGGCTCTGTTTGTC
This sequence comes from Hippoglossus stenolepis, assembly GCF_022539355.2. NCBI lineage: Eukaryota > Metazoa > Chordata > Actinopteri > Pleuronectiformes > Pleuronectidae > Hippoglossus > Hippoglossus stenolepis. The sequence continues at coordinate 2,267,657 of NC_061506.1, read as the reverse complement.
AGCGTCTGTGTCTCGGACTCTTTGCTTCGCTTCGACTGTGCAAATGATCGTTGGCCTAAATAAACTAAAAGGGACAAAAAACACCTGAAAAGATACCAATCGACTTCAAATAATGTAAAATGGCCCCAATTGCCTCATATAGACACAAAACTGCTGCAAAATGACGCAAGACAATTGCAAAACAGCTGCAAAGAGCTGCACAACTGCCTCAAAAAGACAAAATGGCCTCGCAGAGACAAACATCTGCCTCAAATAGATGCAAAATGATTGAAAAGGGATGAAAACCTGCCTCAAAAAGACTAAATGGCAAAAGAGAAACACACAACTGCCTCCAAAACATGCAAAATGTCCAGACAACAACGTCACAGAAGAATGTGGAAAAAAATAAGTAAAACTGAAAGTGCAGGGTGATATTTCACCAGAAATAAGAAAACAACCTTTTACGACAAAAGCTGGATGTTGAGAGGTTTCAGGCAAAGAAGGTCATTGAGAATCTTTTGTTCCTTCTGTCTGTGTGTGTCACTGAAGTATTTGCCCACAGATCAGTGCTCTGTGATGAAGGTCCTCTTGAATCCACAGCGCAGGGATCTGAGGTTTCCACATTTTTCCAGAGTGGATGTGTTTGGTTTTTGGAGTGAAGTCTGATGAGGCCCCAGCAGAGGAGATTTCTGGCTGCGGAGAGCCGTAATTTGTGGTCTTATAATAGCTCGGCTGAACTTCCCTCTCCTCGGCTGGGCCTCGGGAAACACACACACACACACACACACACACACACACACACACACACACACACACACACACTACCCCCTCCCCCTCCATGTATTTTCCAGATGTGTTTCCAGCGGACGGTTTCAGGCTGCGCTCTGTATTCCCAGCAGATAAAACCTGCTGGAGGTCGTCGAGCTTCCTCTATCTGAACCCCGGACCCTCACCCCCACCAAACCCCCAGCCCGACCTCGGGCCAGTCTCATGGCCGGGGAAGGAGGAGGGGGTTGAAGGTCAAGGGTCACCGTGCTGTCAGAGATACTGTAGAGCTTTTAAACAACAGCTAAGAAAACATCTCCGGTCACTTTGGTTTGACTGTTCCTCAATTTAACCTGGTCAAAAGCTCCAGAAAAAGCCAGTAAGTGGACTTTGAGTGCTCTAAGTTTTCTAGACTGTGAGTAAAACTTTTGTTCTGTAAGAATCGAGGGAGTGTCCACTTCTCCCCTCTTCTGCTTTTTCCTGCCGTTTGCCTGGCAGGCTGCTCCGAGGCGTCGACAGACAGAAACCAGTGTTGTGGTCGTTGCTGAGGTTTCACACCGACACTGTGCAATGACATGAAACACACACACAGACACGCATAAATGTAACATATCAGCAGCTCACCTCCAAAACACAAAGCAAGACCTGCTGCAGATTCACTGTTTGGCAGGAGTCCTGAGCTGGGAACCGCTGTCAGGAAACAGATGCTGGTTTAACAGCGTTTGGTGGGACCTGCTTCGTTGTGAGGCTGAGTGAAGCTGAGTGAGGTGAGAAGCTGAGTGAAGCTGAGTGAAGCTGAGTGAAGCTGAGTGAGGCTGAGTGAAGCTGAGTGAGGCTGAGTGAAGCTGAGTGAAGCTGAGTGAAGCTGAGTGAAGCTGAGTGAAGCTGAGTGAGGCTGAGTGAGGCTGAGTGAGGCTGAGTGAAGCTGAGTGAAGCTGAGTGAAGCTGAGTGAAGCTGATGGAAGCTGAGTGAAGCTGAGTGAAGCCGAGTGAGGCTGAGTGAAGCCGAGTGAAGCTGAGTGAAGCTGAGTGAGTCGAGGCTGAGTGAAGCCGATGGAAGCTGAGTGAGGCTGAGTGAAGCCAGTGAGGCGGAGTGAAGCTGAGTGAGGCCGAGTGAAGCCGATGGAAGCTGAGTGAGGCTGAGTGAAGCCGAGGGAAGCTGAGTGAAGCCGATGGAAGCTGAGTGAGGCTGAGTGAAGCCGAGTGAGGTGGAGTGAAGCTGAGTGAGGCTGAGTGAAGCCGATGGAAGCTGAGTGAGGCTGAGTGAAGCCGATGGAAGCTGAGTGAAGCCGAGTGAGGCCGAGTGAAGCCGAGTGAAGCCGATGGAAGCTGATGGAAGCTGATGGAAGCTGAGTGAGGCTGAGTGAAGCTGAGTGAGTCCGAGTGAAGCCGAGTGAGGTGGAGTGAAGCTGAGTGAGTCAGAGTGAGGCTGAGTGAAGCTGAGTAAAACCAAGTGAGGCTGAGTAAAACTGAGTGAGTCAGAGTGAGGCTGAGTGAAGCTGAGTGAGGCCGAGTGAAGCTGAGTGAAGCTGAGGAGGCCGAGTGAGGCTGAGTGAAGTTGAGTGAGGCCGAGTAAAACTGAGTGAGTCAGAGTGAGGCTGAGTGAAGCTGAGTGAAGCTGAGTGAAGCTGAGTGAAGCTTAGTGAGGCCGAGTGAGGCCGAGTGAGGCTGAGTGAAGCTGAGTGAAGCTTAGTGAGGCCGAGTGAGGCTGAGTGAGGCTGAGTGAGGCTGAGTGAGGCGCTGCTGCTTGTTCTGTAAGACAGGATTTTGGTCAGGGTGAGAGAAAAGTGGATATATTTTCTCAAAACCCAGGATTTCTGCAGGTTTTTGGTCTCCTGGATAAATGTTCCTCCTGTTAAACTTTAAAATATGACTTGTTTTATTGCACCTACTCCTTTACAGTGAGTCACAGATTTTCAGTTTAGATTTGTTGTTACACGCTTTTAAAAGTATATATATTACATTTCTGCTTTCTGATTCACTAGTTTTCATTCATTGTCTTCTGGTAAAAGATAAACGGCTTGTTCAGTGAAGGGTGAACGGGTTGAGAACAGAGCCATAAAGAACCGGGTTGTGTCAGTGAAGTATGAGCATCAATATTTGTATTGGCAGGAGAGACAAAGTCCAACAGAGAGACCTTTACAGCGCCGCGGCAAACCGGTTCTGTCGACACAGAATCAAACACAAGACGAGAGGAGGGAGAAAACATGGGAACCATTTTAAATACCTGAGACTTGTGTAAACGTTGAAGGAAGTCTTTATGCAGCTGATGTGTCAGTGCAGTCAAAGGTCAGAAATGAGGTCATGATGCACGAGAGAAGAGCAACGTGTTTGTTTGTGGTCTGGTTCCTGGAACATGATCTGGAAAGGGTCTGGAACGAGTCCTGTTTGTCTCAGTGGGTCCAGGGTGATAACATCAGACCTGCAGACCGTCTGCACGCTGGGTCGCAGTCATAACACAGCAGACAGACGCTCGTGTAGAAACCTGCCCAGGCATCTGGGGAAGACCACAGTGTGTGTGTGTGTGTGTGTGTGTGTGTGTGTGTGTGTGTGTGATCAGCAGAAACATGCTGCTGCTGCTTCATGCACTGTTTCTGCTTTATTTTTGTATTTTATCTTCAGCATTAACAAATCATTTCATATCCTTTAAATTTGTAGTTTTCTTTTCTTTCTTTTATGACATTCACTGAAAACTTTGAGGAATTACGAGACTTTTATTTTCATGACGATGTCGTTTTATTGAGGGAAATCAATATACAGATCCTATAGACCAGAGGGATTGTGGGACACGCGTGTTTCTCTACCCATCCACATGGATCAAACACGTCACGACTCTTCATCACAGCGTCCTCCCAGTCAGTGACGTCACACGTTGCGTGGGCGTGCTTTGTTTTCGTGCCACGATGTTGTTTCTGTGCCGAGCTCTATTCCTCCTGCAGAGAACAATCATAAAGCTGGAGAACAATCAAACAACCTCCGTCTCTTTCATCTGTCCGCTCCCCATCGGTGACTAAAGCCTTACTCACTTTGTTTTACCCACAAATCCCAGCACCTGACACATCTGCTTTGATGGAGCAGTTGCAGTTTGTCGTCATGTCTCTGTCTGTTCGAGGTGAGATGTTACTACCGAGCCTCGTCCAGATTTTTATCTCCACTATAAAAATGATTTGCATCGTCCCTCCTGCTCAACCGTCCCTGCCAACCTCGCACAAACAGCCCAAACAAAGAGCTGTGAAAAGCGTGGTAAGCTTTTGTCAATATATAAAGGGAACAAGACGTCAATGCACCAAATTGTGAATGAAAACGAGCTTTTTTTAACATGGGATCAAAGTTAGAAAATGATAAATGCAGCTTAATCGCTGCTTCGGCCCGACGTGCAGCTCCGCCTGGAACTCGCCGCCGAGCTCCACGTGCTTGTCAGTTAATCAGGGGAAACCTGTAAAACACGTTGACTAATCTCTCCTCTGTGTCTTATAGGAAGTTATGTTTGTCAGAGGAAGTCAGGGCGGGAGGAAGCGCCCGGGGCGAAGTGGCGCTGGAGAGAAAGGTGTCTGCTAACCTCTGCTCTAGCCACAGCCCTGGGGCCAAACCGGCTCGGACGCACTCGAGAGATAGGCGTTGTTATTTAAAGAAGAAGTACAGGACACGATGTGCTCTGCGCTTTGTGGTTTATCTCGAATCTCGGTTGCGATTCTGCTGAGAGCACGCAGGGACAGAAAAGAAGATCCTGCTCCAACAGGAGATCAAGCAAACGTCTCCAGAATACGATTAGAAAAGGAAGTTTCAAAATCTAAACATTTAGGATAACAGGGAATCTGCAGGATTTATTTCCAATCAAAGATCAGTGAAAAGCAGCAGCTTGTGCACGTCACAGTGGATTTTTATATATTATTGCATGTTATTGCATGAGTGAATAATAAAGAAAACCGTCCACAGGGACAAGCAGCTGCAGGTCAAAGGTGAGGCTGATCTTTTACCCAGAAGCCCCTGCAGTAAGTTACAGGTAGCTGACAGTTATCTCAAGCCACGAAAAACCCCTTTACATGCTAAATTAGCCTGTAGAAAATCTGTGCTGTTTGCGTGAATCTGATTTAAGTGAGATTTATTTAAAGAAGACGACTGTTTGTTTCTGCTCCTACAAAACCCCCTGTGGCTGAACCAAACATTAGCATACAGGCTATCACCCGAGCTGGATTTCAATATCGTTTTACTTTAAACTAACAATCTTCATCCACAAGTCGAGGCTGAGAAACTGGGGGAAAAAACCAATCTATCGTGATAGCTCCAGTTGTGTAGAAGGAGGAGAAGCTGCATCGTGGCTCCTCAGAGCTTCTCAAGGTTTTTACCCAGGACCCTTTTTTACGAGAGTGTGGTGGCTCAGATATTTCTAGAGTCAGGATACAGTTACCGAACCGTCATGATCTCATTTTCCTCAGAGGAACAAGCTGCTTCCTGACTCCACTTCCTCTTTATCGACCCAAATGTGTCGCTCAGAATTAGCCTCTCCTTTCATTGGATAATTGCCGAGCTGTTTGCGAACGTCCCTGATACGGAGCGGGAGGCTCCAGCCAAGCGGTTTGATTTGTCGGAGACGCCGTCCAACAATGACGATAATTAACACAGTGACAGTTTGTGCAGCAGCGGGGGAACGTTTTTATCGATCTGGACTCTTCTCTGCTGGACGTTCGTTGAGCCGTTGATGTCAGAATATGTCTTTGTTTTGAATTAAAATGATCTTTCTTCTTTTATTTCACTGCTCCATCTTGAAGCGATTTAAGTGATTGTTGTGCTCCACAAAAACATCCTCATGTGATTTATCCTGTCAAATATCATGTTTCCTAGTCAGGCTCATTAACAGGTATGTTGCTGAGCAGCCTAAAGACTCATTTATGCCCCATGTTGGATTTGGAAATGGACGAAGCCTTCGTGCTCTTTGTGCTCGTCTTCTGAAAACTTGTAGCCGTAAGACTCCAGTAAGAAAGGTCAACAAGACTTAAATATTATACTTCACTGAGGGGCAGTAAACACACTGACTGGTAAAGCAGCAGATACACAAACTATAACTGATCATGTAAGAGCTCTTCGTTCGCTCTGAAGATGTGAAAATCCGTTTCCTCCGAGTGTTTCTCCACCAGCTGTTGTCCCTGAATGTAACCGGATAACCTGGAATGAAACCGGGCCAAAGCTTTGCAGCATGGGAGCGGGGAGCCAATAAATGGGTCCCAAGAATAACGCCAGTGATGAAAATATGATTAAAGAGATCCGCGACATCAAAGTGTGTGTACTCCGTCTGACTGTTCTCTTGTTTCTGGAGTTTTTCTCACTGAGAGTCAGATACTTTTACCACTTGAAGCCTCCAACGAGCCTCCAGACCAAGGGAAAAATCCCTCTTTGCTCGACACACACATGTGACGAGGACTCACAACTGCACATTCTTTGACTTTAACACATAAAATGTTGGGAATCACCGACTTGAGGCTTCTTTTGAGTTGAGTTGAGGCATTTCAGCTGCGTTTTCTCTGGTAAATACACATTTTGGTAAAGACTCAAGTTAGAAAAGTGTGGATTCCCTCTGGATATTCTATTTGTTTAGATTATTTTCTAGTTTGAGAAGCTTGAACGTGTTGAGATCTGCACGTTCAGTGAACTAAGCTCTTCACAGCTCTACTGTCGCCTGCGTGCTCTCCACCTACTTGCAGATCAATTATGAAAAGCTCGAGCCTTTATTCAGTGAGCACAGGACGACATGGGGCCAGAGAATCGGGCTCTTACTCCTCCGAGTCTTGATTCCTGCAGCTGTCGGCCTTCGCCACCTGTTTTTCCGCTCTGTGTTTTTGGTTCTTTTGCGCTCGAGTCTCTCCGCGGCTGTAAATCCTGCGGCACCACGTGCAGGAACCGCCGGCCGCTGATCTGCTGCGTTTTTCATGTTTCAACCCTCGGTCGCTCCGTCCACCTGTTGTGTCCGCTCCACATCCCCCGCCCCTGTCCGTTTGAAACTGTGCGGAGTGATCCATCACTCAGCTATCTCTCCTGCTCGTTACGCAGCCAATCAGGAGCCGAGCGTCGAGGACTGTCAGATATCAGGAGTCTCCCTGCACACGCTGCACGTCTGGAGCTGCAGCGGCCCTGTTGTTCTTAATAACAGGGAAGTGCGTTGGGTCGGATCTTTATGATGGAAAATTACTGGCAGCCTCTGGGCCCCGCCCCTCCTCCCCATGAATGAGAGTTTACACAGGCAGCGAGGCAACTATGTGCAGGTCATTAAGGAATCAAGGAACTGCCAAGAGACACTTTGGTGCTGGGGGAACTCGAGCTGCCGTCCAACACAACTCGATACCTGCACTGACAACTAATCTCACATTATAGATTCAAGTCGGCCGGAGAAAAACAAGAGAAACCCAAGTGATCGAGCAGCTGATGAAATATTCATGGTTTGTTGCTGCAGGAACTTTCTGTCTGATCAGAATATCAGTTATTTGTCTGTTTTAAGAATTGTCGTCATCTTCTGGGAAAAAAGTAAAGTAAGTATTAAAAGAATAAACTCAGGACACAAGTTCTCCTTTTTGGATATTTCCTGGAAAATATATTTAAAAAATATAACATTAAATGAGGAGTTGATTCTCGTAATCTGACATAATCTATAATTTATAGATCGATGATAATGTGTCACGTGGTCTAAAACTCCGACTAAAAATAACCAGATTTGAATTTGGCTAAATAAAAATAACAGGACGCTGCGTCTGTGTTTCACTCGCCCAGAGACTTTTCTTTTTTTTTTACACGTGCACTCATGTACATTTCAAGCTCAAGCGTTTCCAGATGTGAAACCCAGCGTCTAACAAGGTTCTCCACATCGTGCCCGACGCAGTAAACCCACCAGAAACAAGCCGAACTGGGAGAAACTCATCAGCTCTTTATTTCTCACTCATCGTCCCACGGCTCATTTTAGCTTTTCAACACGTACGAATGAATGTGAGCGACAGCAGCAGGAAATGTGATCTGCTGCGAGGCAGACGACAGGGTGACACCACCATGAGCCGCGTTAATGTAATCAGCAGTTTACATCGCTGCTTCTATCGTCTGTGCTTCTCATCTGTTTATTTTCTGCTTCTTCTCTTTTCTTTGGAGGCACTTGAAGAAAAAAGCCTGTTGGGACAGATCACCCCCCGCCGTATCTTTCCCAGCTGTCGTTTCTGGGAATATTTTTAATCTCTAAAATTAAAGTTGTGTAATTGATAGCGATGTGCAACACTAAAGAAGACACAATGGTTTGAAGTTTTTAAAAAAAGGCCTGTTTGACCGAGACTGCGTCACCATCTGAACTTTTCCTTTCCTTCCAGTGTCTTGTTGGTTTTCTCGTGTTTCTGCGTCTCGTCACCGACTGTGATCGGACGCCAGAAACCAAAACTACATACAAGCAAAAAGTAACTGTCTCCCCGGAGCTGAGAGGTGTGAGACACGGCGAGAACGACTCAGCGTCGCTTTCATGTGAACACAAAGGAAGACGTCTTGTGAAATCTCCACAGAGACGTTTGACATCATGCAGTTTCACAACACGCAGCCGGCAGCGCTCAAGCTCCAGCTCAGTACTTTTACTTTGATCCAAATCTGTTTTTGCTTCTTTTGTGTTTTTTGAAGCGTTTTCAGCCTCGTCCATGACTAAATGTTTTCAGTTCCTCATTAACATAACAACCCGGCGATGCTCCTGATGTCAGTGGACATTTCTCGGCTGCGGTGTCATTGGTTTAGATTAGCTCACTGGAAACTAAGCAGCAGCGTTGCTGAATAGGAGCGGGTGTCACAGTCTATAAAAGAGGATGGTGTTCGTCTGTCGAGATCAAATTAGGCTCTGTCTCTTTCCTGAAGTCTGGGGCCACGTCTTTAAATGTCTCGTTCCAACCATTTAGATCAAAGGAAAGCAGAAAACTGTCTCACGGAAAAAGATTGATTACTAATTGGAAGATTGTTGGCATGGGTACAGGTAATTGATTACTAATTGGACATAGTGTTTCCCTGATCAATCAAGGTGGCGTTCAGTACACGTCCTCCCTGCGTCCTCCTTGTCTGCAGATGGGACATTAACGAGGCTGAAAGCACAAACTGATTTGCAGTTCGTCAGTAGCGTTGAGTGGAGGAAGCGTCCAGCAGCTTCGCGGTGACACCAGGAGCTTCGTGGTGACACCAGCAGCTTCGTGGTGACACCAGCAGCTTCGCGGTGACACCAGCAGCTTCGCGGTGACACCAGCAGCTTCGCGGTGACACCAGCAGCTTCGTGGTGACACCAGCAGCTTCGCGGTGACACCAGCAGCCGTGGTGACACCAGGAGCTTGGTGACACCAGCAGCTTCGCGGTGACACCAGCAGCTTCGCGGTGACACCAGGAGCTTCGTGGTGACACCAGCAGCTTCGTGGTGACACCAGCAGCTTCGTGGTGACACCAGCAGCCGCCGGCCTTGACTGCAATGCACCAACTGTTGCCGCTGAGTTCACTGGTGACAAATGTGTGTGTGTGTTTGCATACTTCTGAAGCCGTTCGATCCAAATGCTCCGGCAGGAAATTGAAACCTCTCTCGCAGGTATTAGTGTAGCAGCTGTAGGGGGTGTTCATGTGTGTGTGTGTGTGTGTGTGTGTGAGACAGTTTATAGTAGACAACCCCGGCTGTAGGTGTTGGCGTGTTGCTGCAGGATTCACCGTGACACATTCGATCCACACGTGACATCAGGGGATTATAATTAATGGAAGGGAACTATTAACCCAGTGAAATGAATGATCCTGAAAAGCCACTAATCACACCCATGATTAGTTCAAGTGCTGCTAATAAGAGATACAGATGAAAACATCACCTCCTTGGTGGTGAAGTTTAATTTAATAATCTGTTCTTTACTCTCGCATGCTGGAATGATCCATGCATCCGTCTCCTGGCACCGATCTGGCTCCACATCACTCTGCAGAAACACTGTGCATCAAATGTGATGAGGAAATTCCTTCAATTCAATCAATAATGAAATATAAAATGAATCCGTTGGTCCTGTGTCTTTACACGTTCAGTCCTCGGTGACTCCAGGTAGATTGTGTGCAGCGCTGCTCCTCGTGTTTACATACCTAACCGGTGCAGATGAAAGAGGAGCCGGCGCCTCCCTCCAGCTGGTTCAGACATGTCGACAAACATGGCCGTCCTCGCTGTTGGGCCCAAACACCAAAACAATGACTGGGTCTGTGTAATCACTCTACACACTGCGGAGGGTTTAACCCCCTCGTGGCCCTGCAGGACACACACAACTCCAACACATGTGAAACTCATCTGGGGTCAGAGATTCTGTTTCAGTTATGACACGGCAGAAAAATAAGTTCAGATGATTAAATCAATAGTAGGACACGATCAGGGACAAAACACACAAAGAGATCTGTTTTTTAAAATCTGTTTTTATCCACATCTGAACAAAAGCCACATGTTGCCTTGGAGCTGAAATTTGCCACAGATGCAGCAGTTTGGTCATTAACACATTAACGTGCTGATGTGAAGAAAACAAGCAGAACCTGGAGCTTTAGGGAGCTGGTGCAGACTTAAGGGATCAAAAGATTCCTGATGCAATTATTAAATAAATTGGCACTGATTTCTAAGATGTCGTCATCGAACGCTTCATATTTTACAGTTGAATCATTAACTTTACTATAAATAAATAGTAAATACAATCCAGTTTTAGGGATTTGCGTGTGAACGAGAGGCTCAAACGCAGAATTAAATTCACCTTCGAACGCTTCACCTGTTTTAAATGATCAGGTAAAGTGTATTTTTCAGCTCGGACACAGATCTCAAACCTGCCACAGGTGGTTCCTTTGCAGCAGAAGAGGAAAAGTCTGGCTTCCATCATGAATTAGTCAAAGTGACCTTAACTCACCAACAATAAACCGTGGAGCGAGCAGCTGTGTACATGCACACAAGCTGCAGGGCAATTACACACATGAAGCAGTCGCCCCCCCCGACTGTTTAAAGGTAGCTTATCATGTGTTTCCTGTTGGGCTTCGTGTGGCAGCAGCTGACGGGGCTCTTGAAGCCTCAGCGTCCGTGTGTGTGCGGCAGTCCACTCCGACAGGAATATTTTTAGCCATGTGTTGTGTATTTTTAAGAGCCTGTCGGGATCGACAAATAAAACCTGTCGCCCTGCCCGGCCGCGCTGGAGGGGAAGGTGAGAGATTCCCGGCTCAGACCAACTGATCCGGTGTCTCGTATTAGATTTTGTGGCTCATGTGTCGCGAGGTGTCGCCCAGAAACTAAACCAAACAGACGCAGGTTTGCCCGTTTCATGTGAGGAGTCGTGCATCTGGATGTGGAGGATACGATGGAATGATAAGTTCAATTTTTTATACATTTTATAAGTCACAATGCAAACTGTTAAAAGTGTCAACAATCAACTTGATATTGAGGATATGAGACAAATACTCCAAGTCACAGTTACAGTTAATAAAGTAAATATTGACAATCAAATTAGTTTCTGGTTAATTTCATCGTCTAATTGATTAATCAACTTATAGTGATTTCCAAACCTCAGGCAGACATGGATCAACACAAGCGCTCGGAGGAAAGAGAGAGAGAGAGAGAAGTGTGTGTGAGGCTGAAGGAAAACAGAGCCAGAGGGTGAATTCACATGAATGAAGGCAGACGCAGTGAAAGCAGCAGAAACAGCTGAGAGACAAACTGCTGGAGGAGGAGGAGGAAGAGGAGGAGGAAGAGGAGGAAGAGGAGGAGTTCACGCTGCTCTCCAGGATGGAACAAACACATGAAGCTTGGTTCAGACTCTCAGATGATTAACGTACAAATCAGAAATCATTCACTCCTCTCATGGCCGGTCAGGGGGACGATGGCTCAACAATTCAAAGGGTTAAGGATTTACTGCTGTTCTGTCAGTTTTCTGCTGTTGGCCGGACAAATGAACGGATGATGCAAAGTGATTTGTCTTGTGTGATGTGAGCCGAGCACATTTATCTTGGACCGTGATGCATCAGAGCCACAAACGGCTCAGCCTGCGTTTGATGGACACGCCGGTGAAGTCCCGGAGACTTCTTTCCATTGTGGTTCGTGGAGTCGGTGACGTGGGTCTGGACGAGGTCCCGCACTTGCGGAGCGAGAACCTCGACGGATCTCCAGAGTCTGTGACTCGCTGATGGAAAACAAACTTTCCTTGCAACGTTCCCATGCCATCCCCGGCCAACATGCAGGCCCCTCTCCTCCTCAACCACCGGTGTTTACTGACAGCGCAGGCACAGAGTCACGCTCGGCTTGTGATTTCCTGAGCCTAATTCTGCTCTGATGCCATCCAGAGGCTCTGCCACTGCGTCTGGGGACGAGCGGCTGGCCTCCGGTCCCACTTTGCTCTGTTTAGGTTGGGAGAGCTCCGTGAAGAGGCCGAGCCAGAGTTTACATTGGAAGAGTTTCATTCCAAAACACTATAAATCTATTTAGGAAAAGAAAATGAATTCCCAATGTGCGTTGCTCAATAATAATTAAAGGAAAGCTCTGGTTCTGCCTTGTGAGCGAAGCTGTTGCAGTGAGGAGCTTCAGGGTGTTTGGGTTTCACTTTGATGTCGACAGAAGAAGTGTCTTTGCTCTTCAGATGCTGGTTAGAGTCAGATCACAGTTCACACAGTTCATCCTCCTTTACTTTCAGATGGTTTCTTGGAGTTAGATCTTTAGATGCGAAGATTCTTGAAGAGACAGAAGAAGAAATGACAAAACACGTCGTGTACGATGCCCTTAAACACTAATACGATGATTATTGCAACTTTAAGACAACGTAAACCGGATGTTTTACACTTTTAAAAGATAAAACAGGACAAACATCATGTAAAGAAACTAACACGCTCTGAAAAAGAAAGATTAACTGAATGAATAATGACGTTTTCAAGGAGCTTCACTCCCCCTGCCTCAGATAAGACTGTATTTTCTGAACATATAGTCACTGCCTTGCTCATTGGCAGGTTTGGACCTCTGCTGCAGTTCTCTGGAGGCAGAGCCGTTACTTCCCTTTGTGAAGACAAGTGTGATGGTATCAGTAGTTAGTGTAGTACTGAGTCACTGAGTACTTTTACTTTGACTTGAGTAACATTCCTGCAGACGTGCTGGAACAAACCCACCCGGCCTGTTTGTCTGCATTCACATGTGTAACTCTGAGATTCTCCTCACATGTACTGCAGCTCTGTGTGTGTCTGTGTGTGTCTGTGTGTGTCTGTGTGTGTCTGTGTGTGTCCGAGGCTTCACTGTGACCGACAATCAACACAACGTGTTGACGTTTCCAGTTCAGTCTGAAACCTTAGTGTACGAGAAAAGAGGCGTAAAGACTTTTGAAAAGCAACATTTAAAGAGCAAAGAAGTTTCCATATAAATGGAAACGGTCGTATTCACTCAACGTTTCCTTCACGTCGTCTGTTTGAAGTGAATCAGGGATGTAGACGTACACTGAATCACCAGCTGCGTCCACCTATACTTCACTCTGATTGGTTTGTAGACGGCGGCTGACGTGGGCGTGTTGTCAGTTGGGGGCATGAAGCACTTCAGGTGGTTGCCGTGGTAACATCATGACGGTGTCACTGCCAGCATCAGCACCTTCAGTTCTCCAGGTTCAGATGCACCAAGTGAACGTCCTCGTGGTTCAGACATTATGTCGTCGGAGGTGAAGACTTCAGCTGCTTCCTCTTCTTTTTCTACCTTTTCAATCTTCGAGGTGTTTCCCCCCACAT